>NC_058096.1:34182500-34793000 GCF_020171115.1 Neogale vison | reverse complement strand
GTTATTAGAGGGGGGTGAGAAAGGGGAGACATTTATCACAAGTATAAATTTCTACCAATAAGATGAATACAGTCTGGAGATCTAATGTGACTATAATTAACAATACTATATTATATACTTGAAAATTGTTAAGAGAATAAATCTTAAATTTACCACAAAAAAACTTATGTCACTACAAAAAAAAAGGGTGATTATGTGAAGGTTTGGAGTTAACTAATCTTATTGTGATCATAATTTCATGATATATACATGTATCAGCATAGTGTATACCTTAAACTTACATAAAGTTTAAGTAAATAAACTTACATATGCTATATCAAAAATATCTCAATAAATCCAGGGAGGAAATAAATAACAAATGTATCTCTGACACAAAGTCATGCTTAGCACACACTAGTTACTAAATAAGTAGTTGTTAAATGAGTAAATGAATAAATTTTGAATCTTATATTTGATAATTCTTTAGAAAAAAACTGAATGTGTGACTACAAGTTAATTTTGTCATCTGGTTTTGGTCTGTAATTTCAGATGTTAATAAATATCTTAACTGTTTCTCCTAATATTGTTATCCACAATACTGAAAAAATATGTCTTCCTTGTCTTCATTTGAGTTGATGTTAATAATAACTAAATTGTTTGACCAAGTATCTTTGCCCATATTTATACAGTTTAATAGTTATTCATTTTTATCCTTCATTCTCTACCCTTCACACCTGTGGTAGAGGAAGTAATGTTCACCAAATATTTCATTTATCCATTTTCATATTCTGGGACTTCACGGTACTGTGAGTTGGCTCTATTCTATACCTACTGACTGAATCAGAAACTCTGGGGCAGGGCCTCAGTAATTTGTGTTTTAACATGTCCTCCAGGTGATTTGGTTGTATGGCGAAGTTTAAAAATCACAGGCATAGCCTATTCTGACCAAAAAATTCCTAACCATTCTTTGATCACCATAATGAATATAAGCTCCACAGTTGAGATATTTCATTTTTCTATTCAGTGTTATACCCTTAGCAAATAGAAAAATACCCAATACATAGAAGGTGTTCAATAAACACTTAATAAATGAATACATTTTTGTCTAGAGTAAATCATCACAACTTGAGATATTCTTCTTTCCTAACTTTTCAAAAATAGTTTTGCTTAAAATCAGAAATGATTCTAAAAGAAGAAAATGAAATAAAGGCATTGTTGAGAAATCAATTGATTTGAAAAATCTTTCACTTTCTCAAAACTCTTGTTAATCATCATGAGTATATTTTTGAAAGATTATTCCATAGTAAATAAATACATTAGACTGTTTTTTCAAAATTCTAAGAAAAATTTCTTAAATGATTTCATTTAGAAGTTGGTATTTTACAACCTACTTTGGTAGCCATGAGAATGTACCTTTTCAACCTCCATCCATAGGAGTATAAATAACCAAGAACTACAGTAGCTGAGCTCTGAAATCTATCACTGAGCCTAATGTTTTCCAAAGACTGCTCAGAGGTGGTAACTAAGTTGATAGAAATACCAAGGCAACCTCATACTGAGAGACTCTTCTGATAGCTAACTTGGTCTGAAGGACTCCCCAATAGCTTTGCAGAACTCTTCTGCAATGGTGTGGCAGTCCATAACATTTCCACTCACCCTTCCTTTCCTCCTTCATTCAATCAGACTTGTAACCTTATGAGTTCAGCCAATACCTGGAACCTAGTTTTATCTAGGAATTTGGTGACTTCTCTAAGCATTTGAATGAAGGGAATATTGTAGTAAAATAATAATTTTAAAGAAGTTTGATTGTGACCCTCAATACAATGACAAGAAAAGAAATTTAGAATAAATGACAAAGGAAACACATTAAAAAAAATAAAAACTTTAATATAGCTGATCCATCTAAACCAAGTAACAATCTTTATTCAGCATTTGTCTCAAGAATAGAAATTTGTATGTGATATGGCTTACTAAAGACTTTTTCCTATTCACCCTCCATTCACTGCCAAAGTTCTCCCATTTCTAGTTTATGACTAAAACTCCACAATTAACGCTCTCACTTTTTTTAAATTTTTTTAAAAGATTTTATTTATTTATTTATTTGACAGAGATCATAAGCAGGCAGAAAGGCAGGCAGGAAGAGGAGGAAGCAGTTTCCCCACTGAGCAGAGAGCCTGATGCAGGGCTCAATCCCAGGACCCCGAGATCATGACCTGAGCTGAAGGCAGAGGCTTTCACCCACTGAACCACCCAGGTGCCCCAAAACTCTCACTTTTGACAAAACTTTCATATCATATGAAACATGCAGGATGCTTTGAATTGAAATCACACTTTTAATGATATGTAACTGTTAAATGAAATATATTTTTTAGTAAATACTTTTTGAGAAAGCACAGATGTAGGGGGATGAAGGTAGGGCAGAGGGAGAGGGAGAGAGAGAATCCCAAGCAGGCTTCACACCAGCACAGATGCCATGTGGAGTTCAATCTCATAACCCTGAGATCATGACCTGAATCAAAACCAAGAGTTGGATGCTTAACTGACTGAGCCACATAGGTGCCCCTTTTTGTATCTTAATAAGAAACTATAATGGATAGAGTGAATGAGGACACTAGAGTCTTAAATAATTGATGTGTTCGTTGAAAACAGTACTGACAGTAGTGACTCTAAGGAAATTATGTAGAAAAGCAAGGCTAAAGTACTGAAAACTTACTTTAAAATTTTGTACAGTATTGGCATTACTAATAATTTATAACTACTGTATCCATTAGGAATGTATTCAGCAGCAAGTATCAGAAATCCTGACCAAGTGTTGCTTAAACAAATTGGGTTTGTTTCCTCACATAACCAAAAATCTAGAGATAGCCATCCAGTGTTGGCACAGTGGCCATCGGGGAATCAATATAGGTCCTTCCACTTTGTCATGTTTCAACAACCTACTTTCATCCTTAGTGTTGTTACCTAATAATCTCAGTGTGGCTGTTGTATCACTAGTGTCATATCTACATTGCAACCAGGAAGAAGAAAGGGTCAAGGTGCATGCCAACCTGGTCTATCCATTTTTATCCGGAAAACAAAACCTGACCCAACATAATTCCACTTACATCTCATTGATCAGAATTGTGTCACATAGTCAGTCCTAGTTAGAAGGTAGTTAAGAAAAAGTGCTATTTGTCAACACCAAGCACATAGACAATACAAAAAGTATACCAATTACTGTGGCCTACTCAGGTACTCATTTAGTAAGAGCTTTAAAATAAATTATCTCAAAGTAATGGAATAAGCAAACCAGCAGCTGCTATTATCTGCCTTTTCCTAGTCTGCATTTCACATTTTATTCTCTTTTCTCATTCCTCATTCCCCCTCAATCCAGCCATTCTTAGAAGTATTGGCTGAGCCCATAAAAAGTATGAAGAACTATTTAAAGCAAAGATTCTATGTGAAGAATCTTATACTTCTCCTCCCATACGTATGCTTAAATGTAATTGCGTTATTAAATTTATACACAATATATTTCCTGAGTTGTGTTATCAGTTGTGTGCAATGGGTGACTTTCCTTTCTCTTATGTAAATAAGTTATCTTTATTGTCTTGAGTCACTTTAGTAGCTCTCCTCAATATAGCTAATAGTATTACTTAGGAGTCCCCCAATATTTTCCACGTGGGGGTGTTTTGGAAAGCTTTCTGCAATATCCAGAGATCCCTACCACATTATTAGGAATTGTGCCAGGGTTTCTATTATATATTCAGTTACATCTGCTGCTTCCACACATTTGGGATACCAGGAACACAGATGTTCTTGGCTCCCAGCCATTTCCAGCCTTGTTTCCTCTGCAAGTAAATTTTTCATTACACATTTATCAAAGCGTATTACTTCCTGGTTGGTTCACATCTTTAGTGCTAGATCAGCCATATTGCAGCACTTGTCCTTTTGGCTCTTCCTCTCCTCTCCTCTAGTCCATCACAAGTGAACAAAGACCCTCCAATTTCACCTTAAAGAAGACCGTAGCAGACCAGAGGCAACTTCAAGTCTAAAATAAAAGGATTCAATGGGAATGACGGCAGGAGTTCCATGAAATGTGAAGCACAAAATGCTAGAAAGAAGAAAATGAAATAACAAGTGCCGATAATCATTTTGGAATATGAAGTGATGTAACTGTCATTAACTTGGAAAATTATAGCAGATAATTAGTATTTCCCATACTTGAATCACCCAGAAATATTAAAATTATTGATGCTAAGCCCTACCCAAGACATCCTAAACCCAAACTTCAAGACAAAAACTGGTAATGTGTATTTTCAAATAATTTTTATGATCAGAATATTGAGAAAAATAGTGGCACTTGAATATTTGGCAGCACAAAAAAAAAAGAACTCAAAATTTATCAGAATATCATCCGCACAGAAAAGATTTTTAAAAACTCAAAATTTCACCCTTAAAAATAGAGTTATGATGACTACCTGATGCTGCAGAGAATATATAGGTAAAGTAAGCAAAGGAGAGAGTAGCTACTATAGGTTGATGGTTTTTTGCTCAGACATAAGTCTTAAGATGTGTTTTCTTCCTTTTTTTTCCACATCATATCAAATGAAAGATTGATTGGAAACACAATAAGAGGGGTGAAAGAATTCGTCATAAGAGTTTTCTCAGGAAGGAAAAGAAAACCCAAGGGAAAGAATCAGAATGTCCTTACACTTGAGTGAGCAAACCCTGCTGATCAATAAGCTTGTTCCACAGAAGACTAAAACTTCCCTCCACAGGATGCTGCCCTGCAGGGGCAGGTAAATGGGGCTAAACACAATGGGTGGGGTTTCTATGAAAGGACCAGAGGTGGGATACACAGAGAGTCAAACTCGGAGGAGGAAAATCTGTTCCTTTAATCCTTTTCAAAATACTTTTCAGTTGAAAGAAAACCCAAATCACAATATTCTGATCCTCCTCTCTCTCTCGCAAAATTAATAATATTATTTATTACGGCCAATGTGAGAACATCAGTCAGCCCCTTAAATTATTTAAATGAAACTATTCCACTTGATTTGGCACTAATGCTCAAATGGTTTTAAGAAGTAATAATAGCTATTGGGGGGATTTTAAATGCAGAGTTAGAAAATCTCTGCTGGTACCCTGCTTTCTATTAAACAGAGTTATAGAAGCCTGCTGTCCCCATTATAACTGTAACTCACCATGAGGCTCTGAGCCAGTAATATCAGCTCTGCTTCCTGTGGAAATCTGTAGAAAGAAAAAAAAAATTCAAATATATTTTATATGACTTGGTTGGTAGATAGATATAGATCTTTCTGGACTCACAGATTAGATAGATGATGATAATGATAGATAGATAGATAGATAATAGATAGATAGATGACAGACAGATGATACCTAATAGATTTTAGCTGTTAGTTTGACATTTGGCAGTCCTGGTATAAAGTATGCATTTTACCTGCAAACTCTCCCAAATCTACTCTCAGCATCTCACAAAGAACAATAATTGTTTATTGATCTAAGTGTTAACAATGCATCGATGAGGTCTAGGAATAAGACTCAAGGGCAATAACTGCTCAGGACAGTAATCTTAAGGTACTTCTCCATTATCTATAATACGACGTTAAATATATATATACTTTTGAAATCCCATGTGAATTTTTTTTAAATAAACAACTGTTTAAAAACATGGCAAAATTTAGCATGGGTGATAAAAAACAAGTAGTTTTAAATATATTAATTACTTAATTAATTAATTAAAATATCCATTTGAGAATTCCTAAGACAACAGATATGAAACCATCATGAAAATGCAAAGTGTACTTACCGCTTTTTAGGATAAAAAAGTAAATAGTAGTCCCTAGAGCCATTTACTATCTATAGTAGATATTTAATAAATGTGGTTTCTGTATTTGAATAAAGATGATAACTAGTTCAATTTTCCCATATCTAGGCCATAAAATATAACTACCAAATGCATTATAGGCAAAAAGCCAAATAATATCACATGTGCACATAATGAAAAGATTTAAAAATAAATAAAATAAAATATCCCCTAGGTATGTGAATTATTTGGTTTGCTATATATGTAGCAATATACATAGATCTGTATTTTAGTAAACATGGTTTTCCTAGCATGCTTTCTTGTACCCCTACTTCTGATAGCAGGACACCAATCTTCCTTTGCTGAGCTGTCCTTTTCCCATCCAGTAGAGTAGGAGAGTCGGTCACAGGTTGGCCAGCAGAGATGAGCACTTGATTCAAAATCCTAACCTTCTTTTTAAGGGACTGAGCCAAGGGGTGGTCATGGAATCCTTATAGACCCAATCAGAATACTTCTCCATAAGATATTTTATGAATTCTAGGGGTGGGGGGAATCTCTTCTTTGTGGATTGTGGCTGCCACTAGCACCTTTCAAATCACACAAAGAAAGCTAAGCTTTGGCAGGAAGGTAAGAGCAACACATAGAAAGACGCAGAAACAAGCAAGAAGAGAAAAAAGTGGGAAGGGTGAGGGGAAAAACCGGAAATGATTAGCAAAATGC
Source organism: Neogale vison (assembly GCF_020171115.1). Taxonomy (NCBI): domain Eukaryota; kingdom Metazoa; phylum Chordata; class Mammalia; order Carnivora; family Mustelidae; genus Neogale; species Neogale vison. Next base: position 34,786,495 of record NC_058096.1, on the reverse strand, counting down.
TGGGATTCCTGAGTCCTATCATCCTTAAAGACCTCCTGGTTTAAGCCAGTTTGAGTTCATGTTCTTTCACTTACAAGTGAAGAAGTTTTGATTAATACACACACACACACACACACACACACACACACACACACCAATCTATATCCACAGATTACTGAGTCCTATCATCCTTAAAGACCTCCTGGTTTAAGCCAGTTTGAGTTCAAGTTCTTTCACTTACTAGTGAAGAAGTTTTGATTAATACACACACACACACACACACACACACACACACACATACACACACACACCCCAATCTACATCCACAGATCTATAGGCAAATATATCTGAATAAATGTATTAAGAGCATAAGTTTTTATCTTCTCAAGACAGAAACTCTTCACAAACAATTACTTTGGGACTCCTTTTTCCTATATCCCCCCTCTTCCAAAGAAGACTTCTAGATGGATTGACATCTTACTCTAGGCTCCAACTGATAAAATAAGAATCAGACTCAAAATCTTTTGAAGCAAAGGATAATGCACCAACTTCCCAGAGGGTGGTTTCTCCAGCTCTACAGCTGTTCCATTGTGAGCCAAACTAGAGAAATGCTATCTCCTTAGAAACAAATTACAAAAGAAAAAGAAGGAAGGAAGGAAGGAAGGAGAGAGAATAAGAGAGGGAGGAAGGGAGGAAGGAAGAAAGAAAGAATAGTCAAAAGAAAAGAAAGGCATTAAGAAAAAAAATTGTCAACTAAGGAGACATCTCACTGAAGATGTCCCTGAATTTGTTTCTTTTTTTAAAAAAATCACCTCTCCACAGGTCAGGGGGATAGAAAGGACTGAGACAAACACCCAAGCCAAGGAAGAGGTAAGGCTAACAGGATGATAAAGTTCCTGAAGTCCTAAGACTATTCTATGATTATATCAAAATTAAAGTCAAAGTCATATGAAACACCCTTCAGATCTATGTCATAATCCCATTTGGGTGCCTGACAAACCTTGAGAAGCCAAAGTGACAATTACTGATTTACCTTTCTGTGCTGAAAATGGAAGTTGAAAGCTAAGTGGCAACATAAAGCTAAGCACCTCTGAGACTGAGTTTCAAGTCTGGACTAGACAGAAATGACAGAAAATCATTAAGAACAGAAGGCATTAAAAGGTCAGAAATAAATTGTTATCAAGCCCTATTTAACCATTTTATCAGTCAGAATTTTCTCTTTGCTCTCAAGCCTGTGGTAGCATTTTCTTAACGCTGGAGATGAATATGGTATTATGAGGGGTGTTACATACACACTGATATTCAGATTCTGAGAATATTTTGTGCAGAAAGACTGTTTGCAACAAAATGGACTCTCAAATAGTTTTTTCTTTTTTCTTTTTTTTTTTAGTGTTACTGTCTTGTCTCCAACTGTCTGGACTGTTACTTAGGGTTCGGGTGCTGTGAAGTTTATCCTTCGTGGAGGAAAAAGCCAGCAATGTCTTCAGGTGTTTAGATTTCAGTGCAGTTCCTAGTGAGATAGATTAGCCCCAAGTCAGTCCTACAATAAGCAAATCTCCCTCCTCTCCCCTCTTCCCCTTTTCCTCTGTTCCCCATTCTCTCTCCATCCATTTGGCCAAGAATGGGGACTTGCCATTTCAATATCAAGAGATCAGGGAAAACTAATGCAGATCTCTCAGAAGCAAAATTTGATCTTCAGCTAAATGAGCATGTTAGTGAATCACGATTTCTATACCCTGCATTTACATTATGAAAGTGGAAAATGATGGGTTAAGAGATTGAGTACAGGAGAGGGAAGAGCCTTAATCATTTTAGCAATTAGTATGTAATGTCCTAAAATGATGCACTAATCACTCCACAGCTGGTACATTGAAAAAACATGGGGTACAAAAGCATTCCTCAAATGTCATAGTCCAAAGGGATCCACACTTTGAAGAGTACGTGGAAAGAAAAAAAAAAAAAAAACACACAGGAAAAAGGAGAACCTGTAGCCTTGCCTTCTGATACATAGAGAAACCTTGTGAAAACTAAGCAATCTATGGCTTAGTTCATTTTGAATGATATTTTCACACTTTAATAAACATAATAATTATCACAATCTTTAAAAAGGATAATATATTCATTAAGAGAAGAGCTTGCCCTAAATCTTCAAGGGCCTTTTCAAGAATCTTTTTAGGTCACAATTGTAGAGGTCAACACAATGTTATTTTTCTGGACCTACTTTATCAAAATGTGTATGTGCTACTTAAATTAACAGTTCCATCTGCGGGTTTTTCGTAGTCATATGTCTTAATACTTAGCATAGCTACCAGCCACAAATAAAAGAACTTAAAAAAAAAAGAAAAGGAAAGAAAGGAAATGGAAGGGAAAGGAAGGGAAGGAAAGGAGGGAGGGAGGGAGGAAAGGAGGGAGGGAGGGAAGGAAGGAAGGATGGAAGGATGGAAGGAAAGAAAACCACCTGAAAATAACATTCAAGAATTACACTGGAGTTTTTGCTTCATATAACACAAAACATAACGTGCTGCTCAAAGGTAAGAGCTTTTCCTTCAGAAGAAGCTAGTAATTCGAACCCACCCACGGGTCGTAGATGATAATGGTGACTTAAATAGTTATATATTTCTAATTATGTCATGTTGTATTCTTCAGATTCCCGCATAAGGATATTTTTTGGTTTGTTATGAATTTGTATGCCTAACCTCACTGCTAGCTTCAACACATTCCTAAAGCTGCCTGTCTCTCCACTTACTATATAGTGTAATCAAAAAGAAAAATGTTGGCTGGGCAATAGCTATTTGACTCTGATGCTGCTTTCCTTTAAATTTAGTAAGAAGGTCTTGGGCCATTTCAGTTTGCTTCATTATCAGAACTGGTATCCATTTACCTATGGTTTGCTCTTGACAGTGATCTAATTCAGAGGTACTGCACTTTGTGGATGGTAAGCTGACAATTGTCAAGGCTGTTCCTATGGCCATCAGTGGCTCCTTTTACCCTACCCAACCATAGACTGTAAAACTGATTCAAATTACCTAGAAGCCCTGAGGTTATAATGATGTTCATTTATGAAGAGGCTTTATTCAACAACTCAAAATGCTGCGTAGGAAGTCACTGAGACAAAAAGTCCTTTACCAAATTATAAAGAGTTGTATATATGTATAGGGGACTTCAGGCAGAAAATATGTAAGTAATGAATCAGTGCGAAGAAATGTGGAATTACATCGATTATACCTTCATTTTCAACCCATTGCAGACGACTGTTTTTCTTAAGTCAGCTTTATTTCTAAAAATGATTAACATGTGTATGTTTATCCACACAGTTTGCCATGACCAGCTAAGACCAATTCATGGATGAGCATATACTTAGTATTCAATTAACCTACAATTCATACACAAAAGTTAATAGATTCCTATAAAACTTCAGCTACTTTATTCCTCCTGTCATCTGAATAAATATTGGGAGTCATTTCTGGGTAAAGGCATTGCTTTCTCCTTTCTTTTTCTATTTTGCCTGGGGTTGTGCTGCGTGCCTATGCCCATCACTGGAAGGAAAAGAGATATTTGCTCTTTTATAAATCAGAACACAGACTTTCTCTGTATATTAGATTATTTTCCAGCTAAATGGATTATTTGGGCTGGGCTAAGTTTAGTAAAAACCAGAATAGCACTAAGTTCACTGATCTTTAGTTACTTTAAAGAAGGAGGGAACAGAAATTCAGAAACGAGGGAGGCAATTCTCCATTCCGTGCATAGAGATTGCAAGAATTGGAGGTGAAGAGGACGCAGCTGCATTTCTTAACTTTTGAATGAAAAGCAATTATGCCAAGAGCCTTCATTTTAGATTGTCAGCATGGGCCTATGTCATACTCATCCTGACACTCCCAAACTGAAGATTTTAAAGGCCTCCTGCCTTTGTCATTGAGACACCTGTCACCAACTACACTGAATCAGCATCTCTAGATGCTGGGAAATACATATTCAACATGAATCTATGTAAGAAGCAACAGTAGGGAGGCTGGAATTCTTCAGAATTCTTAAAGAAAAAAAAAAAAATGAAAGGAAAACTTAAGCCTAAAAAAGAAGCTGAAGTTGTGAGGAAATTTTCCAGCCCAGAAAGCACACTTCTGATTCCATTTCCACTTGTTTGCAATTGAAATAACTTAACCCCAATGTCGAGTTAACAAAGCAAATTTCTGTGAAAATTTTAAAAATATACTAACTATAAATATTAGGGGAAATATGGTTTTCTACATGATATTTGTAACATGAAGAGCCGTTTGAGCATATTATTACAAAAGGAAATATTTCTAAGGACTATTTTTAAGATAGAATAATAATTAATAAGGATGAAATAATCAGTCACATACTCAATTCTCTAAGAAGCTTGCTAAAAGAAAAAGAAACTGTATCTTTACAGTACTGGAAAAATTTTGGTACTCTCTACATGTTAAATCTCATTTTCAAATGCATTTATTATTCATTCTTACCCTCTTCATCCTTGCCCTCCTGCTTAGGATCACATCTATGAGTCAATTGCAAAAGCAGTGCTCATTTCCCGCTTGCTCAAGTATATCAAGATATTCAATTTATGATTTCTGAATTCAAAAGAGAGACATCCCCCGGAACTCCAAGTGACACTCAGAAGAACTCGAAATTTTATAGTTCACCAGCTTAGATATCTTTCTGAAGAAAGGCTAAATGATTTCTTTATACCTTATTAGCTATTTGATGGCACATTTACACAAATGTATTCAATGTTAAAAAAAAATAGTAATTTTATATAACCAATGGGGTAACAAAATCAAAATGTGTCACTTAATACTAACCCTTTCAAGAAGCACCAAATCAAACCTAAAACACATGATTTTATGCATTACTAAAATTAGAAGTATGGCAGTACTTACAGTTTCTCCAATTGTAGCCTATTTTATCTTGAGAAATCAGGACCAGCCAAAACATTTTTAAAAATAAATTTCTAGAATATTCAAGGCGGCCACTCAATGGGTGCATATTTCTAAATTGTAATAGCTCTTCATATCTAGTGACAATTAAATTATAGTATTAGATCAGGACTGCAGATAAACTTGAACTGAATGCAGGGGACATGAAATCCATATATTTATATAACAAAATGAAGAGGGGAAAGTTAGGTGTAAAAAATTTTTTTGACAGTAGTACTTGCCAATCTGTCTTAAGGTTAAAACTAACAATGTTTTATCAAATAGGATTAAATTTGTATCCATTTCTTCTAGATGTAACTCTGATGTATTTATTAACTGACTAAAACACCTACTGGCTCTCATTTGTTTTACTTTTTCAACAGCATCTATTTAATTGAGGACATTAATTTGATTAATGTCCAGTCACCAGCCCATGAGATCATAGACCTAATATTCTCTGATATTAAACATTCAGCTTTGCATTTCTTTCTGATGAAGCCTCTGAAGCCAAAACTTTCTAGCAAGTAGTGGAATTAGCCAAATGAAACTATTTTTCCCTTGTCTGTCTTCTTCTAGCAGGTAACAGCACACAATAGAACATCTGCACATCCTTCTTCTCAGGGTCACACCAAGGACTTTCCAAATGCTATCTTTAGTTGTATTTAATAACCAGCCCTTGTACTTACCAAACAATGCACTGACAGAATTAACAATTAAAACTTCAGCTCTTCCTGTTTAGGTAGCTAATGAATTAGAAGTCAAGAAATTACCATGCTGTTGATAGAAAAAACAGCATAGGGCTTTCCAAAGAATCCTAAGCATTATAAGCTCATGATCCAGGTAATAAAATTGAAGATCACAAAAATCTCCAGTAAATACCCAGCACCGGCATAATTAAAACCCAGAGCAAACAAAACCCCACTTTTCCCACCACATAATCATCATATTTGCCCAATTTTTAATTTTATGGTTTTGATGTTTAAATAATCTTCCACTCTTCTACTTTGAAAATGGCACCATAATTTAAAATTAATTTTAAAAGAATTTAAAAACTTATCTGTAGCATGTGGTGAGGCAAAATAACTCCCACCCTCAAAGACGTTCACATCCTAATCTCAAAACCTGTGAGTTATTACCTTACACGGTGAGAGAAACTTTGCCTCTGCAGGTGTGATTATGTTAAGGGACTTGAGATTAGAAGAGTGATCTGGATTGTTCAGGTGGGTGTAGTACAATCACAAACTTCCTTAGAAGAGTGAAGCAGAATGTCAGAGCAAGAGAGTGATTCAAAGATGCTATCCTGATGATTTGAAGATAGTGGAATGGGATCATGAGCCACAAAAGGTAGCTGGCTGCTAGAAAGCAGAAAAAGCAAGGAAGCGGACTTTTTCCTAGAGCCACCAGAAGGAATACTACTCTGCTGATCCTTCGATTTTTGCCCAGTAAGACCATTTAGGACTTCTGACCTCCAGAACCATTAGATAATAAGTCTGTATTGTCTTTCATCCCATATTCTTGGTAATTTTTTACAAAAGCAATAGGAAATGGGGTTATTTATAAGGCCACTTCCCTGTGGTCTTGGCAATGATGAGGCACCATAAGCTTGTAAGCATCATAACTGGTGTCAATATTCACACTGAGAATATGAGGAGAACCTAAGTATCCAGTTTGGCTCTCTATGCAGCATTTGTTTGACTCTCCACTCCACTTCATACCACAGAGGCCATTTTGTGCATTATTACAACACCATCTCCAGTGCATAATAAAAATTGGAATTAACAGTGTGTCAATTATTTAACAAAATCTTCTTCTCTTTGTCAAAAGAGACCAATCATAACAGTTTTTACTGCTTGGCTTTCAGACTGGAGCAACTCTCTCTTTTCCTGCTTTGGAAAGGTCATCATAATTCTATTTTAAAATCATGAAGATCACAAAACATTTAAAACACTCCTTTGAAATTTTTGAAAGCTCCCAAAACCCAGTTAGGTCAATAAGGAATTATCACTTAATATTTGTTAAGCACTCACAGTCTGGAAAATATCATATCAAACAAAGAAAAAGAGACAAAACACTAAAAAAATATGAGTGCTTCTTTTAAAGAAAATAACCCTTACCTGTAAGTCCTGGGAAGAGATAATTCTAATTGATCACAAGTAATGACCCAGCAACTCAATTACAACCAACAAGCCATGATTAAAAAAAAAAAAAAAAAAAAGCCATGCAAATCTCTGTTCTTGGTTAAAATGTCAAGGTCTATGATTAGACTACAGGAGTCAAAGATCTGAACAATTCTCTGATTCATAGGAGAGAAAGGTCAGTGTATTATGATATGTACTTTAGTAACAACAAATTTTACAGATTTTGTGTAAATAATTTTCTCATCCTCTCTACTTGTAGCTAATCTCCAAATTTTTTTGAACAAAGCACTATGGTACATGTTATGGAAGATACAATAATTAATAAGGCCCTTCTTTCAAGGATGTGGTGGAAGACAGAAAAACATGTATGTATTCATATGCTTTTATTCCTTTACAGTGCTTAGCAGAGCACTGCCTTATTTAAAAAGTTTCCTAATGCTTGACTAATTATGTAATTACAAAACAAAGTGAAATTTGGTAAATACTTAGTTAGAGGTAGATATATTAAATGTTTCCTAATACCTGAAGAGTTACTAACTTATATAATTGCCATTTGCTAAATTATAAAACCAAGCTTGGCATTATATCTTGCCTAAGGTCAAAAACCTTTTAAAGTTGAAACAAAAGCAAAGAAATTTTTAAAATTTAATGAACTTTTGGCTTGCCTTTAAAGGAACACCCACATAGATGTGGTGACAGGAATTTGCAACCCCACCCTTTCATATCAGAGGAGAATCTAAATCCCAGAAATTAATTTGAGACTCATTGCATTCACCATCCAACAGAGAAAGCAACCATTAAAAGCTACTGCAGTTCTTTGTGCTGATGCCAGACCCCAAGTGTTCCATTGAACAGTACTGCAGACCTACTGGCAGTGCATAGTTTTTCTAATAGAAGAAATATTCTTTCCTCAGTATAGGTTTAGACTATGTTGTATTTAAAAGGAAAGAAAGTGTGTATTTTTAAGATGAGATTTCCTAAGAGTTTGTCTAACAATGAAAACAATGGTGTGAAGGGAGAAAAGAAACAAAGGTGAAAGATATACATTAACCCTCTTTCATGGGACTGGGACCTGGGAGACTAGGAAGTTGCCAACAGACATGGCCACCCAACCCAAGTTGGGGAGCCCTGTTGTATCTGTAGGACTGGGGAACAATATAAGCAGTATAGGGGCAAACTGTTGGGAGAGTGAGCATTTTCAGAGGGAAATAAGATCCAATTTCAGACAGAGAAACTTGGAAGGGTAAATAAAGAACACAAACAAATCTAAGGTCAGGAAAGGAGAGAGGACCATGGCAATCCTCCTAATTTAAAGGTATTCATAGAAGAGATATTTGACTTGGACAGCAGGTTCAATGGGTTAGAACTTTTAATTTTTCCTCTCCTATTGATGAAGTTCTAGAACTTAGGTGAGGTTCGGTGGGCTGAGGTCCGGAACCAATGACCAAGAAAGAATTCTTGAGACATTTTTGGTGCAAAATGGTGGTTTATTAAAGCACAGGGACTGGACCCGTGGGCAGGAAGAGCTGCTGCCCGGCTTGTGAGGGATGGCAGGTTATGTACCTTGCGGTTTGGGGAAGGTGAGGGGAAGGGAGGTTTCAACAGAGCTTTCATATGCTAAAGAGGGCCTATAAGGTGCTGGGATACCAGAGGTCTTGGGGCTTGATCAATGTTGTCTTTTGGCCAGCCATTAACATCAAGATAGTTGGGAGATTCCTGGTGAGATGTCACAATCCTGCTATCAAGCATCTTTGTTAGTGAGATTTGGGTTTAGAAGAAATTTAACTTTATTTAGGGCTTGAGAAACTGAGTTATTTTCCTCTGGAAATCATGCTATTGATAAGGTAACTTCTTTGTAGATCTCTAGGACATTTGTAAACCAAGTGAGACTCCTGTCTTGTAGGATTCTGATTTCTGCAAGTTAACTATTTGTTTCTTGCTTATGGCAGTCCGGGGTGCCTGAGCAATGTCACACATTAGCAAGTGGAGGGAGTGGGTGGAGAGGGACTGCAAGGTGCCAGCTTTTGCTTTGTCCTCAGCCAGCCTCCTGCTCCCTCCTCACTATGAGTAATTTCTTTTTCTTTTTTTTTTAAGATTTTATTTATTTTATTTGACAGACAGAGATCACAAGTAGGTAGAGAGGCAGGCAGAGAGAGAGGGAGGAGGAAGCAGGCTCCCTGCTGAGCAGAGAGCCCGATGCGGGGCTCGATCCCAGGACCCTGAGATCATGACCTGAGCTGAAGGCAGAGGCTTTAACCCACTGAGCCACCCAGGCCCCACTATGAGTAATTTCTTTATGAAACTTCCCTGACTACATATACCTGCAGTCTGGTGCCTTAGTCTTGGCTAGAAGACAGGGTGAAGAAATAGAAAAGATCTGTTCTTTTCTTCAAGAAGAAGAAGAAGAAGCCCATTTGCTTCAAGACCCAATCAAGAAAAGCCATTATTTCATTAAGTGGACTATAACTTGCAAAGCAAGTGATAATCAACAGGACCAAAAACGCAGTCCTAAAGAGCATGGATGAGAGACCCATAACCACAGAGGAACATTTTGCATAGAGCATATTAAGAGACATAGAAGCTTAAACTTCTAAATACCTAGCAGATGAGGAGAAGCACTCACTGAGAAGGGAAGGGAGTGATGTGGGACACAGAGGCAGAAGAATAATTATTAAATTTCCTTACCTACTGACAAGCCCTTGAAACAGACAGAGTGACCTCCACCCTAAGGCTTTGCTAAGGGCAAAGGACAATCCTAGCCTGACCAACCCCCTACCCCCAACCAGGATTCTATAAGTCTACTTTAACAATTCCTTTAGGAAACTTTATCTCTAAACTTCCATGATAGTGTCGGCAATCATTCCCAAGCATATGGCCCACTGATACACATCTAAAGGGTCTCCCGAGAGGGTTTTATTACTGGTAATGAATAACCTTTTCCCCAGACAATAGCTAGCCCCTCAAGGTCCTAGAAACTTTGCTTCCAAAATTCCTTAGAGACTTACATCATCCCTAATCCCCTTCCCAATTTACAAGTATATAATAGACCACTCCTCACATCCCCGGGGCAGCAGCTCTTCCTGCCCAAGGGTCCTGTGCCCATGCTTTAATAAACCACCATTTTTCACCAAAGACATCTCAAGATTTCTTTCTTGGTCATTGGCTCCAGACCTCACCCCACCAAACCTCACCTATGTTCTAGAACTTCATCAGGAGGACACATGAAACCTTTGGTTTATATATGTTCAGTATCAACATTTTGGAATAGTAATCCAAAGGAATTTTTTTTTTCTTAGAAATGCCTTTTATTATGGCCCTTTTGTAGTTAAAGTTGGACTTTACAAGAGAGCCAAACTAGGTGTACAAAGTGTTGAATCCTAAATTTTTGACTGTCGAACTAGAGATAAACATTTTAGAAGCCTAAATATTTATTGCAAGATCGAATTTTCTTATTGAAAGAATTTTTTTTTGAGTTCTGACTGGCTCAAATATTAAAATGTGTACCATAATGAAGAAAAATGAATATTAATATGATTTCATTTTCTTACCCAAAAGTATATGAAGTTCAAACAGACTAGAGGAGAGTGTTTAGGTGAAGGAAGCTGTACTAATGCTTGCCTTTAATGAATCTTGACACATCTCACCCCTAAACCAACCAATGAAGTAGGAAAGTTGATTCTGGTGTGCTTTCAACAATCTTGTTCTTTTTATCATATTGTTAAATTATCTTTTTAACTTCAGTTTTACAATTTCTTGTTTCTTGGTAATAGCATCCTCTTAACTAGGTTTTGCTTTCATCTTGTAATCAGTTTTTTGGGTAGCCCATTCAATGGTCAAACAAATCTTAAAGTAAGGTAAGGAAGAGGGCTCTAAAGTAAGGTAAGTGCTCTAAGGAAGAGTCCTTACTCTGTTGCATAATAATGTCTCTACTAACATATGAATACAGATTTCCTGATGTTTATTTTTTACACAATACTGAGGCTATGGTAAAAACATTCCAACTCAAAAGTTCCTCCATTTCTTTAGTGTTTTTATTTCTCTTAATAGCAAAATTTTCCTCTTTCAAATTATGGGAAACCCTGAAAGAAGCAGAACTGACCAACCACTCTTTCTTCTAAATCACTGTACTCCTTAAGAGTATTCAGATAGAACCAACAAAAAACACAGCTAAAACTGGCTTAAACAATAAAATGATTTCCACTGGTTTTCCTGCTCGAAGGTTTGAGAAGCCTCAGAAGTGATTTAATTCCACAGAAGGATGAACTTATCAAGAACCAATTTCTTTCTGTATCATGGATTTACCTCCTTGAATTGATGCTTCGCCCTAAGGTTGATTTACCTAACACAAGTTGGTCACTATCAACTCCTAAGGCTACCTGCTTCCTAATCTAAGCCCATAGAAACAGTTACTTTTGGAAATTTTCTTGAAGACATAGTTTCTGTCCCAGAAATCTTTCAGCAAACTGCTTCTCATGTATCATTAGCTCATATTGAATCATGAATCCTAAATCTATGCCTAAGGGATAGGTTTATATTGATGGACTTAGGTTTGAGCCCCTTGACCTAACCCCAGATCAAGAGATAAAGCCAATTTCCTCCCAAGAAATTTTAGGTTTCTCAAAAATTGCATAAGGAACTACCTAGAGACAAAAGAATAGATTTCAGGAAAGAAACATCATGTCCATTATACATATTCACCTTTGGCTCACATCTCACATTTACGTTTTAAAAGCTTTGTCCCCTACCACACTCCCCTCCACTTCAGTCAAAGTAAAAACTCATGTTAATAAAATTACTAAGTAAACACATAATATTTTTGGCATGCAAGAGATTTTTAATGGTATAAATAAGATAAAGTATAAGCAATATAATGGAACATAAATGAGAGTTGACAATTATTTTTAAAGGATTTCAAGACTAAACATAGGGAGATCTAAAGAATTTTAGAGTTTCGCTTGTAGGCTTTGCTTGCCTTCCTCTCCAGAGTAAAAAAGAAATATGTTTTGGGGATTTATAGAAAATAAAAGGCTAAATTAAAAGTCATCCTAGGGGCGCCTGGGTGGCTCAGTGGGTTAAGCCGCTGCCTTCGGCTCAGGTCATGATCTCAGGGTCCTGGGATCGAGTCCCGCATCAGGCTCTCTGCTCAGCAGGGAGCCTACTTCCTCCTCTCTCTCTCTGCCTGCCTCTCTGCCTACTTGTGATTTCTCTCTGTCAAATAAATAAATAAAATCTTTAAAAAAAAAAGTCATCCTAAAGAGCACGAAATTATCTCTATTGTGATGTCAGAGAAAATGAATGGTTTAGGACTTTCTACTTATAAATATGATTCAGCTCCTATTAGAATGATTAGACATATGAGGATAGAATCTAGCTAAAGATTTTCTGTATTATCTGGACTGTAGTGTTAGCACTCACAATAAAGGTTATGTGGAAGATTTATTATAAACTTTGGAATAATAGTTATAGGACTATGCGGGTGAATCAGACATGGAATATGAGAGAAGAAAAAGAATCAAGGTTGACTCTTAAGATTTTTACTTGGATATTTGTGATTTCATATAGTTGATCTGAGGAATATAGAGTAGAGGAAAAATTAATCAAGACCTCTGTCTTAAACAAAATGCTTAAGATGACTAGGAATGCAGATAGATATTGAGAAGACAATGGCTGGAAGATTCTGGAGGGATCAGGGGCAGAAACATATATTTGAAAATCATCTATAAAGAGATTATATTTTCAGCTGTAAAACTAGATTACTTAGTAAGACAGCTCAATAATGATCCTGGAATCACTCTATAATTTGAAGATTTGGAACAGAATTTCTTGAAGAAGTTTGAATTAGACCGCAATTGAAGTAAAAATAAAAGCACTAGTGTTGATGCCTTAGACTACAAATAAAGGACTATATCAAGAAGGGAAAGCCAACACTATTGAATTCGGCTGAGGTCAAGATAAGGCCATAGAAGTGACCACTAGATTTGGCAACCAGTAACACGACAAGAGAAATTTGAGTGTAGAAAGAAAAATAATTGAGCTTGGAAGGTTGAGAAGAAAATGAAAAGTAAGTTCAAAACCATAAACATTTATTTTGAGAAGTTTTGAAATGAAAAGGAGCAAGCAAAATAATAGTAGCAGATACAGGAGGTGGAATCAAAACAAACAGAGTTTTTGGTAAGGTGAGAGATAATGTATTATGGGATATATGTAGACCAAAGAGGATTATCCAGTAAAGAGGAGAAAAGCAATGTACGTGAGATAGATGATATGTTTATATAATGGAAGTCATTGAGAAGGCAAGAGTCTTTGAGTACTGGAGTCCTTTTTCTGGAAAACCACATGGTTAGTTGAAAATAATTAGATTTCACTAATCCTATACTAAAATCAGACTCCTGAAATATTTTTACAACTAAATTTCTATATTTAAGTTGATGTTATACTCTGCGTCCTCTTGCCTATAACTGACACAAAGGATTGGCATCTAAGAACAAAGGGACATCAAATACCTAATATTCTAAATGGAAATACAAACAACCAAGAGCCAAACACCTTGCTTGTAACCAAACTCACTTTGCTATTTGTACCATTAATATCCACTGCCTTATCCATCCCCCTCTGCCTCCCCCATCACCTACATTAAACCAAATACTAGGGAAAGAAAGGGAGGTGAATCTCCCTGGTTTTCAAACTTTATCCTAGGAAGAGAGTGTTATGCCTTACTCAGCTCACCAAGGAGTCCTACAAACAAAAGTGTTCTCTACCTTCCCATTATTAGGAGAACATATCTCTGTGTTTGCCCAGGAAAATCCTGGCCCTTTCTAGCCCCTTTCTGTTCTCAAGAGTGACTTGGTATGGACAGTGAAATATATGATCACCCTACTCAACAGCCAAGTAAGGAGTAACTCTTTCCAGACTGGGGGATTGGAATCGTAGTTTCCTGGAAGGATGTCAGTTTAGGCCATGAGTTTACTGGTCTTTTTCTGGGATCTGTATGAGCGGACAAAATAATAATAATAGTAATAATAATAATAATTACCTTAAAAAGAATGTGAAGAGAATAATAGCCTGCATTTCCATGGTCTGAGGTGATGAGAATGTAGCAGATTTCTATGAGTCAAGTAGAGATGAGAAAAGTTACTCAGATTTGAGTTATCACCCTGGTCCTCCACCAGTGAAAGCTGGACACAGAGGAAAGAGAGACTGTGAGCTGAGAACAGAGCTGAAACTTTTGGAGGTGGAGAGAAGAAGGGAAAAACAAGTAGAGGAACTAGTCAGTGAATTTCCTGCCTCTGGGACTGTGAGATGGGAAGGACATTCTCATGGCTCCTAAAAAATTGCACTTGAGCCTAGAAGGACAAGCATCCACAATTGAGCATTATTATGTTCGTAAGTATTCACAACAGGGAAAATGTACCAGTGAGGTTAAAAGATTATTGCCTATTTCTGCAATGCTTCCTACCACCACTGTCAATGGAGTAATCAACTCCAGAAAGAAGAGTGAAGGGGCAAAGTCCTGGAAATGAAACTTTCCTTGGTCAACCTTGGGAGGACAGAAGGTGATGAAATTGAAGTTTTAGATTGAACAAGACTTTTTAATAACAGAAAGTGACAAGAAAGTGATGGGATTTTCCAAGATGTCATTATGGGTTGAAAAAAGGATAATCAGTGAAGCATGGTTGAAGCAATGATGGGAGAAAATTAAATTATCTTGGGTTTGTATATCACCAAGTTTAATTTGTCCAGTACACTTACATAATTTAAAAACTTACCTGTTCTTCCACCATGTCATTATTACAAGGTTTATTTGGCGTTTGGGGGATTTGATGTTTGTGTGTATATATGTATGTGTGTGTGTAATTTGTTTCACAGGACTATTTTTTTAATGGTGTTTTATTTTACTCATGAGATTAAAGAGTGGCTGGTGATGAATTCTGAGCTCTAAATACAGAACTTCCTTCCCTTTCTAGAATATAATATTTTCAATCACCAAAAGCAATAATATCTAACCCAGAAGATAAAAAACATAAAAAGCTTACATATGAGGAACGTGCATTTCCATCTTGCCCTGCAGTGCACTAAATAAATGCAGAGGCTTCAACTGTTATCCATTTTAATTCTCAGATATAGAAGGGCAAGTCAAGTAGGTAAGTAGCTTCTATAGATCTCTCCAAGAAAAACTGAAATGATCAACTTCAGGCAGCTAATCTAGCACTGGATCAAAACCCCTCAGGGAAATATTTATGTTTTACTAGTTTACTCAGAGAAACAGCTCTAGGGATCTGCAGATATCCTCTGTGATTTTGACTGAAGGAAACACTGATGCCAGAGCTGAAGCTTGTGATTTAATCATAGAAGCAATTCAGCCTTTAGCAATCTTATCTCCTAAGAAATCAATAGTTACACTTTCAGTTCTATTAAAGGATTTTTTTAACTTCTCCACCTGACCAAGATATTAATTTGTATATGTTCCATTGTCTGCCTTTCTGGTTGGTATTTTGAAATGTTGAAAGACTAACTCAATGATTCAGTTTGAAATACTTTCTCCAAAAGATCATCATTATTTTAATTATTGATTCAAATAACATTTTTCAAATTATTATCTCCAACATCCAAAGATAACATTTCACATCAGTCTCCCAAACATAATCTTCCTGTCCACTGAAGGTGGCACAAAATAACTTTCAGAAACAGATTCTGGAGAATTCTCTGTTCAGAAACAAATTCCATTACTTTTTTTTTAATTAACAAAAATTCAACTGAAGAGCCAAAGAAATTGGGGCAACTCAAGGAAGATCATGGTCTATTGTAATGCCAAGGGCTTGTGAAATCCTGAGTCCAGGTAAATTGAAGTGCTCAAAATTTCCACATGATGGAGCTCTCCACAACATACACCTTATCCAGAGGCTATGACTTTCCTTCAGTTAAGACAAACATGGCTGCTTGCTCTGATTTGCCTTACCTTAAGACTTTTCATTCTACCTTATAATAATAGTTAAGTTATTACATTTGGGTGTATGTGGATTTCATCAAATTATGGCATATACTAAACAATAGGGGTGTACTGAAACCAGCATTAAATGGGGGAGTCAGGAGTCATGAATTCTCTCCTGAGGGCTCATCATCTAAATGTCCCTATTCAGTCACCTAGATGGTCTACATCTCATTCTATTATTTTGAAACATACGGTTCTGGAAATAATGACTTTCTGAGCTTTAAAAATTTCAATTCTTTAATGTTAAAATTATTAGCTGCACATAAATCTTATACATTATTGTTAAAGATAGGCATTTTCTTTGCCATAAAACTGCAGACAACTCAATAAACACTTGATTTCTGACAATATATAGACAATATTTATAATTACATCTTCTAGAAAATATGTTTTATTATATTACAGTTTGAAATCAATGTTCAAACTGATTTATTAAAAGAAATAGGCCAATGTTCATATCAGTTTGGTCTCTGGACTTTGGGGATAGAGACCAACACTGCCCTACTCACAAAGTTTTATAATCAGTTTATTTGTATTAAATTGTAGACAGAGAACAGAATGAAGATATTTCTAATTTTAACAGAAAGAGTATTTAGAGAAACTGGTGAGAGTGTATGTATTACAGGTTTTCTAGTCATCTAGGTAATACCAGCTACCAAACAAGGACCATGTCTTCTGTTTCTATGTGTAACCTACCTTGGTAATATAGGAAGGTATATCCATCTACAACTATTTATTGAGTTCCTGCTATGTGTCAACCACTGTTCTAATGATTGGGAATATATTAGTGAAAAAAAAATGTACCTCCCCCCCTAAAAAATCCTTTTCTAAACAAGAATATATACATAGAAAGAAATGAAGAGGTGGGTTGGGGAGAGAAAGAGAGAGAAAGTTTAGAACTCAGAAGTTGTGTGTGCTTACACAAGTACTTTCATTAAAAGAACACTTTCTTCCCACCTCCTTGGTCTAGTTTGCTCTCTGTACACTCAAGAATAAAAGTAATATAAACTTATAATTCAAATGTGTGAGAATAAATATGCAAGTAGAATTACTTGTGTCTACATCTGTTGAGCTCTTAGTCCAACACCTTTTAAGAGTGCTCAATCATTTATTCTGGGTATAATTGCTACTTGATATCCTCAAGACTTACTCTGATACGACTAGGCTTATTGGTTAAAGGTCAAGTAAGGTAAATCTAGAAATACTTTCTTTTTCCAAATACTTATTTTTTTAAGATCTTTTCCCCTCGTTTTTTTTTCTAAATAATGGTGCACTTAAGCAAAAGTTTAGAAAATATTTGTCACATTTTTTTCTCATAATGTTTGAATTGTACAGTTTTATCAATCTGTAATTTATATTTCTGCTCTTAGTCATTTTTATTCTTTATTTACTCTTTCATTAAATAATAATAAATCATGAGAGTGGTTCATAGCAGAAGAAATAAGCATTTCTATGCTCAAGATATCAACTGTGCCCCCTTCTTGTTTCTACCACTAGGAATATAAATTCCTGTACTTCTTATATATTTTTCAACTATGACTGCTTGTGTCAGGCACTGAACTCATTGCTGGGGATATCATGGTCAAAATATGACCCTTGCCCTTGCTGAAATCTCATTTAATGTGTAGAAACAAAACACACAAATATAAAGTTAAGATGCAATGTGATTAATTAAGCTCTGCTCCAAATAATAAAGACCATAGCAAGGAAAAGGGTTATTTCATAATAAAAGGGTTACAAATCTTCACGGGAGAAAACACTTTTCTTGACTCTTTAAGGATGAATAGAAATTCACCAGGAAGGGAAGAAGTGGGGGTCAATATAAACTAATTCATAAAGATTTTTAAAGGTATCGGTAATTACAAATGGTCCAATATGATTAGAGATCAAACTTCGAGTGAACAATGAATTTAATGACTTTCACAAGCAAATTTTTTATAAAGCCAAGGTACTTGATGGCTAAATATTCTATATATTACCCTTTTGAGACCTTAGTCTAATACAAAGATGACATTAATTCTTAATTTTTAGGTGATACCTACATTCTATAATGTTATCTGTACACCTAATCATTATTTATTGGCACCACCCTGTTTTCTTCTTATGGTAACTTCTATCTCCAAAATCTACTGCTTAAAAAATTATCTCTATGATTACTTCTGAGATTAAAAAATATATATGTCTCTATGTCAAGGTTGTCAACCTTTTTCTGTGAAAATTTGTATTATATTCAAAATTTAGAGGAAGAGCCATTTAGGTCAAGATATTTCATTAATATGTTGTCATAATACACTGACATTTAGTTTTATTGACCCAATTTATGTGTGTTTTCTGTTATCCAACAACAACAAATTTTACATGAGTTTCTTTTCTTCAAAAACCTTTGTGTGGTTTTTTTCCTATGGTTTACTTAGGAGAGGTAAAAATAAAGAAGGAAACTTGAGTGAAAGAATGGAAAACATGGTCTTATGATAGAAAAGAAGGAGTTTTATTTCTATGTTTAATAGATTTCTAAAGCTTCCCAAAAATTCCCACAATCTATCTCCTCAGACAGATCAAGGAGGTATTATAAGAAACCTATAGCAGAAAGAAAATGTCAAGGAAACATCACAGATATAAAACAGATTTTTCCCATGAACAAATCATTTCTAGGACATATTTTCTATAAATGTCCAACACTTGTCTTGTGCAGGTACTTTAGACAAATAATTCAGGCACAGAAATTTTAAAATGTTAAAATCTGATTTCTTTAGTATATCTTTTCCATACAAAAGAAATCTAAATTCAAGTTAAAATGCTAATAAAGTATATATGCTTAATGTTTGCTTCTGTCATTTGAAAACGGAGAACTTAAACGTTCATGCAAATGATTTTATAAATATGCAATACTTTGGAAATCACAGATCCTAAAGTTTTTAATGCAGGGATGTCAGTACTCTTAAAGATTCGAAAATACATCATTTACTCTTATTTCTGTTATATGGTTTTATAATACCCACTTTAAGTAGCAAGAGACTGTTACTCTAAATTGAGTTTCTCAGATAGGGAATTTTTTTAGCCATAATAACAACAAAGTTATTACTAAAGAGAGAGGATTTATTCCCCAAGTTTCTTTGCAAAAGTCAATCATGCCTGCAGAGGAGCTTGATTAACGGTGTATAATCTACAGATGTTATGGAAGCATTGTAAGTGAGAATGTTAATTATCTAAATTTTTAGCAGAAAGATAAGAGTTTAACCTTTAGAAAAAGAAAGACAGGACTAAATAACTCATGGGAATTTGTAATGGGATAGTGAGCTTTTTATATTCACAATGGCAACTGAAATCCATCCCAGGTGACAACTGACAGGAACACGTGAACATCAGTTTCCACCAAGGCTGACACGTGAAGTGTTGGCAGCCTCTTCAGCTTCATCCTAAATAAGAGTCTATATCTCTAAAGTACCCAAAAATACTGATGTGCACACCAGAGGAAATATATTACTACAGGTTGCTTGAAGACAATTGAAACTCTAATAAAGACTCAAGATTTACCAAGCTACTATCCTCTAACTTTTCAGGCTCCTCTGTAATATAGCTATTTATGATAAATCACTGTTTGCCCATAATTTAACATGTGTTATTTGAAGGCTGTTTCTTATGTTTGTTTGTTCCCTGTTCTTCTTTTCTTTTCTTTTCTTTTCTTTTTTTTTGAGGAATGGGGTAAACATTCTTTTGTTTGTTTAAATAAAAGTTCAATGATATGTTTATATGTACCAACACTCAAATTCCCCTTTCTGACTGAAGTCAAAATTAATATAAAACAAGGAATTGCAGGAGTCATTTAGCTTAATTATATGAATGATGAAAGGCAAGAAAGCTATCTTATTGTAGCAATATATAATATTTCTCATGAGACCTAGACATGTTAGATAATAAATCTTTTGAATTGAAATTCAGGGCCAGCAATGTTAGACTTTTAGACATAAGCCACTCCCTCAAAAAGCTACTCTAAAAATGCTTCTTCAGTGTTCCTTAAAGGGTCATCTTCTTCCACCTGTCTTAATCCTGGAGTTCTTCAGACATTTTTGCCTTTAATCTGTTTTTCTCCTGCTCTGCATGTTACCAAGTTAATCTGATTACGGGTAGGCTTTCAACCACTACAGATATACTGGTGACTTCCAAATCAATACCTCCAGAAGAGTTTTATCAATCATATCCTGGGGTAACATATCCAGTTGCCTACTGTATATAGCAGATATAAATCCCAGTCTATAAAACTACACACTAAGTAAATGGATTTTCTTCATTTTTCAATAATTGAGCTTATATTTGGATATACCATTTCATCTGAAAATGGAAACAATATCAATTAGTTGAAGGAACAATCTGCTTTCTTCCTAGAGTTGCTTTTAAATTCTGGAGACACAGGAGGGTTTGAGGACAACCTGTGTACATACTAATCTGTCATTTGTTGAGATGTCCCTGTTCCCAGTTATATTTTGTTCATCAATGCACAAAAATCAGTATTGCAACCTCCTCTAGCATTCACATAGCCATAATGTAAACATGATATATTAATCATCCGAAGTGACTGAAAAACTGCCACAAATTTAAAAAAAAAATGTATGGGAAAGTAAATAGGTAGAAGTCAAAAAATACTACCTAAAAGTGAGAAGTCACAAAGGAGAATATAAGTATATTATTTGGAAATACAGAATACTCTACAACGGCTATGGAGGAACAGAGGAAGGGCATGGAACAAGCTGAAGGGAATCTAAAGATTATAATGGTTTTCAAACAGACATCCAACAATTCTACTCTACCCAACTTTACCTACATTTCTATGTATTGCTAGTGCTAGTCAAACTTCTGAGCCTTTTAGGAATTCTTTAATTAAAATAAATTGATTGTCAACCCTCCCATTGTGGAGGACTCAACTTTCTGGGTTCTGCCTTGTCTGTTACCACTTGTCCTACTGGTTTCCAGCTTCAAAAACTTTTACTGCTGGATCTGCTTCACCTTCACTCTAATCCTTTTGTCCCAATGGGTTTATGCCTTAAAAAATACATAAATATACACGGGTGCATATTTATATTTATATGCTTATATTTTATTATATATATAATATATATATTTATTATATGTACATATATTTATTATACATAAATATATAGCATATATATATATTCACTAAAGTTTTAGGGGGAGTTTCAGATAGAGAAAAGGTAACATTTATACTCAAACTGCCATTCTTTCCCTATGATTTTTCTCATCACTTTCAAAAGTTCTGTCATTCTTATTCACAAAACATTTTCATTCAGGTAATTAAGTTGTCCAGTACCTGTAATAGCAAAACTCATAAATTCATTTAATTTTGAAGTTGTGCTCTGGCTCAGCACTGGCATTCTTCATGCTGGACCCCACAGTTGACTTTATCTCTATTTCTCCATCCCGTGTTCTTCCTCCTCTTCCCACCATCCGTCCCTCAGCTCCTGTAAAAACTGGGAAGGGGAAGAGGTAGAAAGGTCTTGCTTTACTCATCTACTGGCATGTAAGAAATCTGTAACTGGCGCTTTCTAGTCTTGGTGCATGTTCAAAGATGAATCTTTCCTTTGTAAACTTCTTTTGTAGTTTTTTTGGAAAATACCATCCCATTCCTTATCCACACATTCTGGGAACTTCTAAGTGTTGTTCACCTAATACAGCAATGACTCTCTTCATGGTGTTGCTTACATCTTCCTCCTCAGCTTCTGGCAAACCATCCTTCTCAGTCCTTGAAGTCAAAGATTCTAGCACAAAGCTATCTTTCAAGCTCACTTTCAGTCCATAGATGTACTGAATTGACAAACACTTGGAGGCAGGTGACTTCCAATGCAGCACATCTCTTCACTCTGAACAGAGCAACTACCCAGCCACAATCTCTGCCTTTATGATTTTCTAGGAACGGAGCTGGTGCCGTCCATTGCACCTAAAGATTTAGGCAACCCAAGTAGAGCTCTCCAAGGCACTCAACTGAAGCACCTCAGATTCAGCACAAGGTGACAGAAAAACACTTTATTCCCTTCTCCTCTAGGTCATGAGAACACTAGCAGAATGTAACAAATTTCTCCAAACGACTGTTTTTCTTTTTCTCTTCAAAGTCAATACTTTGTTCCCTAAAATGGACATTGGGCTAAAAATTGTAAAACCTTTTTGGAGTATCTCCTCAGCAAGTTATGAGTAAACGGTCTAGAACCTGTTTGGAATGGTATGCTTCTTATTTTCTCTCTTCATCTTGGGATCCTCAGCCAAACATGAGATACAGAGAGCCACAAATTTACATCCTCTTTTCCTTTAACTAGCTCCTTTTAACAAATCACCCAACCTCCATAACATGAAAAGTTGACTGTACTGATCTATGGGAGTCTTCTAATCTACAAATAAACAAGAGTTTTATGCATAGACACTATAGAAGTCCTTACATTACTTTCATGACTGGCAAAAAGTATCAACAAGACTATCCCACTGTAAGAAAGTATGTAAAATAGATTACTTAGCTATGTTATATGGATTTTACCTTCATTTGAACCTCTAATACTCAAGAAAACTGAGAGCTGGCTAGGATTTGGAATAACTGCAACACTTGTTCACTGCCAGTAGAATTGTAATTTGGTACAATCACTTTGGGAACAGTTTGGTATTATCATGTAATCCTGAACATTCATGCAGTCTATAGCCCCAAATGTTATACATAGCAGAAAAACTCTCACACATAATTACCAGGAAACACATACCAATATGTTCATAGTAACATGTTTATAAGAGCGAAAACTGGAAATAGACAAAAGTCTTCAACAATAGAATGCACAAGTTGTGCTATTTCATACTGTAGAATACTATGCTGTAGAGAAAATTAATGATCTGATACATAAATAGTATGCATGGGTCTCAAAAATATATTGTTGAGGGAAAAAAAGACAGTCATATAAGAGAATGCATTGTGTGATTCCACTTATATAAAGTGAAAAACTGAAAAAGTAAAAAAGTATATAGTGTTTAAGAATACATAGGTTATAAAGAGAATGTCAAATTTAAGAATCAGAATAGTGGTTACTTCTGGAGTTGGCTGAGAGGTGTGTTCAAGGAGGAGCACATAGGGTTTTTAAGGAATGAGGATCAAAACATTCAAAAAATGAAACCATTTCAAGAATTTCTCTTACAGGAAATTGAATAAGAAATTACTGACAGGTGATAAAAGAGCTGAGAAACCACATACAAGAGAATGAGGTAAGCCAGAAATTAGGGAAATCAGGAATCCACTGCCATGTCTAGGCCAAAGGGGAAAAAGAGGAGGTGGTATTACCAGAGACTAGACAGGAACAACAAGGGCCTATTCAAGAGCAGTGGAGAACTTGCAGCCACCAGGGGTGTGTGCTTAAGGCAAGGCTGGAGGCAGAACTTGCCCTGGCTTCTTCCTTCTTCCTGTCCTCTCATCTCCTGCCATGGTTCACACACAGGTGAAAAGGAACTGGAATAACAACAACATAACCTGCAAAGTCCCTCCCTCTAGGGATACAGAGCATAGACCTGAGGGCCAGAAAACTCAGGACCGGCATATTAGGATGGTAGGCTCTTTTCCTTAAGGCAGTAGTGAATACATGTGTGTCCATTTTCTCATTATTTTTTAAGCTAAATATATACATTTTTCTCTTTTATGTATAATATACTTTTTCTTTTTTACTTCTGCTTTTCCTAGCATGGGCAGAAATGTTTTGTTTTATGGATTATATCAGTAAATTTGGTATACTGCAGAGATACATGAGCTTTCCAAATTAAATGTGTTTTTAATTTAAGATCTTATAAAATTCCAACCAGCTTCCATATTGGTAAAATGGACATAATGCTACCCACTATCTGGAGTTATTTCAAGTTCTTAGGGAGACAGTATACATGAGAGGTCTAACATTGTAGCTGTCATAACTTCAATTAAAGTGATGGGTCAAGCCTTTTCCTCATGGAGCTGTGAAAAAGCTAGTGAAGCTTTTTCTGAATTCAAGACTTGACCAGAAAAGACTAAATAATCATAGATTTCCTTTTGTACTCTTAGGGAAGGCAATTAACATACTTACACGAATTCTTACCTTGTATTCAAGCTTTGCTACTGGCATATTCAAAAGCAGAAGCCAATACTATGAATTAGAGCAAAAAAAAAGAAAAGATGTCACTGTTACTGTACCCATTATTCCAAGGGGTTAAAGGAGAAAATATGCTAAGTGCATGGGGAAGATTGGCCACCCCACCCAAAAGAAAACATTTAAAATGAATCCATAAAGACTTAAAATCACTCCCCCTAAACAATGGCAGGAATGTGTCATTTATCGAGGACTGAAATAATCCCACAGCAGTGCAGTGAAATTTCATTGATATATAAGTGGTTGCCTATTATTTGCAACAATGAAGAGGACTAATTTCACACAAGAATGTAGCAGGAGAGGCAATGCCAGCTTAATAATAGGTTCATTCTCTGCAGGAATTCATATGAGTGAGTAGGGAAATAAGGATGGTTGCAGAGTGGGGAAGAGAAGGCACAACGAGATGGCTGCAAACTGCATGGCATCTTTGCTTAGAAGTCTATTACATGAATGTGCCAAGGAGCTGTTTCAGTGCCCTACTGTGTGAGTCAAGAAATGTGACTACAACTTGACAAAGTACAAAAGGTAAAGACTGGGTAAAGCTGACAGACCTCAGGGATCTCTGTTACTGGCTGTTCCCCTTCAGAGTGTCATTGGCAGAAGATGAAAGCAGCCCCTGGCACAGACAGCTGCAGGTGCACAGGTCTAGCTGGGCTACAGAGCAGCAGGGGAAGAAAAGGTGTACCCTTCCCTGGAATCCAATTTGTTAAAGGAAACTGTACATTCTGTGAAACTATTTACCCTGATTTGGAAATTAGCGGTTGCCTTAGCAACACTTGAATCCCATGAGGCTCACACACAGTGCTAATTTCGATTCATGGACACCTTCACGGGTAAGGAATGCAAACAGTAAGTTGAGTGTCCCATTTGACATGCCTCTCGTAGGAAATGAGATTTCCCTCGACCTATACAAGTTTTCTGATCATGATGACTCCCATTTATCAATATTTTCTAGGCACCAGGTGGTATGCTGCCAGCTTCATACTGAATCTCATTTGGTGGTCACTGCAAGCCTGCAAGATCAGCAATATTATTCCCATTTTCCAGATGAAAAGCTAGCTCTAGAGAAGATACATAACTTTTCCAAGGTCACCCAGTGGTGGTTTAAAGATTTAAGTCAGATTTGGCTGACTCCAAAATTCCATGTTCCTTTAGCATTTCTAATTTTGTTAAGAATAATACAAATAATACAAATTATTTTTTAACTGCAAAGTACCTTTCACATTGCAGTATCTTTATTTAAAACATGAGGAACTAGAAACCTCTCTCTTTAAAGCCAAGAGATTTACCCAAAAGCACATGTCCAATAATGACAGAGTTGAGAATAGAATTCAGGTTTCAGGACTCTGAGCATTCATTTATTGAAACCACCTCTGAGCCATCTAAATTATGATGCTCTCACGGTTGGACTGTATCTCGTTGATTTTTTAATGCCTTTTTCTACATGTAAGTAAATATAGATAAAACTGAAGTTGACCTAAAAACTGGGAGGATTTCTCTATTATGTTGAGGTGTAACAGTAAGATTTCAACATTTTGAAACCCAGAACATTAAAGGTGACTGATTTGTGCAGGCCCTTCCAAACTATGGGCAGGCACAGCTGCTCATGTCATAAAGTACCCTTGCACAATTTTCTTTCTGTAGTGAGACGTCCCATCTGTGTCTGCAGCAGTCACCCTGAAGCTGACAGGAATATGAGTCAAATGGCAGATTCACTTTGCCCCTGGGTTTTCACAGGAGGTAAGGACTAGTCTGAAACAAAATTGAACAGTAAGGGTTATGTATGGTGTTTCTTACTAAACACTTTTCTGTGCCACTGCTTCTTTCATGACCTAATCCTCCCTTCCTCAAATTACCAGACACACAGTGCCACCATACTGTCAGTTTGCCATACTGTCATCTAGCTAGCCAAAGTCCCCTGCTTTAAAATCCCATTAAGTCATGGCCTCCTCCACAGTAACCTTATGCTCCAAAATTGCCTCTCTTTCTTCTTCTTCCTGTTCTTATCACAATTGCCATTACCTTAATGATCTCCACAAGTTTTTGAAAAAGGATGTTTCTGGTTAATTCTGAGACAAAACAATAGTGGCAATCATCACATAAAACTCCTCTTGTAAAATGTGGTAAATGCTTTGTTTCCCTGACCCACCATCCTCCTAGGAAGCCTTGGTGCCTTGCTGTATGTGAAGGCTTGCTGGATTTTTTTTTTTTTCAAATACTTTAATCCAGGGCTGGATTCAGACTTCAAAACCTTGTTAGGTGCTCAACCAAGATATGAAAACCAGAGCCCTAAGGTTGAGGAATGTGTCCAAAGGCAGAAAACTTGGGATGGATGCCACTGAACAGAAAGAAACTGGTTACCGTTCATTGAATTGCTCAAGATCTAGAGATCCATTCATCTATCAAACACTTGTTATGTGCTTACTCTGTGCCAGCACTACACTAAGCACAGGACGTTTTAAAGGAAAAAAAAATGAGTAAGGAATAGTATTTGCCCTCAAGAAATCTATGATAAAGATGGACAGATAATATGTATGTTCACTGCAATTCTTTGTAATAACTGTTTTGATGAGAGGACCATTCAGTGAAAAGATGGGCTTAGACACAGATCAATGTGAATTTGGACACTGTCTCTGCCATTTACTAGCTGGGTGGGCCTCAGCAAGTCACTTAACCTCCCTGGGCTTTAGTTTTGTGTTTGTTTGTTGTTTTGTTGTTGTTGTTTTAATCTTAAAACTACAGAATATGTATGTTTACTTCACAGAGTTGTTTAGAGAAAAACATACAAAGTACCTATCCTGGTATGAGTGTGCCCGGCATAGAAGATATTATATAGCTGGCAACTGTCTTTTATAATTATTATAACAATAAAGATAAACCCACATATTACATACAGGCACACAAATGACTCAGAATTTATGAATCTAAAGAGATTTCCTGATTTCAGCAGTGGCTTAAAATGACAAGTATAAATCTGATAAGGGAATGGAAGGAAGAAAAGGGGATTGTAACTATCCATATTCAAAGACATAGAGAAGCATGATCTTTTAGGGACTGTGAGTGGGTCTGGGTGACTGCAGCCAAAGACCAGAAAGTAACTGGTAAGGCTGAAAACAAGATCACAGAAAGATTTCTTCTCTATAATAACCATATATGCTCATTACCTGCAATAAACCTGAGTTATGCCCATTGTCCCAAAGTAATTATTAATAGTATATAGTTTAACTCCTACTCTTAAATGATAAGTTGTATGGTCACCTTACTTACATGCTATGGTGAGAAATGTTGATCTAACCTGAAAGCTATGAAGAGTACCTGAAGAGAGCTAATGTGGGGAATTACATAATCAATTCTTGTTTTAAAGAGCACAGTCTGGCAATTCTGTTACCAATGGTGAAAGATGGGTCAGAGAGGTAACCTGGAGACAAGAAAGAATGTAGAAGTATGTCAGTATAAGCCGCACTTTCAATTATTTGATCTAAATTAAGATCATAGATGACATATCTCTTCAATCAATTTATCACTACTCTATGTCAATGGGTATTTACTCTAAATGCCTCTGTGTGTTATCTCATTTAAACTTCACTTCACCACCACAAGATGGGTATCATTATTATTATCTCTCTTTTTACAAGAGGAAACTGAGACCTAAAGAAGTTAAATTATTTGCTAAAGAAGAGGATGATTCAAATTCAAACCCACAGAATCTATCATCAGATCCCATGTTTGTAACCACTAACTTATACCGCTATTACACAGGACTCATCATGATCCCCAGTCAGAACTTACCTAGATAAATACAAAATCCAGTCCTTCAAGTACTCCCTTTCTTTATTGTATTATAGGATCCCTAAAGGATTATTATGTTATTATTTAGTATTCTATTATTATTATTTAGTATTATTATTCAGATAGACTGCAGGGGGAAGGGCCAGCTCCCAGCAAGAGGTGGGACAGTGGAGCACAAAATCAGAACACTTAAAAGTCTGTTCCACTGGGAAGGTGGAGCCCTTGTGGGGATAGTGTGGTCTCAGGACCCACGGGTTCACAGAAAAACCAAGGGAGACTGAGTGCGGCAGAGCTCTCAGGTATTGGAGCCAGGAGACTGACTGCAGGGACAGAGTTGAGCAGTGGGCTCTCAGCTTGGGATTACCTTAAACCCAGATCAGAGGCACAGTTTGGCCACTGCTCTTTGGGCAGAGATCCAACAAGCAGAAGATCCAGGGAGACCTTCTCCTTCCTCCTCCAGGAGGAGTGGCACAGGAGCACACTGCAGGACTCTGCTGGGTTTGAAGACTCCAAATGCAGCCATGCACCAGAGATAGAAATGCTTGGTCACAGGCTGGGTGAGCTCAGACTGTAGCCAGAGACCAGAGAGATGAGAAGGATTGACTGTTTTTCTCTGAGAGTGCATTAAGAATGGGGTCCTGAATTCTCAGCTTCTACGGGACTGGAGATTGGGAGGTTGTCATTCCCATTCCCATCCTCTAAAGCGGTACAGAAAGCATTCAGGAAACAAAAGCTCCTGAGAGTGAACCTGAGCAGATTACTTAGCCTGGCCCCTGGCAAGGGCAGTGCAATTCTGTCTCAGGCAAAGACATTTGAGAATTATTGCAAGAGGCCCCTTTCCCAGGAGATCAGCAAGAACATTCAGCTAAGACCAAGTTCACTGATCAATGAGAACTGTGGAACTCCAGACCTAGGGGAAAGCAACACATTGAATTCAAGGCTTTTGTCCCATGATCCTTTAGTCTTTCAAAGTTAATTTTTTTTTTAATTTTATTTTGCCTTATTCTATTTTTTTAAATTTTTCCTCTTTCCTATTTTAACATTTTAAACTATTTTATCTTATCAATACCTTTTTTAAAAAACTTTTTAAATTTTCATTCCTATATATTTTCTTATATTTTTATAAGAAAAATATTTTATATATTTTCTTATATTTTTAAGTATTTTATATATATTTCATAATATACATATTTCTTATATATTTTCTTATTTATTTTATCTCTTCATTGTATTTAACCTTGTTTCTTGTATACATATAGATTTTTTTTATTTAAAATTTTGGGATACAATTTCTTCTAATAGATCTAAATATATCCTAAGTCTAGTGCATAGCTTTGTTCTAGTCTCCAACCTGATCACAATCTTTCCTCCTTTTTTTCTTTTTTCAACCAACTTCTTATCAATTTTTTAGAACCTTTTTTAATTTTCATCTTTACAGTAATAGTCCATCTCTTCATCATGCTTACTCTTATTTTTTTATATATATATAAGTTTTTCTTTCTTTAAAATTTTGAGACGTTGTTTCTTCTAACAGACCAAAATACATCCTAAATCAAGTGTGTGGCTCTATTCTATTGACCAGTCTAATATGCATATATATATATTTTTTTTTTTTTCTTTTTCCCCCCTTCTTCTCCTCCCCATTTTGGGTCTCTACTAATTTGGTTAGTGTATATTTTTCTGGGGTCATTACTACCCTTTTAGTATTTTGTTCTCTCATTCATCTATTCTTACCTGGATAAAATTACAAGGCAGAAAAAATCACCTCAAAAAAAGAACAAGAGACAGTACTGATGGCTAGGGACTTACTATATTTGGACATTAGTAATATGTCAGAAATAGAGTTCAGAATGATGATTTTCAAATACTTTAATCCAGGGCTGGATTCAGACTTCAAAACCTTGTTAGGTGCTCTAGCTGGGCTCAGAAAAAGCATGGAAGATATTAGAGAATTCCTTTCTGGAGGAAAAAAAGAACTAAAATCTAACCAAGTTGAAATCAAAAAGCTATTAATGAGGTATAATTAAAAATGGAGACCCTTACTGCTAGGATAAATGAAGCAGAAGAGAGAATTAGTGATATAGAAGACCAAATGACACAGAATAAAGAAGCTGAGCAAAAGAGAGACAAACAATTACTGGACCACAAGGGGAGAATTCGAGAGATAAGTGATACCATAGGATGAAACAATATTAGAATAATTCAGATCCTAGAAAAAGAAGAAAGAGAGAGGGGGCAGAAGATATATTGGGGCAAATTATAGCAGAGAATTTCCCTAATTTGGTGAAGGGAACAAGCATCAAAATCCAGGAGGCACAGAGAACCCCCCTCAAAATCAATAAAAAATAGGTCTACATCCCATCCATCATCTAATAGTAAACTTAAAAGTCTCAGTGACAAAGAGAAAATCCTGAAAGCAGCTCGGGACAAGAGGTCTGTAATATATGATGATAGAAATACGAGATTGGCAACAAAGCTATTCATAAAGACCTGGCAGGTCAGAAAGGACTGGCATTATGTATTCAGAGCACTAAATGAGAAAAATATGCAACCAAAATACTATATCCAGCTAGGCTGTCATTGAAAATAAAAGGAGAGATAAAAAGCTTCCAAGACAAATGAAAATTAAAGGGATTTGCAAACACCAAACTAGCCCTACAGGAAATATTGAATGGGGTCCTCTAAGCACAGAAAGAAACTAAAAGTAGTGGAACAGAGACAATATGCAGTAACAGTCACCTTACAGGCAATACAATGACACTCAATTCGTATCTCTCAGTAGTTACCCTGAATGTAAATGGGCTAAGTGCCCAATCAAAAGACACAGGGGATCAGAATGGATTAAAAAACAAAACCCATTGATATGTTGTCTACAAGAAACTCATTTTAGACCCAAAGACACCTCTAGATTTAAAGTGAGGGGGTGGAAAACAATTTGCCATGCTAATGGATATCAAAACAAAGTTGGGGTGGCAATCCTTATATGAGATAAATTTGATTTTAAGCCAAAGACTATGATAAGAGATGAGGAAGGGCACTATACTATGCTCAAAAGATTTGTCCAACAAGAAGATCTAACAATTTTAAATATCTATGCCCCTAACATTGGAGCAGCCAATTATATAAACTAATTAATAACAAAATCAAAGAAACACAATAATACAATAATAGTAGGGAACTTTAACACCCCCCTTACTGAATGGGCAGATCATCTAAACAAAAGATCAACAAGGAAATAAAGGCTTTAAATGACACACTGGACCAGATGGGCATCACAGATATATTTAGAACATTGCATCCCAAAACAACCGAATACACATTCTTCTCTAGTGCACATGGAACATTCTCCAGAATAGATCACATCTTAGGTCATAAATCAGGTTTCAACTGGTACCATATTGGGATCATTCCCTGAATATTCTCAGACCACAATGCTCTGAAACTAGAACTCAATCACAAGAGGAAAGTAGGAAAGAACTCAAATACGTGGAGGCTAAAGAACATCCTACTGAAGAATGAATGGGTCGGGTGCCTGGGTGGCTCATTGGGTTAAGCTTCTGCCTTTTACTCAGGTCATGGTCTCAGGGTCCTGGGATCAAGCCCTGCATTGGGCTCTCAGCTCTGTGGGGAGTCTGCTCCCCCCACCCTCTCTGCCTGCCTCTCTGCCTTCTTGTGACCTCTGCCTGTCAAATAAATAAATAAAATACTAAAAAAAAAAAAAAAAAAAAAAAAAGAATGAATGGGCCAGCCGGGAAATTAAAGAAGAATTGAAAAAATTCATAGAAACAAATGAAAATGAAGACACAACTGTCCAAAATCTGTGACACACAGCAAAGGCAGTCCTGAGAGGAAAGTATATAGCGATACAAGCCTTTCTCAAAAAATCAAGAAGGATCTCAAGTATGCAACCTAACACTACACCTAAAGGAGCTGGAGAAAGAACAGCAAAGAAAGCCTACACCCAGCAGGAGAAGAGAAATAATAAATATCAGAGCAGAATCCGATGAAATAGAAACCAAAAGAACAGTAAAACAAATCAATGAAACTAGGACCTGGTTTTTTTAAAGAATTAGTAAGATTGTTAAACCCCTGGCCAGACTTATCAAAAAGAAAAGAGAAAGGACCCAAATTAATGAAATCATGAATGAAAGAGGAGAAATCACAACCAACACCAAAGAAACACAAATTATACAAATATATTATGAGCAACTCTAAATCAGCAAATTGGACAATCTGGAAAAAATGGATGCATTCCTAGAGACATATAAACTACCAAAACTGAACCAGGAAGAAATAGAAAACCTGAACAGACCCATAACCAATAAGGAGATTGAAACAGTCATCAAAAATCTCCCAACAAACAAGAGCCCAGGGCCAGATGGCTTCGCAGGGGAAACATTTAAAGAAGAATTAATACCCGTTCTCCTGAAACTGTTCTAAAACATAGAAATGGAAGGAAAACTTCCAAACTCATTTTATGAGGCCAGCATTACCTGGATCCAAAACCAGACAAAGTTCCTGTCCAAAAGAAGAATTATAGACCAATATACTTGATGAACACAGATGGAAAATTCTCACCAAAAGACTAGCCAGTAGGATCCAACACTACATTAAGAGGATTATTCAACACGACCAAAGGGGATTTATTCCTGGACTGCAAGTGTGGTTCAACATTCACAAATCAATCAACGTGATACAATACATTAATAAAAGAAAGAACAAGAACCATATGATACTCTCAGTAGATGCTGGAAAAGCATTTGACAAAATACAGCATCCTTTCTTGATCAAACCTCTTCTCAGTGTAGGCATAGAGGGTACATACCTCAATATCATCAAAGCTATCTATGAAAAACCCACAGTGAATATCATTCTCAATGGGGAAAACTGAGAGCTTTTCCCCTAAGGTCAGGAATATAGCAGGAATGTCCACTATCACTATTGCTATTCAACATAGTACTAGAAATCCTAGCCTTGCCAATCAGAAAACAAAAATAAATAAAAGTCATCTGAATCAACAAAGGAGAAGTCAAACTCTCACTCTTTGCAGATGATATGATACTTTATGTGGAAAACTCAAAAGACTCCACTCCAAATCTGCTAGAACTCATACAGGAATTCAGTAATTGTCAGGATATAAAATCAATGCACAGAAATCAGTTGCATTTCTATACACCAACAGCAGGACAGAAGAAAGAGAAATTAATGAGTCAATCACATTTACAATTGCATCCAAAACCATAAGATATCTAGGAATATACCTAACCAAAGAGGCAAAGAATCTATACTCAGAAAACTATAAAGTACTCATGAAAGAAATTGAGGAAGACACAAAGAAATGGAAAAATGTTCCATGTTCAGGTATTGAAAGAACAAATACCATGAAAATGTCTATGTTACCTAAAGCAATCTATACATTTATTGCAATTCCTATCAAAATACCATCCATTTTTTTCAAAGAAATGGAACAAATAATCCTAAAATTTATATGGAACTAGAAAAGACCTCGAATAGCCAGAGGAATGTTGAAAAAGCCAAAGTTGGTGGAATCACAATTCCAGACTTTAAGCTCTATTACAAAGCTGTAATCATCAAGACAGTATGATACTGGCACAAAAACAGACACATAGGTCAGTGGAACAGAACAGAGAACCCAGAAATAGACCCTCAACTCTACAGTCAGCTAATCTTCAACAAAGCAGGACAGGATGTCCAATGGAAAAAAGACAGTCTCTTCAACAAATGTGTGTTGGGAAAATTGGACAGCCACATGCAGAAGAATGAAACTGGACCATTTCTTTACAACACACAAAAATAGACTCAAAATGGATTAAAGACCTCAGTGTGAGACAGAAATCCATCAAAATCCTTGAGGAGAACAAAGGCAGTAACCTCTTCAACCTTAACCACAGCAATTTCTTCCTAGACATATCACCAAAGGCAAGGGAAGCAAGGGCAAAAATGAACTCTTGGGACTTCATCAAGATCAAAAACTTTTGCACAGGAAAGGAAATAGTCAACAAAACCAAAAGACAACCGACAGAATGAGAGAAGATATTTGTAAATGACATATCACATAAAGGGCTACTATCCAAAATCTATAAAGAACTTATCACTCAATTCAAACTCAACACATCAAGAACAAATAATTTAATCAAGAAATGGGCAGAAGACATTAACAGACATTTCTGCAAAGAAGCCATCCAGATGGCCAACAGACACATGAAAAAGTACTCCACATCTCTCAGAATCAGGGAAATACAAATCAAAACCACAGTGAGATACCACCACACACCAGTCAGAATGGCTAAAATTAATAAGTCAGGAAATGACAGATGTTGGCAAGAATGCATAGGAAAGGGAACCCTACTATACTGTTGGTGGGAATGCAAGCTGGTGAAGCCACTCTTGAGAACAGTATGGAGGATCCTCAAAAAGTTGAAAATAGAGCTACCTTATGACCCAGCAATAGCACTACTGAGTATTTAGTCTAAAAATACAAATGTAGTGATCCGAATGGGAATGTGTACCTGAGTGTTTATAGCAGCAATGTCCACAATAGCCAAACTATGGAAAGAACCTTGATGTCCACCAACAGATGAATGGATAAAGAAGATGTGGTATAGATATACAATGGGATACTATGCAGCCATCAAAAGAAACAAAATCTTGTCATTTGCAACAACATGGATGGAACTAGAGGGTATTATGCTGAGCAAAATAAGTCAATCAGAGAAAGACAATTATTATATGATCTCTGATATGAGGAATTTGAGAGGCAGAGCCAGGGTTCATGGGGGATAGGGAGGTAAAAAATAAAACAAGTTGGGATCAGGATGGAGACAAACCATAAAAGACTCTTAATCTCATGAAACAGACTGAGGGTTGTTAGGGGATGGGGAGTAGAGTTGGGTTGGCTGGGTTATGGACAGGGGACAGGTTATGTTCTATGGCTAATGCTGTGAAATGTGTAAGCCTAATGACTCATAGACCTGTACCCCTGGGGCAAGTAAATACATTATATGTTAAAAATAATTTTTAAAAAGATGTATTTAAAAGCAAGGGGTAAGTTGTCTTTCCTCAGTGCATGTGGAGAATGTTCTACTGAATTAAAAAGTAATCAGGGATGAAATAACTATGACATATCTTTTAAATTCCTACATTATATATCTATATATCTATTAAAAAAATTAAAAAACTTCTTTCCACATTTGTCCCAGTCTCTATTTCCCAGTCATTCCATAATTAATCTCTCCAGGATGATTGAAAGTTATAATACCTATCCCCTTTGTGAAACATGCATCCTTACTATCATGAAAGAGGGTGACATTGGAATATTTTTCAAAGTCTGGGTTATACAGTCCGATTTATGAGCATTTGAATACATAGGGAAGAATACTGCTGGCATTGGAAATTGGATGACTTATCTGTGATACATACGAGATAGAATTAAGAAGACTAAGAGTAGATTGCATGCGAGAGGTCAGTGAAGGGGAAAAATCCAGGATGATTCTCAAGTTTTTGTCTCAAGTGAATAACTGAGTGAGTGGGTAGTGATTTCATAAATTTAACTAAAGAACATAATCAGAGGAACTGCTTAAAAGGTTAGACAGGTGATAGTGAATTCAGTAAATATTTGTTGATGTAAACGGATAAATGAATTGAAGGTAACATCACTGAAATGAAAAGATAATGGAGAAGTTAATTTAAAAATGGAACCAGCTAAATCAATTATTTCAAGGTTACCTGACACACTTGAAGCAAAATTATTTTGGTGCTGTTCATTAACTGGGCAATGGATAGGACAAATGGAAGATACAGACATATGTGGATGGGAGTGTAGAAACAGAAACATAATTCTAAAAATCTCTGAAAATTGATTACACAGAACATTCAGGACATCTGCATAATTCTGTTTCATGTAATCTACTATTGTAATCTTAATCAATTAAGATTGGTTATTAGGTTTTTTTTTTTTTTTTTAAATACCCTGCCTCATATTGTGTTAAAAAAAAACCATTATAGTCCTTCATAAGCTTGATGTATACTCTCTTTGGCTCAATTGCACAAGGTGTGTTTTATCCATTAACTATTGAAGACTACTTAAAGTCATGGCTAAAATTATCACAATTGTTTTTCCTATTTTAATTCGATTTTTCCTGTATTCTAAAATATAAGTAGATCTTTGGCTTAGATAATAAAGATAATTCCTGATTTTTATTTCCCTGGACATATTTCCACAGCCAATAGTAACATTCTTGCTGACATACTCATATCGTCTATCTCTGTCCCAGAGGTGATGAGGAGATCTGACAGATAGAGACGCATCAGCAGCCATGCCAACTGGCTGCCAACTTGGACATATGTACAGAGCAGAGAGCGTGCTAAAGTTCCCAGTGCAGAGAGCCAAGAGCCCACTGACATTCACCAATGACTGAAGGATGTGTCAATATCACTACAGCATAGTCAAGTTTGGAGTGAGCCATGTTAAAGGTTTGGAAAGGAGAAGATGACCACCTGGGTAGGGCACCACTCTGCTATGTATATGTGCCTCATTTGGCAACCATTTTGCATGTCTGCTGCTGGGCTTCCATCTGTCGAATCTCAATGTAATGTCAGAGATAAAAACTGAAGACTCCATGGCTTCAAAATGCATTTTTCTGCTAGCTGCCTGATGGCTGTCCAGGGACATAAAATTTAGAAACCAGTCCCTGCTGACTAACTCTCTTATATGATATGTATACTTTAATTTCACTCTGTAGAGTGTTTATGTAATCTAATCAATACGTAACTTCAGAAAGAGCTTTGCAAATTTAAAGATACAAAAGTGAGAGAACATAGTCCTTCATGTTATCATAGAATCAAATCACATATAACTGAGTTAAATTGTAAAATATTTTCCTTTTTTCCTATTGAACATGTACCTAGAAAAATATAGGATTATCTGGAATGCAATTTAACTCGTACTATATGTATAAATTATAACTGAATCACAATATCTAATATTTTTCACAATAAATAAATGTTGGACTTTGAAAATATGTTATCAATTCAGTTTAACTAAAATTCCCCAAATTAATCTATAATAGCATCTTTGCTAATTTAACTATATTTGGTTGTTGCTCTCATTGAAAGAACAAATTAACTAATTTTTAAAAATTTATTTGTTAGAGAGAGAGAGCACAGGCAGATAGAGCAGTAGGCAGAGGCAGAGAAAGAAGCAGGCTCCCTGCAAAGCAAGGAGCCCAATGTGGGACTCGATCCCAGGATGCTGGGATCATGACCTGAGCCAAAGGCAGCTGCTTAACCAACTGAGCCACCCAGGCGTCCCAAGAACTAATTAATTAAAAACACATCAATAATTCTGGTCAATTTTATTTTTCCTCCTTATAATTTAAAAATGTTTTTATTTTTCTTTCCCATATAAATGTAAACATATAAATATAAACATTTTCTCTTTACTTCAGGTGCACTCCAGAAGTATTTAAGTGTATCTTTTCTGTGTATGAGAAATGGTATTATAGTTAATCATAAATTGAGAGAAATTGAAAAACCAAAGGGCCTTTGGAATAATGGCAATGGACATTCCAGGATATCTTGGCTAGACTGGTACAAGCTGGTCTCCCAGGTAAATATAGCTTACCTTCAGGTAAAAATATCTCTACCTTCAGAACTTATAGAGTTGGAAGCTCTAATGTTATTCTTTTTTTTCAAAAAAAATTTTTTTATTTATTTGACAGAGAGATCACAAGTAGACAGAGAGGCAGACAGAGATAGAGGGGAAAGCAGGCTCCCTGCTGAGCAGAGAGCCTGATGTAGGGCTTGATCCCAGGACCCTGAAATCATGACCTGAGCTGAAGGCAGAGGCTTAACCCACTGAGCCACCCAGGTGCCCCTCTAATGCTATTTTCTAACAGAACAACTGATCTGCTTCCATTGATGAATGTGTATGTGTGTATTTCAAAGCTTATAGTGTTTTCTAATTACTAAAAATATATTTTTTAAAAAACTAAATTAAAAATTGAAAATTAAAAAATATATTTTTAGGTATTTTGATCAATTCACTGGAGGGTAACCTGCAATGAGTCCTATCCTGGGCCATTACCTCCTTTTGAATGTGGGTCAAAACTATGAATTTATCTAGCCAATAAAATATGGCAAAGGTAATGGGATATTACTGTTATGATTATCTTAACATTATATAAGATTCAGTCTTAGTAGACTTGCCTGCTAGCCTTGAGAAAACAAACAGTTCTGTTGTGAACTGACTATAGATGAGAGTACTTAAAAATGAGCAGCAGAGATCCTCTAGGAACTGAGAATAGCCCCCAGTCAATAGTTAGCAAAAACAAACAAACAAACAAACAAACAAAAGTGGGGGTTGAGAGAACACTTCAGTTCTACAAGCACAAGGAAAAGAATTCTGCAAAACAACCTGAATGGGCTTGGTGGTAGACTCTTCTCCAGTCAAGCCTTCAGATGAGAACAGAGCCCAGCTAACACCTTGACTGACTCTTGTGAGAATCTGAGCAGAGACTCTAGCTCACCTGTGCCCGGACTCAGCTCACAGAAACTGTCAGATGACAAATGTGTGTTGTTTTAAGTTGCTAAATTGTAGTCATTAGTTTCACAGCAATAGAAGTCCAAAATAGATTTACACACAATGCTCTAGAACTCATATCTCAATAAATGGTCTGGAATTCTCCTAGTTGGCTAGAGCTACCATAACAAAGTGCCACAAACTGGGTGGCTTAAACAGTGAAATTTTACTGTTTCACTGTTCTGGGGCTATAAGTCCAAGATCAAGGTGTCAGCAGGGTTCCTTCTGAGAGCTATAGGGATGACCTATCCCATATGCCTCTTTGAGCTTCTGGTGACTTGCTGGAAATTTTTGGCATTCCCTGGCTTATAGTAGCACCATCCCAATTCCTGCTTTCACATTTACGTGGTGTTTTACCTATGTGTGTGTCTGTGTTCAAATTTCCCCCTTTTTTATAAGGACACTAGTCATATTAGATTAGAGACCCATTCTATTCTAGTATGACCTCATATTAACTAATTATATCTGTAATGATGGTGTTTCTAAACACAATTGTATTCTATGGAAATGGGAGTTAACAATTTCAACTTATAAATTTAAAGGTACACAATTGAAGTCATAACAGGTGTTTGGCTCTCACTATAAAAGGGACTTCTAAGAAAGGAAGAGAGCACTGCCATTTTAATTTAAGGTGTCATTTCTTCAAAATAATGAGCTCTCCTTTCATCGCTCCCTTAGTCTGTCATGGCTAGAAGAGAGGGGGGACCAAAAGCATTCATATATCCATTTCTTTTTTAAATGTATTTCTTTGAAGGCTTGGTTTTCACGGTGACAGGAGCCATGAAAATACATTACATTAAAAAGCCATGATATCAGCTTCACTCATTAAAATACAGAACAAGTACTTGTCTTGGCTTATATAATTTGGTGCCCCAAAATAGTCAGACTTTGAACACTGTTTGAAAAGTTTGTGAATTACCAGTCTTTCTTTAGTGGTAACTTATTTTCTATCATATTTTAAGGACAGAAATCATGAAAATGTATTTAATATCACCTAAGTTTGAAGAGATCATCCACTTTCAAATGATGAAGATTTTAAATAGTGAAGAGAATTGTGAGCTACAGAAATAGCTGTTAGCCAATTAAGCATCCTCTACCTGTGAAGTGCTCCAGTAAGCAGTTATCATAGATCACTTCATTATCTATATAGCAACCATATGAAGTAGATTTTAATATCTCCATTGTGTTAATAAAGAAACTGAGGAAAAAGAATAAATAATGTGTCCAAAGTCACACAGTGGGAGAATACTAGACCAGAAATTTTAATCAAAGTCAAAAATTTCAAAATTCTTAGAAACCACTATTACCCACCATCACTTCATTATACAGGTAAACAGTATTAACAAACACTTGTGTCATTCAGAGATTCCCTTAAATGGCACCACTGAACTCAAGGAGAAAGCATATTGAAGCTGACAGGAGAAGAGTGCTGGCCTTATTCAACTTCTAAAATGTTTCCTCAGCCAGCATTCTAGACACTTAAATTATCTCCCCGAAGTACAGTTGGATGAGTATCGGATACCAAAAAAAGTTTTTAAGAGGTCAGCATGACACTAAAATGAAAGGCAGAAGCCTAAAATTGTATTATGTGTCTCTGATCCGTATACCTCAAGAGTTCTACTCTGGTCCTCTGTTTTTTTCTATTTCACACTATTTAACTGTCTCTCCTGTATTGTTTTCTATGTATCATAAATTATTACTTGATCTGAGACTGGCATGTTTATGGTTGTATGTGGGGCTCTTATCTAAAAACATATCATGGGTTATAAGAGTGATTCAACTCACGCTCTCAAGCTGCAGAAATACCCAACATTACTAGAAGTTATTACTTGGGAAGGGTTTCCACAATTTTGTATCTATAGCCCTGTAATCAAATGACCAGATCTATTTCCTTCATCAGCACAGCATGACCTGATGAGCAGCAATCTTTCCCTTTCTATTTCTCAGCTTAGGCTGTGATTAATTAGATTGGTTTCAAAACCTGTTGTGTCTTTCCTCTGTGCCCTGCCTGAATATTGGCACAATATGATTGCAGTGGGTTGCATTATTTCCATTTTATCTTACACACTTGAACTTCAGGCCACTTAAACCCAACATGTAAATTTCTGTAATATTAAATGCAAGTGAACATTTTAAGACAAAAGCCTTAGTATTAAGGAAAGGGACTATATAATTGTTCCTAAATTACCATGAGGCATGTTGACACAAAGATATTACAAATAACATAAAATATAGAAAATTTAGATGAGTCTCAGGTAGTATATAATCAATGCATTTGGTCTACTATAGATATAGATATAGATCTTATCATGTTTTTGTAATACCAATTCTAATCTCCAATCAGCAGAACTAAAAATGGGGTGATTTTCTATG
This sequence comes from Neogale vison, assembly GCF_020171115.1. Taxonomy (NCBI): domain Eukaryota; kingdom Metazoa; phylum Chordata; class Mammalia; order Carnivora; family Mustelidae; genus Neogale; species Neogale vison. The sequence continues at coordinate 34,745,540 of NC_058096.1, read as the reverse complement.
ATTACATTTCCAAATTAAAGTGCTACATAAATTGAAAGGAAACCTGTTCATTCAAAAACATGTATTTAGTACCTATTGTATGGTAGTTATGCTTAGAAGAGCATATCAGGAAATAGATAGGAAAGCTATAAACTTTACTGCTAAAAAAAATGTAATCTAACTAAAGTAACTTCCCTCTAATAGTTCTGCCCCAGACTTGCCAGTGTATTTAAATGCTTCACTTGGTTCTTAAGATTACCATTTATTCTATGTCTTTTTGCCAATATCTAAAAGTTATTGATATTTTTTCATTATTTTTAATGAATGAAAATAATCTAGGTCTAGTTTACACTGAACTTAACATATAACTGTCTTGTTTACATAGTTTGAAATTCATAAAACTTTAGGAACAATCCACTTCTTCCAGAATAGAATGTTTAAAATTTTAGCCTCAGTAGTGAGAGGAAAGGCTCATACTCAGTGTTATTTCTATCAATGACAGAAAATGATTATTTAATTCCTATTAGCCATTTGTGATTTTAATTCAACGGCAGTGAAGAATATTCTTCTGGAGTGTCTGGGTGGATCAGTGGGTTAAAGCCTCTGCCTTCAACTCAGGTCATGATCCCAGAGCCCTGGGATCCAGACCCTCGCCCCCGCCCCCGCATTGGGCTCTCTGCTCAGCAGGGAACTTGTTTCCTCCTCTCTCTCTCTCTGCCTGCCTCTCTACCTACTTGTGATCTCTCTCTGTCAAATAAATACATAAAATCTTTAAAAAAAAAAAAAAAGAATATTCTTCTGAGAGCTAGTAGCTAGGTGTATTTTTGCATTAACACTTTCAAAGAAGTCCTGGTGTTGACAGATACAGATTTGGTGGTACATCTCCTTTGTTATCTTTTCATTCTGCTTGCTCTCCCACTGCAGTTTTTTCCTCTAAACTTTAGCTGGTGTATGGTATGTGTATGTGTGTGTGTGTGGAGAAAATTTAAAAGTTTCCAAAGTATGAAATATTCAAATTGTTATAGTTTTGCTATTCTAGCAAGAGCTGTTTTAATATTTTTTGTACTATTTCTTGATCTGAGTATTATTACATAATTACTTTTTGGATATTTTTTCATATTTGTTAAATATGTGATCATTATTTTCTATTACTTATCTGTAATATTTTAAACATTTGTATGTAATTAGCAACATAAAGAATCATAACGATTGAGGAGTTATGATTTCAAAGATAAATGTTGCCTATTTACCTTAAAAAATGTATTAAAAAATATACGGCGTTTTTCAAATAGATAAGTTTACATATAATGAGATAAACTCATTCCAGTTTTCATAACTTTAGACATCTTACTCATATTTAAATTGTATACTTTTTGCAAAGTAAGATGTTTCTATTTTGAATGTTTATTTTTGTGACCTTTTTTGTGTAACTGTGAAATTGTCATTTGAGTCTATTGCAACCAGCTGTAGTAAACAGAAACAATACAATAACATTAAATGAAGATGCTCAAGTTTTACATAATGAGTGAGTGACAATTGATGATGGAACAGTGAGCATGATTAACCAAGAACAGAGACTAAAATACAAAGAATAATGGTGTTATCCTTCCATGTCACTCAAAATTGCAAAATAAATTCACTTAGACCATCCCATTACTAGTCATGGAAGCATTACAATGTTTTTCTACAGAATACAGACAATATGATACAATCAGCTCTTCTCAGAAACAATAACCATAAAGTCTCCATATTGTTTTGTGTTGGCAAAGAGCTATTCTGTTTAAATTTTGAAATTTAAAATGTTTCCCTTCTTCCTCAGATTATTTTTAAACTGAAAAAAAGTAGATGAAGAATACAGTAGCAGATATTAAAATCATTTACTTTTAGAACTAAAAATTGACTAATAGCTTCCCTTTTAGTTTTTGGAGTATCATGCAAATTTAATAATTAAGTTTTTAAATATCATAAATGGAATTAGCAATTTGAAAGCATTACAAATATCATCAACAATGCAATTACTTTTTACTGGGAATATTGGGGTGCTTCATTTTTTAACTAGAAAAAATAAAAAACTTAAAGACTGCTCTTTAAGAATTGATACTAGTATGCTTGTGAGAATCATAAGTATAAGCACTCTGTCTTAATTATTTACTTATTTCTAACAAGAAGATAGACCTTTAAAAAAAAAAAAAAAGTCTGAAGAAATGTTTCAAAAGCCCACCAAAAAGTAATGTGTGACTTCCCCCTGCTGGCTTAGCTGAATAATAAAAATAAGAAGACCCCTGTGAGAATTTCTTAAGACAGTAAAATCCTAGTAATTTAGAGAGTCTAGGAGACATGTCTTTTGAAGTTATACAACATCTACCAGTAGCAACAACATTCATTTATCTACTGAGTGTGCAGACCCAGCAGCATTCGTACACATTTCCAGCTGCACACATTCACTACCAATTGGATCCAAAAACATATTAATCCCTTAACCCAAGCCTATACACAGCATACACACAGGCACATAGCACATATACGCACACACGCTGAAATCCCTCTTTTCCCTAGTGCCAGTTTGGGTTTTTGCTTTCTTCTCCCTGGAATTCTGCAATCCTCTCTAGTCCTTGCCAACATGGGCGGGTTTCCAGGTTCCATCCTCTGCCTGCTGTCTGTTGGACCTTGTAACTGAGCATGTTCCTAGAACCTCATGTGCAACACCACTGAGAAACTAATTCAGTATTAAATTATATATTTTAAATCGCTTAATTATTGTTGCATCTTATTAAAATTAAAAATAACCCAATCTGATGAACCAAAAATAATAGATGCATATTTTATATTACTTTGAATAAAATTTGCATGTTAATCAACTAATTGCTAAATGTCAAGAAATAACTTTTCCTATTGCCTCCTCTCCCCCTGCGTTGCAGTGGGTATAAAATAAAGATGACCCAAATTAGAAATACAAGATTTTGAGTTACACATTAAGAATTAACAGCTCTGAATAGAGCACAGTTATTTGGGCTTAATACTTTCTAAAGTCACTGCACATGAATGTACTTTTTCTAGAACTGTTTAAGCCAAGCCTGTACAGCAAATTAGTTCCTACATTTGGCAAATGTATCAAAGGGTCTATTATCAATAAATAAAATCTGTTCAGGGGTTATCAAGTCTAGATGTTGAGACCATTGATATAATCAAATCAAGTACTTTCCATTCTGTGAATGTAATCCTGATAAGTAAATAATAAGCTTGTTACCAGCTTAGTAACTGGTCTGCTCATGATTAAGATTACATTTTAGGGGCACCTGGGTGGTTCAGTGGGTTAAGCCTCCGCCTTCCGCTCAGGTCATGATCTCAGGGTCCTGGAATGGAGACCCTTGTCCGGCTCTCTGCTCAGCAAGGAGCCTGCTACCCTCCCCCCACCCCACCCCGCCTGCCTCTCTGCCTGCTTGTGATCTCTCTCTGTCAAATAAATAAATAAAATCTTTATTAAAAAAAAAAGATTACATTTTATATCAATCTGGCCATAAAGTAAAAATGCACGAGGTGGTTACTGTTATAGGTCGATTGTATTCCCTCAAAAATACGTTTAAAGTCCTAACTCCCAGTACCTGTGACTGTGACTTTATTTGGAAATAAGGTCTTTGCAGATGCAATTAAGTTAAGGTCACAGTGAATTAAGGTGTGCCCTGCCTGAGTCAGTGGTCCTGAAGCCCTTATGAGAAAAGAAAAAACACAGACACCTACATAGGGGAAAACACCATGTAAAGACAAGACAGAGACTGACGTGATATGTCAACAAACCAAGGGATGCCAATGATTGCCAGGAACTGCCAAATGCTAGGAGAAAAGTATAAAACAAATTCACTCTCTGAAACTTCAGTAGGAATCAGTTCTGCCAGCATCTTGTTTCGAGCCTTATGGATTTCAAAACTGCTAAAAATACATTTCTGTTGTTTTAAATCATCCGGTTTGTGGCATTCTGTGATAGCAATCCTAGGAAACTAATATAGCTATGTGATATAATGAATATATTAATATATAGGCCAGGCACTGAGTGGGTTTTTGAGGCCACAGCATGTAGTAAGACCTTAGTCTTTTCCTGAAGGGCACTTCAGGGAATCGATGACAAAGAAGTGAACCAGCCATTACAATTAGGCATGAAACTAACTGCAAAAGGTGTTACATGAGCATGTAGGAAGAGCCTTAACAGAGTCTTGCAGAGTCAGACTGATAGTTCCAAAGAATATGACATTTCAACTAAGAGCTAAAGGACAGATAGAGTAAACCAAGAAATACTAGAGACAAAGTAGGGATGGAGATGTGAAGAAATGCTGAAATTATTCCAAGCAGAAGCAACAACATATGGAAAAACTTAAGAGGAAGAAAACAAGCCATATGAAAAGTGTGTTAAATTTCCAAAACTCCCAAATTTATGTGTTAATGTTTTAAATTTCCAAAACTCATTCAGTGCAAAAAAAATCACATACATTATTTGTACCCAATCTTATTAGGAGCAAGATTTCTTTTTATTTACATGTTTTGAGTTAATAAGATAGTTCCCCAATAACAAGATGCAATCTCTCCTACAGAAGAATTCCTCAGAACAACATATGCATCAAATGACTGATCCTTTTTACTTCAAGGTATTTTCTGAAACTGAAACCCTAAGTCCACAGTTACTTAAACAAATATTCTACTACCACCTCCTTACTATTCCCAAAGTCTTTTTGAAAGTGCTTTTAAATTATTTCCACCTTTAAAATTTCCCAAACATCAGAGGCACTTGTTCTATATTATAAACAGACTGTCTAAAAATACTCAAACTTGATTAATCAGTAAAGAAAGCATTTTCTTTTATAGTCCAAAGTGCAAGAGAGCATGTGAAATCAGTGTAGCTAATAGAAGAATTCAGATGAAAAACTACTCTGAATCTCAGAGGTTATATAAGCAGAGTATCAAGATATACTAGTTACTATGGTAACCTCATTTTTTAATTAGTACAGTAAATAGTATTACAAATCTTGAATAATCTGTTAGCAAGTTAAGGTTAACCATAGAATTAAACTATGACTATCTCTTTCTTAAAAATATGAGAGAGAAAATTAGTGACCAATATTTTTCAGAAGAAAGGTACAAGTATTTCCACAAATGTAGAATTGCTTTATTTCGAGTACTGATTTAGAACTCAAGATATTATAAATATCAAAGTGATTTATTATTGAAAGCTGTTTAAATGCAAAATTGTTATTCTTCCCTTTTCTGACCAATCAAATGCATACCTGCCCATATTATTTGTCCATAATAATTTTAGGTAATTTTTTAAGGATATCTTACACACACACACACACACACACACACGTTTTTGTCAGTGAACTATAAAAAAAACAGGTAGCTCTACTTTAAGATCTCAGGAATTCTTTCATCCCTTTAGCACGTGACTTCCTTCTGGGAAGCTACTTGTTTTTAGACTCTGAATCTCTAAGAGAGAATAGGGAGGGAATGAGCCCTGGGTCAAAAGGAAGTGTACTTAAGCCCAAAGTTCAAGTCTAACCCATTTGTCATCAGCACTTTGCACAACTAAATCTATTATCTAAACATTCAAAGAGTATTTAAACAAGTGAAACTAAAAGCAAGTCAGCAGTATCTTTATCCAACCAAATAAAAAATTGGAAATGTTAGTGACTATTATATAACCATTGCATATCCAACATTATGCATAATAGGTATTTTCAATTCTGTTCAGAAAGACAACTTTTTAAGTATTCAGTAAGCTGGATATTTTTGTCCATTTTTCAGTATTAGTGGTTAAGAATCTTTTAAGGCGTAATACACTCATGCAACTCTCAATTACCTGCTTTATATTCTCACAACAGCTTTCCCCAGATCTTTAAAGATGGGCTTGTTTAAGCTTCCATTTATAGGATCAGTTTCTGACACATTACTCTTTCTGAAATACTTACCCCTTAGTATTAGTTACTATTAATTGAACAATTGGTATGGGCCAAGTGATTTACTTAAATATCCCATTACATATAAGACGAATAAATAACATTACCTTTTTATTTTTACATCTGTGGAAATTGAAACCTAGAGATGTTAAGTTACTTGATTTAATGAGCATAGCTATTAAACCTTGAAAGCCAGTTAAAACCTAGAACTTCTTGGGCTCAAAGCCAAGACCCTTAAACTCTATGTCAACTGTTCTCCAATTTTAGATGCATTCTTAAAATGCAGATTGTTGAGTCCGGCCCCTAAAACTTCAAATTCAATGTTTTTATTTTTCTAATATGTTGTCAGATGAGGTCGACGCTGTTGATTCTAGACCACACTTTAAAACCACTACAGTATCTTAATTCTATCCTTTCCACATACACTCCCCACCCCCCTACACACACGCACGCACAACATTGTGCACAATGGGAGACAATGTCCTCAGCGCCCAGGTGGCTCAGAATGTTAAGTGATCAACTCTTGATTTTGGTTCAGATCATGATCTCAGGATTGTGAGATGAGTCCTGCAATAGCTTCTGAGCTGAGCACAAAATTTCCTTGAGATTCTCTCTCCCCCTCTCCCTCTGCCCCTTCCCCCCTCATTCATGTGTTTTCTCTCTAATCAATTAATTAAATATTTCTTAAAAAGAAAAAATGGTCTTTAATCCCAACTATACCTTTGAATCATGGAGGAAGATTACCAAAATAAGAAACATATCCATACCTGGATCTGTACTAGACAAATTACATTCAGATATCTGGGTATAGTGTCTGGATGTGTTATTTTTAAAAGCCACCCAGGAGATTCTAATGGAGAGCTAGGAGTGAGAACAACTTAGAAATAGTGAAAAGAGCACAGACTTTGTCATTTAAACTTTGAGTTTGGATTTCAAGCCTGTGTGCTTCCATACTGTGACCTTGAGAACAACATTGACAGTTACCTATTAAATCTGGATGCCAACTAGGGTTAGTAATACTGTAAAGATTAAGTGAAATGAATATACAGTGTATGGTTTAGAGGAAATGCTTGATAAGTATTTTATACTACTAAGTTAACTACAAGGGAAATAGGTCACATTTACCTAGGTTATTTCTTCCCTCAAACCCCCACTTTCATCTGGTGAGACTTAGAATAAAGCCTTGTTCCCTGACCCAGGGGTAATGGCCTTGACTGGGGATCACGGCATCTATATTTTTCTCCCATATGTCTTACTAGTGTGCTCTAAACTCCAGAGCAAAAATGATAATGCTCATATCCTCAAAGTTTTAGCACTTCCGGCCCTCTCTGCTCACTTCATCCTCTACGGTCCCAGACCCTAGAACAGGATAACACTAAGCCCTCTCTCTTTTGTTCTGACCTATTGCCCTCTTTGGTTCTTTCGCACACTATTCTAAAGCTCGACCCATGCCCAGCTCTTGCCAGTCTCCTTCAGAAAGTCTCTGTAGCCTTATGGACCACAGGTAAGGGGAAAACACTACAGTATCCTAAATTCTACCCTCCTCCCCCACAACAGGGAGTCCCACCTAACTCCTGATTCACCTCTGCAATCTCCCTCTGTCTCCTTGCATCAACTGCCAGCATCAGCATCTCTGAGAATCAACACTTGGAATATTGAACTCATGGAACCTATGCTTACAGAGCCGATGTCAGCCTCTTGGGCCTCACTGAGCTAGTTTTGCTAGCCTCTGCCATACCCTAAGGAAAAAGTGTCATCTAAATTCCAGACTCGCTTTCTTCACTGTCATTCCTGGGTTTCCAGCATTTCAATTAATGATCTTAATTATCCTACTCATCATTAATGATGAACTTGACTATATAGGCTGGAGCTACATAATGCGTAGATAGAAAACATAAAGTTTTTCAGTAATTTAAATAAATAAAATGTTCCAACACCTAAATGCACTCATTTAATGACCACTCATTGAATGCCTGCTGTGTACCAAATATGCTCCATGTGTTGAAGAAACAGGGCAAAAAACAGGCACACCCACACATACACACACCCACCCACACACACACACACACACACAAATCCTTTCCCCATGGAGTTTATACTTCAGCAAAGAAATACAAATAATAAGAAAAAAACATGTAAAATTTATAGAATATGAAAAGTACTACTGAGAAAAGTAGAGATAAGGAGAACAAGAAAAAAGAAATGGTTACTTTTGGGGGTGGGGGAACTCTCAAGGAAGTCCTCACTGCTAAAGTGGCATTTGAGTAAAGATCAGAGGGAAATAAGAAAGAAGCCATGAGGCTGTTTGGGGCTGGGGAGTATTCCAGGCAGGAACAAGGAGTATATTTGGCTAGAAGGAGGAACCTTTGGAAGTGAAACTAGTCTTTATTGAGCAAGAGAGGATGTAGTCAACGTGTAGTAAGGTCACAGAGAAAGTTGAGTTTTAGGTCACAGAGTCTTTCAGGAGCTATTTTAGGCAAGTTGGTGTTTACTATGACATGGAAAGCTATGGGACATTTGGTCAGAGAAGGGGCATAAATGGGATCAACGTAACAGAATCAATCCTGTCACCAGATGAAGAACAGATTACAAGAAGCCAAGTGCGGAAACAAGGTAACCAGGAAGTTTTAATGATAATCCAGATGAGAGATTACACTGGCCTGGAAAGTTATAATGGAAAGGATGAAAAACAGTTTCTGAATATGTGTTAAAGGTAGAGAGGAAGAATATTCTAGTAAACAAACTATGTGGTCTAGAGGACAAAGAAGGACTCTGAAGATTTGAGACCTGAGCCCCTGCATGATAGGGTTGTCATTTATGAAGGTGGAAGACACTTGCAGAGAAACAGGCTTGAGAGAGAAAAAAATCAGGCTTTAATGCTGGATAGAGTGAACTGAGACACCAACTAAGTTACCACATTAAAAGCTACTAGCTAAATGATAATGGTGTTCAAGGTAGAGGCCCTGGAGTACAGATTAAATGTGGATGCCTCACTGTGGGACACTAGATGAGATCCTGGGGGAGTGGTGATGGGAAAGGAATCCTCGAACTGAGACCTGAGTCCCTCTGGTGGTTTAGGAAGGAAGGCAAAGGTGTATCTTGTCCTAGAAGCCAAAGAAAATGTTTTCAGGCAGAAGGAATCGCCAGTGGTGCCAAACTCTGCCAATAGGTAATGTATTGGCCACTGAACTTAGCATCACAGAGGTTAATACAGAACACAAGTGGTTTTGTCAGAGAGGTGAGATCAAAAGCCCAAGCTGGAGTGGGTTTATACATTTTAAATAAGGTTGCATTCTCGATTTTGTTTTCTAAGGAGGTCAGACATTGTTAGGCACCAATATTACAAAGATAAGCAAGATCTCTCAAAGTGTTCATAATCTAGAGAAAAACATTTGTTAAGTAAACAGTTTTAAATTTCTTCATTAAATACAAAAATAGAGGGATAGATACAGCGTCTCTGGAGTGATGAAATGAGAACACCCAGCTCTTTGCTTTCCTTTTTTTTTTCTTTTCATGTAAGGAGTTTTTAATATGTGCTGTTTCTGTATGTGACAGGAAGACAGCACAACCTACCAAGGAGAAGCAGGAACAGGGCACACAGCGTCCGAATTCCTTAAAGGCTTCTGATTCTAGCACAAATACTACATCATCTCCTTATCAGCAAATTAAGGTTATACAGCTTAGGAAATGTTTGCATTAACATCTCATTAATGTTGAGCCCAAAATAAAACATAATCTTCCTGGTTATATCCAGGGCCAAACCTAAGCCCACTGACACGAAACTGATCTAACTCTGGGCAGGCTTTGTCAACCAACCCCCCTCCTTGTCTTGATTATTTGTTTTTCTCTCAGCAAACAGAACTCTCCCTGACAGCCCTTAAGAGGTTCCTAAACGTAAGTGGAATCAGTGACTGGGATTTTCTTTCAAGAAAGTATTGCCTCCAGCAAGGACATCCCTCAAAATGGATCAGATCCTCCCTCTGTAGGAATCCCTCACTTTTCAACTCTCTAGCTGTCTTTCCTGATAGGGGGCCAGAGGAAGGTTAATTGGTAATTTCTCTTTGAATATGAAGCCTATTTAGCTAATTACTTGGTTTTTTGATGTTATTTTTAGAAGACTGGTTTAGAGAAATTATTTTAGAGGTTCTTTTCCTTCAATTTACTTTCAGATGTATTTTTAAACTTAAAGGCAAATAAAATAGTCTGATTTAATTCCAAATATTATAATTAAGTGGATGAGCCCATTATAAGTCTGAAAAGATTAGACTCTCCTTTTATACAAGGAAATGAAATAACTCTTTATAAATTTTCTTAAAGGTTCATGACTAAGAAGTAGGAAACAGGCTGTAAAATATCAATGTAAAAATTTTGAATCTTGTATCTAACAGAAGTTCAAGTGAACTCAACTAAATATCACTTTCACACAGTAACCTTCTCTGATCACACCTTCTGTGTTATGTCACCTCCATTTATTGTACAGCAAGCACAGATTCTTTCCCACATTTAACCTGTATCATAATATACAATTACTTTTGGCTTCCTAAACTTCCTTATTATTTATTTTTCCCATTAGAACATTAGCTTCCTAAAATCAGAGATGACATTTTTCTTTTTTTTTTCCTTGTAACTCAAACACTTCTCCCAATTCTTGGAAAGTGTTGAGAATTTAATACATATTTGTTTGAGCAAATGTAAGAATAACTACCCAACCAACTACCAAGTGGGTAACTCTCAGGTTACACTTAGAAGTAGTGTAAACTATTTTTACACTTAGAAATAGTGCAAACTATTATTTAGTGTAAACTAAAACAGTGACTTTCAATTTATTTTACCTGACGCACAGTAAGACATACATTTTGCATTGGCATAATTTATTACTTTGTTTTAATGATTTTTATAAGCTGTATTTAACTAAGATTTAGGAGATCTGGGATTTTTTTTTAAAAGCCTATTCTCAATTTTTCTTTCAAAAGACATATTACTTTCAATAGACATTTACTATAATTTGTTATAATTTGTAACAAATATTACATTTGTTATATAATGACTTAAATAATTTTACTTTTTTAAAAAGGTATTTATTTATTTTGAGAGAGAGAGCATGCACACATGTGAGCATGGGGAGGGGCAAAGGGACAGACTCTCAAACAGACTCCCTGCTGAGCATAGAACCAGACTTCAGGTTCTGTCCCGTGATCCCGAGAACATGACCCAAGATCATGACAAGAGTCAGTTAGTCAACTGATTGAGCCCCCAGGCACTCTTAAACAACTTTACTTTTCATTTTAGTTGTTTATTATTTATTTACATTGCTCTTTTTTCTTTTTTTTAATTTTTCTGGTTGGACCAAGTTGTATTATTATTCCTTTTCCTGTTGTGAGTCTGCAAGTCCTATCATGCTTTTCCTTCCATTAATGGCTACCTTCACTCTTTCTGTTCACTCTTCATTCACCAGACACCATTCTTCACTAACATTTAAAAATTGGAAAACTGGGATGCCGGGGTGGTTCAGTCAATTAAGCATCTGCTTTCAGCTCAGGTCATGATCCCAAGGTCTTGGGATGGAGCCTTGCACTGGGCTCCATGCTCAGCAAGGAGCCTGCTTCTCCCTCTGCCTGCCACTCCCACTGTTTGTGCTCTCTCTCTCTCTCTCTGATAAGTAAATAAAATCTTTTTTTAAAAAATTAAAATGGGGTGGGGGCACCTGGGTGATCATTGGGTTAAAGCCTCTGCCTTCAGCTCAGGTCATGGCCTCAGGGTCCTGATCGAGCCACATATGAGTGAAATCATATGGTATTGTTTTTCTCTGACTTATTTTACTTAGCGTAATACCCTCTAGCTCCATCCACATCATTACAAATGAAAAGATTTCATTCATTTTTATGCCTTAGTAATATTCCATTATATATATATATATATATATATATATATATATATATATATATCTCACCTTTTCTTTATCCATTCATCATACAATGAACACGGGCTGTTTCCATAGTTTGGCTATTGTAAATAATGCTGTGATAAACATCTAGGTGCATGGAATCCTTCGATTTAGTATTTTTGTGTTCTTTGGTTAAATACCTAGTAGAACAATGGCTAGATTATATGGTCATTGTATTTTTCAATTTACTGAGGGGACTTCATGCTGTTTTCCAGATGGGCTGCACAAGTTTGCATTCCCACCACTGTACAAGAGGATTCAGCTTTCTCCACATCCTCACCAATACCTGTTGTTTCTTGTGTTGTTGATTTTAGCCATTCTGACAGGTGTGAGGTGATATCTCATTGTAGTTTTGAGTTGCATTTCCCTGATGGTAAGTGATGTTGAGCATCTTTTCATATGTCTGTTGGCCATCTGTATATCTTCTTTGGGAAAAATATCTATTCATGTCTTCTGCCCATTTTTTAATTGGATTATTCACTTTTTGGGTGTGGGGTTTGATAAGTTCTTTGTATATCTTGAACACTTACCTTTTATCAGATATGTCATTTGCGAATATCTTCTCCCATTCTGTAGAAACTCCCATTCAGCCTACAAAATGGGAGTTTAGCTTAGTTTAGTTTTGTTGATTGTTTCCTTTGCTCTGCAGAAGATTTTTTCTATTTTGATGTAGTCCCAATAGTTTATTTTTGCTTTTGTTTCTCTTGCCTCAGGAGATATATACTGAAAGAAGTTGCTATGGCCAGTGTCAAAGAAGTTAATGTCTGTGCTCTCCTCCAGGATTTTAATGGTATCCTTTCTCACATTTTGGTCTGTCATCCATTTTGAATTTATTTTTGTGTGGTGTGAGACCATGGTCCAGTTTCATTCTTTTGTATGTAGCTGTCCAGTTTCCCAACACCATCTGTTGAAGAGACATTCTTTTTCCTATTGGGTATTCTTCCCTGCTTTTTCAAGGATTAATTGACCAAAATATTGTGGGTGAAGCAACCAGTTTTGAATATTATAATATTATAAGTTCTTTTCTAATTTAAAAAAGAAAGAAGATTGCTCTAGGCAGTATAGACATTTTAACAATGTTTATTCTTCCAATCCAAGAGCATGGAATGGTCTTCCATCTTTTTGTGTCTTCTTCAATTTCTTTCATGAGTGTTCTGTAGTTCCTCGAGTACAGATCCTTTACCTCTTTGGTTAGGTTTATTCTCAGGTATCTTATGGTTCTTGGTGCTATAGTAAATGGAATCGATTCTCTAATTTCCCTTTCTGCATTTTTAAAATGTCTATACTGCCTAGAGCAATCTATGCTTTTAATGCCATTCCGATCAAAATTCCACCGGTATTCTTCAAAGAGCTGGAGCAAATAATCCAAAAACTTGTATGGAATCAGAAGAGACCCTGAATCGCTAAGGAAATGTTGAAAAACAAAAATAAAACTGGGGCATCACGTTACCCGATTTCAAGCTTTATTACAAAGCTGTGATCACCAAGACAGCATGGTACTGGCATAAAAACAGACACATAGACCAGTGGAACAGAGTAGAGAGCCCAGATATGGACCCTCAATCCTATGGTCAATTAATCTTCAACAAAACAGGAAAAAATATACAGTGGAAAAAAGACAGTCTCTTCAATAACTGGTGCTGGGAAAACTGGACAGCTATATGTAGAAGAATGAAACTCGACCATTCTCTTACACCGTACACAAAGATAAACTCAAAATGGATAAAAGATCTCAACGTGAGACAGGAATCCATCAGAATCCTACAGGAGAACATAAGCAGTAATCTCTTCCATATCAGCCACAGCCACTTCTTTCAAGATATGTCTCCAAAGGCAAAGGAAACAAAAGCAAAAATAAACTTTTGGGACTTCATCAAAATCAAAAGCTTCTGCACAGCAAAGGAAACAGTCAAAAAAACAAAGAGGCAACCCACAGAATGGGAGAAGATATTTGGAAATGACAGTACAGACAAAAGGTTGATATCCAGGATCTATAATGAACTCCTCAAACTCAACACACACAAAACAGACAATCATATCAAAAAATGGGCAGAAGATATGAACAGACACTTCTCCGATGAAGACATACAAATGGCTATCAGACACATGAAAAAATTTTCATCATCACTAGCCATCAGGGAGATTCAAATTAAAACCACATTGAGATATCACCTTACACCAGTTAGAATGGCCAAAATTAACAAGACAGGAAACAACATGTGTTGGAGGGGATGTGGAGAAAGGGGAACCCTCTTACACTGTTGGTGGCAATGCAAGTTGGTGCAGCCTCTTTGGAGAACAGTGTGGAGATTCCTCAAGAAATTAAAAATAGAACTTCCCTATGACCCTGCAATTGCACTCCTGGGTATTTACCCCAAAGATACAGATGTTGTGAAAAGAAGGTCCATCTGTACCCCAATGTTTATAGCAGCAATGGCCACAGTCGCCAAACTATGGAAAGAACAAAGATGCCCTTCAACGGATGAATGGATAAGGAAGATGTGGTCCATATACGCTATGGAGTATTATGCCTCCATCAGAAAGGATGAATACCCAACTTTTGTATCAACATGGACGGGACTGGAAGAGATTATGCTGAGTGAAATAAGTCAAGCAGAGAGAGTCAAGTATCATATGGTTTCACTTATTTGTGGAGCATAACAAATAGCATGGAGGACAAGGGGTGTTAGAGAGGAGAAGGGAGTTGGGGTAAATTGGATGGGGAGGTGAACCACAAGAGACTATGGACTCTGAAAAACAATCTGAGGGGTTTGAAGTGGCGGGGGGTTGGGAGGTTGGGGTACCAGGTGGTGAGTATTATAGAGGGCATGGATTGCATGGAGCACTGGGTGTGGTGAAAAATAATGAATACTGTTATGCTGAAAGTAAATAAAAAGATAAATTTAAAAAAAAGAAAGAAGAAAAAAGTTAACATACAACCAACCTCGTAGGCCTATTCCAATGTCAGCATTACACCAAAAAAAGCAATATTTTCTGTTTTCCTTTTTTTCAACTTTCAAAATGTGCTATCCTTAACTATTTCATTTTTTACTGTGATTGCTAAGAATAAAATTGACATTTTCCTTAAAGTTTATACTAATTTTACTATTCCAAAAAGCCTCCTGAACTTTATAGATGACCTTAGATTTCTCCAATATATGTTTGGTTTCTGATGTTAAAAGTGCAGTTAAAATTTGAATCATTTAATAATAAATACAATATGATATGACAGAACTATGTTGTATTTTTAGCTTAAAATACAAATTTACTTACTTAAAGAGAAATGCTATAAGATGTGATTGTACTGAAAGAAAATCTTCAATTATCTCAAGAATGTAAATGTTTTTAAAAATCACCAGTCTGGTAAAGATTTTCTCAGTATTAAAACCCAGATTATTGTCCCTACATTTTACTTTTTCTTAAAAACATGTGATTATTAATGCTGTCTTCAGGAAATGTCCTATTTGAGAAAAGTAGAGAGAATATAGTAAAGTATATAGGAGTCAGAATACAACGAGTACTGTGCCTACAAATCATAGCTGACAAAAACGTTTAACTCTCATTATCTGTAGGAGAGAACAATAATTAGAAAATTCAAAAATTATTCTTATGCATGTGCTTTAATTTTGAAAGTGAATTGCTTATTTAAGAGGGTTATGCCTTGATTATCAGCCATTACAGTGAGCAATAAATAAAACTGTATCTAAGTTTCTAAATATATTAGAATCTTACAGTTCACAGGAGGAGCCAAAGATCAGTCATCACTTTAATATGCTATGCTCATGATAAAGGCGTAAGGCTTTGTTTAAACAAAATTAGATTGTGGAATTCAATTATAAACAGAAGGATAATTTATTCATTTACTAATTGATCCTCCTTCTTTCTGGCACAGGACCATTGGCCTTTAGGCATAGCTTATACATCTATCAAACAAGATCTGAGTTATCAGCATTAGGATCTAGAGAGATTGGCTCCAATCTTAGCTATCTTACATGACAAAACTAAAATAGGATTTGCGAGTGAGCTTAAATATTTGAACATGCAAAAATTAAAAAACAAAATACAATGTCACATGCCTATAACAAATATAGTAGTATCAACATAAAGCATCAAGAACAAAAAAAAATTAACATAATTGGTGATGAAGCCAAAAACTTGAATCTTAAAATAAAGTCATTAGTGTAATTCAAAGAAAGCAACATTGGAAATAAATCAACCAAAAATCACAACTTCAGAGTATTTTAAATTAAGTATGACCTTCAAAACAAGTTATGAACTTTAAAATGAAAAAGGGGAGAGAGAGAGAGATTAAACTTGTACTTTGAAGTTCAAAACAGCTTTATTTATAATAATCAAACACTGGAAACAGTCCAAAAGTCCATCAACATGTGAATAGATAAATAAATTATAGTATACTTTTATATAAACAAATAAGCTACAGATGCATACAACATAATAGCTAACACATTATGCTAAGTGAAAGAATGATTATATAAAATTCTAGAAAAGGAAAAACTAAAGATACAAAGCCTATCAGTAATCATCAGAGGTGAGAGATCTCAGAGATGATTTAGTGATAAGGTTAAATTATTATTAAATAATTAAATTATTTAAATTTAATTTTTAAATATTTAATTTTTAAAATTATTTTAACATTTTAATTTTAAATTTTAAAATATTTGAATTATTAAATAATTAAATTATTACTCAGTGAGTTAAATTATTGAGGTAGTAGAAATATTCTATATATAATATATGGCTATCTATATTTTTCAATATGTACATGCACTTTTCAAAATTCATCATTAAAAATTGATAAATATTGTACATAAATTATGTCTTAAAGTTTTTTTAAGATTTATTTATTTATTTGAGAGAGAGAAGGAGCAGGGTTAGGATAGAGTGTGAGGAAGAGAGACTTTCAAGTAGGCTCCCTGCTGAGCGAGGAGTGGGGCTTGGCCCCAGGACCCTGAGATCCTGGCCTGAGCTGAAATCAAGAGTCAGACACTTAACTGACTGAGCTATTCAGGTGTCCCAAGTTTATTTTTTAAAAATAAAAATAGGGGCGCCTGGGGTGGCTCAGTTGGTTAAGTGTTTGCTTTTGGCTCAGGTCATGGGTCCTGGGATCGAGCCCTGAATAGGGCTCCCTGCTTAGTAGGGAGTCTGCTTCTCCCTCTGTCTCTCCCACTCCTGCTCGTGCTCACACTCTCTCTCTCTCAAATGAATAAATAAAATCTTTAAAAAAATAACAATTAACAATTAACAATAAATAAGTAAAAATAAACAAGCCATAAAAATTTTAAAAAGACTAGCAACTGTTGTGACTAATGAAAAAGGATAAATGATAATACTTCACATTCACCTTTACTATTCATTAAGGATGGAGTTCGAAAAACTCCATACTTAATAAGGCAAAGATCACATAGTTAAATATAGGCTGTTTTCATCCATTGAAACAAACAAAAACAAACAATTGTAATCCATTTTGAGAAATTACACCTAAGGCTGATTAGGCTTTTATGAGTGGGTTTTGTTAACTGTTTCCTTTGCTGTGCAAAAGCTTTTGATTTTGATGAAATCCCAAAAGTTCATTTTTGCCCTTGCTTCCCTTGCCTTTGGCGATGTTCCTAGGAAGATGTTGCTGCGGCTGAGGTCGAAGAGGTTGCTGCCTGTGTTCTCCTCAAGGATTTTGATGGATTCCTTTCTCACATTGAGGTCCTTCATCCATTTTGAATCTATTTTTGTCTGTGGTGTAAGGAAATGGTCCAATTTCATTTTTCTGCACGTGGCTGTCCAATTTTCCCAACACCATTTATTGAAGAGGCTGTCTTTTTTCCATTGGACATTCTTTCCTGCTTTGTCGAAGATTAGTTGACCATAGAGTTGAGGGTCTATTTCTGGGCTCTCTATTCTGTTCCATTGATCTATGTGTCTGTTTTTGTGCCAGTACCATGCTGTCTTGATGATGACAGCTTTGTAATAAAGCTTGAAGTCTGGAATTGTGATGCCACCAACTTTGGCTTTGTTTTTCAATATCCCTTTGGCTATTCGAGGTCTTTTCTGGTTCCATATAAATTTTAAAATTATTTGTTCCATTTCTTTGAAAAAGATGGATGGTACTTTGATAGGAATTGCATTAAATGTGTAGATTGCTTTAGGTAGCATAGACATTTTCACAATATTTATTCTTCCAATCCAGGAGCATGGAACATTTTTCCATTTCTTTGTGTCTTCCTCAATTTCTTTCATGAGTACTTTATAGTTTTCTGAGTATAGATTCTTAGCCTCTTTGGTTAGGTTTATTCCTAGGTATCTTATGGTTTGGGGTGCAATTGTAAATGGGATGGGGAGCTGTACAACTATTTGGCAACTATATAGCAAATCAGGGTGCAACCTCTGAGACCACAAAGGATGTTTTGCTTTGTTTAACCCTTTCTAGCTGTGTGAACCTGATCACGGTCAATGATCTCTCTTTGTCACAAATTCATCATCTGTAAAATTGGGATGGCAATAGTCTCTAGTTCATAGGGTTGTAGTTAGAATGATCGCTTGAAGTGTTCCTGGCATGTAAGTCCTCAAAGAATAGGACCCATGGCATTCCTACTACCACTAGCACGGCCACTACTCCTTCTGCTTCCACTGTTGCAACTGTGAGAAATCTATTAAACTGTGAGTGTTCTTGAGAGTCGATCAGTAACATCTACTGTTTAGCCCACTTATTGAAATGTTTTTTCATCAAGTGTAATATCAATAATTTCCTATTTTTCATACCATTTCTAAATAATATATCTAATCAATACTTTTCAATCTATTCTCTTGCTAAAGGGTTGGTTACTTAGAGAGTAAAAAAGCTAAAAGGCAAAACCAATCGCCATAACAATGGACATTATCATTCATGCAAGTGTGATTTTGAATTTTGTCTTTTTTTCCTACTACTTGTGACTTTAAAAGTCTAGGCAAAGAAATCTACCATGTTTCTTAAATAGTTCAGTTAAAGGTATTATTCTAAATTTGGGGTCCGTAATACTCATCCCCTCAGACTTCCAAGACCAGGGATTGGGGAAAGGGAAGGAAAATAGAACACTCGTGTCTCAACCACCCCCTTGTATCAGTCCAGAATCCTCTTGTACATTAACAGGTCTATTGAAACATTTTCTCTAGTTCAAATGCAAATCTCATGATCAAAAATAAACATCAAAATTCTTATCTTGGCAACTCAACCCACAACTTGCCTTTCCAGGTACTTTTTTTTTTTTTTTTTTCCCGTTACTGTTCTCTACTTCCAAAACAGCTCTTCTGCTACTTCACTTTCTAACTTCACTTCACCCACGTATTTTTCTCTCCACTTAAAATGTTCTCCTTTCTACAGCTCTAACTATAAAAATACCATCCACCTTTTGAAGCCTGGGTCAAAGGCGTATGTTGCACAACGTCTGCCTTGATCTATTATTCTTCCCCTTGCTACCACAGTGTGAAGTACTTCACTTAACAACTAATTCCCATTTGCTCAGTTTCCATTGAGGTTATTTTTCACCCTTTGGTATGCATGTGACTTACCATGTATATTGATTATTTATTAAATCCTGCTCACCAAATCCAATAAATATAGTGACATAACAGAAAAGCAGATCAGCACAATGTTGTAAGAAATAACAGGATAAAGAAAATCCCTGCAGATTAGTTCATGAAAGGAAACCTGGAAAGTTGACATAGTCCTCAAATCAGAAAGTATAGGGGTACTGCTATCTCTTTCAGGTGAAATAACCCACTTTTGGTAGTCCTTAACATCAGGGATAGAAAATAAAGCATTACTAAATCCATACTTGCATACCAGTTTCCAGATACTGTACTGATTTGCTCCAGTAAAGAAATCCTACCTAGAATAGCAACTGAAACTAGCATTGTCAGTGGTTATACATATATATAATCCACTGTCACTATCCAAAATCCTTTGACTTCTTTGCAAGACAAACTGGCAAGTTAACAGGCATGGATCTTTCAACTCTTTGATGAAAACACAAATACATGCAACCTTACTTGAGATGCAGTGTTTATTTTGTTTGCTATTTTGGTAGAGAGAGGAAGTTCTAGGGTCTAGGGCATTTTTTTTTTTTTTTTTTTTTTTTGGTACTCATCCTACCAATAATAGCTCTCGTGTCATTTTACTAGGAATAAATGTAGTTATTTTTCCAGCATTTGGAAACTGAGGTTTAACACTGAGATTCAACCTTTTTCAGAGCCATAGAAGTAATATCAAGTATGTTTTTCATTCACTCTGTGTGTCTCACCCTGTGATTTGCTCAAATATCAATATACTAGACTATCCCTTTTCCATATAACTTTCACAACCTATCCATTAAACACATCACAGCATAATATGGTTTCTCCTTCAATTAGATGTAGTTATACAAATATATTAATCCTTACTTACTAACTATATATATATAAGTTAGTATTATATACTAATTAGTATTCATTATATAATAATTATATTATTATAATTATTAAAATTATAAAATATATAAATATATACATGTTTAATATTTAATATAAAATATATTATTATAATTATCATAGTATTAATTATAAACTAACTAGTGTTAGTCTGTGTGTATATATAATGTAATCATACATATTTGTGTATATATATATAGAGAGAGAGTTTGATTTTATTTTGCCCAAACATAACATAGCAACCCAGCATATATCATGATGAAGATAAACTAAAAATTTCAACTGGTTACTAGGAAACATACACTCTGCTAAGTACTTCATATACATTATGATCTTAATTCAGTTTACTGCTACTACTAGCTGATGCTCATATACCATTTCTGTATTCCAGGCACTGTTCCATATATTAACTTATTTAATTCTGCCAAGAATCCTTTGAAATACATATATGTTATTATCATCACTAGTTATATAATTATGAAGAAGTAATACATAATATATACCTAAGGGAAAGTTCTAGTAACTTGCCCAAAGTCACTCAACTTTTAGCTAGTTGAATTGAGATTTAAACTAATGCAGTATAGATAGAAAGGCAAGATTCAAAACCAATACATTATACTGGCTCTCAATCTTACATCCAGCTTTTTTAATGTATTGCTGTTCTTATACTTATATGACCCTCAATTTATTTGCCATGAAATTTCTTATATAATAGTTGATCTAAAGAGGTTTTCTTTTCTAATGAACATAAAATTCCTTGAAAGATTCCTGCCTCACATTGAGGTCTTTCATCCATTTTGAGTTTATCTTTCTGTATGGTGTGAGAGAATGGTCAAATTTCATTCTCATAGACATAGCTGTTCAATTTTTCCCAGCAGCACTTATTGAAGAGACTGTCTTTTTTCCACTGTATATTTTTTCCTGCTTTGTCAAAGATTATTTGACCGTAGAGTTGAGGGTCCGTATCTGGGCTCTCTACTCTGTTCCATTGGTCTATGTGTCTATTTTTGTGCCAGTTGTCTTGGTGATCACAGCTTTGTAGTAAAGCTTGAGGTCAGGCAACATGATGCCCCCAACTTTGTTTCTCTTTTCAACATTTCCTTAGCAATACAGGATTTTTTCTGTTTCCAAACAAATTTTAGGATCATTTGTTCCAGCACTTGGAAAAATGTCAGTGGAATTTTGATTGGGATGGCATTGAAAGTATAGATTGCTCTGGGCAGTACAGACATTTTAACAATGTTTATTCTGATCCATGAGCATAGAATGTTCTTCCATCTTTTTGTGTCGTCTTCAATTTCTTTCATGAGTGTTCTGTAGTTCCTCAAATATAGATCCTTTGCTTCTTTGGTTAGGTTTACTCCAAGGTATCTTGATCTTGTGGAAAGAGCCAAGATGCCCTTCAACAGACAAATGGATAGGAAGATATTGTCCATATATGTACAATGGGATATTTCAAAGCCATCAGAAAGGATGAATACCCAACTTTTGTATCAACACGGAGGACTGGAGGAGATTGTGCTGAGTGAAATAAGTCAGGCAGAGAAAGTCAATTATCATATGGTTTCATTTACTTGTGGAGCATAGGGAATAACATGGAGGACATTAGGAGAGGGAAAGGAAAAGTGATTCGGGATAAATTGGAGAGGGAGACGAAGCATGAGAGACTGTGGACTCTGAGAAGTAAACTGAGGGTTTCGGAGGAGAGGGGAGTGGAGGAATGAGTGAGCCTGGTAGTAGATATTAATGAGGGCATGTATTGCATGGAGCACTGGGTGTGGTGCATAAACAATGAATCTTTGAATCCTGAAAAAAATAAAATTAAGATAATAAATTGTTTAAAAAAATAAAATTCCTTGACAACATGGCATATGATGTTTATTTTTGTAATCTCACAATTAACACAGCACCATTATATTAAGGTTCTCAGTAATTATGGTTTTTAAATTGATTAGCCACTTGTGCTCACATTGGGAAAATATTGCAAAGTAGGGGTTGGCATTGAGGTGGATGTTCCCTATAGAGGATAAAGGATTGCATCATGGGAGCAATCATCTCTGAATGTTACCAGGTGTTGCTGAAGTTTGATCAGTAAATCCCAACTTACCAACAAGAGACTCCCCAAAAGTATCACAGTTTAATATTTGCAACAACATAATAGTGTCAATATGTGAACCAGAAATCAACAACCTCATTATTTTTGCCATTATAACCAAATTAGACTACCTGGGGATTGAATTAAGTGTTTGATCACTAATGATAGTTTTTGGGAAGAGAAAATCTATCTTAAGTCTGCCTATCCCAAAGTACCTATACAATAAAAAAGTAATGGTTGAATTAATTCAGATATGTTAGAGGACTTAAGTAAAAGACTCAAAGAGCAAAAATTTACATTTATTTAAATATACATGTATCATACCATGTTTAACCCAAACTTTCAAGATGCAATTTTTCCCTATAATTTTAGTTATAATTGATATTTCTAATTAATATTAATATTGTTAGTATTAATATATTATTACTTTATCATATATACACTTATTGCCAGAGATAGTATCTATAAATACTTTATTGCAATCATCACCTCCTCTAAAGGATGAAATTAAAGAATGTCTATAGCATCCCAAGCATCTTTTATAGATATGGCCTACCAAGACTAATATAAGGATGAAAATATAAGTGCTTAAACATTACATTACATTAACCTAAATGAGGTCTTGTGTAATAATAATTCTTAACTTATAAACTGTACTGCTTTTAAAAGTTCCAACTAAATAATATATTCTTAGCATTGACATTAGCAATTTATAAGAGATTCAGAGAAACTAGACAGACTTCTATTTTAAGATGGATTTAAAAGTATGTTAGAAGTGTGTGCTGAATGAACCTCCTACATGCAGAATTTTTTTAATAACATCTCAAAACAGAAATGATGCTTTTTATCCTTTGAAGCACAAAAATTTAACTCACAGCTTCTCTAGACACTAATAGGTTAGCATAGCCAATATGATCTTTTGATCAAAATGAAGGAAGGGCTGTATTTTGGACTCAGCCCCTGACTGTGGAGTGAATTAGACAAAATTCTGATGGTATTTGAGTTTTCTTTTCTCTAACCGTATATACAATTAGCAAGGCATGCTGAGAACCTTGGGTGAAAGGAAAAAATAGGTGTCATTATTTTTATTTCCTGTGTCAGTGCACTTACTAGGATAGTGAAATGGAAGAACATTGATTTGGGAATCAGTAAATCTGTGTCTTAGCTCTGGCTTTATACCTGAACTTGTCCTGACAGTCTCTCTGAGCATTAGTTTCTTAATATACAAAATGGATTTATTAGTCCCTGATCTCTCATAATTATCACTTTTAGGATAAAATTCAGATTAAATTATGTAAATTTTCTCCCTTACATATAATCTGTATTAAACACACACACACAAATGAAGACGTACATATATACATATCTCTATGTATGTATGCATATATATTCATATACATATATGTGTACATATATAATCTATGTGTTTTATGAAGACATTAATCTCATCTGATCTATGAAAATTTATTGGATGCCTTATATAAGTTTGATTTTATGTTAGGCTTTACCTACACAGAGAATAAAGACTTTGACTTTGGGGTGCCTGGGTGGCTCAGTGGGTTAAAGCTTCTGTCTTCAGCTCACTTGGTGATCCCAGGGTCCTGGGATCTAGCCCCGCAGTAGGGTCTCTGTTCAGCAGGGAGCCTGCTTCCCGTCCTCTCTCTCTGCCTACCTCTCTGCCTACCTGTAATCTCTTTCTGTCAAAAAATAAATAAAATCTTGAAAAAAAAAAAAAAGACTCTGACTTTAGGAGGTACTATTCTGGTTAAGTTAGAACATTTAAAACAAATAATAAAGACCAAAATGTTTCAAGGTCTATGACAGAATTATGTATAGACTAAAGAAAGGCACAAGAGAAAAAACTAAATTTATCATTTGATAGATCTGTGCTGGATATCATCCAAGACCTTGTAAGCCGTAGTTATGAAAAGGACCTTGTAACAAGACCGTCTTATCTGTACAGCAAACACACAAAATAGAGACTCCAGTTGACTATAACTCACATCTAATGACTGACCACTCTCTCTTATTTCTTCACTGAATCTAGAACCTACTTTCATCTTAATTACCTGTACCACATAATTGTTTATATATTTATTTTTCCCAATTGCCAAGTCAGTTGCTAGGACACAGAAAAAGGTCCTTAGTCATCCTCAGCACTGAGCAGAGTGTATGAGTGAATGCATAAATGAATATATATTATTTATGACTGTAGAAATACAAAGATTCAACAGGGACAATTAAGATAGGAATCTTCATTATGTAATTTTTAACATAGTATTGATCAACTAAGAGAAATCTTTTGTGCCTTAAATGTTTTCCAAAACTATTAGAAAAGTTAAGTCTCTGTGTATAAGCACGCATTTGTGTGCCCGTGTGTGTGTGTACATGTGCATGCATACATAAATGACCAGATTAATTTGTAATATGATAAACTGGAAAGAATATGGGCTTTGAACTAAAATAGACTAGGGATGGAGTCCAAGTGATACACTACTTTGAATGAGAGCTCTCAGAACTTACTCTGTCTTGGGATTTAATGAAACCAAAATCAGAAATCAGAAGCTTTTGTTGTTGTCTCACTTATAAGGCTTAACCATGACAGTCTAAGACTGCTGAAATATTGCCCATTGCAATAGAAATAATTTACCTTTCATTAAGTTTTATAAATGAAGGCCTTTAGCACTACTTTTCTCCAACTGCTGGTCTTTGGACTTTTTCACTGCCAAAGCAAAGGTAGCAGTAAATCTGATTGCAGTATTTGCATATCCTTAATTGGAGCTCTTTGTAAATTTAACACTTCACATTACAAAGGGTGCATGACTTCCTATTAGAAAGTATGGTCATGCAATTAAAAAAATAAAGGGGGATCTAATTCTCAAAATGCTATCTGTGGTATGTTCATATATACATGTGCCAAGGGAAGCCCTACCTGAGAGAATTAAAAAAGTTCTAAGTGCAGAAATTGCAAAGAATTGATTCAATTCCATCCAGATACCTAAAATTTTCCCTGGCAACACTATCTAGATTGGTTACATCCTTCTGTGGAATTCTTCCAACTCTTCATGTCCATATTCTTTTACGAATGAGCCTTAAAAACATATAATCAATTGCTCCTCACAATCCCAGTGCAACTCTTCCTGCCCATGGGTCCTGTCTCTGTGCTTTAATGAAAACATATAATGAATGAGCCTTGGGTATGCAGCTATGCAGCTTGCCTCTATAAACAGATTATAAATTCTTTGAGGGAAAGTGCCACAAAACACTCCATATAAAAGATCGTTCTTGCATCCAAACATTTGTTGATAATGACGTTGAGTCATGTTGAAAAAAAAAATCTCACAAGTTTTCTTCTCAAAATTAGTTTCCTCTAAACTAAATTTGCCTTAGTATCCCCAAAGCACTGAGCTATATATTTGGAACACAGAGAGTTAGAATGTATATTCCTTTCTCTAAAGAAACTATAATTTAATTAGGAAGATGGAAAACTTCATAAAAAAGTATACTCAAAGTAACATATAATTGTGAAATGATGGCTTAAAAAGTAAATTAAACCTAAAACGGAAAATGTGTATTAAAAAGATGCATGTGGAATTTACAAATGTGAACTTTTTCTTTTTATAACATAGAAATTTGAGGATATTTTAGTTTCACTGAATCCTTAGCTAAGAAAGTGTTTTTTGATATCAAAGTGGAAAATTTCACTCATTCAGTTTAGAACAGAACATTAAAAGATAAATGATCTTAGAGACAGGAATTCACCAACTATCAGATCTGATAAATTACTCTACCTACGATATAATAATTAATCTTATTTTTGTGAATCTCATAGGTATAGAATTATGAATACTTTATTTAAAATATATAAGTTATTTAAATATAATATTAATATCTGAAATCTAGTTAATTGTGACTCTCTGCCACTCTAAAAGTTAACATGCTAGTAAAAAATGTACAGGACTATGAAATTTAAATTATGAAGCTCTAATCTCCTGAGTTACTAAGAAGTTTAGCAATTTTGTCCTAGAATCATATTTTAAATTCTATTATATTATCAGGATTATAAACTGAATGGCTGCCAATAACATAACAATGCCCAGTTAAAAAGATTCCTGAAGATGTATGGAAGATTCATGGGTGGAACTAACTTTAGCTAAACTGTGAGGTCCAAAAAGTCTGTTGTTCTTTAGCCTATTCTTATATGTTGCTTTGTCCCACAAAATTCTCACCTCCAGTATAATTTGTATTGTTTCCCTGTTAGGGGTAGATATGACTGAGAAAGGAGCAGATAATTAGTTTGACTAGAACCATGGACACCAAAATGAGTAGTTTGGATTTATCCTAGAGCCCAGTGGATTTTTTAAACTATAGTGTCTTGATGTATTATTATATCAGTAATTGATGACACAAATTATTCCTTTTAATAAAAAAGGCTTATTCTTCTACTTTCTCTCTTAGTCCCTTGCATTTCAATATTTTTTTGAGTGAGTGGGAAGAAAAACAGCAGAGCAAATAACTAATGAGACTGAAGCTAACTGTTCCCGAGCTAGTTCCATATGAATATGTACGTTAGACATTAAAAAAAAAAAAAATTCTGAGAAGCGCTCCTTTAGGTAATGGAAGACCAAAAATTTACTTTGAATAAAGGAGAATTGTTAACAGATTTTCATTAAAAAATAATCTGTCAGGGGATGGGAGTGGCTCAGTCAGTTAAGCAAGCAATCAACTCTTGGTTTCCACATAGGTCATGATCTCAGCCCCAGGTTGGGCTCCACAGTCAACAGGGAGTTTGCTTGAGATTCTCCCTCAGCCTCTGCCTCTCCCCCAACTTGTGCTCTCAGACTCCTTTTCTCTCTAAAAATAAACAAAACCTTTTTAAAAAATCTGCCAATACAGTGGAGGGTCCATGAGAGGAGAGCAACATTAAAATAAGGGAAGTAAGGGAAAAAGAAGGTATTGTCAAAATCCAGTTGAAAGATGAAGGTCTGAGCCCGACAGTGTGAGTAAAAACTGACAGATTCAAAACTGATTCATTTGTCAGTCATTCTTCTAAGCTCTAGGTCAATCCTGAAAATAACTTCAAAAAACAAAATAATACAAGTTGCATGAGTAACTATTTGTACAGATGTTATTTACTAACCAAGGATTGCACAGAAGCACTTTTTAAAAACTGTTCTTTGCAGCTCCAGCCTTATTTGTCTCTTTGCTACTATGTCAGTAACATCCCCTTCTGTCCTAGGCTTTGATCTCTAAAGCATAAAAATAGAAACTCAGTTTTATACTTAAGCAAGGCAGCTAATTAATAGAATCAAAGTACTATTGCCCAAACTGATTCCAATAAGTAAAATCTATTCAAGTCACAAAAATGTTGATGTTTCATAGATCATGGCAGAGTAACTTCAGTTGACTGAAAGTTCACAACCAGAACAACATGGCAGAACTGGTAAATATTTAGATTTCCATGGGTAGATGTCTGCTTATTAATGTCTGCATTGAAGACTCAAACAAATAGAACCCTGAAAGTCTTTTACAAGGGGGGTCATCTTGCCAACCTTCCACCAAATGGTTGCATATCTTCTATCTGAACCATTAGATAATGGCTGACAAGTCTCCACTGAAGAACTTAAATTTGTCTAACATGTAATTCTTTGTTTCTAACAAATTGAGTTTTAAAATAGTTATTATGTATATGTGATAGTTACTATGAATTATCTTTTACTTCTGGTTTGTCACTGAATAATTGGTCTTCTAAGTATGATTATAAATAGTGAACTCTTTTTCCTATAATATTTTAAGATAAAGTTGAAGGCTTTGGTGAGGTTTTTATTCAACTGTTGCTCTTTCTTCTTTTAAAATCATATTTTAAAAGAATAATAAGTTTGTGTCCTATAGTGATTAATTTCATTACATAGCAACATAACAGACATGTCTCATTTTTAGTCAGTTTGAATCATGGGGCAAACTGAAAACAAAACTGTATCTTTTCCTCCCACTATTTTTTCTTTACTATTGGGAGTAGTTTTCACTTGATACTGGATGAAACTTTTGTTAGTTTTAGATAATTACAGGTTGTATAGTCTGTTTATGTCATAAACATAATGGTCTTGTGTCACAAATCACACTGTTCAGTCCCCAGTAACCAAAACCCCCACCTTGACTTATCTTACTTTCTCTCTTCATCCAGAGCCTGGTTTTGCGGGGTGGGGAGGATATAGGAAACCAGTCTTTCTGGCTCACTCACCTCATCCTGTACTCACCTGTTCCTGTAAATACCACTCCTAAATTAACAGGAGTGGAAGCCAAATGGGGGAAAGGGAAGTTCTTACTGGGAGAAGTAGCATCATAAGATGGCATTGCAGGAACTTGGCCTGAGGGACATTTAAAACTTCTGTGGACTTGTTGGAGGCTAGCCTCCTTTGTCTGCAATATCCGTGGGTACCCATGCAATAACTTTTCTTCAGATCTCTGCCTCTCCCTCACCTCGAATTGCTCAGGTATTTACTTTATACAGAGACTACCAGTTAAGAGTCCTGTGGTCTATCCTGGAAATAGAGCTCAACAGAATTCAAAACAGCTCTAGGATGGCTCCATCCTTGTCA
This sequence comes from Neogale vison, assembly GCF_020171115.1. Lineage (NCBI taxonomy): Eukaryota > Metazoa > Chordata > Mammalia > Carnivora > Mustelidae > Neogale > Neogale vison. The sequence goes on along the minus strand of NC_058096.1, from coordinate 34,716,527 downwards.
TCTCCATCTGGTCTAAAGAAAAATTTGGGGGCACCTGGGTGGCTCAGTGGGTTAAAGCTTCTGCCTTCGGCTCAGGTCATGATCCCAGGTCCTGGGATCGAACTCTGCATCCAGCTCTCCACTCAGCAGGGAGCCTGCTTCCCCATCTCTCTCTCTCTCTCTTTCTCTCTCTCTCTCTGCCTGCCTCTCTGCCTACTTGTGATCTCTGACTGTCAAATAAATAAATATTTTTTAAAAAAATAAAGAAAAATCTTGTGATCATTTTTGCCCTTCCACAGGTGAGAATGCAGTTATTTCACAAATGAACCCTCTTCTTTCTCTCAACCCCACCATCTCATAGAACCATGAACTTGCCCTGAAGAATGTCAGAGCATTTGTCAGATGGCAGACCAAAGGGTCCCCCAAATTATAAAGGCATATACAAGCTCTCCAGAACTTCCGGTGAAGCTCCCCTTTCTAGGTTTCAGGCAGAGGAAAGGGAAGTCCCATTCCTCATCCTTGGAATGGGTCGTGGAACTAAGAATCCAGAACCAGCTCTTGAAGGCAATCTCTGCACAAATATTCTCTTCCTGCTCTGCACTTTTTTTCCCCCAATCCTTTCATTGTAGGTTTAAGAGCCTTCTAACCAGTTATTTTTCTTGGATAATTTACATTTTGATCTGGCATCTTACTTTAGAATTGTATATCTGTGGAATAACAGTGTTTCCAATTTTCAAGCGCTGTTATGTTAATATTGGTCATTTTGATAATAACATACCAGTTAAATTTCTGTTAAGTAACAAATGAAAATAAAGCTCATCCTTTATTATACAAATTGTTCTTCTCCAAATTCTACACATATAATAAGTCCTTTTATAAAGAAATGAGTACACATTTGAAGCATGCGTTCTGTAGTTTTATTCAGATTTAAGAAAGATGTATCTTTTTGCTTCCTCTTCCTCTATCCAAACCAGTAATCGATATGCAGATGCTAGATTTACAGAGGCTCTTAGGATGACAAATCAATAAAGAACCCCATTGAAAAATGCTTGCCTGAAGGAGGAGAATATAAACTTTTTCCTTAATCTCTATAAGGTTTGCTCCCAGGACCAAGCACTTCTCATTCGGTGTTAATAGTACTGAATTTTCTTACTGCTTTTTCATGTCAAAGGCACTCTTCAAATATGTACTTAATTAAGCCTCTTTCTTAATAGAGGTGGCCCTGGTCTCATCCCCCAGCCTCCCTTTTCTATCTCCTGTGTGGAGAGTTCTCTTTGAAGTCATGCAGGAGAGATGTGCAGGGATGAAGGGATGAGAACAGAGCCAAGGGCGCTTGTAATGAACTTTTGATGGAAAAGAAGTTTAGATTAATGCAGCTATTCTAGCTACCCTCTATTTAGAATTCTTGTAAGTGGAAATACTAAATTACAGTAAGATAATGAGTCAGATTTTATATTAGCTCTGAACGTCTTGCCCTCTAAATGCATTTGTGAACATCCTATGGATTCCTGAGGATTTAGAACTCTGAAGATTTCCAGTTTTAGAGGACTTACTTATTTTGTATTATGCCTGGCTCTTTATGTTTATCTCTTATGATTGTCTTGAAGTTCACAGCTGGAACTTGACTTATTAAAAGTTATCTGTTTGAATACTTCTTGGATTGATTCCTAAAGGAAGTCCATGGTGATTTGTAACTTTGCGTATTATCCATGACTGCACTTTTGGAAATAGGTATTGGTCATCTGAGAAAGTGCTTCCTGTTTGCAATACACAGGCAATTTCAATAGTAGAATTAAATCTAATGTTACTATACAGTAGCTGACAAATAATTCATTTTAATTTCTTATCTGTGCTTATCTCAGTCACTTCCCAGAAAATTATTTTCTTAGATTGCTTATTTAAAGGTTTACAAAAAGATGCAGCAAATATATACAACATAAATAACTTATTGGTCATAAGTTTCATAATTATAGTAACTTTTTCTTCATTGTATTCTTGTTCAGGCATGCTGAATCTTCTTTGGAACATTAAATTTCATAGCTTGGCTCATGTTGTATTATGGCAAATATTATTTTGATTTTTTCATGCATTCCAGGCAGGATATAGAGGTAAAGTGAGATCCATATTGCATTCTTGATTTCCAATTTACCTGAACTTATTAAAAGAACTGTTGGGAGTCATTTAAAAAAAAAAATCCTTATATTGTTTTCCAGGTCACAGATACTCTACTCAGCAGTAAAATTGTCCTTCTTAGTTTCTACAAGATACTGATTGCATTTCTTATGATATTTTAATAGGTTTATGCTTAGAAGTGCTAAAGTTCAGATTTTTGGAGATTTTTACAGAAAAATAGATTGTGTATTTCCAGGATTTTTCAACAATTTCTAATATGCATTGATCAAGAGAGACCTCAGATTTTCTTCCATTTGCTAAATTATTTTCTGTTATTTAATTATATCTATTAGATATTTCATCTAAATTCAGACTTCTTCAATTTTTTATGCAATCATTCCAGCCGTTTTTTTTTGTACGTGCAATTAAAAATAAAGTTACAACAGTTTATGAGATTTTATTAAATTTTATTTATGTATTGGTCACCTGGGTGACTCAGGCAGTTAAATGACCAACTCTTATCTTCAGCTCAGGTCAGGATCCCACAGTGCTGGGATCCAGCCCCACCTCAGGCTCCCTGCTTGGTGGGGAATCTGTTTTTCCTTCTCTCTGTCTGCCCCTCCACCTGCTCTGTCATTCTCTCTCTACTAAATAAATAAATCTTTCTAAATTTTTTATTTATTTTTGTTTTACGTAGTTAAAGGTAGTTACATCTTAACTGTACCAGTCAAACCTCACAAAATAATACTTCATAATGAATTTTGCATGAAAAATAATGTAAAGAAAATAAACTATTATGTTGAACAAGACCCCTTGTTTAAATTTATTTTAGATGATAACCCTTTGCCAGCAGTTATAAAATCTGCATACCTGATTCACACAACATCCAATACTAAACAAAATGAAGACAAAGTTCTGTATATTTTAATTTAGGCTCTCAGTAAAACTATTGATACCTTTGATCTGCACTTTGATATCACTCAAATGCTATTTATTATTATATAATAATTAGTGAAATACCATATGCGTATCACCAAAACTGAAAGTGAATCCCCCACCAAAGACTTAGCACCTATCATCCTCCTTGCCCACACTTTTCTCCTAGTTCTCCAATGACTGCCTCTACTACCGTCTAGATCTCAGCTTCATAGGACCTTAGCAGAGAAGAATTTGGGGGAATCCTATGTAAAGAATCCTCATCCTGGGTCACTCCTTATTATAGCACCCATTTTTATCTCTTCCACAGTATTTATCAATATCTGAATGTTTTTATTTGTTTACTCATGTATTTTTCTGTCTCTGTTGATTGAAATACAAGCTCCATGAGGACAACAACTTTGTCTCTTTGGTTCATCATTGAATCTCTGGTTAATAGAATAGTGCCTGACTCACAGTAAGCTCTCAGTAAATATCTATTCACTCATTCATTTAATACACACCTGTTGAATAATACATCCATCATTAAATGAACTCTATACCAGTCCATTTAAAGTCAGGGAAGCGAGAGTCCATACAGTTGCCCAAAGCAAAGTGGAATTGTTGGATAATGATAAGATTTTGAAGCCTGGAGGTCATTTAGAGCCTCTAGGGTACTTTCAGTAAAGATCATGAAAAGTACCAAGTCTCTTTTTGGCTTTTCTCTTTTAGTATCAGTGTGATAGAGCAGCACTGTGTAGAGCTGGGATTCCCGGTGTCCTATTAAGTGGAATTTGCTTGTACACAGCACTTAAATATTTTCATTATATTTTCACTTCAACTTGGTCTGAAATTCTATCCAACAGTTACTACTTATCTTTATATGATTACTACCAAAATGAATATATTTCCTCTAATACAATTCACCTTTCAGTAGATTAAAATTAAATGTTCTGAGGTTCATTTTCTTTTTTTTTTTAAGATTTTTCATTTATCTATTTGACAGAGAGAGAGAGAGAGATCACAGGTAGGCAGAGAGGCAGGCAGAGAGAGAGGGGGAAGCAGGGTCTCCACCGAGCAGAGAGCCCGATGTGGGGCTCGATCCCAGGACCCTGAGACCATGACCTAAGCCGAAGGCAGGGGCCCAACGCTCTGAGCCACCAGGTGCTCCCTGAGGTTCATTTTCAAAGGAAAGTGCCAGCATCTAAAATAATGAGTTAATAGTTTGGTTTCATTTGGGACCAAGGAGAGCTAAAACTATGGCTGGGCCCACCTGTATTAGGGAGACAGCTAAGCTGGTTTAATAAGATACTCATAAAACAGAGATTTAAAAATACAGATGTAACTTTTTCTTATTAGAATCCCAAAAGTGACCCTGCTGCAGCTCATGGGAAAGGGAAAGTATAAAAAATTCACATACCCAGTACTTTAAGACCCATAGCTAGAAGTGTCACTTTCACTTCTGGTAACAGTCCATTAATGAAAATGTAGCTAAAGGACCACATCCAGCTAGCTGTAAGGGAGTCTGAGAAATATGGTTTCTAGCTGGGCAACCACATGCCCAGCAGCAAAGCTATAATGGAAGAATGGGAGAAATACTTTTCGACAGCTAGCTATTTCTACCATCAGCTAACAGGAGCATAACGATGGTGGTCCATGAGGAAAGTATTGGATAATTACTAGGTGTATGTTCAAATAAGAAACAAACACACAAACAAACAAAAAATCAAAAGCTTTCAGTAACACAATGCATTGTTGATGCCTATGTTATATTTGGCTTATATAAATATTGAAATGGCAACTTATGCAGTGGATAACTACTTAAAGCCTTTTTACAACTACATAAGAGAATCAAATTGAAAAACCCTGCCACACTGTCATGTACAAAAGCATTTTTTTGTTTGTTCTGTATAAAGGAGGTGCAAGGCAAGGCATGCTAGAGCAAAAAGTCAACTCCCATATGTGAAGTGTGTTCCTTAATAAATACCATGTCATGAACTGTCATATCTTAAGTCTACTTCTAAATATAACTTTCTGTTACTCTAGGAATTCAGTGGCACTTGATCTTTTCAAAAAGGTAGCTGCATCCATCTTCTGATTTTTTTTTCTGTGACCTTCTCTTAGCTCTCACAGAAGTGGAATATACATATAACTTTAAACAAATTAAAATATTTGGTCATTTAAATTTTATTCAATTATTTTTCCCTTTGTAATATTATTTGTGTAATATTATTTAAAACCACAGGGAAGTACTAAATTACAGCTTCTGCATTTCTACAAATATTTGCTGGCCTACTATCTATCTACAAACCCTGTTTTGGGTACAGAGGATAATTTTTTTTTTTTAAATGGATGATGGGGATCCTGCCTCTAGTGAAATAATCTTCAGTCTTTTTAGAGGAGAAAGTAAGGAAGGTTTACTTGTGCCAACACGCCAACTAAATAAAAGGGACATTCTCTAGTTAGTAATACCAAATAGATTTTAAAGTTCCTGAAATTAGATTTCTTGTTATTGACCATTTCTATTTTTTATTAGACAAGTATAAATTTTAAAGCATATCTATACTGTGTCAGTTTCCCTAGTATAAGTAGTAAGTTGATTTAATTAGTACATTAACCTGCACATAGCGTGCAGGCTATTATCAGGATGCCAACTAGAATACACCTATGTGGCAGACGGATGAGGCATAAAGCTCAAAATCAAAGTATACGAAAAGATGATTCTTTTATTGTGAAAACTTATAATTCTTCATATTAGAAAATATAGTGAGTCATAGCAGGGAAGTTCATTCTGAAGTTTAAAAAGTCACTCTTCGCACTCCCCGCGCCAGCTCCTGGGCTCTTGTGTGCCTCTTCTGCCAGCGTCACTGCGGCTGTCGCCCCGAGGAAGATCTTGCCCTTCCAGGCCAGCCAGTGCAGAAACCAGATCCGCGCCAACTTCGGAAGGTCATCAGCGACAAGCATGGCATCGACCCTGCCAGCATTTACCACAGTGAGAGCGATCCGAAGCTGGAGCAGATCAACGAGTACTACAAGAACACCGCCGGCGGCAAGTGCGTGCCCTGCACTGTGCTTGTGGACCTGGAGCTGGGCACTATGGTCTCCCTGTGCTTGGGACCCTTTGGGCAAATCTTCAGTCCAGACAACATGGCTTCCGGTCAGAGTTACGCAAAACAGTGGGCCAAGGGGCTCTACACAGAGGGTGAAGAGCTGATCGACTCTGGGCTGGAAGTTGTGAGGAAAAAACGTTAAATCTGTGACTGCCTGCAGGGCTTTCAGCTGACCCACTCCCCAGGTAGGGTGACTGAGCCTGGGATGGGTACCCTTTTCATCAGCAAGATTGGGGAGGGGTGCCCAGACGGGATCATGAACACATTCAGTGTGGTGCCCTCAACCAACCTGTGGGACAGGGTGGTGGAGCCCTATGATGCCATGATCTCAGCCCACTGGCTCATAGATAACCCAGACTGAAAGCTATTGGATTGATAACAAGGCCCCCTATGACGTCTGCTTTGGAACTTTGAAACTGACCACACCCACCCATGGGGACGTCAACCACCTGGTCAGCCACCATGAGTGGGGTCACCAGCTGCCTGCCTTTTCCTGGACAGCTCAATGCTGACCCACACAAGCTGGCTATCAATAGGGTCCTATTCCCCTGACTGCAATTCTGCATGCCCGGCTTCACCCCACTGAGCAGCTGGAGCAGCCAACAGTACGTGGCGCTGACAGTGGCCAAGCTCACCCAGCGCATGTTTGATGCCAAGAACATTACAGCCACTACCTGACCACGCCTGCAGTATTCAGGGGCCACATGTCCATGAAGAAGGTGGATGAGCAGATGCTGAATGTCCAAGACAAGAACAGCAGCTACTTCATTGAGTGGATCCCTAAAAACATAAGATAGCCGTCTATGACACACCACCTCAAGGGCTAAAAATGTCTTCCACCTCTAGGAGCAATAGCACAGCCATCCAGGAGCTGTTCCAGTGTATCTCAGAGTGGTTCACAGACATGTTCAAGCACGTGGAAGCTGTGTGAACTCTTTATTCACTCACCACCTGTTCTCTGATGATCATGTCTCTGTATGCACTTGCTCTTTCTCCTGTCTTGAGGCCACATTCCAAACAGACTTGGCCATTAAAGCATTTACATAGTGAGAAAATGAATCAATCTTCTTATCTTCTTAACTTGAAAATAATTCTAATGGCAATGAAACTCTTACCAAAAGAAATAAAAAAGAATCAGGTTAGGGGAGTTCTCTTTAAAGACCATCAACATTGGGCGCCTGGGTGGCTCAGTGGGTTAAAGCCTCTGCCTTCAGCTCAGGTCATGATCCCAGGGTCCTGGGATTGAGCCCCATATCGGGCTCTCTGCTCAGCTGGGAGCTTGCTTCCCCCTCTGTCTCTGCCTGCCTCTCTGCCTACTTGTGATTTCTGTCTGTCAAATAAATAAATAAAATCTTAAAAAAAAAAAAAAGGTCATCAACATTAAGATCTCTGGACTTTAGACAGAAGTCAATTTTAAACATCTATAAAATATTTTGCTGACAAATGTATTTTTGAATATCTAGAGAGATATTCCATAGACATTCATTCCATGTTTTCCTACCTTAAAAACTTCCATATTCTCAAGACATGGTGTTATCTATTTTCCTCCTCAATGTAGATATTCCTTGTAGGCTGATTTTAAGTTCAGTCCAAAACCGTCACACACAAAAGCACTATGACATCACAGCTTAATCCAGAAACACTTCATTAACATGCCTTTTAGTGTCAAAATGTTCTCTGAAGAAAGACAAGATTGCATGAGCCTGCCTCATTTTGTTCCAAAATATTTGCTGATGGTAAAAAGAAAAAAAAAATGTGACTGTCAAGTTAATAACATATTGAAAATGCTGCAGTTAGAATGACCAACTCTGTTGTCCCTGAGTAAAATGTGGAACCTAGGAGAAGAGCCCAATGAGAGATTTTTGTTATTAACAGAGCGGGAGTGAAGGCTTTAAAGTTCCACTTAGCTTCCTCTATGAGAAGTGCCTATCTAAATACAGAACCACATAGAAACAGATGCCTTGAAATGTTCCAGCCTATTTGACTATATAAATGTATATGGATGCTCTTCTGTCACCAAGACCATCAGTGTAAACAAGTGATAGTTTACAGACTATATAATCCATTTCCCTTGGAAAAAAGCTCTCCTGGTTATTTTTAGACAGTCTCTTACATAAGGTACTAAAATGTACCCTATAAAATAACTTAACACACATATCAAAATGCTCTTTTATTTCCATGGAGAAAATTAAATCCTCTGGAGTTTGTGACTAAGAATCTCACGTTTCATAGAGTATGTTTTCCCACTTCTAAGTATTTTTTCTCATCCCTACATCCCCACCCTCCCTCAACAGTTAAGACTAAAAACCTGAAGAACTTTTTTATTCTGGTCTTCATCTTAGAAGACCATTTCTTTGCACCAAGCTGATAATTAAAAGTTTTTGGATTTTTTTCTGTTTGGCATACTGGGTGATTAGTCCATTGAAATGTGTTTCCACAGCCTTCTTTTGTAGTTCTCTATTGCTATGCATCTTTTCTTTTTTATGTTTGTCTGAATTGAACTATATTTACCATCTGCTGTTTCAGGCTCTCAAATGATCTGAAACCTTTGAATTTTGTTAAATCATTCCTCATTATTGCTTTTTTCGTAGTATCTATAAAGTCTATCTGTTTCCCTCCTAAGGATTTCCTTATATCTATCATTTACATATGCTAGTCACTAAGATACTAGGACACCAAACAACCAGTTTGAAATGCAAAGTCCTCAGCTAAACTGATCTTCTATTTTGAAGTAAACTCCCTCTATCACTTTGCCTCTATTCCAAGCTTTGTATTTATTCCCAGGACACTAATATGAAGTCCTTCAATGACATTTTGATTGTTTTAGTATATTAGATCCTTTGAATTTGTTTTAGCTATTGTCTTATCATTACTTTTCTCCTATAGTATAAAAGTTTTACTCTTCATGTCTTTTCTTATCTTGAGGATAGGTTTCTGCAACTCATTTTTTTTTTAAAGATTTTATTTCTTTATTTGACAGGGGGAGAGATCAAATGTAGGCAGAAAGGCAAGCAGAGAGAGGGGGAAGCAGACTCCCTGCTGAGCAGAGAGCCTGATGCCAAGCTCAATCCCAGTACCCTGACTGTGACCATGACCCGAGCCGAAGGCAGAGGCTTTAACCCACTGAGCCACTCAGGCAACCCCCGTAACTCAGTTTTTAAATAAAGTCAACATTTGGTAGAAATAAGGTTTTGTTCTGTTTTTTTTTATTGTGGTTTTTTTTGTTTGTTTTGCTTTTTTTAGTAATGGGCATGATATTGCCCTGAAAAAAAGAGGTAGAAGAAAGCTGTCCTGATCTAAGCTTTGGGGACAAGTCAACAACATCTTTTTTTTTTTTTTCCCTCACTTTTATCTCAACATATACAAGGATTTAGAACCTTTCCATAGCACCTTGGTGTCCATAGGAAATCACAGGTGTAAAACTTCACAAAAGGTACCAAGTGGATGGAAAGGGTAATGTACTTTTGTGATAACACACACAATGATATCCTATGTAATAGACTCTACTTCCATTTACAGAGGCTTTGGTTCTAATCAATCACTGACTCCTTTGTTCTTTCATTCATTCATTTTTTATAAGACTTTGAGTTATCAACTACTGCATAACAAATTCCCCCAAAGTTGGCTGTCAGCGATGCCACCAACTCTTGATTTTGGCTCAGGTCATGATGTCATGGGTTGTGGGACTAAGCCCTATGTCAGGCTCTGGGCTCAGTTGGGGAGTCCTCTTAAAGATTCTCTACCTCTGCCCCTCCCTCCTCAAATAAATAAATAAGTAAATCATTAAAACGATTTTTTTTTTTGAGGAGTGCCTGGGTGGCTCAGTCAGTTAAGAGTCTGCCTTTGGCTCAGGTCATGATCCCAGGGTTCTTGGATTGAGCCCCACATCAGGTTTCTTGCTCAGCAAGGAAACCTATTTCTCCCTCTCCCTCTGCCTGTCACTTGCCCTGCTTATGCTCCCTTTCTCTGTCAAATAAATAAATAAAATCTTAAAAAAAAAATTCTTTGAGTCTCCTTGCCCTCAATGTCTCATGGTTTTGGTTGGAAGATCAAAAGAATTAGGTAGTTCTGTGAGGCTAACCATATCTAGCTACTGACAAGACCATGGAAAGGTACATAATAGAGAAGTCTACGGGAAGTTCTTGCTTTTCCTATCTTACTACCTGAGCTGGAACATCTTATCTCATTTTCTCCTACCCTCAGACTGGGATTTACAGTATCATCTCTCCTGTTTCTCAGATCTTCAGACTCATAATAAATTATATCACTGGCTTTCTTTGGCCTCTAGTTTGCAAACTGTGAGACTTCTCAGCCTTCAGCATTGCTCTCTCTCTCTTTCTCTTATTGGTTCTGATTCTCTGGAGATCCCTAATACACTATTTCATCCTTTGCCTTGATTGTTGATTCTTGCTTCACAGATCCACTCTAGCCTTTGAATCTGCCTCCCATTCAAATCCTCTCCCCAAAGTCTGTAAAGGAGTACAATGTAAACATTGAGCAGTAAACATAGGTTTGCATGTAAGCCTGATAACTATGTGAACCTTAGCAGTTCACTTGATCATACTTAGAATCAGTTTCCTCATCTATAAAATAGGAAAGATATAATGCTTGGCTTTCAGGATTGAGATGATATTTGTACCATACATTTTGTTCATAAGCCCTCAATGAACGTTTTTTAGAACAAATTCTACCACCCTCCTGACACGGAGGCAGGGGCCTGAAGTCCTAGAAGCAGCAATATAAATGTTTCTGCATTTTCTGATGTAATTCATGAGGAAATTTGACATCTGATACATAGTAGTTCTGATGATTATAGAATTCTAAACACCGAATCCTCAAGCTCCTAACCAAGGCATTTGTTAGTCCTTCCCTTCCCCGATTCAAGACAGACCTGAGGGGAAAGCCCAGCTCCAGAGCTTCCATGAGACTCACTGAGGCCTTTGTTATGAGAGTCTTTCAGTTCAACTTCTCCTTCTGCTGTGTCTTGCTTTATTCTTTCTTCAATGGCTTTTTATCTAGAGTACGTTCTCCAATAAATTACTCCATTAAAGGGCTGCATCTCAAAGTCTGTTTTCCAGAAAAATCAGCCTGTGTCTGATGTTATTTTTTTAAACATTTATTTATTTATTTATTTATTTGACAGAGAGAGAGAGAGAGATCACGAGTAGGCAGAGAGGCAGGCAGAGAGAGAGAAATGGGGAAGCAGGCTCCCTGCTGATGCAGGGCTCTATATCAGGACCCTGAGATCATGACCTGAGCCGGAGGCAGAGGATTTAACCCACTGAGCCACCCAGGCACCCTGTCTGATGTTATTTTATAAGGTGTTGGAGGTGGGGATAGAGGAGAGAGAATGGGAGTTGGGGAGTCTTCCAACTTCAAGTAAGTCAAATAAGTATCTATAGAACATTCCAGAGAACACTCAAGACAGAGACACAGCATGTGGCATTTACAAAATAGGTTGCTTGGAGCAATGTTTAGACTGACTACCCTATGGTAGAAATGGATATCATTAATAACACAGAGATTAAAAACCAGATAAGTTTTATTACTCTGCTTCCTTTCATTCTATGTCCATACCGATGGACCTTGCCATCCTAATTCATTTCCACTTCATCTGGGACTGAAATTGGAACTGGCAATAGCATGTTAAGGCAGACATACAAACTTCAGACATAAGATGACATTGTCCCTGGTCCCCACAAGGGCACCCCCACTAGCAATAAAAAATAAGATTTGGAGTGTTTTTTAATGGCTGCAGACTTTTTAAAAGTACAGAGTATACTGACGGTACAGTGGGATATACCTCTAGTTAAGAACAAAAGCCATTCTGCTTAGCTAGATGTTTCTCTACAGTAAGTAAACACTATTATTCTCTGAAACATCTTCCCAGGTATTTGATTATTAGAGGTTTTAAACAACACCCTGCAAAAAGCTTAGTCAGAATAGATTGAAGGTGATCCCAGTTGAAATGAGGGACAGGACCCCTATGGCTAGCCAACATCAAGAAAGGTGGATGACTACAATATTTTGACTACTCTGAGAGGTACCTCTACCTCTTGCCTACTATTTTTTAATTATTTGTAATGTACTGAGAGGTGGTGTGATTCAAATATTAGGGAGTTATTGCTGTGAATCTCACAGGAATATCCTGAGAGAAGCTCAGGCAGAAATACATATTTAAGCAATTTTTTAAACTAGTATGTTTACATTTTAGAAATGACTCATCATATTCTATTGTGTAAATACATATTTAGACTAGTAAAACTCTTTAGAAAGCTATGAATTAAAGCCAAATGTAAGTATTGGAGTTAATCTTTTCTGCCTGCTTTAAGCGCCATTTTGAATGAGTGGGGTGAATTGGACATTGTGTGTGTATAATGATGAAAAATGGTAGGCTACAATAAGGAATAATTATTTTGATTTCTAGAGCATAATGGCCTATGAATTATGTTTAAAATTAATGAAAGAGAAGATAGAGAATGATTTGAATCTCATCAGTAGCTATTTTTCTCTTTCTCTGAGGCAGCAATGAGCCATTTTCTAAAGGATTTGAACTTTTGTGAGCAAGTCCCTCTAAGCTTCTAAAAGGTCTTAATTTGAAGCTGAACCTTTTTAATGATGATTTGTTTCCCTTGAAAGAACAAACAAATAAGCAGTTGGACTTCCTGAGAGGTTTTCATTGTATAAAGATAATTTCTTTGCAAATCTAAATAAGTTTTTAACATTTGGAAGGACATGTACATTCCAGCATATCCTTTGCCATAAAAGATCCCTTCTCTCTTCAACATTACAAACAGCTATAAAAAGAGGTTATTTTCCCACAGAAAGCAACATGGACTTAAAAAGAGAATAAAGGTGTTTTTTAGAAAATTTTCTTTCACTCTAATTGCATCCACTAACATTAAATAGAGAAAACCATTGTCTTTCAATAGTCATGTCAAATCTAGAACTATCGCTTGGCCTTATGTTTACCTGTTTAGTCCTCTGTTGGAAGATGCTTTTATTTCTAGTTTTTTTAGGAAAAAAAAATCTCCCAAGGAAGATAGAAAATAATGTTCCTAGAGATACCACTGTATGGAATGCAAAATTCGGCAACATGTTTGAACGGTGAAAGTTACCATATCTCAAGTGTTCTAATATAAATATCCAAATTCCAGCTTAGGTATCAGGACACACTTAGTTCTTGTCATTCATAGCTAGATCCTTCATCCTCTATCCTCGACTGACTTGAAGGACAAGCGGATACATTCAGTCTGTTCACAAGCTATCAATTGTCTCCTGAATCTAATTATTTTCCTCAAAACTCAACTACTGTAAGTCTTCATTGTATCTAGAGAGAATGGCTTTTCTTAGTCCTGTATTTCTGGAATATTGTGTATTAAACCACTGGTTATCTAAAAGTCGGTTTTCAGTGATACATAACAGTCCCTTATTTGGTACTAGTATTTTCCTATTTATTTTATAATTACCTTCTATTAATGATTTTTCCATTTATAATAATACACAGTTTTTTAAAAGTAAGCCTAACTAATCAATTCAAAATGTTAATTAAAGTAATATGGCATATTTATGAAGAAGCTTATGCGGAATACTGTTCAAAAATACATGTTACTCTGCTTCTCACTCCCAATATTTGACATTATAGACCCTCTTCTTGAATTTTTTTTCTTTTTATCCTATCCTAAGATTCTGACAAAAGTATATTTTCTTTATACTTACTCCCTTGTGGTTTTATTTCTTTATTATGCTTGTTTGTTTATATTCTATGGCTTTAGCTACTATCCCTGTGGAGATTGCCAAATCTGCATTTTTCTCTTTCAGCTTCCACTGGACCTCCTATAAAGGATAATAATATCTAATCCTATAGAGGATTATTTTAAGAATATGAAGATGGAAACTAACCTAATTTTAAGAATGTTTTACTTATAATATCTAGGTTTTTTTTTTAAATGGTAGAAAGTCAGCTAATTATATAACCCATTCTCAGTTATCAGTGGGTATATTATCTAATTATGAGGTAATCTTTAATAATTTTAGTGAACCACCTCACAATATAAACAACTATCACTATCAGTTTGATAAAAAAAAAAAACAACAACAGAAAGTTAAGCCTATGATAGAATAACAAAATCAAAGTTGGATTCCTTACCATTCTAGACACCCTTCTAAGGACTTAATTTATTCATGTCATTATTAAAATGAGGCTCCGAGACTAAGAATGATACTTGACATTTGTTCTGACCATTGAAGCAGCTTATAGTAGCTTTATTACTTGTGTGACCTGTGTTACTAGTAAAGTCTAATTTTTTTATATATTTCTGTAATACATTTTGGTTTTATGGTTCTTTTTTATTTATATTATTGGAGCCCCTCAAAAAATCCTGTGTTGTAAGTGGAGCAATTTATAATTTTGGCTTTTTTTACATAGAAAATGCATTTAGAATTTTGTGTTAGGATCTGGGTACTAATAGAAACTAATGGACATCTGGAAGGAGGTATGTGGAAGAGTAGAGCTGTTCATAAAATTACAGAGAAATTAATTTTGAAGGGTTATAGATGATAAAAGGAACTACATTAAATGTTCGGGATGGATCAGAGATGAGGCCATAGTGTGGTATAAATTTATGATAACTAAGTCTCTAGAAAAAGAGAGAGAAAAGTCCTATTTTTTAGCATTTGTCCATTTCTATGGTAAAATACTCCTGTCATGGCCAATATCAAGCTACCAATATGGTGAATGCAGGATTGAGAAGAGATATGCATAACACAATGTATAGTATTTCTATCATGCAGTTGTTGATACAAACAACCTGAATCATAGACAACAGTAAACTAATTAGGAAGTGATGAGTTATATATTATCTTTTAAATATAATTTCTTTAACTTCAAGTTTGTATAATTTAATTTTTAATAATGGCCAGTTTTAACCACCAGTTTGCAACTTCCTGAAAATCGAAACATTAGCTCTTGTAACTCGTATATGCCAATCTGGCAAACCACTAGATTTATAGAAGATATGGTTCCTTCAAATATTTGAAGTACACTATGGAGAAGGAAGGATAAGACTTTAACATTTATTCCAGAGGACATTGCCAGAAGCAGTAGACGCAAAAGTATACAATGGCAGATTTGGGATTCATTTTAAGACCACACTTTTTAACACTGAAATTTGCCAATGTGATTGTCTATTTTGTGCAACAAAGTTTCACTGAAAGTATTTAAAGTGACACTTTTTACTGAAGATGTCCAAGAGCCTGAATGACCTTGGATTACAATTTTGTAGAAGACATCCGGAACTGCTGTGGTTAGACCTAAAGGATGCCTTCCAACTCTAAGGCTTAGATGAAGATTTTGATTATCAAATACTTGAAAAATAGGATCCTGATTCATGATTTCAAATCAAATGTCATCTAAATTTCATCCATGAAATTATTTTTGCTAAATCACAGAGGTAGAGAGAGGGTTGCTTAAGAATGAACTGGGCAGCACAGTGCATGTCTTAGTGTTTTACTACTGGCAAAAGTTTAAAAATACCAGAACTGGCTTACCTCCCATTAGTCCGATGTTTCCCAAAGGAACAAAAGGAAAGCTACAAAAAGAATAAACATTTTTCCCCCGCAGTCTTCTAGAGAGAAGAGAAGGGAGACACAGGATAAGCAAGAAAAATAATGTGCACAGTCTCCACTCAGAGTTTGTCCCCAGCCCTGGCTCTGGACTTAAAAGTGAGGGATGTTTAGTGAGGGGAAGAAAAAGGTGTCAGGTCAGCCAGTGGAGCTGTACTTACAGATTTTTCTATTTGAAGAGAGCTCTAAAACAGATGCCAGAAATGGAAGAAATTGCTGGAATTCATGGCTCTGTCTATCTAGGTTTTGATAGAAAATTGAGAGACATTCATAAATGAAAATTAACTAAAAATAAAACTGTCATTTGAGTAATTTGAATATGCATGCAGTTTATCTCCAACTTCTTCATGATTTTCAGGGTATTTTAATACCATCTAGAGATTCAGATTTGAAAGGCTTGAGATGATAACTTGGAAATTCACAAAAAAGAGAATCTGAGTACAATCAGAGTGGAGAAGAGCTCTGCTACTGCCAGGCTAGCAACCAACCGTAGCTAGCATAACCTATAAAGGTTCTAAGGAGGATTTTGCATGCTTCATGCATTTTGATATTTAACTTTCAATCAGATGTTAATGCCTGAATCTCTCAAAATAAATAGCTAATGTATATAAAAAGAGAGAGATGCTCATGAGGCTGGTTTATATTGCCCTTTTATCAAATTATAAAAAGATCAAGTTCTAATCTGCTAGTCTCAAAGCAAAATTTTACTGAATCTAGGTACATTAACCACTAGCATTAAGAAAAACATGGTTACTCAAGCTGTGATAATCATGAGGGCAATGAAACCAGTATTATAAGCCATACATCTCACCTACATAAGAGGGCTGAGACCACTGCCATCAAGGAATAGGAGAGGAGAGTGAAGGAATGCCCCCCAGGGGGTCAGAAATGGGTGGGGGGAGAGAGAGAGCACAATCCAAAGTTGTCTGAAATTATTTTGAAGACTTATGTCTCATTTTTTGAATCAATGTAAAAATTTGTGGTTTCTACTCTACAATATATCCACATTTATTATAATAAAAATAAAATTAAAATTAAAATTTTTGTCTCTAACATTTTTAGCATTATTGACATGGCAGTAAGATGGACCATGTGCATCCCACAGCTTCAGATACACCCTAGCATAATACTCTGTCCCCTTGGGGTTATGTATGTCCCTGTTTGAAAGGCACAGAACCCCAGAATCAACAAGCTATCCCTTATCCTATAAACTCATTTGCATATGCACAGGGTAATTTCATGTGCATTTGGCATTTTTACAAACACTTCACTTATTGGAGATGATGAGGCTAAGCTGTACACAGGTCAAGAGATTGAAAGGGGCCTTAGGAGGCTACTTTGCCTAGTCTCTGGCCTTCAAGGATAATCACATTTAAATTACCAAAGACACAGGGGGATACATTGTTCCATAAACTCTGCAGAGAAGGATTTCCATAAACAATCTTGGAAACTCATCCCATTTTAATATCAGGAAGTTCCTTCTTCAATATAAGCAAAACGCATTTCAACTCTACAGGTCTTGGGAGACCTATAAAAAATAAATTCTGGTAATTTAATTTAAAAACAGCCCTTTTCACTAAGGGTTATCAGTTATATCCTACATGATGGCAACAATTTATTAGGATGTCTCTAGAACATACATGATATTGATGGCAAAATTAAAATGTCAGTTTAATTTTCTGTTATATTTGAAGCTTGAAATTTAATCTTAAATATTCTTCTTTTCAGTTGCTAGGTTAGAATGAATAATAAGCAAGTTTTTAAACAAAAACTAAACATATGCTATGCTAATAGTTTAAGTAAGCAGAAAGGTAAATCTCCTCTTCTCATGGGCAAAAATAAAGAAAACCTGTTCTGTGTTTACAGAAAAGGAGTGTAGCTCTCTGCTAGTGAGGCTTTGCCATATTTCTTCATCATCTGGTATCCATGATGTCCTTAACAAATATAAATGAACAAATGAATACATAAATAATGCACATTCAACTCTGAAGAAGAATTTCTTCTGTTGAAGAACTAAACAAGCCAAAAACTGAGAAATAACACTCTTCGTTGGTTATAGTCAAAGATGTTTAAAAAGGAGAATGAGAAGACCATGTATAGACTCACTGACCACACATAGACTCAAAGAAAAATGTGAACTTAAAAAGACAAAAATCTTTTAAAGTTATCCATTTTCAGATGGGGACTTTACCTCTCCTTATCTCCCCACAAGAACAAACAAACAAACAAATATATATATATATACACACATACATACATACACGCTATTGGAGAGAAAAAAGCAATTAGGAATTTAGAATAAATTCATAGTATTGACCAGAAAGTTAAAGAACTTCTAAATGAACAAAACAGCTGGAGACAGATGGAGAAATTTAACAGACCTAGTAACCATTAGTACAATGTAGGAGAAATACATACTTGCTCTGAAGTATCCCCCTCAGAACTCCAGAATACTCTGGTCTAAGAAACTGAAATATGGAGCAATTGGTGTTGTAAATTAATTAAGGAGCTACGGAGCAGCCATACCAGCTCCTTGCTCTCAGATTTGCCACAGTATTTGTGTCCAGGATAAAGCCTTAGATTCCTAGAAAGAAAGGAATCTGGCACTGTTTCTGGAGACACCAGAGTGAATGCTGGTGTTTTATTCTAGGTGACCTTCAGTCGCTAATACACACATTCTTGAGCTGCAGTGGCAACCTCTTCATGGATCTTAAAACACAACCATCAGCTATGAACCTCTTCCCTCTTTACATCAGTGGGGCCCCTACAATCTGAACCAGTCTTTGCAATGATTTTCATGTGTGCCAGTGATTACCACACTGGTGAAACAGAAACTAAAAGTGGAAAAAAGTGTTACTACAAGAGGCAGACAATAATTTTAAAATGAGAATAATTAATATACTTGGTATTATTCCTGAGACCATCAAAAACATAAAATAAAAAGAGGCAAGATATAGTTTACAATTTTAAAAGCACAACTACTAAAATTTAAATTCCATTACAAGACCTAAGTAACCATGAGCATGCCAAAGGACAGAGAGAAGAAATATGAAAGAAATATTTAAGAAAAGATTCTCAGATACAGATGTATAGCATAAATTAGATATTTTGTTTTATTCTTTGCAACATAAATTGAAATTTAACTGCATCATCATATACATTAGAGTTGTTTTAATAAAGATAAATTTGTTTCTGATTTTTTAAAGATTTTCATTTATTTTACAGAGAGAGGGAGCATGCAGCAAGAGGGGTAGAAGGTGAAGGAGAGAGAGAATACTCAAGCAGACTCCCCACTGAATGCAGAACCAGAGCCTGAGGACTCCATCCCAGGACCCTGAGAGCAACACCTGAGCCAAAATCCACAGTTGGCCATTAACTGACTGACTGAGCCACCCAAGTGCCCTTTTTCTAATTTTTTAAAAAACCAGGAATTTGTGGTCTCTTAATTCCCAGTGCTGTGAACATCTTCATTTAAACAGGGAAATAAATGACTTTCTATTAATATTCAAAAGTAACAGTTGCATGTCAATTGCTTTCATCTGATGATTTCCTTCTTTGTACTTCCCAAATAATCTAGAAGAAGATATTACCATACCTACTTTATATATGAGAAAACTGAGGCTGGAGAAATAGATAAATTATGGAGATCACAGAACAAGCGGCTTTTAGGATTTGAATCCAAGATTTATCCGGCACTTAAGCTGTTTCACTAATACTCATATACATTTTCGGTTTTACTAAAATTAATGCAAAAATAACATTAAAATTTTCACAGAGCTTCAGTTTAAGCTGTGTTAGTAAAGTTCTAAAGTAATATCAGGTTATGTTTTAAACATAAAACAGAAGTAAAGCCGGTGTTCTCCAAGCCTGTGGACACAAAAAGATGTTTTATTCTACTTTTTGTTTGTTTATTTTCAATCATCTAATGTACCAAGCTTCATAACTAATTAATTGATTTTAAAACATTATTTATAATAGTTTAACTTGGAGAATCAGATAGGAAATTTCCTCAGAGCACAAATTAGTAAAACACAGATCCCAGATTACAGTCTACTGTTACATCTAAATTTTTAACAGTTTAATTTTTAATCCCATTTTCATGAGTGGAGTAACATTTCCCAAAAGGTGTTCCATGGAATGAATACTCCTCCAACAAGAGTGTTGGCTGAGGGCCAAACAATTTAAGGAAATACAATAACACATATGTCTTCTTGGAGAGTCACAAAACATATATTTTTTTCCCTCTGGTAACATCTTTTAACATCCATCATATAGAGTGTGGGAAATTACTGATTATTTTAGATAGTCCTCAAATCCTGTGAAAGGGATGAACTTCTCCTTACCTTTTTGAGATGGGTCAAGGTAGCCGGCTATTAAGTAGCAGAGTCAGGATTTGCACTCAGATCAGAGTAAGTCCAGAGATCTTCTCCCTTTCCACTGGGCTACAGTTCTTTTTTCTATCCCAACCAGTACCTTCATGCTCTGTTTATTTTTAACCCATGTGTCCAATACTGAAGGAAATTGCTTTTGCTGTCACTTCACGCAGCACTTTTGGATTTTGTTCCAATTTGAAGAGAGAATTCTTGATAACAGAATTGCTGTGTTGAGTATTTGTTTAAAGCTAAAGCAGAAAACCACTCATGAGTGACACAGGCAGTTAAATGGTACCATCTGGAGCAAGAGGCATCTGTAAGTATCCTTATTTAAGAACCAGTTTACAAATAATAACAGACCCCTGGAATTAAGCAGTTAGCTCCTTTGTCGAGAGTAACAGCATTCGGGGGAAATAGCTTGCTTCATTGCTTTTGAATCTTCACAAACAGAAGTACCAGGATATTTTGGCTTTTTCCTTAGAAATACCAAGATGAGGATCTCTTAAATCAATAATACTGACAGTAACAGATAATCCAGTCTCACAGACTAGAATAAAGTTTCATATTTAGAAGAAGAGCAAGTGAAACTGCTTAAAAGCATAAAGCTGAATAAAAATCAAAATGGCTGCACTAATGCTTAAGCGAAGCTCAATTTTAAAGTAACCTTTTCCTCTCTTCTGTGAACCTTCTCTCCTCTCTTCTCAGCCTTTTGTTTCAGTGAACCTTTTTATTTCTCTCTCTCTCTCTCTTTGGAAACCCTAAAAATGACTAATATACGAGCCTGGCAGCACATACACAATTCTTGTCAAAACTGGCTAGATCTGTATTTCTCTGTAAAACCCCCCAGCCCCTTCCTTGGGAGAGCTTGCAGTTTTTCGAAGGCCATAGCCTGCTGAAGACTCCTTTGCCCAACAAAGCAATAAAGCTATTGTTCCTATTTATCTGAAACTCTGTCTTCACGTTATATTTTGGAGCTGAAGCACAAAGGTCAGTTTTGACAATGCAATGTTAAGCTTACCTAGATTACAGCACAAGAAAGAAAGATGGAATGCATTTTTTTAAAAATCAAGATTCACTTTATAACAAATAGAAATATTGTATAAATTAGACAAAGTAGTCATTATTTGTTGCAGATTGTGTTTTCACTTTGTATGTTGCTTATCTACATAGATTCATCAAAATCAGATTTTGATTATTTTGCACTGTGTATGGAATATTATGTGGCCTCAAGAAGTATCTGTAGAAGAGATATAGATAAGAATATAGACATAGGTACAGCAGGGAGTACAATCAAAGGCTCTTCCTTTACAGAAAGAAATGCAAAGCAATTCTCAGACCCAGGAAGTCCTAGCTCCTTAGGGCAATGTTTTCCTATCTTAAAAGGGTAATACTTGTACTGTGTACTGCACTCTAAGGTAAAACAGATACAACTTGAGACCGAAGAAGACTGGCCAAGGGCAGTTGGGGAGAGGGGTTACTGGTGGCCACTGGTGGCGTTGCTCAGCCATACTCAGATCTGCGGGCATCAAAATCTCTGCAAGGTAAGCCCCAGAGACTAAAATTTTTCTCTTTCATTTGCTTTCTATCTGTCAGTTGTATAGACCTCATTGAAAAGAGATTTTTTTTTTTTTGGTATAAATTTGCACATCATCCTTAAGTTAGCATGAACAAGTGTATTACTGTAAAGAACCGCGGGCTCACTTTTAAAACCCAAGTTATACCATACCTAGTATCTGTTTTCATCCCCAAATGCTTTTGTTTCTCTATAGACAAAACAACAACCACCACAAAACAAAGAAACATTTTAAGGCAAAATTAGTTTCAAACATTTACAGTAGCATTGTTAAAATATACTGAAATCGCACATATGCACAGTTAGTGAAAAAAACACAGAATATTCTGAAAATCCTAAAACCATCAGTGATTTCTTTCTGAATTTGTAATCTTTCACTATCACACTATTCCCAAGAGCAATGTAAATCATATTCTGAATTTACATAGCTTCCTCTCACACTCTTCTCAAAACAAGACCTCATCAGTATCTCTGAGAGTTAAAGGAGGTGAAATAATGAGTCACAGAAGTGATGTGAGAATCCAGGAGAGTTTAGAAATGTAAATAATGTAGAGTGAATGAACAAACCACCCTGTACAATAAACTATGATTAAAAATAAACATGTACATATATATTAAAACACATGTATGTAATGCATATATATGAAAAACTATTGAATGTTACATTGTTCCTCAGCTTCCGTGCCTCCATGGACAAATAATTCATGTTTCTCTTTTTTCTCTTAATGTATATTGAGATTTATATTAAATATAATTTATATTAATTTATAATACTTAGACATAAAATATGGTTAACAGCTATTTAGCTAGAAGTGCATTTTTTTTAATAGTAGCCATCTGACAATGCTTCTTATGTGTTTTCTCTTAAATATTTTCTGTGTCCATACAGTGTGTAAGTATTTGAGAGTATATTGACTCAACCACTGTGCATTTAAATGGATAACACTTTAGAACAGATAACATCATTAAACCTCATTTTCTTCTTAAATACATAAAATAAAGTTTTTTTCTTTTCCACACTTAGCTCCCTTTTTTTGTTTCCTCCCTGATTCACTGGTCCTGTGTAAACTTCCTCTCTACACACAAATAACATAAAGGGCTTTTCAAGTCCCTTTTTTTTTTTTTTTAATTTTCTGTTTTCTAAATATGGTGGTTAAAGACTAGACAATGAGATACCAAAATATCTTAGCTCTCTACATTCTATCTCTTCTCCTCAGACCTTGTCTTATCACTGGGCTCTTGTGATGTCCATGTAAATAATTATTTAAATACAATTAATAGAATGCAGGGAGCACAAGAGAGAGGGTTAATATGTCACTCACAGTTCAAAAATAGTGACAAAATAGTCTGGAATATTTAAGTAACTCAGCTTTATTGCACTTCCTCTGTTCTGTTTCTGAGGATCTGTTCCAACAAATCTCTTGCCCACCTTAGAAGACCCTGGGGAATCTGAAGAACAAACAGTTACTTTTGGAGCAAGTAAAGGGTGGGAATGGGAAAAATTCCCCAAAGCCTAGTTTCATCAAACTTCCTTCATGTTAGTAGCTGTGCTTCAATGATTAGATGCCCCTTGGTGACTTTTCCATGACATTCATATTATTGTGCTTTTAACTTTTTCACAGTGCTTTCATTTTTTTCCCCCATCTCATAGTTTCACATCTCTTTGGATACCTTGAGTGACTCTACCATATATTGTGCTTATCATAGCGTACACAAAACTCTCTATTTTAGTAACATTAAAGATGTCCTTTGTTGTGACACATTTTGGCAATTTGGGCAAAGAAAAAGAAAGCATTCACTAATATAGTGTATTTGCAAATAGGTACAATAAGCTAGCTTTGCATAATGCTACTCAGAATCAAAAGGTTTAATTTACAGAATGAATGACTGCATAATGTAGTCTTTAAATATATAGAGAAAAAAAGCCCTCTAAAAATGAAAAGCAACTTGGACACCTTTATTTTTTTGCATAAATTCCTTAGAAGCTTTCATGAACTCATCTTTCTTTCTCAAGGTAATTATGTTTAAAAGAAACCTGCAAAAAGCTAAATAATTGATCTGTATAGGCTTAAATGGAAACATGTACCTTTTCATCAATGGGGGATGGGGAAAAGGCAGGGTTTAAAGGCATAAATATGACTGAAGCATTTATACTTAGAAGTATACTTCCTTCTATACTTAGAAGAATGGTATTAATTGGAAAACTTTCTGATATTCATGTGATTTGCCTTTATAGAGCAATATACACACTAAATTATTCAATGGTTGATTGTGGAAGTTTTTAGATTTTGATTTGAAATTTTTAGTTCCAACACTAAGACAAATTTTAGTACTAAGTTGTAAAATAAATTTCCAAATTTTTTATATGAAAATAAACTTTATCAGAATAAAAGTAATATCAAAACCAGTGACTGATTCCTCCCGTGAACATATAATTTCCACACGACAGCAAAATGTGCAACTAGATAGATATATATATACAGACACACCTGCTTTAAAAGTCCTTATGTAATCATGTGAGTGGGGAAAATCTATCTCACCATTTCATTTCTAAATTAGCTGGTTGAAATTAAAATTCATTTGAAAAGTCTGAGTCTTTCCAATTTTATAAAGAAGATACATTCATATTAATTGATAGAAACCACTTACATAACAATCATTATAGCCAGGCTCTGCACTAAGCATTTTATATGAAAAATTCATTGAATTATCTCAAGAACTGAATGAGCTGTATTCTATCACTGTGCCCACTGTACAGAGGAGGAAATAAGGTACGGAGAGCTTAAGGATTTAAACCTTGTCAGTCTCAGAGTCCACACTCTGAACACTGCATTATACTTTCTCTAGGTAGGCCTTAGAGGTGTAGCGGGAGGGCTTTATGTCACTAGAAGATTGAAAACATGCTTGATTACCTACATGGTGGATGAATGCCAGACTAGAACCCAGCAGGCTAGGAGTTTGTTTATCCTATTAACTCACTGTTGTTTCCTGTCACCTAGACCTGTAACACTGCAGTGAACAAAGTAAGCATTCAGTTCAATTTTGGTGAATGAATAAATCCCACCAGATAATTATTGGTGTCTCCTGGCAGAGTGAAACTCCCAAGTTTTTAGTTATGATCATGCTGGATCCACTGATGATAAAAACAGAAATTACCAGTTCGTTTCATAGATATAAATACCTGGTTGATTGGGCCAACCAAATAAAATAGAAAAGACCCTCCACCCCCAAATGTTTCAGAGGGTGTAATTCAGCCTAAATATTACTGATCTAAGCTTCCCTCTAAGTCTACCATTCTAGAATTCTCGGAAGGATAAAATAAGATCAACTTTCCTCTCAGTTCATTCTCTCCTCTCCCTTGTATCCTCCCTTGCTTGTAGTCATGTTTTTTTGGACTAAATAACTCGTATCAACTTATTTTGTTATTTTTGCTATTTTTTCCCTAGAAGTGTGAAGCAGCAGAAATTCCAAATGAGAGTTCCATTTACTCATACATGTAACACAGATATCTATATCATCTTTCTTCAAACCTCCCACATCCCCAATTTTAACTCTCAATTAAACCAAACATTTTTATTGAGAAAATAGATGCCATAAGACAAAGATCACCTCACATTTACAGATTCATCAATCTAACTGCCAACGTCCTCAAGTATCAGGCCTGCTTTTGCTGAGAAATAGCCTCTTGGGTTCATCCTAATTCATCCCTCTTGCTTATTTAAAAACAATTTTCCCGCAATTATTCCTTCAATCTTCTGCACCATTAATTTTTTCCCTCACTCTAAAACTATTTCCATCAGCATACAAACAGACCTTAATTGTACCTATTTGTAAACAGGAAAAAAAAAAGAAAAAAAAAAAAACACTTGACCCTGTATCTTCTCTGTCTTAACAAAACTTCTTGATTAAGTACTTCAAGAAGACTCAATTCCTTTACTTTCATTCCAACCTCACATCACTAATATGACTAGAACTTTTTAATAACTCCTACTGCACTTAGAAAAAAAATAAAAATTCCCTACCAGGACCCATAACAGTTTAAAGAATTTGGCTTCCGTTTCTCTCTCCCTATTTCATCCTCCTTTAATCCCACTCATTATGCTCCGCACACTCTCACTTTACTTCTGTCCCTTTGAAAGTCAAGTTCTCCTCTGTCTCAGAGTCACTGTCTTCTACTGCCTCTGCCTGAAACACTTAGCTTCTTACGTATCAAATAGCTTGTTACTCTTTGTTCAGGTCTTCCAGTATCATCCCTTTAGAGAGGCCTTCCTGGCCTTATGATATAAAAGGCTTCAATTACTTATGTACAGCTGTGTAACTAATCACTTCAAAATGAAGTGATTTAAAATATCAATAATGTATTTCTTACTCCACTTCTGTCAGGAATTCAGAGAATATTGGGCTGGGTGTTCTAGCTCAGACTCTTGAAGTTGGAGTCCAGTGTCAGCTGGTGCCACAGTTATCCGAAGGTCTGACTAAAACTGGTTGCCCACCTCCATGGTGGCTCATTCACATTAGAACAAGTTGATGTGGGCAGATGGGTTCCTCTTTAGATTTCTCCAAGGGACTGTTGTGTGACTTCACAACACGGAGATTGGCTTTTCCCAGAGCAAGAAGTCCAAGAGACCAAGGCAGACATGGCAATACCATTTACTATCTAGCTTCAGAAGTCACGCACCATATTCAGTTGATCTTACTGACCACTAATGGTTACATTTGGGAGAGATGTATACAAGTATGTGAATAAGTGGGAAGGCACTTTGGAGATTCCTGTTTTTGTTTTGTTGTTATCCTTTTACTTAAATTGTGTCATCCTTTCCTCCATTTTGAATAAGGATTCTTTGCTATTCTACTAACTTCAGTAGAGTGGTAGAATACAGCAGAGCACCTTGTTCAATACTTGTTGCAATTCCCTGCTTATAAAAGCTGGGAGAATAAGAAAAAAACAATATTTTCCAGATTCCTTTGTAGCTAAGCTCCAAGATATTACTTAGGTTTATCTATCCAGGCATACTGGCATAAGTTCCAAATTTAGAATTTAGTCATAGCTAGTATGAGATCCATATTACTGACTTGCCATATTACTGATATGGTTTCTGGCAGAGGTGGCTATTTTGAAGCAAGTACTTATAAGAGCAGCTTTCTGATTCAGAAAATTTCTGATTTGAGCAGAGGGTACTAACTCCATTTCTATGGCATGGTTTTGGGGGTTGTCTCAGCTTCAGTATTGAATGCTTTTTCAACTCTCCCAATGATTTAGGACTACCATTATTATTTTATAAATCACTTTCTGCTATCATTAGCTAGAGTTCTGTTGTCTGTAAGTAGAAACCTTGATCATTATAAGTTGCATTAGCTATATCAGCCAAATAACACCTAGGCAGTCTTAGGCAGTGAGGTTGTGTTGCACTCTTATCTATAACTGGCTTTATCAAAAGAGCTATCTCATCTGTGAAGAGCAGTGCCTACAGGAACCTTTATCCCCTCCTTTCTTCTCTGCTGCGGCTTTGAGATTTCTCTCTTGATTTCCTTTTCTGCTCCACTCAGTTAATACTTCCTGCGACTGTCTCTTATGCCCAAGTTCAGCCAGTAATAGGAGTGTTAACAATAGCTAGGAAGACCACAATTAACAACTGTATCCATTCAGATCTAATGCACAGTTCCGACAAGGAAAGGGATGGCATCCCAAACTCAGACACGTGTCCTACTTTTCTAACCTTTTTTCTTTACCTCAAGCTACTGGGTCTTTGCCTCTGCTATAATAACATTGTCAAGATTTATTCTGAAATAATAAACTCATTTACCTTCAGCACTCAAAAGTTATGACAGCATTCATATGTTCATAGATTTAAATAGAGAAAAATAGACACCCAAAATTTAGGTGTCTACAGGTTTTCAGGGAAAGACATACGTAGAAAGCAAAGTATAAATAGCAAAGACCAGAAAAAAAATTTACCCAACTTCCACTTCTTACTTCTTTCTACTTAGCCATTAACAACCCCAGAAAAATTTCAAGTCCAATGTGCTTGTATAACCACACTGGGACTATGTGATAAAGTTAAATTGTAACACCTGGAATGGTTGGTTAATATGCTGCATAAGAAATATCATGGTCTCGGGGAGATGAACCATGAGAGACTATGGACTCTGAAAAACAATCTGAGGGGTTTGAAGTGGCGGGGGGGTGGGAGGTTGGGGTACCAGGTGGTGGGTATTATAGAGGGCACAGCTTGCATGGAGCACTGGGTGTGGTGAAAAAATAATGAATACTGTTTTTCTGAAAATAAATAAATTGGAAAAACAAACAAACAAACAAACAAACAAAAAATATATCATGGTCTCTTTGTTTCTGACCAGAGGGGCAGGTTTTTTCATTTGGGACTTTCCCCAACAAAGGACCGTAAAACACTGATCCTATAGCCATGACATGCATAAAGAAAGCAAACAAAGATTTCTGAAGATGAAGATTTCTGAAGATGGGATAACAGAGAACTGTAGCATCTAGCCAGCATTTGGTAGCATAATGGAGAAGAGTAAAACCTCCCGTAGAATTCAATTGATAAAGACTCAGTACTTAAAGACTGCTTTGAAGATGTGTATAATAAAATACCAGTGTAATGGGGTGCCTGAAATGTCTGGTAAGGCAGGGCTTTAATTTGTTTTACTGAGCACAGTACCAACTGCTTCTCTGCTTAGGCAGAGGTAAAAAAGTCATCTTAAAGCCATTTTGCTCTATTCTGTGTTAATGGTTATACAAATGTAAGGCATAGTCATTGTAAACTGAACAAATCTTCCGTTAGATTTAGCAGGATTGCACCTAACTCTTGGTAATCAGAGCTTCAGAAGTGGGTACACCAATTTACATAAGGAACCCTTAGTAAATGAAGGAGGCAAAATCTCAACCACTTCTCCCTGAGGTTAGAAACTAAGGAGAACTATTTAATGGAGGGAGTAGCCCTGACTAAACTCTGGGAGCCCACTGACACCCCAGTGTCCCTAAGGGGAATTCACTGGGAGGGAAAAGAAAGATGTGTTTGATCTGGGCTCTTTGGGATTCCTTAACGAGGCAAGGTTACAACTTTCCTAGTTAAGACTGTAGAAATGGTGACAGAAACTTTGGTCTCAAATATAGAGCACCTAGCAAACTTTACACATAGATCTAAACCATGTAATATATCATTTAAACCAGCAATGTCCACAATAGCCAAACTATGGAAAAAGCCCAGATGTCCATCAACTGATGAATGGATAAAGAAGAGGCTGTATATGTATACGGAATATTATTCAGCCATCAAAAAGAATGAAATCTGGATACCTGTGTGGCTCACTCAGTTAAGCGGCTTCCTTTGGCTCAGGTCATGTTCCCAGGGTACTGAAATTGAGTTCCACATCGGGCTCCCTGCTCAGTGGAGAGCCTGCTTCTCCTTCTCCCTCTGTCTCCTGCTCTGCTTACTTGTGCTCTCTCTCAGTCAAATAAAGTCTTTAAAAAAAAAAAAAAGAATGAAATCTTACCATTTGCAACAATGTGAATGGACCTAGAGGGCATTATGCTAAGCAAAATAAATCAGAGAAAGATAAATACTGTATGATTTCACTCATATGTGAAATTTAAAAAACAAAACAGATGAACATAGAGGAAGAGAAGGAAAAGTAAAATAAGATAAACAGAGGGAGGCAAACCACAAGAGGCTCTTTAACTATAGGGAACGAACTGAGAGTTGCTAGAGGGGAGGTGGTAAAGAGATGGGGCCAGTTGGTGATGGGGATTAAGGAAGGCACTTGGTATAATGAACACTAGATGTCATATACAATTGATGAATCACTAAATTCTACCCCTGAAACTAATAATGTAGTATATATTAACTAACTCGAATTTAAATAAAATCTAAAAAAAAATTTAAAAATTAAAAAAAATGAAAATAAAATGAAATGAAATAAAGAAGCAGCATAAGAAATATCATGGTCTCGGGGAGATGAACCATGAGAGACTATGGACTCTGAAAAACAATCCGAGGGGATCTTATGGGCCCTGGCAAAGCCTTGTATGTCCAATGTCCTTCTGGCCTAGTTTGTATTTATGTACGGACTGCTTAGGATTATGTAGTTGAAATATGATGACACAAGATGATGCTAATGACATAAGGCAAGGAACTAAGGCTGACCTGTAGGTTCTCCCGGTGTGCTCCCTATAGGACCCACAGTGGCCTCCAGAGGAGAGCCAGCAAAGACAATCTCAGTTATATAGCTATAAGCAAATCAAATCTGCCAACAAGCTAAATGAGCTTCACAGTGAGTTTTTCTCCAAATGAGAACACAGCCACCCAGTAGACACTTTGATTACAGTCTTATGAAGCCCTAAGCAGAGGACCCATTAGAAGTTGCTCTGACTCCTGACTCACAGAAACTATGAAATGAGAAACATGTTTGTTTTAAGCCACCATGTTTGAAGTAATTTGTTATACAGCAGTAGATGATTATTTCACTATGACACTTGGTAAACCCCACTGAGGGCATCTCCAGCCTGTCAGGCTCCACCTTGGATAGGCAGATGACCCTTGATGGGATCCGGATATATTTCCTACCAGAAAATAGATCCTGGAGAAGCCTCACTGGGGACTTCCCCAGCCTAATATTTTCTAATGTATTTTTTTCTCATGTATTTCTTGAGCTTATTGCATAAAGTGTAATTCTGTAAGATATAATGGTAAGACTGACCTTTTTCATCAGTTCTCAGAACTCCAAGGAATTTATTCATGTCTCTTTCCTTAGTGGCTCCTGGAGTTAAGGGTACAATATAGTGAGTGTTTGTGTCCCACAAAATCCATATGTTGAAACTTTACCCACCACTGTGATGGCAGTAGGAGGTGAAGTCTTTGGGAGGTGATAAGGTTAAGGGAGGTCATGACATTAAAACCCTCATGATTAGGATCGGTTCCCTTAAAAGAGTCATGAGATCATTTCTTTCCTCCCTCTATTTTTCATAATGTGAAGATACAACAAGAAATTGGCAGTCTGCAACCCAGAGGAGGGCTCTCACCAAAACCTGACCATGCTGGCTCCCTGATCTCAGACTTCCAGTCTCCAGAACTGTGAGAAATTAATTTCTGTTGTTTATAAGCCACTCAGTATTTGTGTTACAGAAGCCTGAACAGACTGAGACATAGTAATAGAAGTGTAGATCTAAGTAAAGGAAAATAATGTTAAAATAACAAAAAAGGAACCACTTGCCTAATCCCTACTTCCTAGTTCTCGTGGTTATTATCAGTTAAAAATCTCTAGTAATCCTCAAAGGAGTTATATGCATAAGAAATCCTTATGGTATTAGTGTTTTCATAAAGGAGATTTTAAGCAGTATACTAGAAATCATGCTCATATTCACAGGACTTGGTGAAAATTAGAAAAACAGAATCCCTCAAAGACAAATCCCCAGACATGTAACTATTTATATGTTATATATGTTATTTGTGTGTGATCAACTATATATATTCTATTTATAATCATTTTTAATGCCTATCACAAAAACTAATCCACCTGCCCCATCCCAGTACCACCCCATCAAAGATCTGGGCACATCTCAAGGGTTCAGGATGGGAATAGACCTCAGATTTCTGTCATTTGACAAAAGCCCTCTATATCCTCATTTATGTCCTAAGTGTCCGAGAAAACTCCTAGAAAGCCTATCTCCTCCTCAGTTTGTCTGCCTTCTCCTCTACAAGTTAAGGCTTAAAGAGAACACAAACCAACAAAGATAAGAGTGGGAGTTGTCTTTTGGGGTCCTGACCACCTCAGCTCTTGGCCCTTTACACATAAGGATGGTCAAGAACTCCACTAGCATGGGTGGTTCAGAACTTAGAACACAAAACCTGGCAAACTTCTTGAGTTTTAAGGAGAAGCATGCAACAGACTTCTCCCATTTCCCCAGTTCACTGGTTTGAACAAAACACAAATTAATTTAATATAGGTAGGAGGCCTTGCCATTTGATCGAAAGTTAAATACCCTACCCCAATATCTATACTTATACAAAGATACCTTAGGTAGTGGACAATATCTTACAATATCTCCACTTACATCTAGGATCCAGTATTCAGTGTTTGCAAAACCCATTGCAATATTAACATGACACTCTTTATTCTGCCTGAATGAGTCACAAGTTCTGAGTACTCCAGGGAGAAGAAAGGAAGATAATTGTTTTATTAGAAACAGCAGGTAGAAGCGTAGAAATAGAAACAGGTAAATTCCTGAAACTAGGGGTAGTGGGGAAAGGAAGCATTTAACCCTCCCCC
Source organism: Neogale vison (assembly GCF_020171115.1). Classification (NCBI taxonomy): domain Eukaryota; kingdom Metazoa; phylum Chordata; class Mammalia; order Carnivora; family Mustelidae; genus Neogale; species Neogale vison. The sequence goes on along the minus strand of NC_058096.1, from coordinate 34,684,557 downwards.
CTGCCAAGCTTCTATCCTGCTCCTTTTATGGCTAACCTTCCACCCCTCTAAGACTGACGCTCAGGCAACTAGTATTACCATTGTCCTTTGGGATATGGGTTAATAACTGTTCTCACTGCCTGATCCTTAAGGAAGTGAAGTCCTCAATTTTATTGCTGTTGGGGTGATGATCTTTTGTTCGCCAAGTGAGATCTCTGAATTCACTTTTTTTTTTTTCCTGAATTCATTTTCATCCCAAAGGAAACATTGTTTTTCAAGGTGATTCAATTCTCCTAGACTATACAGATTTTGTGGTATTATTGGATTAAATAGGCCTTCTGGGTTTACCTTGGGAACCTGGACACCATTTACACCATTTCTATGGGGGAAATACATCTCAAGCGCTAAACTACGAGATCTACAAAAGGCTCATTAGTAAACCAGTAATGCCCTTTCTTCTCTTTGCCTCGGCTTTGCCTATGAGAAAAGCAACCACACTGGTATGAACTGCATTCTTTTAACTAACTTCTTTTATCAGTTGGAATGCTTTTGTCTGTAAGTAACAGAAGACCCTGCTAAATGTGGCTTAAACAATAAGGACATTTATTATGACATTCAGGAAGAAGCCCAGAGAGAAGCAAATCTAAGAATTGGCTCAGCAGTTTAACAATGCCTTAAAGTAGCTAAACTCTTTCTAACGTTCCGCTTTGCCATGCTCTGCATGTCCTCAATCTCCCTCATCCCAACCCCTTAGGCAGCCGCAACTCTACACATTAAATCCTTATAACAACATTCAAAGGCTGGAAAGGAAAGGGAATTGAGGTGTTTTCTCCCTACACAGATTTCTTTTATCCGGAAAAATACTTTTTCCAAAGGCCTTACAACAGACTTTCGTGTCCTATTGGCCACGGTACAGTTACATAGAAATTTCAAGTGAGTCCCTGGTTGAATGGGAATGATATTATGGCCAATATCCTTCATATCTCATACCTGGGCTAGAAGTGAGCTCATCTTCACTGAGCACATTTTTCCCAAACTTGAACAAAATTAGGGTTTGATTAGGGAAGAAGAAGGGAGGACTAGTTGTTGGTAGGTAACCAACAGCATATGTCACACTGTAATTTTACTCCTTTTTATTTCCTCTTGCTTAAGAGGTTTACTCTAGACCAGTAACATATGGCACTGGGCTGCGAAGATGAGACTTTAATGGGATACAAAGCACATTAGCAAAATGTGTGCTAAATTGCAATGCTATGGTTGTGCTGCAAACTCCATGTTGTGAAATTATATCCTGATTAGACAGTATAAATAGCGCAATGCCAGTTTGCATGTTAGAATGATTCATTGAGTTTAAAGACATAAAGTGTGGAAAGCTCCCCTAGTGCTAACTATGCTTATTTTTTCACTGACCTATGTCCAATAAGCCAAAAGATAAAACATGTGAAATTCACTATAAACAAGAATATAAGTTATATGCCACTTACTATACAGATGGTCCCCAATTTACAATGGTTTGACTTATGATTTTTCAACTTTATGGTAGTGTGAAAAAGATACACATTCAGTAGAAACCATACTTTTAATTTTGAATTTTGATCTTTTCCCAGGCTAGCACTATGCAGTCTGATCCTCTCTCCTGATGCTGTGCAATGGTAGTCAGCTGCAGCTTTGTCAGCCATGGGACCACAAGGGTCAAGAACCAATAAACTTACAACCATTCTGGGCCCATACGCTACTACTCCTTTTTTCACTTTCAGTTTCACTTTCACTTTTCATTTTCAAAAAATCACAGGAAATAGTCAACATTTAATTCTAAAATAGGCTTTGTGTTAGATGACTTTGTCCAACCTCAGACTAATGTTAAATGTTCTTTTTTTTTAATATTTTATTTATTTATTTTACAGACAGAGATCACAAGTAGAGAGGCAGGAAGAGGAAGAGAGGAGAAAGCAGGCTCCCCGCTGAGCAAGGAGCCCAATGAGGGGCTCTATCCCAGGACCCGAGATCATGACCCAAGCTGAAGACAGAGGCTTTACCCAATATGAGCCACCTAGGAGCCCCTAATCTAAGTGATCTGAGCACACTGAAGGTAGGTAAGGCTAAGCTATGATGTTCAGTAGGTTAGGTATATTAAATACATTTTTGACTAATGATATTTTCAACTTACAACATTTATTAGGGTTTTATCGGGACATAACCCTATCGTAAGTCAAGAAAGATGTGTACCTTGAAATCATGGCAGCTTCTCCATGATTATTGATACAGAAAATGTCATTAACAGTCTATGGATTATTAGCAGTGGTTTTCTCAAAGCAATATCCCCTGAATTAGAGTCAGAAATAACCAACAACACAATCACCAAGGAACTCTTCTCCAGTAATACTCTTAGCCATCCCATTAAATAAAGATCACTATTCCTTTTGTAAAGATCTTATTCCTTATCACAAGGTTGTGTAAAAATAATTCACAGCCTAGAAGCATGTCTTAGGTCCTCTTCTTCATCTCAATAAAGCAGTGCAGCTCCCACCACCCGACCCAAGGAGAGGAGCATGGAGTTTAAAACCCACTCAACTTCAGTGAAATAATCTGACACAGACTGGGTTATAGCCAAATTCAATTACTTATGCCTAAGACAAAGCTATGACACTTAAATATAAAGAACCACAAAGTCAACAGTCTACTAGAATTTTCCTATGAATACAATGTGGTCCTTAGACGAGACGGTATTGCTTCACATCTCTGTTTGGAACTTTGTGATAAGATCTGAGCCTGTGAGAAGAAATACCCTCTATATCACCTCTCTTCTCTAACTTTGAAATGTCACAGAGTAGGGGCATCTGGGTGGCTCAGTCGGATAAGCATCTGCCTTCAGCTCAGGTCATGATCCCAGGGCCCTGAGATCAAACCCTGAATTGGGCTCCCTGAACTGGACTCACTGCATCAGGTTCCCTGCATCAGGCTCACTGTTTGGTGGGAAGTCTTCTTCTCTCTCTCTCCCTCTGCCCCTCCCCATGCTCATGCTTTCCCTCTCTATAGATCTCTCTCTCTCAAATAAATAAAATAAAATCTTTTAAAAAAGAGAAAAGAGAGATGTTACATAGTAATGAAAACTGTGTGCCATTATGACTTTCTTTAACTTAATTCTTTTCCTATGTGGGATCAGTGGAAGAGAAAGCTTGGGTTCCCATAATTCTTTAGGGAATGTCAATAGTTCTTTCTTCCCAAACTTTAGTTAAAGGGTGAAGATAAAAAGATCATTAAAACAATAGTCTTCTCCCTTCATCAGATTGTAATATGTGTCTGAAAGAGATGAAATCAATTCTTATGTATCTTTCCTTTTTTGCACAAAACCAAAGGAAGAGGAAAAGATAATAAAAAGAAATACACAGACCGCATTTACATGGAAAGAAATGTTTTTTAACTAGAGTAAAAATTGTCTTACAAATTTTAGTCCATACCAATTAAGTTAGAGCAATCTTAAAATTAAAAATAAATAGTGTTGAGGTGACCTAAGACTATTCATGTCACCTCCACTAGAATTCCTAACAGCTGTGTTGTTTGCAATTTAACAATCTAACATTGCACTGTTCTATCAAATTTGAATTATGACCTCAATCATTTTTTTTCTTTTTTTTTCCAATTTATTTATTTTCAGAAAAACAGTATTCATTATTTTTTCACCACACCCAGTGCTCCATGCAAGCTGTGCCCTCTATAATACCCACCACCTGGTACCCCAACCTCCCACCCCCCCGCCACTTCAGACCCCTCAGATTGTTTTTCAGAGTCCATAGTCTCTCATGGTTCATCTCCCCTTCCAATTTACCCAAAAGCACATACCCTCCCCAATGTCCATAAGCCTACCCCCCTTCTCCCAACCCCCCTCCCCCCCGCAACCCACAGTTTGTTTCGTGAGATTAAGAGTCACTTATGGTTTGTCTCCCTCCCTAGTACCATCCATCTTTTTCAAAGAAATGGAACAAATAATTTTAAAATTTATATGGAACCAGAAAAGACCTCGAATAGCCAAAGGGATATTGAAAAACAAAGCCAAAGTTGGTGGCATCACAATTCCGGACTTCAAGCTTTATTACAAAGCTGTCATCATCAAGACAGCATGGTACTGGCACAAAAACAGACACATAGACCAATGGAATAGAATAGAGAGCCCAGAAATAGACCCTCAACTCTATGGTCAACTAATCTTCGACAAAGCAGGAAAGAATGTCCAATGGAAAAAAGACAGCCTCTTCAATAAATGGTGTTGGGAAAATTGGACAGCCACGTGCAGAAAAATGAAATTGGACCATTTCCTTACACCACACACAAAAATAGATTCAAAATGGATTAAGGACCTCAATGTGAGAAAGGAATCCATCAAAATCCTTGAGGAGAACACAGGCAGCAACCTCTTCGACCTCAGCCGCAGCAACATCTTCCTAGGAACATCGCCAAAGGCAAGGGAAGCAAAGGCAAAAATGAACTTTTGGGATTTCATCAAAATCAAAAGCTTTTGCACAGCAAAGGAAACAGTGAACAAAACCAAAAGACAACTGACAGAATGGGAGAAGATATTTGCAAACGACATATCAGATAAAGGACTAGTGTCCAAAATCTATAAAGAACTTAACAAACTCAACACCCAAAGAACAAATAATCCAATCAAGAAATGGGCAGAGGACATGAACAGACGTTTCTGCAAAGAAGACATCCAGATGGCCAACAGACACATGAAAAAGTGCTCCATATCACTCGGCATCAGGGAAATACAAATCAAAACCACAATGAGATATCACCTCACACCAGTCAGAATGGCTAAAATCAACAAGACAGGAAATGACAGATGCTGGCGAGGATGTGGAGAAAGGGGAACCCTCCTACACTGTTGGTGGGAATGCAAGCTGGTGCAACCACTCTGGAAAACGGCATGGAGGTTCCTCAAAATGTTGAAAATAGATCTGCCCTATGACCCAGCAATTGCACTACTGGGTATTTACCCTAAAGATACAAACATAGTGATCCAAAGGGGCACGTGCACCCGAATGTTTATAGCAGCAATGTCCACAATAGCCAAACTATGGAAAGAACCTAGATGTCCATCAACAGATGAATGGATCAAGAAGATGTGGTATATATACACAATGGAATACTATGCAGCCATAAAAAGAAACGAAATCTTGCCATTTGCGACAACATGGATGGAACTAGAGCGTATCATGCTTAGCGAAATAAGTCAAGCGGAGAAAGACAACTATCATATGATCTCCCTGATATGAGGGAGTGGTGATGCAACATGGGGGCTTAAGTGGGTAGGAGAAGAATCCATGACCTCAATCATTTTATCGATAATTATTTATTGGGTGTTCAGGACTAAGCTTGGCTCTGTGTTAAGTAATACAGAGAGACTTTAAAACTTAAGACCTCCTTCAAGGAGTTTACATCATAATCAGGGTATGACTATTACACTTGAAACAATACAGAACAATCCAGCAACTATATAAATTAAATTCCAAATTTATGTACAATCTGAAATGTACACATGTTCATATGTTTCTAATATTTTATTTCTCATCTGCTTTCTTCTGTTGACTTTCTGTACATGTAGTTCCTCTCCATTAAAGTGGCTATTACTGATCTTTTTAATGTGGGTGAAGCACCAGACCTAATGTACTGTAGATTTTGTCTAAAGCTGGTATTTGTGACAGTTCTGTCTGCCTTTACAAAGCCTAAAATAAAACTAAGCTAAAGTATTCTTGAACTTTTTATAATGTGAGTAACTTTCTGCTCACTTAAGAATTGTTTGGAATTACTTCTCAGGAAAGAACAGACGTTGGTAAAGCTGAAGAACTAATTGGGTTTTACACAGTTCTGTCAATACATGGGAAAGCTTCTGTCTATCGAGATACCTGCCAGAAAATAACAAAAGGTTTTCACTGACATGCAAAGCAAGAGTTCATTTAATTTTTCAGAATCCTATTTTTCAACTCTATGTTCATTAGTTAAGTTTGTCTTCCTCATCCCTAATTATGTTGTTTTAGGTACTGAAAGCTTTTTTAAAAAAAAATATGTGTAACTGATTACAAAACTAAATAAATATCTGTGCTTAATTGGAGGGTGGATAGAGGTAGCTTATTATGATTTTTGCAAAAAGAAAAAACAAGTAACCATGATGTTCAAAATCCAAGAAAACTGCGTATGTTTTAAAAAGTGAAATGTCTAGCTATAATGATTTCCTTTTCCATCCAAGAATTAACCAACTAAATATAGCCTTTATCAAATCAGTTCTGTATCATAACCTCAACTTTAAAGTGGAAATCTTAATAAACAAAAATCTTTCACTAAGAACATATTCAAAATATTTTCAAAAGATTTCTTCCTGAAACTGAGAAATTTGAATTACAGATGCATAACAGTAAAACATCTACTTGATGAGCTTATTATGTACTGATAGGTAAATACGCAGAAAATGGTTTTAGTCTCATTGAAAGGAAATGGTCCTAATGTCTTTTAGTTCTTCTGATCTTATTGTAAAATAATATTTTAATTGTTTAACAATTACTATCTTACCTATAAAAGGAAACTGCCTCTTTGAAAAAGTAAGTCAAATAAAATAGGCCAACTTGTTTATGAAGTAAAGTATTTTCATCCACTTACTCATAGTTCTTGGCTTTTGACAAGATGTCTTTGACATCTGAAATAAAAATATTTCCTCTATAACTATATAGTTTCATATTCACATATATATTCCTGATGAAAAAAATTAGATGAGTTTATTTGAATTGTGTAGGCCATCCATTAAAACTGAGGAATCTATTCAATTGGGTCTATAATTCCTAAGTTTATGCTCATATAACATTGGAACTTTTTCCTGCCAAATATTTGTACACAGTTTTAAAGTTATCAAAATTTTTATATATCGTTCCATCTTTTGGCCACTTATCCCAAGTCCCCAATAGAACAAAGGTAATTTATGCTTTGCATCATGATACCTAATAACTAAATTATAAAGAGATTACAATGCACAGGTGATGAACGATCTAAATAGATAGGCAATTTTTCATGCTGTGCTTTAATTTAAGAAGGGGAAATGTATAAAATGTCAGTCTGAAAGGTAGAAACTTTCAAATGATTCACAGTCCTCCTATATAAACACTGTGTAGCCTAATGTTTTTCTTAGTTTCAACTTTCTTGTGGGCCCCATGAGAATAAAAATGGTGCCTGGGTGGCTCAGTCAGTTGAGTGACTGAGTCTTGGTTTTGGCTTGGGTTTTGATCTTGGGGTGGTGATCTCAGCGTCATGAGATCAAGCCCCCTTCTGGTTCTGCACTCTACACAGAGTCTGCTTGGGATTCTCTCGCTCCCTTTCCTTCTGCCCCTCTCCCTGCTCACGCTTTTTCTCTCTCGCTAAATAATTTTTTTTAAAAAATGATTTCTAGAGAATGTATTTTTAATTAGCAAAATCTTTTTACCTTTACTGAGACAAATTTATTTTGAGATACTTAGCTTACATTTAACTTATTACAACAAATCTCGTGTTCCTAACACCCCATTTATATTTTACCATTATTTAGGAAACACAGCTATCAAAATGGCACAAAATAATGCATGTATTAGTCAATGACACCTATACTTAAGCTGGATAATAAGCAACCCCCCAAATCTGTGACTTATAAAAACAAACTTTTTTTTTTTTTTCCCACTGTTCAGTGAAATCAGTCTGTGGATTGACTGCAGATCTACCAATCTCAGCTGGACTCTCAGAACTCAGGCTTGATTTGACTCCAGGCTCCAGGTGAGAATGAAGTCTTCTTCACCTGTCTTCATTGATCTAGGACTAGATGTTACTTGGGGCATATTTTTCTCATGGTGGATAAAAGACCAAGAGCTCAAGCTTAAGCACACTGGTACATTCAAAGTCACTGTTCATGTTATGGCTGCTGACATTCCACTGGCAAAAGCAGGTCCCGGGACTAAGCCCAACATCAGTGTGGTGAGTAAATATACTCTACCTATCCTGGTAGGAGATAATAAAAAGTTACTTCACAAAAGACTTCAGTATATAATTCAGTATATAACTTGGAAGGACTAACAAATTGAAAACAATAATATTCCATAATGTTCCCATTATATTTTATAATAAGTATCCATTACTTTAAATTTCATAAATGTATTTGTAGAGCTTGAGGAATGAATTCTTGATCAGTAAAGTAAAATAATCCACTTATAATAACAACTTGAAGTTGAAATTTTAGCCATATTTTATGTCAGTTTATAGTAAGAGTTTAGGTTAAATACACATTTAACATGTGATTGGATTGTTAATATATGCATGCATTTAGATTGTATCTACCAGAACCAAATGAATATGACATCTAACATCATTTGAAACATTAAATAATTTAATGATAGATGCTGTTGTTTGAAAATGTACTTTTCTTTTTTGATAACTGGAAATAATATATTTTTCCTAGCATAAATTTAGGCCAAGAAGAGGCCAATAATAGAAATCCTAACATTATTCTTGTATGTTAAGAAAAAATACTTTCTAATATAATTTATATAATGTTCTATTATAAAATTCTGTTACATAAGCCTGCTTTCTTTTTTTAATTGTAATAAATCTAATGTCAATAGAAACTTAAATATACTGGAATGGGATGTCCATAACAATCACCATGCACAGCCCTTTCAAGGCTGAATGAGAACATCAATAAACAATCCATTTAAATTTTTTTCAAGATTTATTTATTTGAGAGAGAGAGAAAGAGCATGCATGAGTAGGGGAGGAGGGGCAGAGAGAGAGAGAATCTTCAAGCAGAGTCCTGATTGAACACAGAGCCCTACCCCTGACTGCATCTCTTGCCCCATGAGATCTTGACCTGAGCCAAAAACAAGAGTCCCAGGATTACCCAACTGAGCCACCCAGGTGCCACCAATCCATTTGATTATTAACAATCCTATCCAAAGTAGTAAGAAATAAAAAGACTGATTTTTTTTGTTTTGTTTTGCTTTTGCTTTTGTTTTGTGTTTTCAGAACATGAAATTCTTACCTTTATAGATGCTACTTAAGAATCACCCTATGTATGTTAAAGTGTAGTGGCTAGAAGAGAAAGCAAGGTCTTATGCAGTACTTCCCAGCTTAAAAATCTTCAATGATTCCCAAATTGCCTACAGAATGAAGAACATTTTAGCCATTTATCTTTTTAAATTCATTTTCATTACTCCCCCATCCGACAGTCAAATTAAGCCATTGCCTATTTCCAAAATTTACTCCAGGCTATCTTTCTTTTTTAATTTTTTCTGGAATCTTCCTCTCTTATTATCTATAATGCTGCTCACTGTCCCACACTTACTTCTAGAAAGAACATAACTTCAAGGACCAAATACAACTTTCCTGACAAAATTTTTCTGATAATCCTAAAACACTGAGTTCCCATTGCTTTTTGTATCTCTCTGATAGTACATATCATAGACTAACCTCCACACTGTGTGATTTGTCAAGTCATTTACTGAATACCTCCCATGTGTCAGTCCTTCAGAAGCTCCATCTATTTTGCATGTTTTATGCATCTTGACAAAGTGTGAGCTCTCTCATATCAAAGACTATCTTACTCATCTTTGCCTTCTCAGTGGGGCTTAGCACATCTCTTTCACACAGTAGGTGTTCAATAATATTCAAACAAAAAAAAACAGTTCTGTGGGAAAAGGTCTCATAGTTTTTATTCATTTTGTCAAGGAGTTTTCACAAATTGATATAAAATTTTACTCTAGGCTTTGGCAAAATCACCTGGATCACTCAATAAAGTGTATCAGGGTCATTAGAGGTAATTGGATCTATTTGAGCCATGAAAAGACTGTGCCATTTGCCTTGAGGTATTTAAAATCAAAGATAGAACCTCATTTTTCTGGGATAATTTGAGTGTTGGTCTACATAACAGTTTTGACCCCTCCAGACTATTATGGTTCAAATGAAGGATTTCCAACATTCAAAGAGTAAATGGTAAACTGACAAAAATTAGGTTATATACTCACTAACCTGTTACAATTTATTTATATGATTTCAGATATCTACAAAGTTATTATATATTATTACTTACATAAAATAATAAAGTAACTAAAATATTATATTTATAAAGTTTTTTAATCCTCATTGATCTTTTTCCTATCTTTCTTACACACAGATTTTGTATGCCATTAATTGCCCAAAACCATAATGTAGCCCATTATTTCTTCATAGGCTAAAAATATAAAATTTTAAAGCTAGAAGAAACTAGAAACCATTGCATATTATCTATTAATTTCACAGAATAGCAACTGAGGCCCATTATAATCATTATTGAAGTCTCATAACCTATCAGAAATTAAACTGTGACTGGTCTGACTTCTAATGTAATGTTTTGACTTTATCATCCTTTACGTTTTTGAACTCTTCTGTTTTTCAAGATTTCTACAGTAAGACATCTTTATAAGTATGTGAATTTATTTCCAGCTTATTCTCAACACAAATCTTTACTCAGGGCAATTATCTTCCATTATACAAACTTTTGTCTTGAAAAGTATTCTCTTCAGCCCAAACTCGGAGACTGTCTTCCTTCATGAAGCAAGCTCTGCTCTTCCAACTCACAGTGACCTCTTGAGTTGTCAAAAGATATATTCTATTATCTACATGATTAAAACTCAGCTAACTTAGGTGCTGGATGTAACAATAGCTTTAAAGTGGTTTATAATAGAGCTGGGGAGAGTAACATGTTCATATAAACAGAGCAAAAGATTGTAAATGTTTCAAAATGGCTACAAGGAGCTGTGGGAGCACAAATAAAAGAGATTTAGGTAGTACCTGGTGTGAGCATTTAAAGATGGCCGAAATTCTAGAAAGCAGAAGGACAATTTGAAATGATAGGTAAGCTTTGCTCAAAGACAAGAGATGTAAAGTGCAAAAGGAAAGCAACAAACATCACATTTGGCAGGACCTTAGGGTTTGTTAAGCAGGACAGTGAAGAGTAAGACAGGAGTAGGTCAGGATGAAGCTTCATCTAGACAATATTAATTTCCAAGAAAAGGTGCTTGGACTTCATTCAAGAAAACGAAAAAATATGAAATTATTGAGAGTATTTGAGCCAGGCAATTTTTTTTCAGAATTCTGCTTAGGAAGATTAAGCCAGCTGGAGTCCATAGGACAGACTAAAGAATGACATAACTTGTGCCAAACAGACCAGTTGGGAATGGAATGCTATAATCCAGGAAAGAGTTAAGAAGGGCCTGAACAAGAGATGTAAGTGGAAGAGAACATAGGGGGTCAAATGTGTAATAACGCTGGGATATAATCAATAAGATTTGGTAATTGATTGGATCTAGAAAAGAGAGAGTGGGAGTAGTTAACAGACATGTCCATAAAGGAGAAAGAAAAAAATAAAAATGAACATCCAAGTATCACAGAGGAACATTATTATATTTTTGAAAAGTATTGAGTTCTAAGTTAAATGCACAACATGCATACTATAATCTGCCCCACAAATCAACATGTATATTTAGATATAGTGGCAATTTAATGCTTAATTACATACTGACATTGTTCATTAATTGTTTCAGCCATTTCCGTCTTCAACGAAAAGAGATACTTTTTGAGGAAGGAATGGGTGGAATGAACTAACATGTAGAAAACTCTGATTATATTTCACATTCAGGCACAATACATATGCTGCTATTCCCATTTTACAGATAAGGAAACTAAAGCTAAAAACTATTAGCTAGCATATCTATTTTGCCGGAGATGGTATAATTAGTCTCTGGTTTTATTGACTCCCAGAACTTAGAGACTTTCAAGGTTATTCATGAGTTAAGGTTATCAATGAGTTGAAGTCCTGGGAAGCAGGTTTTGGCTGAATATTAAAAAAAAAAATACTTTTTCAACAATTACAACTGTGAATTTCAAGAAGAGAACTGAGACCTATAGGGAAATTCTAATGAGTTTAGGTAGGTACTCAATCTGTTAGCAAGGGAAGTCCCAAAAGTTTTTGTCCCAAATTGTTTCAAAATAATTGATACATTCATTTTAAATTACTTTTTAATATGCGTATGTGTGATTCTATATATTTGTATGACTCAGAGAACACTGTACCAGGTATAAGCAGACAGATTCTAAACTGAATTTTACCCCTTATTAACAGAGTGACAGGATAAGTTAGTAATAACTTTGTGCCTCAGTTTTCTTGTCTGTAAAGGAGTTGGGATGGATAATTTCTAAAGTCATTTCCAGCTATATGATTATATATGATTCTCAGACAAGTGAGATGAGAAAATCTATGTGGCTGTATTGAATTGCTTTTGTCCTTGGTCCTGAACAGCTTCAGACTTTAGGGCTGATTCATTACAGCCAGGAAGGAACATTTCCATTTCAATTTCTAAGATAATCATGGCCAGGTTTAACCCTTTCAGATTAAATGTTAATTTTCTTATTTTCCTTAGACCTCTATATTTGTTATCCCAAGACTTTCCTATAATTAGATGTCAGTCTTTTGATTAATTCTTTATTTGCTTCAGGGAAGTGCCTACTTTTAGCCCTTAGATTATTTCCAGTGTGTGCTCCCTGCCCCATCTGTACTTGCTTTTGTGTTTTTATGTCTTTTTCCTTAAACTAAGCAGCACTATTCTTTAGTTGGTAAGTCTCTTTAAGAGCTTGATCTTGCCCTTTAAGATTCAACAATTATCTCCCAATTATATACAGAAAGATGCACTTCTAGTGCTTCTATCTCTGTTTTAAAACAAAAATATTTTATCTCAAATATAGAAAATCTTCTTGTTATTGCTGATTTTTGTTCCCAAACATCTCTAATTTTTTTAAAGTAATGGGGATTAAAATTTCCATAAGATCTTTTCCAAAGTTTTAATTGGATAGGCAAGAATAAATAGATTCTATTTATATAACTTAAAGATTATGTTATGCTCCATAACTCAAAATTAGAAAAGGATAGTAAATAACTCATATGCACATAAGAATCACTATAATAAACTGTAAATTTAGTAATGAGTAACTAAATTCAAAGGTTCAAATGGTTGACACAGGCGATAATTTATTAATGAGCTTTTACCACTCAGACACATGTAGTGATGTATTAATTGTTTTAATTAGAAAAAGGCTATAAAATGCAGAAGAACCTTTCTATCTTCCTACTCTTTGTTTATCATCTAAGGGTTGTCTCTCGTCTGCAGGAGAAAAGGGTGGATGGATGAAATAGTAAATCTTTATTGTATAAAAACTTCAATAGGAAATAATTATCCTAACTAAAAGTCTCTGAATTTCTTCACTAATTCATTCAAAATGATCTAAATGGCCCTACCTTTAATTTATTCCATAAGGTCTAAGGCAGAGTCTCAAGCTTCTGGCACTAGACAAAGACTCAATTTAAGAACGGAGGTCAGAAACTGCCTCTCTCAGGGAATGCTTAAATAAACACTACCATGTAATAAACACATAAACACCAATTGCTGCCAGAACAGATGAGTATGACTGTGCCATTATTTATCTGTTCTCTACACACACTTCTGAAGAAATGGTTTTAGTCTTAGTTCTTTTCTGAGTTCTTTAACCCTTCATAGCTATTCCTTGGGAGTATAGGGGTACAAAGAAAAAGAAAGTTAACATCATTAAGAAACACTTCTCTAGAGCCTCCCAAGTAAAGCCTTTGATAAAGCTCTTATATCCAGATACCTCCGTTGTTAGTTCTATAAAAGATTGTCCCAAATCTTAGTGCTCCTCAGAGTCTAGTGAATAATTTTAAGTATTTTCACTTGCTCTATGAGAAAATGAAGCCAGATTATGAACTTCCTTGGGTAGTTTTTTAAAGTGATGTAAACAATCAGAATCACCTTCCACTCACAGCATTCTCTAAGCAAATTATTGGTTGTGTGTAATTTATGTTTACTATGATTAACTAATAGTTTGTAATATATCAAATTTATAATATAGAGTTGTGATTTTTGTTATATATGTAGTTTATTACACACCAACTCCTTTTTAAATAATTACCATGTGCAGTTAAATGTATTTATACTCTTATTACACCTTTCATAAAAAAACTATATTTCAACTTCCTATAGTGGCTTGAGTGCTTTTTCAATTTACTAAAAATATTTATTGAGAATCTGGTCTATGTCAGACACCCTTAAGGGCTCAATAATATAGTAATGAATAAATCCTGATTTGAATAATTACTGTTGGGAAACAATATTCATACTGTGTTTGAAATAGTTATTGTTCTCTTTAATATAGTATAAAAGAATTGCTCCAGTGCAGGGCACCTGGGTGGCTCAATGGGTTAAAGCCTCTTCCTTTGGCTCAGGTCATGATCCTAGGGGCCTGGGATCCAGCCCCGCATTGGGCTCTCTGCTAGGCAGGCAGCCTGCTTCCTCCTTCCCCCTCTCTCTCTGCCTGCCTCTCTGCCTACTTGTGATCTCTGTCTGTCAAATAAGTAAATAAAATCTTAAAAAAAAAAAAAAAGAATTGGTCCAATGAAATAGTTTTTTTAATATAATTTAGTTTTGAGAAAGCAATTTTTTTAAAGATTTTATTTATTTATTTGACAGAGAGAGATCACAAGTAGGCAGAGAGGCAGGCAGAGAGAGAGAGGAGGAAGCAGGCTCCCTGCTGAGCAGAGAGCCCAATGTGGGACTCGATCCCAGGACCCTGAGATCATGACCTGAGCCGAAGGCAGCAGCTTAACCCACTAAGCCACCCAGGCGCCCCAAGAGAAAGCAATTTTTTAATAGACAGCCATTACTATTGTTAAATATTATAGTGACCATTTACGTTTATATCATCTTGTCAGGGAATTGTGGAAACATCCAGTTTCCACATGACCATTAATGCTTTGATTTCATTGCTCTCATTTTATACATGATGGTAACAGAAGATTCTACACAACTTGTTGAATCTTGCAGTCCCACAGGATGGTTCATATTTCTACTTTACTGTGACTGGATAATATCATTTCTATACACAATGTGCTTATTCTTTTAGCTCATCTCTTTCTATTTTATTTCCTGTCCTACCTCTTGAGTTTGCTATTATTCTTCTTCACCCCCCACCCCATAACAAACATTCCCAACAAACTTGACTCCAGGGTTCCTTTGTGCCATCCTGAAGAAAGAACAGTATGTGAAATATGCTTTAATAGCATGACTTTGCTTCTTATATAAAGAAACACTGTAGGTAAAATAATGTTGCATTTTTCTATGACATATTGCCATTTGTGACAGGGTTGCCAAGAGACTATATCTTTATTCTATTTTTTTCAGTGCCTTTACAGGAAGTATTTGATAGTAATTTTTTCTGTGAGCATATCAATGGGAAAGAATGTTTATTATTCTTGATAAAATGGAAATTTACTTGTTATAAACATTGTGTGATCAACTACATTTTTTCTTTAACTGCCAAAACCTTAAAGCCAGGAACCAATCCAAGCTTTATGGAACCTCAGGTATATGTAATTTTGGGAGCCTTGTTTAAGAAAAAGGAATTTAAAATTATGAATACAAAATTAGGTATAAGGCTGGGGAAGAGCTTCATCCAAGTTCAGGGCTTTTGAAGCTTAGGCTTTAGCACGTCCATGGCAAATCCATCTCTGTTCAGAATTAATTTTTATATGCAACTGCTACTATTTTTTTCTATCATCATTTCTTTCTTATTTTTTTTAAATTAACATATAATGTAATAATTGCTTCAAGGGTACAGGTCTGTGAATCATCAGTCTTACACAATTCACAGAACTCACCATAGCACATACCCTCCCCAATGTCCATAACCCAGCCACTGTATCCCTAGTCCTCCACCCCCAGCAACCCTCAGTTTGTTTCCTGAGATTAAGAGTCTTTTATGGGGAGTGCCTGGGTGGCTCAGTGGGTTAAGCCTCTGCCTTCAGCTCTGGTCATGGTCTTAGGTCCTGGGATCAAGCCCCGGGTCAGGCTCTCTGCTCGGCAGGGGGCCTGCTTCCTCCTCTCTCTCTGCCTGCCTCTCTGCCCACTTGTGATCTCTCTCTGTCAAATAAATAAATAAAATCTTAAAAAAAAAAAAAAAAGGGTCTCTTATGGTTTGCCTCCTCCCCGGTCCCACCTTGTTTCATTTTTTTCCCTCTCTACCCTCACGAGCCCCCACACTGCCTCTTAAATTCCTCATATAAAATTCCTCATAGTGAGATCATATGATAATTGTCTTTCTCTGGTTGATTTATTTCACTTAGCATAATATTCTCTAATTCCATTCATGTCATTGCAAATGGCAAGGTTTCAAGGTTTTTGATGGCTGTATAGTATTCAATTGTTCTATCATCATTTCTTAATACACTAGAGTCTCTTACCTTACACAATTGGAATCTAATCGGTTGGTTAACTGAAATTCCTGGAAAATATGGAAATTATAAAAAATTACATATACATAAATAACCATATGCTTTAATTTAACATATATGAATATTCATTTGTCAATCTTTTGATTGATATCCAAGGCTTTTTATTTGCATAAAGAATTAAGTGGAAGTTACTTAACAGAGGTTTTTCTGTTTAATTTCACCCATCCTCACCTTTTACAATTTAATTTGTTTATTTTAATTCTGGACAAGTGGTTTAACATTCCCTATGCCCATGCTTTTGTAATAAGCTACCTCAAAATTGTTTCAAAATAGGTGAATTGATGTTTTTGCTCATGACTATTTGCCTAGATTCTCTGTCTTGTAGATTGGCCATGGTAATGTTGTAACACATGACTGATGACCTTGGACCTTTCTGCGTTGCCTCCTTTGGTTCCATTTGGCATATGCTGTGTAAATAAAGTAAAACTCATCCTACTCTAAGCGTTTGAAAAAGTTTTATTTTATATAATTTTGAACTGTCTTTGTTGCTTCAACTTTCCAAAATTCTAGATAGTTTATAACTAAATATATATTAGATGTCATTTCTTATACACATGGATTATTTAATTATACTGAAAAATAAAAGAGACGAGAGGTTTTTTTTGTTAATCAATAGGCAAAAGTAAAAATGAACTAATCTGTTAACACAGCTTTTTGTTGTAATTAACATATGTTTTAAATTTGCATAGAAACACATTGTAGAAATATTAGCAATTGCCAATCTGTTTAGTCACATAACACTGAACAGCAAATGGTGACTGATATTTTAATTTGACCTTGTGGTGTGGAGTTTTAAGAACATGCATTAGTGTACAAATGTGTACTACCCTTTCAAATCTGCATCCATTCTTGTAGGCTCAGTTACACAACCGAGTGTTATTATCTAAAACAAAAATAGTTTTTTTCTTTCATCTGCACTGCATAACAGAATAATTTTTATCAAACTCAGATACATATTCTGAAGCAAATCACTATCTATCCTCCCATGAAAGAACCAAATTTCAGTACCTTACTTCAAGTTTGCATTGTGTAATAAATTAATTTTACACATCTTATGTTGACTCATCCAAGATGGAGTGATTTCATTTCTTAAAAACCAAAAGATGGTTTGCTTCATAGTGTGTACCTTGTTATGAGCTATAGTAATTTTTGAAGCCCATTAATTCAGGAAATTTGATTTTACACAATTTTGCAGACAAAAATAGCATGCTATTGCATGGATGAGAAAGAACAATTAAATACTTGAATATTTTCTGAGGGAAACTGTTAGTTTAGGTTATTATGAAAATATTGCTTAAGTCAATAAGCTTTATAAAACTATAAAATTTTAAAATATGAGTTCTTTTAAAATTAACAATCTTAGGTTCTTTTCTGAACTTAACATGATCACACATTTTTATAAACCATCATTTCTGAAATTTGGTCATTGTTTGAATGTGTGATAGCACAACATTAGAGAAGTATCTAAAATGGATCATGAAAAGGATGGGGGATTAAGAGTGATGCCATAATAGAGGGCACCTGTATTTGGTTAGGTGTCTGCCTTTGGCTCAGGTCATGATCTTTGGGTCCAGGGATTGGAGCCCAAGCAGTGGGCTTCCTGCTCAGTAGGGAGTCTGCTTCTCCCTCTCCCCTTCCCTCCCCCAGACCCCTTTCCCCCCAGGGCGCATGCTCTCTTTCTCTCTCAAATAAATAAATAAAATCTTTTATTTTTTTAAAAGAAGTGGTGTCATAATAGAGTGAGCTAAAATTATTGGTGTTGTTAGGCCGGCAAAACCTGAAATAAAGAGAAATAATACTGAAATAAGTTAAAATATGGGTGGTATTAATAGGCTGAACTGTGACTTTTTTACTAACTTCAGTGTTGGAAAATGTTTAGAAAATGAAATTAAGAAACATTTTTTAAGCACTTCCTTTCATAATGAGTTCTAAACATAGGTGATCTGTCAACCTTAGGAGATGGTATATAGTAAAAATACAAAATAATTCATGCAAGATTTAGATATTCATGGATGATGGTACAGAACTGGGTTACTGCAAGAAATAAAGAAGCTTGAAAGAAGTCCTTCTGATCAAAGCAAAGAGAGCAATAATACCTGGTGACCCTGTGCAGTAAAACATTGCATAGACAAATGGCGATTTGTCTATAATTATTTCTTTTAAGATTTTATTTATTTGAGAAAGAGAGAGAGAGTAAGCATGAGCAGGGAGGAAGAACAGAGGGAGAGGGAGGACCTGGAGATCATGGCCCGAGCTAAAGGCAGAGTCTTAGCCAACTGGAGACATCCAGGTGCCCCTGTCTATAATTATGTTTCATTTTTTCACTTTGATTTTCACAATACAAGCTATCAAGCAAGAAAAATGAATAATCCAAAGAAGTATCATTTTGAGTGAGTATAAGGAATAATTGATTTATAAGACAATTCATTCTAGTTCTTCACTCTAAGTAAAATGTGTGTGTGTGTGTGTGTGTGTGTGTGTGTGTATATATATATATATACTTTTGTATATATGTGGCCAAGCACGCTTCTGCTGCGTGACTCTGCTACTATATATATATTATAATCACACGCATATTTACAATAAAGTACAAGATAGTATAAAAATTCTTTGTGATTGTTTGCCTCATAGTGACTATGAAGGTTTTAGATACTGACTTCATAAATCGTGGATTCAATTTTAGGATGTAAGTTCCTATGAAACAAAACTGGCAGACTGTTGCAATAAGCATAACATTAAAAGCTAAAAATGTAATATTCTAAAAATACCAGCTTGCTTTATCCATTTTGCCCTTTGAAGGGCCACAAATTTTTATTTGTAATTCTTTTCCCTCTTCTATCAGGATAGGCTTAGCTATGCTATCGTAACAAATAACCCTAAATAGTTCAGTGGTTAACACAACACACGTTTATTTTTTTGCTCGCTCTGTACAACCAGTACAGATCAACTGAGGATTTTGCTCTCCGTTGTCTTTCAGAGACCAGGTTGATGTACGGTGTAGCCACTACTTGGAATGCTGCGGCAGCAGGAAAGACAATTTAGGAGGGTTTCACTGTCAATTAAATGCTCTGGCCCGGAAGTGCTCCGTGTTACTTCTGTTCCTGACTCCTTTGGCTAGAACAAGTTACATGCAGTCACCTGAGGAAGCCAAGTAAAGAGGAAATCAGGAAAGAAAATCCCACTAGGCAGCCAAAGCAGAAAGAGTTGGTAAGAGCACTAATGATTTCCACACTACTTACAACACCAACCTGCCTGTTGTAAAGGCAACTAGTATTGGTTGAATAGCTCATTTAAGTGTTGACCTCTTTAAAATACCACCGTGACTAAAAAGTAATATTAAGAGGACACTCTTTCTGACCTACTAGAGCAAAAGGAGGCTTCTCAAGACCCGCCTCCCGCTGAGGCCCCTTGCTAAGGCTTCAGTGCACTTCAAATGCCTTCTGCTAATTGTAAGCTTGGATAAAACGGCTATTTTGAGAGGTTGAGTGATGGCAGCTACAAAAACACTTCAACAGGAGTGGTCAGCTCTTGGCAAGCAATCTGCCTCACTGGGAAACAAAGGTCTAAAGAAGGGAATAACAGGTAAATACTGTTATCACTGTTTTAAACGGAGACTGATTTTAGCCTTTAAAGCTCTTTTCATCAAGGCATTGCTGAAAACTCATCCATTTTAAGGATAGCTGTTTTGCCCAAATACCTTTCGACTGGCTCCTACTAGATAATGTGTAACAAATAAATTGAGGAATAGACTGAAGTCTCCAATACAGGGACAATCTTCCCAGTCCATGAAGGATATGAGAGAAAAGGATTTTAGGGATGGTTTAAAAAATACATCAGTGTCCAAATCTCAGGACATTATCTGTGTGGTGGGAACAGCTAACAGCACAGTTAGTTTCACATAGTGTCTCCTGTTCAATTTCTTATTCTCTCGGGGATGATGAACATTTTGAAAATGAAATAGTGGTTTGAAGATCAAGTAACAAAGCTTTTAGTGGATGTCTTTTTTGAAATATCGTTATCTGTGACATGCTGATTTTACATAATAGGTCACAGAAACCCAAAATGTTTCATTTATTAAATAATACTTAGCATAAACATTTCAAACTTGGCTATTTTAGAGTATTGGGAAATTAGAATAAAAGGAGAATATTTTTTAAATTTTTTTAGTGCTTTACATTTATGGTAAGATAAAAATATGAAGAAAAGATTACTATCTCTTAGAACAATATAACAATGTAATAAATATTTTTATCATTAAATATAAATACTAATAGGTAACTTTTCTTGAACGCTTACCATGTGCCAGGCATTACCATTATAAAACCCATATTCACTAATTTTATTTTCACAATAATCCTCTGGTGTAGGTATTGTTATTATTATGAGCAATTCACAAATGAAGACATTTATAACACAGTCTGATTCCAAAACCTTTGTATGGACATTCCTTTGAGAATATGGTCTGTGGAGACAAAGAGACTGAGGTTTGAATCTTGCTGTGCCATTTAATAAAAGTAGAAGCCACTTTGAATCAGTTATTAAACCTTTGTATATATCCATTTCTTCATTTGTAAAAGTCATGAGCTTTAGGTAAGAAAAAAGAAAAAGAAATTGCTCAGGACACTGTCTTTCCCCCAGTAGTTGTCCAAAAAACATCAGCTATTATTCTTATTGTAATCACTAGATATAAAAGGAAGTATCTAGCACAATCTCAGGACTACAGTAGCTATTTAATAAATATTGGTTTTCTTTCTTGTATATATTCAAAAATCTTAATAGACTGAAAACTAAAAGACTACACCACATGTGAAATGGAACCCAGCTGGGATGGAATTCCACAAGATTATGAGAATGTGTCTGTGAATGACCTTGAAATGAAAGCCCAGGGGCTATTTTGAATTCTGTTTCTAAATTTAACTGTGTCATCGTCTCATATTATTCCTCTCATTGCCAGGGAGTTTGGTGTTCATTTAATATACACTGGATACACTGGGTACATTCTTCAAAGTATCAGCTTTCAAATCCTGGCATTGAACCAGTTTCAATGACTATTCACATTTCCTACAGAGGCATAGTGGAATTTAATAAAAGATCTGTGGATTGGAGGGGGAATAGGGTATCTGGTTATGAGAGATTTGTGACGGCTCTGATATATTTCTTTCCTCTTTTCAAAAGCAAAATTCACAAAGCGCTTTAAAATTACTGACAAAATTACAACTGAATATTAGCACTCTTTAAGTCCAAGCATCACCACTGAGTACTAAAATGAACGTAATGCTAAAGTGTATTCGAGTTTCAGTGCTCTAAAAAAGTTGTCTGTGAACCAAAGGTAGCTCTTGTACTGTCTGATTAAAGATACCTGTCTGCAAAACTAAATGATGCATCAACATTGCAAGCTCCAATCAATTTAATTGATTTGTGTGCATCATTATCCTATCTGTTATGTTTATGTTTTCAATTGTCAAAAGCAGACTTTGCCGATTAAGCGCTGTGTTACAGATACAGCAGTTAAAGGATGGAGAGTCCAATCATTAGTCTATATCATACAGAGCTGGCCAAGAGCATTACTCTTCAAAAATGGAAAAATAACAGCTTGAGGAATAGGTCCAATGACACATTAACTCAACAAATCCAGGAAGCCAATGCATAGGTGGCAAAAAGTCTACTTTAGTTTCCAGAACAGCCAAGTAAAACTTCCAAAAGTTGACTGAGGGTAAACTTGACCATATTATTAGCTTTAGCAAGTTGAAAAGTGATGTCATATGAACTCTATTTTGAGTTAGCTAAGACTTTTTTACTAATAATTCCCATTAAAATTAATGTGTGCAAGAAAAGCTGAAAGTATGTATGATCTTGCTTATTTCTAATAATAATCAGTCACGTGTGATTTTTTTTTGTTTAGCATTCATACTAAGTTTTGGTTAGGATAAAAATATCAAACTACAAAATTTAACATTTAATCTCTTTATTAATGCTAACATTTGAAATTTAAAATTTCCTCCTGTATAGGGGATATTTAAACTTATTTGATATTATCTCATTGACAGAGATGAGGAAAGGAGAACATATATATATATGTACCTAACTATTACGGATGAAAAGCATTTTGATTTTAAAGAAAAGACAAGGTAACAATCTTGTATTGGTTGGCTAATGCCGATTACAGCAAATGTTTTACTTCCTAGTATTGCTAAACTTCATTTCACTGGGGAAAATTATCCAGCAAATGTTACTTAGGAGGGGAAATAAACCAATGAGAAGAAATTCCCCCTCTTCTCCATTTCTCATCTAAAACATTCTGGAAAATGGATTTGTGAGGAGAAGCTCTTTCTTTCAAGGACAAAAATTAGGGTTAAAACTATATACAAAATTTGAATTCTGCTATCTTGATCACAAAGTGCTGTTTCCACAGGGTGACCCTATTCTTTTGAAACATAGTTAGTAAAAAGCAAATAAACTGCAGGGAAGCAGCAGACCCAAAGTCCAGGAAGAGTCAGGACCAGCAAAGCAATCATCTACCACATGCACTTGTGAAGTCCAGAACCATATCTTGACAGTGTTAAACATTAAAACCAAGGCTGGGACATTAAAGATAATGAACAACATCACTTTTTTTTTTTTTTTTTTTGGTGCCACACACCCCTACCACACTGTTCCAGTCTCTTTGTTTTTTCAATTAGTTAGGTTTTTGATGTAATGTTCAAGAACTCCTCAGTTGTGTATAACACCAAGTGCTCAACACAACACGTGCCCTCTTTAATACCTATCATCCAGTTCTCCATCCCCCCAATGCAGTCTCTTTCTAAAGTTTATTTGAGCAAGATCAACAGGAGTTTTGGTTTGTTATGGGGTTTTATAACAATAAATTATAACAAATTCTATTAAAATTATAACAAATTATAAAATTATAATTTTATATTATAATTATAAATTATAATATAATTATAGATTATACAAAGAATTATAACAATTATAGAATTATAACAAATTCTATTAAATTATTATAGAATTATAATAGAATTATAACAAATTCTAGAATTATAACAAATTCTGTTAAAATTTATCTGGAAACACAAAAGACTTATAACATTATAACAAGAATTATAAAAAATTACATTAAATATTATATAATTATAACAAATTATATAATTATAATTACATAATTATAACAAATTATATTAAAGAATTGTATTATAAAATTATAACAAAGAATTATAACAAATTCTATTAAAATTTATCTGGAAACACAAAAGACTCTGGATAGCCCAAGCAATCTTGAAAAAGAAAACAAAGCTGGAAGTATCACAAACCCAGTTTTAAAACTTTAGCAATCAAACAGTGTGATACTGGCACAAATACAGACACAAAGATCAATGGAGCAGAATGGAGAGCCCAGCAATACACTCCTGCTTATATGGTCAATTAATCTGTGACAAAGGAGGCAAGAGTATGCAATGGGGAAGAGTCTCTGTTAAAGAGACCTTTAATAAGTGGTGCTAGGATAACTGGACAGCTACCTGCTGAAGAATGAAATTGGGTTTTCACACACCATACTCAAAAATAAATTCAAAATGGATTAAAGACTAAATGTGAGACCTGAAGCCATAAAACTCATAAAAGAAAACATGGACAGTAATCTCTTTGGCACAAGCCTTAGCAATGTTTTTCTAGATATGTTTTCTCAGGTAACAGAAACATAAGCAAAAATAAACCATTGGGATTACACCAACATAAAAAGGTTTTACACAGTAAAGGAAAGCATCAACAAAACCAAAAAAGCAATCAGGGAGCCTGGGTGGCTCAGTTGGTTAAGTACCTACCTTCAGCTCAGGTCATGATCCCAGGGTACTGAGATGAGCCCTGTATTGGGCTCCTGGCTCAGTGGGGAGTCTGCTTCTTTCTCTTCCTCTCCCTGTCCCTCTGTATCTCCCCTCACTTCTTCTCTTTATATCCCTCACTCAAATAAATAAGTAAAATCTTAAAAAAAAAGAAAAAAAGAAGAAGCAATATGCTGAATGAGAGGAGATATTTGCAAATGATATATCCAATAAGGGGTTAATATACAACATATATAAAGAACTTATGCAACTCAACACCAAAACTCCAAATAATCTGATTAAAAATGGGCAAAGTGGGTTAAGCCGCTGGCTTCGGCTTGGGTCATGATCTTGGGGTCCTGGGATCGAGTCCCGCATCGGGCTCTCTGCTCGGCAGGGAGTCTGCTTCCTCCTCTCTCTCTGCCTGCCTCTCTGCCTACGTGTGATCTCTGTCTGTCAAATAAATAAATAAAATCTTTAAAAAAAATGGGCAAAGAAATACAGATGGTCAGTAGACACATGAATAGACACATAGTCAACATCATTAATCACCAGGGAAATACAAGTCAAAACCACAAGATATTACCTTACCTCTGTCAGAATGGCTAGAATCAGAAAGAAAGAAAGAAGGAAAGAAAGAAAAAGAGAGCAGGAGAGAGAGAAAAAAGAGAGGAAAGGAAAGTGAGGAGAGGAGAGAAAGAAAGGAAGAGAAGAATAACACCTGTTGGTGAGGATGTGGAGAAAAAGGAACCCTTGTGGCACTATTGGTGGGAATGTAAATTGGTATAACTGCTGTGGAGAACAGTACAGAGTTTCCTCAAAATATTTTAAAACTAGAAATAGCATATGATCCAGTAATTCTACTATTGGGTATTCATCCAAAGAAAACAAAAAGACTAATTTGAAAAGATATATGCATCCTTATGTTTATCACAGCACTATTTACAATAGCAAAGATATGGAAGCACCCCAAGTGTCCATCAATAGATAAAAAAATAAGGAAGAAGTGGTATGTATATATACAATGGAATATTACTCAGCCATAAACAGAATGAGATGTGGGCACCTGGGTGTCTCAGTTGGTTAAGCGTCTGCCTTTGGCTCAGGTCATGATCCCAGGGTCCTGGGACCAAGTCCTGCATCAAGCTCTCTGCTCAGGAGAGAGTCTGCTTCTCACTCTGCACCCCCGTACTCATGAATAAATAAAATTTAAAAAAAGAAAAAAGAAAAAAAGAATGAGGTCTTGCCATTTGTGACAACATGGATGGACCTGGATGGTATTAGACCAAGTGAAATAAGTCGAACAGAGAAAGACAAACACCATGTAATTTCACTTATATGTGGAATCTCAAAAAGAAAACAAAGTCAGCCATGAATACATAGAACAAACTCATGGTTATCAGAGGGTAAGTTGGTGGGAGGTGAAGGAGTGAAATAGATGAAGGAGATTAAGAGATACAAACTTCCAGTAATAAAATAAATAAGTCATAGAGATAAAAAGTACAGCATAGGGAAATTAGACAGTAATATTGTAATAAGGTTGTACAATGAAAGGTGGTGACTACACTTATGGTGAGCATTGAATAATGTATAGAATTCTTCAACCAATATGCTGTGCACCTGAGAGTAATAAAACTCTGTGTGTTAATTATACTTAACAAAAACCACAAATAAAGCTTATGGTCAGTTCTTAATCTGCTGTGGTGGGGGAAAGGGGGGAAGGAGAGAGGGAGAAGCAGCAGCAGCTGTTTGCACCTAATTCTGACTTACTCAGGAGCTTTGTAACATGCAAGAGCATGCAATATTTTTAAAATCTTCACATTAAAAAAAAAAAATCTTCGTATTTTTCCTGGAAGAACACACAAAATAATCAAGAGTCCACTGGGGTAAGCCATTCCTTACTGAAAGTAACTTGTTTTTTTAAGACTTTATTTATTTGACAGAGAGAGATACAGCCAGCGAGACAGGGAACACAAGCAAGGGGAGTGGGAGAGGAAGAAACAGAGCAGGGAGTCCAATACAGGGCTTGATCCCTGAGATCATGACCTGAGCAGAAGGCAGATCTTAACGACTGAGCCACCCAGGCACCCTCTGAAAGTAACTTTTAATAGTGACTTGTAAAATTGTGCACTGAATTGTAAAGATCATTTGTGAGAAGACAATGATGAGGTTTCTTTGTGATTAATTCTTGTTTTATGTGCACTAAAGAATTGGATGTTTATTGTTTTGCTTTGCTTTGCTTTGTTTTTAACATCAAGCTCTTCTACCTTTCTTTGCTATTCTTGAGCACAGCTGAGCGTATTTTGATTATTTTTGATGCCACCAGTTTGGTAGTCATCTTTCTTTAGGTACGGTTCACAGACATATACTGCTTGACAAGAAAAAAAAAAATCCACAAGAATTTCCTCTGAAGACATTCATATGCAGCATGTGTTAGATTTTTTCATTTTCATTTGGCATTTTCCAACTCAACTAATTATGTTATCACTCAAGGTAGACTTTAAAAAAGAAACTCTTAAGTAAGGAAAAAAAAACAAAAAGATGAAGTCTTACTGCCCAACTTTCAGAGATTTTCTTGTCATCCTTAAATAGAAGAAAATTATACTGGGACTTCTACATATCTGCATATTATGTGCTTGTTCACCTCACCCTTTCTCTCTACCTTCACCCTTCACCCTCCTTCCTCTCTCTATATATATATCTCTCTAATGACTTGTTTCTCTAGAACAGGGTGTTTACCAATCCATTCAAATTCAAGAATTTATTGCCCTCTCTGGGTGGTTGCTTTCTGTGGAAGTTTTGTCATGTTATAACTCCCCTTCAAATATATCTGTTACATAAGTTTCTCATTCTCTTTCCCAGGCTATGGCTTATGTAGTAATTCTGTCAGACATAAACATGAAATGGTCAATTATGACATGAATTGAAAATATGGAGATGAACATAAGTTACCAGTATATATTTATGAGCAAATACTTTATTTCAATCATTCTAAGTGGTTATTATTTATAAGGAACATCATTATATGCATCACAAAGAAAGAAAACATATTTCCATTTAAATTTGACACATCAGCAATTGAAAGATATATCCCCATTTCATGGATGAGAAATATAGAGAAGGGGTGTACCATAGAATTAATAAAATGTGGTAAACTGATTTACGATGATGGGCCTTTTTCCCTTGTAGTACATCCAGGGTCAACCACTGAGCACATTAAATTTTACTTACCTGCCCCTTTCATTTTTCTGTTTTCAAATCATATTTGATTTGGCCTTGATTTTAAGATGCAGTTTAAAGCCTGAGCTTGGGTTCCTTCCAATCTATGTCATGGAACTTGGCACCATTTATTCCTGTAGAGTTAATTTCATTTATTCTGCCTTCAGTTGGCCGGTGACATAGATATCAGGGAAAGCTGGCACAAGGGAGCAATGTCTGGGCGCTACTCTGTTATTCCATATTAAAAGGATTACTCGAAAATACATATCCATTTTAAAGGCATTTGGACTAGTTCTACAAAATAGTGAGGGAAGAAAAGTTATTTGTCAGTGCCATCCTTCTTTCTGATGGCCAATTTTCTTAACATTCCAAAACAGAAAGGTCAGAGGGTATCCTGCTGTTCTGGGTTAAGCTTACAGCCCCCAGTAATAGCTATGTGTTCTTTCTCTCACATCCTAAGGATAGCATTTAGCAATTAGCAAATCTGATAATCCTTTCAACTGGCCAGAGAAAGGAAAGTGGGATTCTGCCTCCAGTTTAAAAAAAAAAAAAAAAAAGATATGGATTTAACACTGACCATTTGAAAAGCAATTAGTATTTCATCACATAATTAGGGATTCCAAGTGAGTGTGGGTGGAAGCAGGGCAGTTTCAGAACAAATAGTAAGGAAGAGAGCTACCAGGTAAGATATTTTGGGGCAAATGGACCATTTATCTATCTACATACAGTGTATAGTTAGAACTTTAAGCCATTAATGCCAAGAACCAACCTAGGCTTAGGGAAAGCATTTGCTTCATCTCAAGGAAAACCTTATAATATAGTTTATAAATGTAATATAATTTATAGTCACAGAATGAATTCTGGAAAAAAGTCATTCATTCCTTTAGTATTTTTAAACATCTGTTATTAGCCTGGCCTGAGCTAGGTTTTAGAGATACAGCAATAAAATAGATTTGGCCTTTGCCTTTATGGAGCTTATAATATAAAAGAAAATATAGATATTAAATAAGTAACTGTATGTGTAATGAGTGTTATAAAAGAGATGGGCAGGACCCAGTCTAGTGTTTGGCAAAAGCCAAAGAGATGACAACTTGCTTAAGACTTCAAAGACAGGGGGCACCTGGATGGCTCAGTGGGTTAAAGCCTCTGCCTTCGGCTTGGGTCATGATCCCAGAGTCCTGGGATTGAGCCCCGCATGGGGGAGCCTACTTCCTCCTCTCTCTCTGCTTGCCTCTCTGCCTCTTTGAGATTTCTGTCTGTCAAATAAATAAATAAATCTTAAAAAAAAAAAAAAGACTTCAAATACAGGTGCATATTAACTTGGTGTAAGTGGAAAGTGGGTTATCCAGGCTAGGAGAAGTACATCTCTTTGAGGCCCCATAGACCAGAGAGCTACTACCTTATTAGAGCTAAAAGAAACTAAATGTGAATATAATATAAAGACAGAAGCATGTAAGGGATAAGGTTGAAGATAATAGGAGGACTATCCACACTATGTGATGTCTAAATCATTCAGAAAGTTTGGACTTTATTCTAAAACCATTAAAAAGCTGTTAAAGGGTCTTAAGCAAGAATTAGTTCATTTTATCCTTCAATTTTTAAAAAATTGTATCTGAGATTAAAGAAGTAGTTTAGAGAAGGCATCAGTTGGATGTAGGAGACCACTTCAAAGACCACTGCAGGAAGTCCAGGTGGACTGTGATGGTGGGAATCAGAGCAGGGTGGTTGGCATCCGAGCTGGAGAAAAATAGATACACTAGAGAGCAATTTGGAGATAGACTCTTAAGATCTACACAGTAAAGATAAACAAGCCATCAAGGATGACTGCATGAGTCCCAATTCTGTCTTGAGTAACTGGGTATGTGGTGGTAACATTTCTAAAAAGAAAAAGAAAACCGGGGGGGGGGGACCTGGAAGAGGGGGGAATAATTCCAGAGGGACTCCAACATTTAAGGATCAGGTAGCAAAGAAAGATGTGACAAAGGAGATCAAAAAAATATATTCAGGGACACCTGGGTGGCTCAGTGGGTTAAGCCGCTGCCTTCAGGTCAGGTCATGATCTCAGGGTACTGGGATACAGTCCCGCTTTGGGCTCCTTGCTCAGCAGGGAGTGTGCTTCTCTCTCTGCCTCTGCCTGCCACTCTGCCTGCTTGTGCTCTCTCTCTCTCTGACAAATAAATAAAATCTTTAAAAAAAAGTTATATTCAAATTATGCTCTTGTTAGAGTGTCAAATATAGCCTCCTTACACCCTTCCATTGTATGACATCATGTTAGTGGTCAGAAATTAGGAGAATCAGTGGCATAACAAATAATGTGGAGGAAGAAAGTGTATAGGGTTGGGAATGGCAGGAAGGAACAACAGATGGGCCATCTTACAAGTGGGGACTACTGAGAAATATTTCTCCTAATTCAGGCACAAAGGGCAGAAAGTAAGGAAAGCTGATGGAGTTCTAATCTCAATTAAAAAAAAAAATTCTGATCTAAGATGAGCTATCTCTTATTATAGTAACATAGATCTTTAATTTTCTCCGTAACTAGTGTAACCCAAAAAAGGAGAAATCTATTTATCTTCTGCCTTTCAGAGACAAACTTCTAAAATCAATAAGTGGCTTTAATAGCTAATTTTACTGAACACTTACTATGTGAAAAGCTTTTTACTTTCTCTTTATAATCTAAGATGTAGTAATTAGTATATTATCCTCGTCTGATCAGGACAGAAGGACTAAGCAATCTGGCCCAAGTTGCAACGTTTTTAAAGGATGAAATCAGTATTTAAACCTGGACAATCTGATTCCAGAACTAGTTTGTCTCCACAGCATTAATTTCCTATCCCACCACTCTACTACATTCCACAGTACTAGTACTACATCCTTACAGGTCACAAATAATCATCTAACCACTGATTCTTAATGTTCCCTTCTTGATGTCACTATAATTTTTAATGAAGTCTGTTTTGAAACTTTTCTTCTCTTGATATCTGTAAATATTCTTGTTTTTCTTTTACTTTTTTTTTTTTTTTTGTTTAAACACCTCTGACCACTTTGTCTCCCTTTTTGGCTCTTCTGCATCTGCCCTTTAAGGCTGCGTTTGTCTTAAGCCTTCAACCATGAGTACAAATTTATGTATAGTACTTTAGTTTCCTTTAGGAATAAGGCCCTTAAAAAGAAATTCTCTGAACAAAGACCTCAATACCCTAGTAGAACTACATACTGTAACCTCCAGTCCAGGTACAGCAACCTGTAGACCCCGTACTTTGATCAGCGTTGCTAGACTGGTCAAAGTTATGCGCACAATCTAACTAGATCAGTTTCCCCAGTTCCCTGTGATCCGCATTGCTTCTCTCTGCCATTTCCAATGGTACTTCCTGGTTCCAGCATGCCTCATGCTTTCACTTAATGTTGCAGTGCAGTTTCCCTATAGGACTTTATTATTGCAGCCGAGTTGGTCTGTTGATTCCATAACATTCTGAACTGTTCAGGAGGCTGTAGAGCTGAGAATGTGTTCAGAAGTCAAACGATCTTATCATTGTTTTGTAAGTTCTGTGTATTCTGGTTATACTCCTTTCTCAGGTAAATGTTTTGCAAATATTTTCTCATATGTGTCTTATCATTTCATTCTTTTAAGAGTATCTTTCAAAGAACAGAAAAATTTGATGTTATTGAGTTAAATTTATCAATATATTTTCTAACGGACCATGTTTTTCCTTTGAATCAAAGAAATCTTTGCCTAACCTAAAGTCAAAGGGTTTCTCCTATGTTTTATTCTACACTTTTAATGATTTTAGGTTTGACACTAAGTTTTATGATTCTCTTTAATGAAATTTGTATTTAATTAATGGTATGGATCATATGGAATACATATAAAAATCCAGTTACTCAGTATCAAAGTTTACCCCTTCTGCATCAAATTTACTTAAAACCTTTGTCAAAAATTGGGGTACCTGGGTGGCTCAATTGTTTGGGTGACTGCCTTCAGCTTGAGTCTTGGAATTGAGTGCCACATCAGGCTCCCTGCTTGGCGGGGGTCTGCTTCTCCCTCTGACCTTCCCCCCTTCCATTTCTCTCTTTCTCATTCTCTCTCTCTCAAACAAATAAATAAGATCTTAAAAAAGAAAAGAAAAGAAAAACCTTTGTCAAAAATCAAATGATCACTTGGTATGGGTCAATTACTGGACTTTGAATTCTGAACCAGCAGTCCATTTATCTCTCTTTGCCCCAAAACCCTATTGCTTTCATACTACAGCTTTATAATACGTATTGTAAATCAGGTAGCATTTATTCTTCTTTTTAATGGTTGTTTTGCTTAGTCCAAATACTTTGCATTTCTCTACCAACTTTTCAGAATCAATTTAGCAATTTCTAAAAGACAAGAAAAGAAAAAAAAGTCTACCAGGATTTTCACTGGGGTTGCTTTGATTCTATAAATTAGTGTGGGAAGAACTACCATCTTAACAGTCTTGATTCTTCCTATCATTTAACAAGTTGCATCTCTACATTTATTTAAGTGTTCTTGAATTTGCTGAAGCAGTATTTTGTAGCTTTCAGTGTACAGAATTTTGAACATCTTTTGCCAGTTTTATTCTGAAGTACTTCATATTTTATTTTTATTTTATTTTTATATTTCTTTGTTTGAGAGAGAGTGAGAGCATGAGTTGGAAAGAGGGGTAGAGGGAGAGAGAGAGAGAAGCAGACT
This sequence comes from Neogale vison, assembly GCF_020171115.1. NCBI lineage: Eukaryota > Metazoa > Chordata > Mammalia > Carnivora > Mustelidae > Neogale > Neogale vison. The sequence goes on along the minus strand of NC_058096.1, from coordinate 34,652,447 downwards.
CCTTGCTAAGCAGGGAGCCTGATCACAAGTCTTGATCCCAGGACCCCAAAATCATGCCATGAACCAAAGGCAGACACTTAAGAGACTGAGCTACCCTAAAGTACTTTAGATTTTTTTAATAATCTTGCAGTTGGAATCTTAAAAATTTCAACTACCTCTCATTAATTGCTAGTGTACAGAAACAATTGATTTTCATATTTTGATCTCATATTCTGTAACTTCACTGAACTCACTTACTAATTCTAGTAGGTATTTTTGGTGAGTTTCCATAAAAACAATCATAATTTTCGAATAAGTACTTTTTCTCTTTCTTTCTAATTTAGATGACATATTTATCTTCCAAAATACACTATCTAGAACTTTCAATACAATATTGAACAGAAGTGATGAGAGTGGACATCTTCTGTTGTCCCTTTTTTAGAAAGAAAACATTTAGTCTTTCACCGTTAAGTATGTTAGCAGAAGGACTGTTGTAGATGACCTTTATCAGGTTGAGGAAGAGCTTTTCTTATCAGAAATGGATACTGGATATTGTCTAATTCTTTTCTTGTGCTTACACAAATGATCATGTGATTTTTCATATGGCGAAATATATTGATTAATTTATAAATGTTAAATCAATCTTGTATTTCTTAGGTAAACCTTATTTGTTCATGATATATCCCTTTTATGTATGGTTGAAATTTATCTATTAATTTTCTAAAAACTATTTTTTACATATAGGCTTATTAAGGATATTGGCATGTAGTTTTGTTTTTTGGTAATGTCTTTGTCTGATTTTGTTATAATGGTAATGATGACTTTATAGAATGAGTTGGGAAGTATTCTTCACTGTTCAATTTTCTGGAAGAGTTTGTGTTGAATTGGTTTTATTTCTTCCTTAAAGGGTAGGTAGAATTAATCAGTGACACCATCTGGGTTTTCTTCATGGGAAATTTATTTAATACAAATTCAATGTTATATATATATACAAATATGTGTGTGTGTGTATATATATATACACACACATTTATCTGTGTATTCATATACATGCATATATATTTATAGATCATCTATTTCTTCTTGAATAAGTTTTAGTAGTTTGTTTCCTTCAAGAACTTTTTCTATTTTACTTCAATTATGGAATTTATAGTCATAAAGTTTCTCATAGTAACCCTTTAATGTCTTTTTAATATCTGCAGAATCCATAGTGATGTTCCTGTTTCCATTCTTGATGTTGGCATATTAGTAACTTGTATCTATTCTCCCTCTCTTCCTCTTCCCCTCCCTCCCTTTAATCAAACTGGCTATAGGATTACCAATTTTATCCATCTTTTCAACAAATTTGGTTTTGGTTTCTTTAGTTTCCTCTGTTGATTTTGTTTTCTATCTCATTGGTTTCTGTTTTAATCTCTTCTACTTACTTTGGTTTAGCTAGCTCTTCTTTTTCTAATTTCTTAAAGCAGAAGCTGAGATCACTGATTCGAGAACTTTCTTCTCCAACAAGTGTTCAATGCTATAGATTTCCTCCTAAGTACTGCTCTAGTGGTATCCCAAAACCCCGTTACACTGTGTTTTCATTGTTATTTATTATAAAATATTTTCCTATTCTATTATTTCATCTTTAGTCCATGGGTTATTTAGAAGTGTGTTATTACCAAATATTTGGGGATTTTCCAGATATGTTACTCTTGTTTTCTCATTTGATTGTATTCAAAGAACACACTTTTTATAATTTTAATCCTTTAAAGTAATTGAGACTTGTTTTATTATCCATAATAATCTATCTTGGTAAATTTTCCAGGTGTATTGGAAAAGGGTGCATTCACTTAAGTTGGATTGAGTATTATAGCAATGCCCATTTGGTTAGTATGTTCAAATATTCTATATTATTATTGATTTTGTCTATTTATTTTATCATATACCGAGAGAAAGTTATTGAAATCTCTACCTATAATACTGTATTTGTCTATTTCTTCTTCTAGTTCTATCAGTTTTTGCTTTATTTATTTCAAAACTCTGTTATTAGATTCACAGAGATTTAGAATTATTATGTCCTTTTGTTAAATAGATCCCTTTATCATTATAAAATAATCTTCTTTATTCCTGGTAATATCATGTGCCCTGAAATGTACTTGTTCTGATATTGTATTGTGATGTACTTGGTCTGATGTTGAAGCTTCATTCTGAATAGTATTAATATAGCATCTCTTTTGTATATTTATATTTAAAGTGAATTTATTATAGGCAACATTGAGTTAATTCTTCTAATCTGAAAATCTCTTTTTCATTGGAATATCTGGACTGATTATATTTAATATGATCAGTGCTTTATTAAATTAGATTATCTCTTCTTTTTGTTCTTTCCGTTCTTTGTTCCCATTTTCCTGCATTTTCAGCCTCCTTTTGGACTTGGTACTTTTTAGTGATTTCATTTTATCTTCTTTGTTGGATCATTAGCTATGTCTCTTTTTCTTTATTGATTTCATTGAGATTTATAGTATACATTTTTAACTTTACATTCCACTTTAAGTGATTTTTATATCACTATATGTACATGTAAGAGGACCATAGTTTACTTCCATATCTACTTCCTAGTTTTTTACTATTTTTTCCTTTATTTTACTCATGCATATTATAAAGCACACAATAATTTTGCTCAAATGATGAATTGTCTTTTGAGGAAATTTAAATTATAAGCAAAACCCCTTATTTTTTTTTAATACATGTAGTGACCTTTCCTGGTGCTCCTCATTCTTTTAGATGTATGTTCTCATCTGGTATCATTTTTCATCTGTCTGAACAAATTTCCTTCAATTTCATTATAGTATAAATCTCCTCAAAATTATTTTTTCAGCTTTAATGTCTGAGCTATGTTTTTTTGCATTTATTTTTGAAAAATAAATGCATTGAGTATTAAACTCTAGACTGTCTGTCTTTTCTTTTACATTTTTAAGATATCCCCCACTCTTTGATTTTTTCCAGTGAGAAATCTGCTGTCTTCCTTATTTTCATTTTTATACATATCTTTTTTCCCTTGGCTATTTTTAAGGTTTTTCCTTTTATAGCGAGTTTTAAGTAATTTTATTATGAAATGTGTTTATGTAATTTTCTTCACTTTTTTTGTGTTTAAAGATCATTTTGCTTCTTGGAATGTGGGTGCTTAATTTTTATGAATTTTTTTTAATTGGCCATTGTTTCTTTAAATTTTTTGTTTGTTCCTTCTTTTTTCACTACTTTAGGAATCCAATTGCATATTTGAAAGGTTTCTTGAAGTTGTTCCAGAGCTCATTGGTATGCTTTGTGTTCTTTTTAAAAACCATATTTTCTTATATGTGTACTTATTTATTTATTTGAGAGAGCACATGTGTGTATAAGTGTTGGTGTGTGTTGGGGGGTTGGTTTGCAGAGGAAGAGAGAATCTTAATCAGGTTCCACATTCAGCACAGAGCCCAACACAGGGGCTGAGATCCCATGACCCTGAGACCATGACATGATCTGAAATCAAGAGTTGGATGCTCACCTTACTGAGTCCGCATATTTTATGTTTTAAATTTTGGATAGTTTCTATTGCTTTCTTCAATAGCCTAAATTCTTATTTCAGACATTGCAGTTTTCATCTCTACAAGTTTGATGTGGGTCTTTCTCACATCTTTAGTGTTTCTCCTTAACATTTTAGATACATGTATTCAAGGCAAGATAACTGTTTATTCCTTGGGCCTGCTAATTATAATATTTATGTTAGTCTTAAGTCAGTTTTGATTGATTGATTATTCTTCTCAGTATGGATCATATCTGTCTGCTTCCTTGCATGTCTCTAAATCTTTGGTTGGATGTCAGACCTTGTGGATTTTATTTTCTGAGTTTTCCTTTTCCTATAAATATTTTTAAGCTTCATTCTTGTATGCAGTTACTTGGAAATAGATCCTTTGTGGTCTTGCTTGTATGACTTGTTAGGTAGTTCCAGAAAAGTACCAAGCATAGGGCTAATTTTCCCCCACTACTAAGCCACGACTTCTTTGAATACTCTACCCAGTGCTACATGAATTATGAGTTTTTCTTTTATGGATCTATGGAACAGGTACTTTTCCTGGTCAATGTGAACGCTGTACACTCTTTGCTTTAATTCTTTTGAATGGTCTTCACTGCCTCTGGTAGTCTGCTCAAATGCAAATACTGATCAGTACTCTGGGGAATAGTCCCCTTATACCTTCTACATGACTCGGGGTTATTTGTCTGTTCTGGTCCCTCCTTTGTGGTATTGTCCTATCAACTCTAGGCGGCTTTTTGTCTCTGGACCTCCATTTCCTCAGGCCAGATTCTGCCTGTGTTCTTTTCTGAACCATAGCTTGGAAATTTTCTCATGACAGTAAGCTAGGACATTTGTAGGAGTTACTACAGATGTTTTCTATCTCAGGGATCACTCTCTTCAGTTGCATTATGCCCAGCTCCTCGATTTGATATTGTTGTTGTTGTTCCCTGCAGGAAGGCAAATCTAGTCCTTTTTACTCTGATTTGAAACTGAAGTCCCAGATGATCTTAATAATGGAAATGGTCCATGGGAAGATGAAGAAATCTATATATAGTTCTTCTGCAGAAAATCCAGCTTATGGTAATATATTGAATCAAAATTTCTTTCTACATACACATACATATGTATATCTTTTTAATTTAAACTACATTATCCTACTCTGGGGAAGTATCGATTTTAATGAGCACCAAATTCAATTCTAAATACTGTTCACTTAAAAAAAAAAGGAAAAAGAAAAAAATCCTGGATACTGCAAGAGTGTCTGTCATTTAATAGGTAGTGATGACTTTATAGAAATGTGTGCCTCAAATCCAGCCACTACAATCTTTTTATATTGGAACTATTCTTAGATCTTAAAGAATTTTCTGACCTCATCCCACTAAGGAAAAATTTCAACCTTTACCTGTCAAATACCTTTTTTTTTTTTTTTTTAAGATTAAAATTGAGGTATAACTAGTAGAATACTGAGCCAGGTGAAATGATAAACTCTCTCACAAAATAATTTAGTATCATTGGCTTAGAAAATGTTACCGTCCCACATGAGAGTTAATTTAGGAGGTCCTCATGAATACAGGTAATACAGAGACATCTGCCAGATTAATTATCTCTGAAAAAGTTCTCAAAAATTTTTTGGATATAGGTAAATTTAATCTAGATTATAAATTTTGTGTAAAGAGAGAATGTTTAAAAAAATCTTTAGTATTAACCAACATTAAGTAAATAGCCTTGGTTTCACTGTGATATCTTTGAACACTGTGAGTCTTTCAAGTTTAAAAGGCATTATTATGGGGCACCTGGATGGCTCAGTTGGTTAAATTTCTAGCTCTTGTTTGGCTTGCAGTGATTTCAGGGTCCTGAGATTGGGTTCTGGGCTAAGCATGGAGTCTCTTTGGGACTTTCTCTCTCTCTCCTTCTGCCCCTTCCCCCTACTTGCTGTCTCTCTTTAATATAAATACATAACGTTTTTTAAAATAGATGGGAGCACATAGTGGAAGAATTAAATTAGAAAGAAACTTCAAAATTCGATACCTTAAGTGATTCAATGTTATTAAAATTTTGTATTAAAAAAGGGAGTCTATTAAAATTGTTTTAAGAATCAAATAGCCTAAGGAAAATGACCTCAAAGTGGGGAAAATGAATTCTTAAAATCTGGGTCATTTACCTGAGATTTCCTGTATTTCCTGCAGCTTTGTGTTTAAATTTTTTTAAAGATTTTTATTTATTTATTTGAGAGACAAGATAGCAAGAGCAAGAGCATGAGCAGCAAGAGGTTAGGGGAGAGGGAGAAGTGGGCTCCCCAACAAGCAAGGAGCTCTGTGTGGGACCAGATCCCAGGATCTCAGGATCACAATCCCAGCTGAAGGCTGACATTTAACCTATTGAGCCACCCAGGCACCCTGTGCTTTAAACTTTTTGATGCATCACCTAGAGACCATTACTCTTCCCCCCCCCCCACTGAAGATCAAGTTATCAACAAAGTACAAAATGGTAATTAAAAATTTCTAGTTCAGTACCAGGCCCACATTGTTCTTTTAATGAATCAGATTATCTCAACTTTGTAAGGATTAATGAGGCACTTGTAGCAGTTCCTTTAAATTTCTCAGAACACTATGCCACCAGATAACTAAGCAGCAGCTTTGTAAACTCAGAGTTAACAGAAGCTCAGAAAATCCATTACACTTAATTCACTAGAAGAGTCAGAAGTTTTTTATTAGGACATTCTTAAAATATCATTTATTTTAATTTAATATTAAGGTTTGTGTAAGCACTCAATACTAGTAGGGAAAAGGGTAAAGTTAATATTGCAATATTTTTCTTTTAGAAAAAAATTAAAATAATTGAGCAATATGTATATGTCATATGGCATATAAATGGTAGAGCTGAAACTAGAATTTAGTCTGTTTAAAGTAAAAAATATGAAAATTTATCATATTAATGTTAGAACTTCATGTCCTGCAGAAGAATACAATGTGGCTGGGTTCATGGTTAAAACACCCAGATTGGAGCACCTGGGTGGCTCAGATGATTAGGTGTCTGTCTTCGGCTCAGGTTATGATCTCCAGGTCCTGGGATCAAGCCCTATGTCAGGCTCTCAGCTCAGTGGGGAGTCTGCTTCTCCCTCTCCCTCTGCCTCTCCCCCTGTTTGTGCTCTCTCCCTCCATCTCTGTCTCTGTACCTCTCTCAAATGAATAAACAAAATCTTTAAAAAAAAAAAACCAAACCCAGATTATTTCGCTTTAGTACATGGACATTTTTATAGTCTTTGAATCATCCATTGCCTATTTCTTTATTCAGTTGGCTCAAACTATGCAACTCTAAAGACATTTCTACCCAAAGAATATAAACAGGGTCCTATTCTAGTCAACTTTCTCATACTTAACAGTTTGTCTTTTGTCTCTGAATAACTTGGCATGGTTATCTTACAATGCAATATGAATAGATTGGCTCTACTTGAATAATTCAGCTTTGACCTTGAACATGTCAAATTAAGGTGCAATTTTATTAAAATGTTCAGAGTCAACATAATTTTTTGTTTTATTTTGTTTCATGAGGATTTTAGAGTGCCCACTATGTACTCATGGGAACACCTGCACAGATAAAGAATTCTCTGAGAATAGTTCTGGTTCAACGTGGTACAGGCTTATCAAAGAAGAGGTTTTTTCCTTTTTTTTTTTTTTTTTCTTATAACCAATCATGGATTGATAGCATCTTAGAGTAAAATACTTTCCTAAAGAAAGAAAAAATTTAAAATACCAAATAAAAGGCCCAATTTCTTATATTTTTTCAAGTTGATATTGAAGTTTCTAAACACTTTTTCTCAATTTCTGTATTTTTCTGTTAGTGGGTTGGTCACAAGTATTTGTTTACCAGCATTGGTCTATGGAACATACTGGTTGCTGGTTAGAGGATTCCTTTAGAAAACCTCATGCTCATCATAGTCCTACTCAGGTTTCACTGACATATCCAATCCCCCTCCTCTCCTGGAGGTGTGTTAACTATCCTCAAGATCTTAATACTTTCTTACTTTTGTACTAATCTCAGCTATTGGAAAGCATTGTATATGAAAGGCATTACTCTTCTTTGCTATAGTATTGCCTTTGCAGAAATATAATCATTTCTTAAGTCATTATTATATGTCACATAGAATTTTAAGTATCTTATATGTATTAAGTCATTTATTCCCTCAACATGAAAATTGGTACTACTATCATTCCCACTTTATAGAAATGGAAAATGAAGGACAAAGAAATTGACTTCCCGTGATCATGGTTAATGAGTTAAGATCCAACCTCAGGAAGCCTGGTTCCTAAGTCTGTGTCCTTGCCTTATCATACTACTATCCATAAGATAAACTATTTGAAAAGGACCTTGTGTATATCTAAAATTGGCTTCTGAGGGGTGCATGGGTGACTCTATTGGTTAAATGTCTGCCTTCAGCACAGGTGATCTCAGGGCCCTGGGATCAAGCCCCACATTGTGCTCCCTGCTCAGTGAGAGTCTGTTTCTTCCTCTACCCTTCTCTCCCCTCATGCTGTCTATCTCTCTCTCAAATAAATCAATAAAATCTTTAAAAAAATAAAAATAAATTGGCTTAGGAGTACATTGTTCAAAATGTTCCTCAATACCTCTCACTTATGGAACCATTTTTTTTTTCTCTCAAGTTTTCATTTAAATTTCAGTTAGTTAACATATGCTGTAATATTAGCTTCAGTAATAGAACCTTATGATTCATCACTTACATATAGTACCCAGGACTTACCACAAGTGCATTCCTTAACACCCATCACCCATTTAACCCATCTCCCTAATCACCTCCCCTCCAGCAAACCTCAGTTTGTTCTCCATAGTTAAGAGTCTGTTTTCTGGTTTTCCTCCCTCTTTTCTCCCTGCACTCCCATGTTCATTTGTTTTGTTTTGTTTTTTTAATTCCACATATAAGTATTTGTCTTTCTCTCACTGACTGATTTCACTTAGCATAATACAGTCTATCTCTAGCCACATCATTGCAAATGGCAAGATTTCACTCTTTTTTAATTTTTTATTTAAATTTAATTAACATATAGTGTATTATTTGTTTCAGGAGTAGAATGTAGTTACTCATCAGTTGCATATAATAGCAGATGCTCATTTCATGAAGTGTGCTCCTTAATCCCCATCACCCAGTTACCCCATCCCTCCACCAACCTCCCCTCCAGAAGCCCTCAGTTTGTTGCCTGTAGTTAAAGAGTCTCTTATGGTTTGCTTCCTTCTGTTTTTATCTTGTTTCATTTTTCTTTCCCTTCCTCTATGTCCATCGGTTTTGTTTCTTAAATTCCACATGAGTGAAATCATACAGTATTTGTCTTTCTCTGACTTACTTCACTTAGCATAGAATACTCTAGCTCCATCCATGTCATTGTAAATGGCGATTCTTCGTTCTTTTTGATGGCTGAGTAATATTCCATTATCTATATCTATATCTATATCTATCTCACCTCTTCTTTATCCATTCATCAGCTGATGGATGTTTGGGATCCTTCAGTAATTTGGTTATTGTCAATAATGCTGCTATAAACATCAGGGTGCATGTGTCCCTTCAAATCAGTATTTTTGTGTCCTCTGGGCAAATACCTAGTACTGCAATTGCTGGATTATAGGGTAATTCTATTTTTAACTCTTTGAAGAAACTCCATACTGTTTTCCATAATGGCCATACCAGTTTGCCTTCCCATCAACGGTGTAAGAATTCCCCTTTCCCTACATTCTCACCAACAGTTGTTGTTTCCTATGTTGTTAATTTTAGCCATTCTGATAGGTATGAGATGACCTCATAAATGAGCCATTTATAATTCAAAGGCACAATTTAAAGCTTATAGAATTATAGAATTTTAATATCTCTCCTCTTTGCTTTTGCTACTGGGCACCAGAGAACTAAGTTCTGAACCCAAATGCCATATATTTTCTCTATCTTAAGATTTTTTTTTTGCCCTTGTCATGTATTGTTTTACTTATTCAAAGTACTTTTTAAAGATTTTATCTATTTATTTGAGAAAGAGAGAGAGACAGAGCACGCGTACGAGAGAGCGCACGTGCACAGAAAGGGCCGAGTGGCAGAGGGAGATGGAGAAGCAGATTCACCTCTGAGCAGGGAGTCTGATGTGGGGCTTGATCCTAGGACCTTGGGATCATGACATGAGCTGAAGGAAAACTCTTAACTGAATGAGATACACAGGTGCCTCTGTCCCCCACGTATTTTTATTAGCCACCTCGAATTCTTTTTGTCAAATAGATGGTATAAAAATATGCCAATTAATACCCTAAAGCAGTTCTTCTCTCATATGATTTAGATAACAGAAATATATTCCCTAGTAGTTTTGAGGATCAGTTGTCTAAAATCAAGGCGTCAGCAGGGCCATATATCACCTGGAAGCTTTAGGGAGAATCCATTCTTTGCCTCTTCCAGTTTCTGGTGCCTACTGACATTCTTTGACTTAGTTTGTAGCACTCCAGTCTTTGCCTTCATAGTCACTTTACTCCTCCATCTTGTTTCTGTCTGCTGCATCTCTCTTCTAAGGACACTGTCATTGGATTTAGGATCCAGATAATCTAGATGATGTGGGATAATCTCCTCGTTTCAAGATCCTTAATTGTGTCTGCAAAGACCTCTTTCATAAATAAGATAACGTTCACAGGTCTTAGGGATTTGGACTGGGCACATCTTTTGGGGAGCCACCACTCAAGCCATCATAATAGGTGATTATTGTTCCATGAGTCTTTAGTCCATGGGCTTTGTGACTTAAATTTTTATATGTAAAAAGTCTTTTTATTTTTTTGTCCACTTCCTGGCTCTTCATTGTCTTGTGGACCAGTTAAGTTTGCCAGGGATCTGGGTTTCATTCAGGTAAGGTTGACAGATACAGTGTTTTAAGTTTTGTCTAATTTTTGTCTTGAAGTCGTAAGAAAAAAATAGAACTCTCCTACATATTTGTCTCTATATTCATCTTTCTGAGAGGTAGGATAAAATAGCTCTTAAAATCATAGACTGTAAAAGGTGTACTTGGATTCAAATCCTGACTGACTCCTACTTGCTCTATTATCTTAAGCGATTTTCTTCATCTTTATGTATCTTTATCATAGGGTTAACTAAGGATTTTACACATATGCACCATACCACACAAATGGTTAAAACAGTGCCTTGACTGTGGCAAGCAGTGTATTACTATTAGCTTTTATTGTAAAGCCTACAGTCAGAATAAGTTCATTATGATAAGCTCAGCTATCTGATCCTTTCTTACAAGATTTTATGCCTAAAAAGTTTGTAAAATTTTCAAATAAACAATTCAGAAGTACTGAAAATTTCACATATATAATCACTAGAGATAACATAAAGGCATAAAGGAAGCCTGTAACTCCAAGTTAAATAAAAACTGCCACTTGATTGGGTAAGTCTGAGACCAAAGAAAATTGTTTAAGTTCTAATGGAGAGGACAAGATGTTCAGAGTATTTGTCACAAAAGTTAGAGCCTTTCACCTTTAGGTCGCTGATTCTCATCCAACTGGCGACAAAAGTAATTGAAAATCATTATCATCTAAAAACCATTAAGTACTGTCTATGAAAAAAAGTTGTTTGCCTCAGACTGACTTCCAGGCAGTAACAATTACCATCACATTGAACACCCTCTACTTGGCCATCTAAGTAGAGAGATTAGAGGGTGAGCAAGTCTGAAGATAAAATGACAACCAGGACCTCCAAGGTCCTCTGAGAGGCTTGGCAGGTGTAGAGGGAAGGCTAGCTGGCTACTGTTTCTGCTCAATTTAATCCAGAAATAAGTGGGTATCAGTTTGGAGACTGAGATTCTTACAGTCTATATAGGAGAAAATTTTAAACTAGCTTCATGGAGTGTAATTTACACCATAAAATTCACCTGGTTTAAATGTATAATTCAGTGATTTTGGGTAACTTACAGAATTGTGTAGCCTTTGCCTCATCCAGTTTTAGAACATTTTAATGGAGGAATTTAAAGGAATATATATCCAATTGGGCATTGTAGTGGCATCCTAATAGTCTCTCTGCTTGCATTCTTGTATTCCATTTTCCATAGGGAAGATATTTTTTTAAATGTAAATCAAACCTAATCAGTCTTCTGCTCAAAACCCTTCAATATTGTCCTGTCATACTTAAATTAGAGCTCCTATATGATCAAACAGCTGCGTAGCTCTCACACCCTACTTCTTGGTATTCTTCTTACTATAGAGCAGGTACACCAGAATTCTTTTTTCTGTGACTAATCCACTCATTCCCCATTGCAAACTCTTTATTTGCAATGCTCTTTCTCTCATGGCTTATTCCTTGTCATTACACTTAGCTTAAATGTCAGTTCTGAGAGCCCCTCCTTTACTACCATAACTAAAGCAGATGTATTAGTTTAATTCTCTGCATTTATTCATTACAACAGGACATTTATGGATTTTGAGAAGCATTTCTTATATGTTAGTTGACATTCTTTCACCCTCCACCTCCTCCATGTAAGCTTTATGACAACTGGGACTTGTCTTGTTTACCTTTTAGCCCAATACCTAGAAAACTGAACTGGCTGTCACATGGGACTTCATTAAGTACTTGCTCAATAGTGAAGAGAGAATCGGTCCTTGCTCTCTTGGAGTTTACATTCTAATGGGAGAGATGAGTACATAAGAGAAAAGGAAAAAGAGAGAGATAGAAACACCTAATTTTGTTAATTGCTGCATAGGAGAGAAAATGTTATAATAGATTCTGAAGAATCTTATTTAAGTAGTGGAAGCAGAGGCTTCTCAAGATGAGTTGACATTTACACTGAGATCTCAAGGAATGCTGGGAAGAACCAGCCCTGTAGAGCTGAGTCATGAAGAGAATTCCCAACAGGGAAGGGCACATAAAAAGTCTCAAAGGCTACAAAGTTCCGTGAGTCCCAGGAAAGTCAGTATTTCTAAAGAATAGTAAAACCTGATGAGATGAGAAAAGATGATGAGAAAAGTGGTGGAAACATAGTCAGGGTCCAGATGATACAAGAGTTGTTAGGGAATGATAAGAAGTCTATATTTAACTCTGAGTGAACAAGCATGTCATTTAAGTTGTATGATTTACTCCTTGGGTAGAGCCTTACTATTCAAACTGCCCCTAACCAGTAACAGCTGCATCACCTCTGAGCTTGTTGAAATTGCAGAATCTGAGGTACCATCCAGAACTGAATGAGACTAAGTACTTTTAGTGACATCCTCAAGGGATTTAGATGCACATTAAACTTGAAAATACCAGACAAAGGATTAGAGTGGAGAAAGAGTAAAGAGGGAAACTAATTGGGGCACCTGGGTGGCTCAGTTGGTTAAGCATATGCCTTCTGCTCAGGTAATGATCTCAGGGTCCTGGTGTCAAGCCCCACATCAGGCTCCCTGCTCAATGGGGAGCCTGCCTCTCCCTCTCCAACTCCCCCTGCTTGTGCACCCTCTCTCTCTCTGTGACAAATAAATCTTTAAATTAAAAAATAAAAAAAAAAAGAGGGAAACTAGTTAGACATATTAGTCCAAATGAGAGGCTGCTTGTATGAGTGACAGCACAAAGGATGGGAAGACTCATTTAGGGTGTATTTTGGAGATAGTTTACGTCTTCTAGCCAGCTAAATGGAGATTTCTGTAGGTAGTGATACAACCTGGATTTCTGAGAAAAGTTTAGGTTAAGAGATACAGATTTGTGGGTCTATTGGGTAACTTGCTTTCGAGTTTCAAGTGCTGTTTTATTATGTCTTATATTTTACTGACATTTGCGTGTTGTCTTCATGAAAAGTAAGATATGTCTTTCTGAACGTTATCCAAGTCCTCCACTTTCACTCAGAGATCATCTTTTGCTAGGTATTGCTCAAGTCCTTTATTAACCCTTTCACAAAAAAATGTTTTGAATGTTTTAAAACTCAAGGCCAATGCTAATCAAGTCTTCCCTCTCTGTAGCCCCTAGAATTCTCCATATCCAAATCTTAACTGGGGAAGAGACTCAGAGATTCTCCAGTTCCTAGGTTCAAAGCAATTTGGAAACTCCTGGGTTGGTGGGTCCAATTCTCTCCATGTACAATTCTGTACTCTCCAAAAAGAATCGTTAAGCTAGAAGCCAGTTAATGGGAATGAAAGAACATAAGGAAGTTGCAATTAGGGAAGTTTACATAGGGTTCCTCCTTCTTAAGCTAAGAGGAAGAGCGATTTCTTGCATTAGCACTTCATTAGTAAGTGATACATTTGAAATCCAATTTAATGTTCTTCCTATACCATTTGTTTTACCAAGGAGAGTTCAGTTTAATCGTTGAAAAAATTTGTTACAATTATAAACAAGAGCAAATAGGTGGGGGGTGTGTGTTTGACCCCCTTTTTTTTGTTTCTTTGAGGTATGGGAAATGGGCAAAATTCTTGCCACGGTTTCAATTCTCTGCCGCTGGCAACCCAGAGAATAGTACCAGAGCATCGCAGTGTCCCTGGGATCTTCCCAGGATCCTGACTTTCTTTGGTTAATTCATGCGACAGGATAACCCTACAGGAGTTTCTGGGGAGACAATGGTGTGAACAGTCTCAAAGGTATTCCTAGAGCCATACCTAACTTCCTCTCACAGTGAATTTATTTGCGGTCTGCAATACTGCGCTAACGAATTCTCAGAACTTTGAGAAGGTCCCCTGCAAGAAAACCACACATCCCTGTGAAAAGGATGCCACCAGGAGTTGTTTACCGAAGAAAAGCTGAGGGCTAGCTCTGGAGCCAAGTACGGGTCAGGGGAAGGGAGGGCAAGGCTGGGCTCCGGCAGCGGCCTGGACCCGCCTGCCAGGACGGCCTTGGCCCAGCCACGGGGAGGTTGCGGAGGAAGGGGCTAGGCTCCCGGCCTTCAGGGGCTAGCCGCGTGAGTGGGCGGAGGCCCTGGGGGCCTCACCCCCTGCTCGGGAGGTGCGTCCGGGAATCACCCTGGGTCCCGCTCCGCCCCGACGCCGGGGGGGTGGGGGGGACGACGAACGGCCGTTCACTCGGGCTATAAAGGGCCCCGGGCCGCCAAAGCTCCCCTCAGCGTCCTCCGGCTCCGCCTTCGCCGCCTTCCTCCCAACTAGAGCTCCAGATCCCGCTCTGGTTCCAATCGACCCTCTCGGGCTCAGCTACTCGGGCTGCAGCAGAAGATGGCGGCTTCCGAGGCTCCGGCCGACAGCGCTGAGGCGGCGCTGGCTGCAGCCCTGGCGGACGTGCCGGAACTAGCTCGACTTCTGGAGATCGACCCGTACCTGAAGCCCTTCGCCGGGGACTTCCAGCGCAGGTACCGCCTGACGCCACCTCAGCGTTCTCTCCCCCCATCCCCCCTCTCTTCTTAGCGGACAGGCTGCCTTTCAGGCGCGAGCTGCGGGCTCGGGCCGTCCCTCGGTTCCGCCGCGCGCAGGCCCCGCCCCTTAGCGGTCCCGCCTCTTGGGCCCCGCCCCGCCGCTGGCTGGCCCGCCCCCGAGCTCGGAGGGTGCCACTTCTTCGGGTGGGCGGCGGCTTGACCCGGTTTTCTGGGTCCAGTGGCTTTCAGAGTGGTTTGATTACTCTGGCACCCGGGCGGGGCGTGGCGGCCCTGAATAAACTTTCCTCATCCCCTCTCCCTGCCGTTCGAATCCGTGGTTTTGCGCCATTGGGTACGTGCTTTGACTCCCAGCACTGGTTTCCTCAGGCGCGAGCGAGGCAAAGCCACGGCAGGTTTTCTGACCTTTGCATTCACGGAGTTGTCCTGTGAATTGGCGTGTGCGTAACACTCGGCGTGTGTAATCGCGCGTTTGCCTTCTTCGTGTATTTCATTGCAAATACTGTGATTTTTATGTCCAACACGATTCTTTCAGGCAGCTTGTGTTCTTTCCTTGTTACTATATCCTTGTTACTCTTATCAGAGGAGATTAGCGTATTTTGGCCACTTTATTTCCCGCGCGCCAGCTTTGGTGAGTAAACGTAGAGCAACGTTTGTCAGCACCATTTGTCTGTGTTTGGCATTGCCATCCCGAAGAGGGAGAAAGGCCTTTGGAGCCAAACTTCTAGAGAGCGATTTAGGAGCGTTAGGTTTAGTTTGTCCCCTCATCATGCTATCGTAACTCGGTTTAGCACCATAAAGTTGCTGAGATAATAATTGTAAGAGTCGTCAGCTTAACTTCAAAGGTATCGTTTTTAAGATTGAAAGTTGTTATACCAGTGATGGTAGTTATATTTGTGAGATAAGCACATTGTGATTTAATGGCTTTCTGACCTTTTAGCCAAGTGACTCCAGGAGGACAACTACCATGGCAACAATATGCATAGTCGCATTTTCAACTAATAGAAAATTGCCGTTTATTTATTTATTTATTTATTTATTAAGATTTTGTTTATTTATTTGACAGAGAGCACAAGCAGGGGGAGCGGGAGAGGGAGAAGTAAGCCCAATGTGCGCTTGATCCAAGTGGAAGGCAGACACTTAACTGACTGAACCACCCAGGTGCCCCAGAAAATGGCTGTTTAGTTATTGGCAAGAGGCAGGATTGGGGGTACTGGAACAGGGTTGATTTGGAATTTGGAAAAAAAAAAAAAAAAAGAAGTTCATAACTTGGCATTGTCATTTACTACTTGCATTTAATCCAGCAACTATTTATTTCATTTATTTATTTATTTATTTTTTAAGATTTTATTTATTTATGTGACAGAGATCACAAGTAGCAGAGAGGCAGGCAGAGAGAGAGAGAGGAGGAAGCAGGCTTCCGGCAGAGCAGAGAGCCCGATGTGGGGTTCGATCCCCGGACTCCGGGACCATGACCTGAGCTGAAGGCAGAGGCTTTAACCCACTGAGCCACCCAGGCACCCCCAGCAACTGTTTATTAAGGATTCCCTGTGAACAAAAGAAGTTGAAGACACAAAGTTCCATGTAACATCTCATTGCAGAGCTTGTATATCCTAATGAATGCGCTCTCCTCGAAGTAGTCACCTTGAGCTGTTGCTCAGTTGGTCAGGTGATTGGGCCCTTACACACCCTTATGAAATTGCTTTCAGTATTTACAACTTACATTTTCAAAGTGACTCCATAATCTTCATGGTTAAAAATTGGTTTTGTTGTAGAAATAGTTAAGAATTTTGAGCAAAAGGTGGTGGTCATATTTTTTTGATGTGTTTATTAATGATGATCCTAATTTATTTCTATGCTTTGTAAATAACAAAAGACATTTCTAAAAGAAGACTTGTGGGGTGTTTGTTTCCCTACCTTCTTTAAAACAAAAAAAGATCACAGCTGAAGAACAACCCTTGTTAAGTGTTTCTTTCTTGTAATTCACTTCAATGCCATTGGGATTGAAGCAGTTAGGATCCTCTTTTATGATTTGTCAAAATTAATGAGAGGGACAAAGGCCAGAATAAGGAAGTGAGGGGAATCCAGTGTTTTTGATGAAAAGGTTAATCCAGTAGCCCCTTGTATCTCACTCTGACCTGGATTCTACTTCTGGCCTTGGTTCTGAGTAATTGCCATTTCCAGCACACATGTTCCATTTAGGCATATCAAATAGTAATTTGGGATTTTGCAGTAGCAACTTCTATTGTTAACATGTGAAGAATAAAAGGATTCTTCCCTCATAAAATTTGGTCCTGGTTATTTTCTATTTTCTGTTTGTTTCTACTAACCCAGTGGGACATTGTGTCTTTGGTCTGACACGAATATACACCCAGTCATTCAGGCCCAACGTAGTGCTTACCAAGGAGTGAAGAAAATTTAGGTCCCAAGTAACGGTATTTAAGAATGGGATGGGAGAGGTCATTTCTTGTCATTGATAGACTGTCTCATTCTTTCCCAACTGAAGTATCTTCATTAACAATTCTATTATGTACATTTGTTGTTCTTGTTTACCTTTTCTGTAACTGTAAGAATGTCAAAACAAGTGTTAGGATTAATGAATTACTCTGCGACGTAAAATAAAAATTAGTACATTTGTGCGTTTGATAGTCCCAATGATGTCTCATTGGTTACCTTCTCAGATGGGATTTTCCTTTTGGCTGTCCTTTTTTTTTTTTAACCTATTATATATTCTATTAGTTGCTGTGATCATAATTTTAAAACCTTAGTGTTTTAAAACAATAAGATTACTTGTCCCTATATTACATGCCAATGTGTGTCAGGCTCTCCTCATGGTCATCACTCAAGGATTTAGGATGATGAAAGCTTCATTTTGAAACATGCTGCCATAATGTTAGCTGTAGGGAATACAGAACATGTTAAACCATACACTGTTTCTTACAGCTTTTGCCTAAGAGTGAGTCACTTCTGTAGACAATGTTATATTGGCTAGTGTAAGTCAAATGTGACTTCTGGGCCATGTGTGTGAAACAGAGAATTGACATTTGTGTACAGCTTATAGAACAGCACAGTTGCAGTTGCACTTGTCTATACTTTGTGTTTAAAGTTTATTAATATTGGGGCGCCTGGGTGGCTCAGTGGTTTAGGCCTTTGCCTTCAGCTCGGGTCATGATCTCAGGGTCCTAGGATCGAGCCCAACATCGGGCTCTCTGCTCAGCGGGGAGCCTGCTTCCCCCCCTCTCTCTGCCTGCCTCTCTGCCTACTTGTGATCTCTCTCTCTGTCTGTCAAATAAATAAATAAAAAAAATCTATAAAGTTTATTAATATTTTTAGATTTTAATTTAATCCTGATGACAAAACCATGAGGCAGGAAGGTTTTTATTTTTCATGAGTTACAGATGGAGAAGCTGAGATTTGGTTAGTTGCTTAAATTCACATGGCTAGTAGTACTGCAGTTAGGATTAATCTTTCTTTCTAGAACTATTTTCAACAAGTTCACAGACAATGACTTCTTAGTAATTTAGTGGATACATCTTTCTTTCTTTTTCTCTAGCACTGGACATTTTGGATCACTTATTGGATCCTTGAAGCCATTGAAATGTTTTGCTTTTCTTTTATTACCTCTGATGGCTTTTCCTCTGTCTCTGACCATTTAACATAAGAGATTCTCAAGGCTCTTCCCTATGTCCTTTTATGTATTTCTACTTATATACTTTCCCTAGGCATTCTTCTCCATCCCATGGATTCCATTTATGTACTGAGGCTGCCCACATCTGTCTTCAAACTCAAATCTCCTGGTCTCGGTCATATTTATAAATACCTTCATTTTGATGTCCTAGAAGTGCAAAACTCAACATGTGTAAACCAAATTTAGGGTTTTTCATCCCAAACCTGTTTGTTCCTTTATACCCTGTCTCCCTGTGTGGTGGCCTATCTACCAACTGCTCGAACCTAAAAACTTAACATTTATCCTTACTTTTCACTTCTTCTTTTTTCTTATCTCCAGGTAGAGTCAATTATAGCTCCTGTTTTTCAACCACATGCCACTTTATATTCCTACTGCTCTCATCCTACTCATGTTGTTAGCATCTGTAGCCTGGTTTACGAAAACAGCCTCATAATTGCTCCCCCTTTTTGCATTTCCTCAGCAATTCTGCATGGCTTTTAAGGTATAATACAGACTACTTCTCATGATGTGCAAGATTCTGTACTATCTGGTTTCTGTCTACCTTTTTAGCCTCATTATTGGACCTTCCTTCTCACTCTATACCATCTAACCAAAGGGGGCCTAAGGGTCTAGAGAGACAGCTCAGATGTGTGAGAACCGTTCTGTAAGAGACAATGAAATATCACCAGTATAAACTGGAATTGTATCCACTTTATGCGTACACTCCTTTTCAATATTGAAGATTTTCATTTCTTCGTTTGAGCTCACAAGAAGGTAGGGGTCTAGAAAAATCATGAATAAAAGGCAAGTTTAAGAACCAGAAACATTTTTGATTTTTATCAGAAGTGACTCCTTCAGCTCAGTGGAAATGAATTAATAAGTGAACTCTTTTATATATTTTTATTAATATAATTTTCCTCTACCCCATTAAGTAGATCTTTGACAGATGTTTAAAGGATATCAGTTGGCTGTGTGCCGGAATATTATTCTGTGTTGGAAGTCACGTGTTTTGGTCTAGACATGCTTCCAGCTGTGCTTCTGTACATGCTGTTCGTTCTGTTTAATGCAGACTTTGCTGCTATCTTAAATTTCCTAAACATGCTTCTGGAAACAGCTTAGAGAGATATACCTTCCCTGATTTCTCCCCATCCTTATACCTTCTTCCAGGCTGGCTGAAGAGCCTCACTTCTTATCTGCCACCTTGAACATCCCCATCCTAAGGGTGTTCACCCACTGTCATGTAGTTGTCTTTCTGCCCTTTTGTATCCCTGGCTAGATCGCTTGCTCCCATGGGTGGGCGCTTTCTCTGTGTAGTTTGTTTACTCTTGTCTTCTCAGTCCATAGAACCATACCTGGCTTATAGGAAACAGAGTAGCATTTGCATGAATGTGTTCTTGTTCTGAGTCTACTTATTTTTCATAGCAATAAATCTCAGGTCAACTTACCTTGAGCTAAAATGTGGGGAATGCTAGGCTCAACAGAGAAGAAGCAGTAGTTACCAGAGGATTATGTATAATAGTCTAGGGAAGGAAATATATGTTCGAGTAAAGAGTTAAAGATAACTAGAGAAAAATCAAGAAAATCATTATTAATTAGATATTCCCACAGAGTCTAAAGGTTTAGTTGCTGAAGGGATGTTCAGTTTGAGAGAGCCTGATGTCAAATAGTGTGCTCAAGAATGGGAGGACTGTTTTTTGTGACCCCAAGCATACCAAGTGTTACAATTACAGTGAACATCTCTATTGGAAACGAAAATAGCTTTTACATGGTAGCTAATCAGAGTGGGAAAGCACTTTGGAGTTGGTGTGTCAGCAGCCACACCAAAAATTGATTCTCACAGCACAGAAATTTTATATCATAGCTGCATGGTGCACTTTTTTCTCAGTGCCTGGCCAAGTTGTTGGCTCTGAGGAAAGTCAAATGTCAGTGATTCTAGAAGGCAGGGAAAAATCTAAAGATTACAAGATGTATCTTGCCCACTCTTCTGTACTAGTAGATTTATTTGCCCTTTGCAGCTGCGATCTGTACTAACTCCAGTTACTCCTGAATTTTCTACAGTGATGGGCAAGAGGCTCTGACCTCTTTTCATTTTCAAAGTGCCTTAAAATGACTTGATGGAGCATTTTGGTTTAGTTTAGGCTCTGGTGCCTGCTGTACCACCTCCTGAGAAATGACTCTTTATGTGATAACTTCTTAGAGGATTCAGTTCGGCTCCCACCAAGCTGGCCCTAGTTAGTCAGCAAGGTGTTAATATAGTCCCTGTGAAATGTGCTATAGTTTTAGACTGATAAGAATATCATGCTGCTGTTATTTGAAAGCATGTATTAAACTTCAATTATACATTTGTAGATATTAAAGGAAAACATGAAAGTGTTTTCATTGGAGAGAATTGCTACTATCAGTTCATTCTAAAGTAAGTTGATTTTTCAGTAAAGAGTACATTCTTTTCTTGTGATGTCTGCCCCTCAGTAGATGCTTACCACTGTTTTGAATCCAGGGTTCTTTTGTGTTTAACATCTAAAAGCGGCATATTCTGTTTTGTATTTAGATTATAGTACATTAATGAAAGGTAAAACCGCATTAAACATATGTTATTATACAATTTACATTCATTAATTTATTATATATCTATATTGCATCTTACTTGATGTTAAGCTATAGAGACTAATTCGTAAAACTAGTGTTTTGATGTTTAAATGATTAGAACAGTTTAGATTCTGAATTTAGTTTCCTAACATGTAAAATGGGAAAATGTATAAAAATATTGATGTGTATATGTAAGAGCAAGATGTGTGTGATGTAAGAGCAAGATGAACTTTTGAACTTGAGCCCTCAGGTGTGCTAGTAGTTTTGAATCTGAGGGCAAATTAATCAACCTCTGTGAACCTTAGTTTCCGTTTCTGAAAAGAGTGGGATGGTACCTACCTTCTAGGAGTGTCTTGAGGACTAGGGATATATTGAAGATCCTCAGTAAATAAATAATAGTTATTTGATGATGATAATATTATAAGCAAAATAGACTTCCATCATAAATATTCACTAGGATATTGTTTTCAAAAGATTTTATCATTGTTAGCGTCTTCAATACTGTGTCTTGAAATCAACTATCAGATTCATAACATGACCAGAAATTCTCCACAATTCTTCCATTTTGTTGGATGACATCTTTACTTTAGGGATTCTTTCTTTTTTCCTAGTAGAGCTATTGTGTGAATTAGGTGAGGAGGTGGTAATGTTAATTATAGTCTAGTATACAGGGAAAAGAATATGTTTAAACTTTGATCCTTAATTTGGAGAGGAAATGAGAAGGCAATTGTCTGTTTACTATAAGCTGAAGGCAAGATGAGTTCTGGTATAATGCGCACAAAACTCCCTTTAGAGAGAGAGAGGTAAATGCTAGCCTGCAGGAACTCACACTCTTCTTTTGATCTTCCTTTTCCGTCTTTTCTCATCTTTTATCTAACTGCTAACTGTTCATATTCTTGGACATCAAACAGCTACAGGGATTTTATTCCTCCTGAACTCTGGATGGTTGGAGGACTGGTCATATCAAGTTTACTGATAAACAGGAATAACTTTGAAAATAAGAAAAAATATATAGCAGCAGCTTTAAAGTTTGAAAATAAAAGAATTATCCAGCCAAGTCCGAACATATAATCTATTAGTAAGAATAAAATTTAAATCCTGTATCTTGCCTTGTCTTTTCTCTCTCTTTATTTGATGATTTCAGTTATTTTCAATATGCTTGATTTTGCAATGAGTTGTATAAAAGAGAAAAATGGAATATTCGTGTGTGTTTTAGTAGATCCATTGAACAGAAATTACAGTGAGTCACAGTCTCTGGGTATGTACTTTAGGTCTGTAATCTAAAGTAGGATAATCAAAGGGATTGTCCTGGGTGGCTCAGTCAGTTAACTATCTGCCTTTGGCTTAGGTCACGATCCCTGATTCCTGGGATCGAGTCCCACGACAGGCTCCTTGCTCAGCAGGGGAGTCTGCTTCTCCCTCTGTCTGACGCGTTCCCAGCTTGTGCTCTCTCTCTCTGACAAATAAGTAAATAAAATCTTTAAAAATAAATAAATAAAATATGATAATTAGAAACCAAGCATACAGGTACACTTCTTGTGTAGGTAACCTTCAAGTTTTCCAAATATTTAGCAAGTAAGAATTAAATATTTCTTTTACAAATGAAATCATGTTATTCAATATCATATATAAATTATTTTCATTTTCATAAATTATTAACAACAGCCACAGGTTATATTTAATTATGAATCACTGCATAATATAGGTATATTCTCTGTTACAAAAGCATAATAAAGTCAATTATCCTGTAGGTCTGTGTAACAGAAAACCCAGTGTGCCCTCAACTAACAGAAAAGCCCACGGACTGATTATTAAAGTACAACTTTGTATTTCTGACAAAGAAAGAGAACATGAATGGTTTGGGCTTTAGCGCTCAGCCATCCTTTATCTTTCTGTTCTACCATCCTTTGCTTGTGGTCTTTCTTCTTACGCTTAGAAGATGGCCGGGCACATCTAGGCCCCACATCTGTTTCCCTAGCAGGAGCATGTTCATTCCAGCTTTTGTCCATTTTAGCGAAGCATGTGTTAGATTTCCTGTAAACTTCATCTAGGTCTTTCAGTTTACAAATTATTGACTAGAACTGTCCCATGGTCATTCTTAACTGAAAGTGAGCCTTGATGGTTAAGGCTTTTTGTTACGTACACCTTCCTGAGAAAAGTCCTTTGGCTTCACCTATGGTGAGAGCATCCCAGAGCTCTTCCCTTTGCTCCAAAGGCTGACACCGTTTCTGCATAAGATGAAAACCTTTAGTGAGACTATATGTTGTAGTTCTCTAATATCACATCTGTGTACAAAACCTTCTGAGCAGAACCCAGGTATTTTCATTTCTCTCAAGAGACGTCTACAGCCACATCCCTCAATATCACCAATCTCTTGAGTCATGGTTTTCACTTTCCTAAACCTGATCTGTGTTTTTTCTGGATTATTTTCTTAGAGAAATATAGAGACTTTGACTGCTCTGGTCCTCAAAATGAACTGATTGGGTCTCCTCAGCTACCTGGCTCCAAGACTTGGGAACACCACTGTCTTTTCCTTTTAATTTCACAGATTGTTACTCTTAAAAAATAATGAGAATATTTTGAGAGGAAATGCGTTTGTCAGTTACTAATAACTTTTCATGTATTCTTGGGTTCATTAAAAAATGATCTGATTTATCTTTAAGTTATATCGTATTTGTAAGGTTGGAAAGAAGAACTAAATTAAAGATGTCAGTTAATTTACGTTCAATCTTTAAACACAAATTGTCTTTTGTTATCTGACAACCTGCACATTTATGAGGCTTTACCAGTATACCTTCCTGTCCTTTTCTTTTGAGAGCTTGAGATGAGTGACTGTCATTCTCACAATATATCTAGCACAGACTTTTTATATAAATAAAGGATTTTATCATCATAGGTAAGTTTAGTGTTTTGTCTTTGATAATAGGATTAAAGAGCAATTTATGGAAGAGTGCAGTTCCTCTTTGGTGTCAGAGAAGATCGTTGCTGTGTCTGGGTCATATAGATTTTCTCTCCTAAGAGATTATGTACCTACTAGCCATGATTGTTCTGTACTATTATTTAGATCATGAGTAACTAATGTCTGATTTACTATTGGTTTTTAATTTTTTTCCAGCGTTTTCTCAAGAGGATTGGTTATTATCCCAGGATTTTGGAAGTTCACAAATGAGTTCATATTTATTATTTCCATTTTTTTTCCTAGCTGTGATCTTTCTGTGTTAAATATCTGATACTTCTGTTATTTGTACATTTTTATTGTTGTTTACGCATGGGAGTCTTCCATCCTCTTGACCGCTTCAGTTGGCGTGTTATGTTGGTTGTTTAAAATTGTGCTTGCTAGTGATAAGAGTATAATGAAACTAACAGATCTCTTTTCGCTTCACTTCCCTAAGGTGCCCTTTATTGAAAACTCTATGCTGTCTCTGCAGTATTAGGTAAACCTCTACTCACAAATACAACACATAAGCAGGAAGTACATAGAGTATTAAATTAGCTGAAGTTTTGTTGCAGCAGGTCCAGAGTACCTTTAGACGTAGAAGTCTTTAAAAAGAAACAAAAAACAATGAGCCAAAAAAAAAAAAAAAAAAAAAAAAGGTTAGAGGACATTTAAAAATAGCATGAATTTGGAGAACTGCAAATTATATTAGACTGGATTTAAAGAAGAAATATTTTGAAATAATTATAGATTCATAGGAAGTTGCAAAATAGTTCAAAGAAGGCTCCTGTACCCTTTCTCAAACTTGCCCCCATGGCAATATTCTTGCCTAACTATACTGCAGTCTCAAAACCAGGAAGTGAACATTGTCACAATCTACAGACCTTCTTCAGATTTCATGGATTTTTATAACACATGCACTTATTTGTGTGTGTCCACTTTTTTGCAATTTTATTGAAAGTGTATATTGACGTAACTACCACTGTAATGATGATATGGAATTATTACATCCATGGACTTAAAGGAGCTCCCTCATTCTTTTATACTCACACTATTCCCTTCCCCCATCTCTAACCTTTGGCAACCAGTGGTTTGTTTTCCATTGCTAGAACATGTGTTTTTCATTTTTAGAATGATATGAAAATTAAATGCTACAGTATACAATCTTTGGTTATTGACTTTTCCTTGAGATCTATCCCAGTTGCATAGATGAATAGTTTATTCCTTTTTGTCACTGAATAATATTCTACTGTATATATGTACCACAATGTATCTGTTCACCTGTTGAAAGACATGTGGATTATTTCTAGCTATTGGCTAATTAAAAATATTGCAGTAAAGTTGAGATATTCATATTTACATATGGGTTTTACATTTCTGGGAAAAATGTCTATGAGTGTGAATGCAGGGTCATATGGCGAGAAAATGTTCAGTTTTATAAGAAATTGCCAAGCTTCTCCATAATGTCTCTGCCATTTTGCACGCCAGTCAGAAATATATGCAAGATCCAGTTTATCTGCATTCTTGTCAACATTTGGTATTGTCACTTTTTAAAAAGTTAACCATTTTGATATGTGGATAGTGATAGATCATTGTGGTTTTAATTAGCATTTTTCTAATAGCTAATTATGTTGAAAATCTTTTAAAGTAGCATACTTGCCAACTCTAGATCCTCTTTGGTGAAATGTCTTTTCATGCCTTTTGCCCATTTTCTAATTGGGTCTTTTTTTTTTTTTTTTTAACCTTTGAGTTTTGAGACTTTTAAAAACATATTCTAGATATAAGTTCTTGCCAGATATTTGTTTTGCAAATACTTGCCTTTTCATCTCCTAAGAGGGTCTTTAACAGAAAAGTTTTTAATTCTGATGAAGCCCAATTTACTGATTTTTGTTGTTGTTGTCCTGCGAATTGTGCTGAGAGCTCTTTGCCTAGCTCTAGGATCTGAAGATTTCCTCTAATGTTTCTCCTGGAAGTTTTATTGGCTTACCTTTTACATGTAAGCCTTTGACTCATTTTCAGTAAATTTTTATGTAAGATTTGAGGTTTCGCTTGAGGTTTATTTTATTGCCTATGTATATTTGATTCTTTTTAAGGATCATAAACTGACATACTTGTATTAGGAAGCCACCTGGCCAAAAATAAGTTGGTGTTTAGTTAAGTATCACTGAAATATATGAATGATGACAATTGTCGTCTTGTGTAACGTTTTTTTCAATATTTAATTTTCATATTTTTCTTATGCCATAGCATTACTTGATTTATATTATAAACATGTGCAGGTTAAATTTTAATTTGGCTTTTTAAGGTTTTTCTTATTTCACGCCTTAGAACCCACCTGTTTGTCAGTATCACATATTGTTCAGTTCTGTATTATAGAAAATATTGCTTTTAAAAACAAAGTTTCATTCATTTTGTCTGTTTACTTGGCTTAAATAACAAGCAAACCTTCAAAAATTTTTTTTATACTTTTGCTTGTAGGAATGAATGTGTTTAATCTTAACTAAAGTAATGTTAATATTCCTTAAGATTAGCTACGTTTTATCTAACTAAAATTAGCCTTTGGTTTATTTCAATCTTAATATTTACTTTGATGTTTGTCAGATTCATTGTGCTATTAATATAATAGAAATCAGAGCATGTCGATTTCCAGACAGAAATTGCTTGGGTGTTGAGAGATGAAAGTTCTTAGCTCATTTATTTGATAAAATTTATAAAATTTATGAGGAAGATAGCTAAAAATTTACCTGTCTTTTTTTTTTTTTTTAAGATTTTATTTTATTTATTTGAGAGAGAGAGACAGTGAGAGAGAGCACGAGCGAGGAGAAGGTCAGAGAGCGAAGCAGACTCCCCATGGAGCTGGGAGCCTGATGTGGGACTCGATCCTGGGACTCCAGGATCACGCCCTGAGCTGAAGGCAGTCGTCCAACCAACTGCGCCACCCAGGCGTCCCAATTTACCCGTCTTTAAACAGAAAAGTAAAGTGGAACTTTTGAGGATTTTTAAATTCTAATTACTCACTGTGATGAATATGATGCTCTGAATATCTAAAAGAGACTTCTGCCAACTCTACTGAGAATAAGTTAATCATCACAATAATAATAATTACAATTTATGTACAATTTATGTACAAATTATGTACACATCATTTTATGTGCACTGGGTCTGAGATATGCATTTCTCAGAATCTCCCAGGTGATGCTGGTGCTGCTGTTTCACAGATATTTTGATTAGCAAGGCACAGCATGACCCCACCCTCAATTTAAAACTCAGCAATGGGCCAAATTTTATTCTATAAATATTTAAGTTATATATTCTAACTTTTTTGAAAACAAATAATCTGTATATACTCATATAGTTAACCAGATTATTTAATTTTATAATGGTCACAATGATTTTTCTACTTACAGTAGGTAAAGGGAGTTTTATTTTATCATTATCAAAGTTACTTTTTCTTTTGTCTGCATTGTGAGTTTCAGTGTTGCATATATGTCTTTTGGATAAGATATAGAAAATGACTACGTATAGAAAACTATTCCCCACACTGGTGTTCCAGGGTATATGTGTGCATCTGAGTCAGGCTGTTTAATTAATTTGTTTATTTAACAGACCTATTTTTGACATCCTCATTGTCCCAGGCATTTCTCTGTGAATGGACAGTAGGACAATTATGAGCAAAGTAGGCTTCCTCTCTGACAGGAGCTTTAATTGGGGAGATGAACGAATAAATGCAATTATAGTAGATATTTGTGCATAAAATTCAGTATAAGGAATATGAAAGCATATCCAGTTCTGTTAAGGAAGGGGAGTTTGTACCACAAAGAAGTTCATTTGAATTGCCTGAAATTCTTAAGATACTTTTTTTATAAAAGAAGGACTGAGTCTTGACGAGTGTGGACAAAGCCTGAGACTTTTTTGGAAGGAGTCAAAGAATATAATAGCTATAATATTAATCTTCATTAAACTATGATGAAGCTATCATATGACTTCTACACAGTTTTTGTTGCTTTAAAGTGAAAGTTGACTTGCAAAAATGGTTCAGTTGCAAAATATGCTTGTGTAAGAATTGCCACATTGTGTAAGAACTGAAGCCTCTAAAATAGTTCATAAATTATATTTGATGACCTATTAGCATATTTCTTTAACGGATAAACCCATTTGGAAGAGATTGTGGATTCTTTTTAGAGGCAATGAAGCAATTCCTAAGTAAGCTAAGGTCACCCATTCCTGAGTGAGTCAGGGAGATATTTTGATGATTGTCACCTAGTCAAGAAGGTCTCAGAAGTGCACATGAACGCTGAGTGCCTCCTCCTGACCCCACTCTAAGTGTCTCACTTAGATTAGCACTACCCAATAGAAATATAATATCAGTCACATATGTAATTTCAAGTTTTCTAGTAGCTAATGGGAAAAGATAAAAAGAAATGGATAAAATTAATTGTATAGTATATATTATTTAACCCGATATATTCAAAATAGTACATATTTAGAAGAAGAGTTTTTATAGGAAGAGTTGGTATAACTGATAAAGACAATGAAGAGAAAGATTAAGGAGGGAGAGTTTCAGTCAGCTTTGTGTTCCTGATTACAGAGGAAAGTATTCCCATGATGATTCTAATTTTGCCTAAGAGAGGGAGTCAGCAATTATTGACTGCTGACTTGTTTTTAATAATACTTGAAGAGAAATATAAATGGGTGATGTTGTAAATGTAAACGTGGAGATAGGCCATACTTACTTAATTGTAGCTGACTAGGTAGTCATGTCTTCCCCAAGTCAGTTGACTTGACTTGTCCACAGTCACCTTTTCATTTAGGTGAGTCTTATTTAGGTCATATTTTCATATGCTGAATGCCTTACATCTATCCACTAAAGCAAAAACAAACACAAAATGAAACTAAACAGCCAAAGTAAGTATGGCCTTTTTTGATAAAGTGAGATTAGGTAGCTCCTCTGTGCTGTCGTGGTCCTAGACCTTCCAAGATGTGCCAGCCTTACTTTGACTCAGCCAATGACAGCTGTCCCTAATTTTGTTGTCCTAAGAATCTAGCTTATTTACTGTGACTCATTATGACTTGCATTATTCCTGAGTTGGTCTCTGCTCGTAAGAGAGAAATGTTGGAAGGACTGCTCCGTGATCACTCTTGAAACTATTGACAGTCTTGTGGGTGGTGTGCATGTATGAACATGAGTGTTCTGTTATTTTATGACCTTTTCTTTGTGACTTGCTGTTCTTTCTTTCTTTTTTTAAGATTCATTTATTTATTTATTTAACAGACAGAGATCACAAGTAGGCAGAGAAGCAGGCAGAGAGAGAGGAGGAAGCAGGCTCCTAGGAGCAGAGAGCCCAATGCGGGGCTTGACCCCAGGACCCTGAGATCATGACCCGAGCCGAAGGCAGAGGCTTCGCCAGGCGCCCCTGTGACTTGCTTTTCTTATTTTGACTATATGGTATAGTCTATATACAGAATTTCTTCTGTATTTATA
The DNA here is from genome assembly GCF_020171115.1 of Neogale vison. Lineage (NCBI taxonomy): Eukaryota > Metazoa > Chordata > Mammalia > Carnivora > Mustelidae > Neogale > Neogale vison. The sequence goes on along the minus strand of NC_058096.1, from coordinate 34,622,951 downwards.
CTTTTTATTTATTTTATTTCTGCTTACTTTTCATACTTAATAGTTACCATTGTAATAAAAAAATAAAAAAATAGTTATCCTTGTAATAATAAAAGACAGTACTGTTTATAAAAGTGTTTGTGGTCATGAAGTGCCAAATTCTTCCAATGGAATGCTGTTTTCCTTCTCTCTTTAGTATTGTGTACTTCACCTTATAGCTTCTCAGTTCATGCTGACTCACTGTGCATCCCAGGGATGCCGGGTGTGCGTCTTGAATTTAAGAAGAGAAGGATATATTTAGGGAACACATTATTGTCTTTTAGTTGTTTTCCAGAGAGCTTAGAATAGAGGTTTTTATTCAGGGGGTGTTTGCAAGTAGATTTTGGCTGGGAGTCTGGTCCCGCTTGTTCTGCATTATTAGAAATATAGAAATATTTATTACTATTGTTGTTGGAGAGTCCCTAGAAACGCTTGAAAGTAATTCTTCTATCATGTAGTGGCCTGTGGTGGGCAAAACCTCTCTCACATATAGCTTAACCTTTCTCGTGTTTAATACTACTCATGAAGAAGATTGTAATTTGTGCATTGTGCTTTTATCAGGTTGCTGTTCCCAATGCAGTTAGTGTAATTTTTCATTTCCTAACTGTCCTCGGGCAATTCTATTTAACATGCTTTCTATTTCAGAACATTCTCCTATTTAAAAAACTTCTTTTGCCTCAGGCCCAACATGCTTTTCCAGCCAGGCCACTAGTAATTTCTATCCTTGCTGGCTTCATTCACCTTCACTGTTAAAATTTTATATAGATTTCCTAGGAATGTCTTTTTTTTTTTTTTTTTTTTAATGGCATAGCAAATTCTGGGATAGCTAAGCCTTCTATTTGTTGATGTTACTTTGATTTACAGAAATAACATTTTTATTACTAAGAAGAAGACGTGTCTAGTTTTTATTTTTTCTTTCAAATCTGTGTTAGATTGTAAACTAGACTTTGTTTTCGTAATGAATAGAATTTTAACTTTTCACCTGAACTTCTAAAGTTGGCCACAAAATGTGCTTGAACACTAGACAACACTAGACTAACACTAGAATAAGAGGCTGTTTCACTGATTTTTAAAAAAGGGGCTCATTCAAGTTCATTTAATAGGTAGCAAATTCCTTTTTAAGATGGTCTCTTAAAAGTGAGTGAAACAAATTATCTAGATTGCCATCGAAATGATCATAATTTTGGCTTGATTTTAACCTTCTCTCCTTTCATACAACACAATTTTGGCTTGATTTTAGCTTGAGGTGAAGCAGCATTGTAAGTTGAGGCTCTTGAAGGTGATTTTGGGTCTGAATTTGGTAATAATGATATATTGTAGAGGGATTTAGGTTTCTAATGAGGACAGTCTGGTAAACAGAGGCATCCAAGAGAAAGCCTTTGTTATCATTAGCCACTCGCCACTCTGCCTTACACCAAAGTAGATTTTGAAATATCTATTATGAAATCAAGTTTTTCAAGTGTTTGCAGGGAATATATATAGAGATCTCAGTACTAAAATTTGAACTCTGACTATGATATAAATATGTATTATACATTTTTATATGTGTACATATTATATGTGTGTTTGTGTGTATAAATGACTTTTATATCATGTCTCATCTGATTCGGAATAAATGTTTTCCTATTCATCGTGGTGCTGATATCTGTGTAAAAACATGGCAGAAAATGGGGATTTTCTTCTCTTTGGGGATAGTCATCATAGTGTTAAAAAGGAGAAAGGAAGAGTACTTCTTTTTTTGGGTTATAGTTTGCATTTTAAATTTCATTGCTGTTCCTCTCAACTTCCATCTGTGTTGACATTTGGGAATTTTGTCATTGCTCTTTCTCAAGTAGAGTGGAAAAGCTTAAAACAGAATTTACACTTTAAAATACAACAGAGGCTCTGTCACATCGTGATTCACTCCAGGTCTGAGTACTTTTTCTTTGGCCAAAAAAAAAATTTTTTTTTTTTTTGTTGAACAAAATATTTCTCAAGCTTATGACACTGCTCATTATTTTATATTATTAACAACCATTTGCATTAATGGAAAGCTCTGGCTGAAAACACAATGATAAATATTAAAATTTTAAGCACTTAATATTTTATAATACCAAAGAGATATTTTCATATGGATGTATTATGAATTAATTGCTATTTATTAATGATGTGGTTTTATTTTATTTATTTTACGTTATTTTTTAATTAAGGTTCATTTGTAACCTTGGAAATAGTAAAAATGTGGATGAACTGCAAATAGCCATGAACAGATTGGGTGCTGTATGATCTTTCTTTCTTTTTTTTTTTACCCTTAACTTTCTAAATCCCAGTTGGTTGGCACGCATTCATTTTCTCTCCCTCCCTCTACTCCCCTTCACTATCCCAACTGTGTGTGTGTGTGTGTGTGTGTGTGTGTGTGTGTGTGTGTAGGAAAGAGAGAAAGGATCTCTTGGCTGAATAACTAGTAGCCCACACCTCCGTTTAGTTACTGACAGGTTTGGCTGATTGACCTGTTTTAGTCCATTTGGACTGCTATAACAGAGCACCAAAGTGCCTTAAACAACAGGAAATGTATTTCCCACAGTTGTGGACATGTGAAGTCTCAGATGAAAGCTTTTTGGCAGATTGCAGTGTCTGGTAAAGGCACTCTTCCTGATTTGCAGATTTCTGTCTTCTCCCTGTATCCTCACTTGACAGAGAGGAGAGGGAGAAAAACAGTAAGCTTTCTCCAATCTGTGTAAGGGCACAACCATTCATAAAGGCTCCACTGACATGACCTAATCACCTCTCAAATACCCACCCCTTCCTCTACCATCACATTGCGGTTAGAATTTCAGCATACGAATTTTAGGGGGATACAAGCATGGAGTGCATAAGTCCCTAAGACTGTCTAGCTCTTAGTGTTTGTGATGGATTTTGTGGGTAAAGTGAATTTTTAGATTTTAAACAGTGTATGTTCATGCTTGCGTGTGTGTCCTGCCGCACTTTGAGACAGTACAGCAGAAACTGTCATTTTCTAAGGCAGCCATGAGACTAGTGACCATTTAATAATAACTTTTAATAATGATGGCTACATGATTGAAATTAAGGAACAGTAGATTTTGGGGGCCGTTAATTTTAAGTACTATAAAAGGCAAAAAAGGAATATTGTAAGTCTCCCCAATTTTTTTTTAAAGATTTTATTTATTTATTGACAGAGATTACAAGTAGGTGGAGAGGCAGGCAGAGAGACAGGGGGAAGCATGCTCCCTACTGAGCAGAGAGCCCGATGCCGGGCTCGATCCCATAACCCTGGGACCATGACCCGAGCCCAAGGCAGAGGCTTTAACCCACTGAGCCGTCCAGGTGCCCCAAGTCTCCCAAATTTTTTACCTTCAAATTGGTAAGACTGGGACTCTTAAAAGTTCCGGGGTTCATGGGAAGTGAGGCAGAGTTCTGGTTATAGGCAGACATAATTCATTCATCAGGTAGCCTGGGAAGGAATAAGTAAGCTATTTTTATTTCCTCAAGTTGAAATAATTATAATGAAATTTTTTTGGAGAAAAATAAGATCTGAGAAGGAAAGGATAGTTTAAGAGCACTTATAGCATTTTAGTTTTCTTATAAAACATAACAATAAATAATGGTGCTAACTCTGGACTAAACAGATACAAGTGGATATCATACCAATAATTAAGCATTCATTTTAATGTTTTTGATAAGACCTTAAGCCATTTCTTTCCACTTTCCTCCTTGCCTTGTCATTAGAGATCTGTAGGTACATTTAACTTATAAAGAAGGAAGAGATGCAAATAATTTATATTAGATTTCTTTGTGTTTGATTTGGATATTCCCATGTAGGAGCGATGTAGTAAAATTGGTGTATACTTTTGAATGTATTAGATAGGGAAGTATTTATTTCTTGAGTAGATGTTTAGGAAGAGTGGAGACCCTACCACATAATTTCTCTATAATCGTAATAAAAGTTAATTACTAATTTCAGAGACATTCATTAGGTATTAAACATATTTTTATGCTAACTGAACCCTTTATTCTGTTTCCTTTCCTCCTCTTTGCTTTCCATTGGTTCCATCTCTTTTCTGTGAACTTTAGTTGATTTTCTGGCTGATCAGCTGATTAAAGGTAAAGTGATAATAGCTGATAATAACTTAATATTGTACTGTTATGTGTTTTATATATTTAAATGACTGTATTTGCAGGCTAATTGAAGATCATCCATTTGAGAATTTTTGGACTTTCAGCGAGGGAGCGTTTTTGTTTTTAAACTGTGTCCACCTTTATGTAATGCTTACTCTTAAGAAAAGCCAACACATGGGACACCTGGGTGGCTCAGTGGGTTAAGGCCTCTGCCTTCGGCTCAGGTCATGATCTCAGGGTCCTGGGCTCGAGCCCCACATGGTGCTCTCTGCTCAGCAGTGAGCCTGCTTCCCTTCCTCTCTGCCTGCCTCTCTGCCTACTTGTGATCTCTCTCTCTCTCTCTGTCAAATAAATAAATAAAATCTTTAAAAAAAAAAAAAAGAAAAGAAAAAAGAAAAGCCAACACAGGAACCTGGGTGGCTCAGTTGTGTTTGCCTTTGGCTCAGGTCATGATCCTAGGGTCCTGGGACTGAATTCAGCATCTGGCTCCCTCTCCCTCTGCCCCTACCCTCTGCTTGTTCATATACGCTCCCTCTCTCTCAAATAAATAAAGAAAATTCTAAAGAGAAAAAAAAAAGCCAACGCAATACCAAAAAAACCCAAAACAAAACAATCATGAGCTACACTATTGTTGTTATATTTTGGAGACCATCTAAGTTCTGATTACTCTTTTCCTAGTAAACAAACTAGACTGAGCTATAAGGAAGGGAAATTTCTGCAGTAACAAACCAAAGGCCCCAAGATAAGGCCTGGAATTGAAAATAGGCAGTATGAGATAACTAAAGCCATTATGAGATTTTGCTTTCTCTCCCTAACCATGCAAGTAGCCAGTAGTGCCTCTGGATCACCTGTGATAAATTCTGTTAAACTACAAATCAGGAGGCTTGGGTAGGGGCTTGCAAATTTGCATTTTGAACAAGTTCACAGGTGATGCTGCTGGACCACACTTTGAGTGGCAAGGTCAAAGAGTGCATGAAGTTGTTGATGTCATTTGCTGACCACTTTCCCTCCAAGTTGTTAATTTTTCTTTTCTTTTCTCTTTTTGCCTTAATTGTGCCAACATATTTAACTATGTTTCCTGTAGTGCTAGTAATGCATAAAAATACATTGCTGCCAAATCCTTACAGATCTTGCAGTTAAAGTTGATTGTGTGCTTTTATCTCTATTCTATAATTAAGGAGCCTATGCTATTGCCACTTAGAGTAGTTCATCTTCGATGGTGGAATTTCTCTCTTTAAGGGTTTAAACTCGCCCCCATAATCTTTACAGTGTGCTAAAATATCTCATATTAAAACCAACAGAGATATTTCAGTGATCATTCCTATGGAAATTGCATTACTTCAGCTCACATTCCTGATATCTTTCAGAGTTTTTTGTGTGTGGAACAGAATGAACATGTCAGGATTTCATCACAAATGAATCGTGATTCAGACTTTCAATTAGAAAAACATTTATTTTTCCACCTGACTTTTCTTAAAAATTATCCAGTATAATCTTGGTTGTATATGTATTCAAAATAATCTATGCCCACAAATTCAGAGAAGGAAATGTTTGTGTTATAATCTGCTGGAGAAAATTAATGCAAGAAAATATATCTTAGCAAACTGCTCTGTAGATGTGGTCATCTAGTGGGAGTTTTGTACTACAAAGGGAAGACTGAAATAAGTAAACTGTTACATTGTTAATATTATTTAGGATCACATTTTCTTGGAGCTAAGAAAAAAATTCAGGTGTGAGTTAGACAAAAATGTAAAAGTATAGGTTAAATAAAGGATAGGTTTAATAAAAAGTATAGGTTAAATAATAGATAATGGTTAATTTTAATTTTAATTGTTTATTATGGGCTATACAACGGTATTCTTGAAATTTAGAAAAAGCCTTGCCTGACTTACATAAAATTTAATAGGTGTTTATGTTTAAAAAATGAAAATAAGAAAACTAGCATAAATATATTCCAAAGGAGTAGAATATATGAGTCAGTCCTCAAGGGATGACAAGGTAAGGTAAAATTGCCTTAACTCATATGGGAAGCCTAATGAAAAAGATTCAAGTCAGTAATGAAAACACTCTCAATAAAATCAAGTCAGCTAGAGAACCAGTGTGATCACATTATTGTGTTGCCTAAGTTTATGGATAGATTAAACTATTTTTCTATCAAGAAAAGTTAGTTTCTTAGATCCAAACTCTCCTGAAATAGGCATTAATTCCCTCAGTTATTTACCAGGTAGTATGTTAGGTTCTTGAATGTGTGTCTTTATCTTTTTTTCTTGAGTAATTATTGCCTAATGGGAAGTACTAAGAATAATCCAGTGATAGATGTCAATATACCAAACTTCCCTGATAAACAAGATGTAAATAAATTCCTAGTTCTGGAAGACACATACCCAGAAGTTTTTTCTGAGCTTCATGAAATATTTTATTTAAAATACAGAAACTGGCTGATTGGTACATTGACAATATGTGTGTTTTGCAGTATCATTTGGTCTGTGTTCTAATCCCAGCCCCCTGACTTATTAGTTAAGTGACTCATGGGCAAGTTATTTAATGTCCCTAACCCTTAAGTTTTGGATCTATAACATGACGATAATGATAGTAGGTTTGCTGAGATTTAGTGAGGATTAAATGAAATAATCTGTGTAAAGACTGACAAGAGGTTAGTTCTCAGTAAATATTATTGATGGTGATAAGGAGATATAGGTGGTAAGGTGATCTTAGGAATTGCATTCCAGGGCATACAATTTTTATGATGCTATAAGCTGATGAAGGTAACAAAGACAAAATACATAATCACCCCAATCCCTAAATGTTAAAATTTTTCTGTAGATTTCTTTCCTTAAGGGATTGCAGTTACTACCATAGCTTTAAATCAGGGCTTTCCAACCTATGGAGAAAGATCAGTCTATTATATATTTTTAAAAATATATATAATCTAATAGAGACATACTTTTATAAAATTCAACAAAAGTATTAGAAAAAATAAATTTAAAAGAAAAGCCCTAGTTTTTATTACAATAAAATATATAAAAATACTTTGTACAGTTGCTATAAAAGTTTCCAGATGCTTATTCTCATATTCTCTACCTATCTCATTATGGACCAGTGATCATAGTTGGCAGCTCAGCATTGGTCCATGCATCACATGTTTGAGTAGTACTGCTTAAATATATATCCTGATTACTTCAAAATTTATATCTATATCCAAATCTTTTCTCTGGTCTTTAGATGCATATTTGGTGAAGACCATCTCTCTCTTTTAAGTAAATGGTACCATGTATCTACTCAGTAGAAATCTACCATTATTGATTCCTCTCTTTCCTCTCTCCCCCTTCTCCTACCAGTTCACCTCTATCCTATTGAATCTTACCCTTAATTTCTAGTGTTAACACTCTAATCCAACCCACCATCATGTCTGATCCAGTTTGGAACTTGACTTCCTGTTTCTACTCATCACCCCTTACCCTCATGTTTACTAGAATGATTTTTTATTTTTTTGGAAATAGTCTGTTTCTAACCTTTTAATGCCTTTATGTTTTAGTTCTAGTCTCCTTGGCCTAATGGTATGTAATAATTACATTTTCAAAGGGTTAGGAGGAAATTCCAGCATTCTAGGTAGGTGATTATAGTAGCTTAGATTGAGGTGGTGGTTGTGTAAATGGAAAAAAAAATACTGATTCAAAATATTTCTAAGTATTAAAATCAATATGAAAAGCCAGAAGTATAGAGACAATTTTTTCTTCTATAGAGAATAGAATACTATTCTTCTCAAGATATACCTGTATGCCTGTCAGTTCCTTCGGGCCCATAACTGAGTCAGATCCTAGGCTTTCACAATGACGTTGGCATTTTAGGTAGAAAACTAATTTGTGTTAACAGTAACCTGGAGATAGTGTACTGGGTTGAATTCTAAGAAAAGTAGACTAAGGAGGATGGAACATACTAATATGAGTATTCATAATATTCATTTTCTAATTCTGAATATCCTAATATTCAGATTGAGCCAGATTTATCTATACTGAGTGTTCTTAACAAGAATCTGGATTTAATGTGGATTTAATTTAATGACTCCAACAGTTTGCTTGCTTATTTGACTGGAACTTGAGCTGAACAACAAGGTAACATTTAATGAGGTTGAGATGCCTGAACATTCCTAGGCTGTGAAGAGGAAGAGAGGCCTGGGAAGATGGGAATGGGAGAATAGGTTTATCATGTACAGCTTTATCTACCATGTCACTCTGTCCTTGATGAAGTCACACCTTTGATTTAAAACTTTAAAATGTAGTGGTGAGAGGAGCAGACCTTTGTAGAAGTAGCTACAGGCTTGGAAATGCTATTGAGATACGTTGCCTTTGAACTGAACTCATTGATTTTAGTGGGGGTTATGGGATCTGGTAGCAAAACACTTGATTAGGTAATTGTAATTGCTGTAATAGTCTTCAAGTGTAGAGTGGCAGTCATTGTTTTGAAATGTAAGGCTGTGTGGTATGAGTAATAGATCACAGTGTCCTTTGGAATATGATATATTGGTAGATTACCAAATTTTTACCTGATCTATAAAACTGGGGAAATTCTATGTACGTTGAGTAGAAACTTGACTTGTGTTAACTGAAATAGGAAGAACTGCTCCTCTTGCAGTCATTTGATTAAAGGAGAGGCTGATTTCCCTTGAGAAAGGACATAAAATACCACCATGCATATGTTTTAAATCTTTCAAGCCTTTCCCAAAGAGACCTGCTGTTTACCAGGAAGAAGCCCAGACTTTTGAGAATTTATAAAAACAGAATCTGGAGTGATCCTAAGGATGTAAATGCCACAGTGGCATATCAGTTAGACTTGAAGCTTCTGTAGGTCACTTGATCTTCGTCACTATGGGTCCAAGTGGCTTGGCAGACTGATGCTGTAGTTAATTTCCAGTTTCCTGAGTGCATAGTTGCAACAGACTTGGAAATTGACGGTTTTCACACTGACTTCTTGTGGAATGAGGACTCTTTAGGAAGGATCAAGTGGAAGCCTCTAGAACTGCCCCTCACTAACAAAAAAGAAAAATCCTAAGAAGTATTGCATCCTTGGAAATATTGCAGCAAGTATGGCCACTCTCAAAGACTTGAACAATGTAGCAAAGATACAAGATTCATATAACATTCCCTTTTGATTTGCTGATTTGATGGATGATCTCAGAGAACAACTGTGGACTAAATAAAGTAAACCTAATTGGTGTGACTCCAGTTGCTTTGCTTTCTAAAATATAGTATCAGTACAGTCCTTGGTACCTGGTATGCAGCAATTGATCTGGTGATTTTTTTTTTTTTCCCTCTATGCCAATTAGTAAGGACAGTCAGAGACAGATGGCCTTCAGTTTGCAGGGAGAGCTGAAAAACCTTCATATTTTTAGAATAGGGCACTGATATTTTTCTTGATCTCTGTCATAATATGGTCCATAGTAATCTTCTGATGGTTAATTTTATTTGTCAACTTAACTAGACCACAGGGTTCCCATATATTCAGCTAAATATTACTCTAAAGGTGTCTGTAAGGGGAATTCTAGATGAAATTAAATTTGAATTAGTAGACTGAGTAAAGCTGACTGCCGTCCCCAATGTGAGTGGGCCAAGTCCTGTATAGAACAAAAAGACATGGAGTAAGGGAGAACTCTTTCTCCCTGCCTGTCTTTGAGCTGAAACGTAGGTCTTCTCCTGCTTTTGTATTTGGACTTGGACCAGAACTTACATCATGAGCTCTCTGGTTCTCAGGCCTTTGGGCTCTGATTGGAACTATGCCATCAGCTCTTTTGGTTCTTAGGCCTTTGGATTTCAGCTGGTAGCACTAAACCATTGGCCCTCCTGGTTCTCTAGCTTGTCCACTGCAGATCTTGTGGCTTCTTAGTCTCTATACCACATGAATCAATTCCCTATGATAAATCTCTTTAATAAATACTTATATATCTCCTACTGGTTCTGTATCTCTGAAGAACCCAGACTAATACAGATTTTAATCATTTAGATATCTAGAAAACACCACCCTGGGCCACTTACAGTAAAGGCATCCTACTTTTTAAATATGATTAGTAGGGAGTAGCGAGCAGGCTAGATGCCTTAGGGTAGTACTCACATAGGCCACATGGTAGATGAGAAACTCCGTGCTTTAAACTGGTAACCCTGCAAAATTTAACTTAATACAGTGTTCAAATATTGGTTCAACACTTCTATAAAGTTTTTCCTTTCCCCAAATGACTGGTGTTAATTAAATACAGAAAAGATAAAGAATTCCACATTCATTTGAAGAGAGAGCACTCATTTTAAACAACTTAAACAGTATCAAACCTCTGAAACTTACAGAGTTGTGTATCTTATTTACTTATTTATTTATTTTTAAATATTTTATTTATTTATTTGACAGTCACAAGTAGGCAGAAAGGCAGGCAGAGAGAGAGAGGGGAGGGAGCAGGCTCCCTGCTGAGCAGAGAGCTTGATGTGGAGCTCGATCCCAGGACCCTGAGATCATGACCTGAGCCAAAGGCAGAGGCTTTAACCCACTGAGCCACCCAGGCGCCTCATGTGTACCTTTTTTAACCTGAGCTTTATCTTTGAATAGGGATTATTTTTTTATTGTTAACTGGAAAATAAATTTCTGGAATTTAGTGTATTTATTTTACACCTGCACACACTCATATATAAAAATCAATGTCATCTTTAAAAAATTAAATTCTATTATTGAATGATTTCTATGGAAAAATAAGTTAAATTGTAAAGCTTTAGGAATAAACTAGAGTTTCCAACCTCAAAGTTTTCTTGTTTTTATGATTTTATTTATTTGAGAGAGAGAGACAGTGTGCAGAGGGAGAAGCGGACACCCTGCTGAGCAGAGAGCCCAGCCGAGCCACCCATGCACCCCACCATCCTCAGGGTTTTTTTGTTTTGTTTTGTTTTAATTGATTATACCTAATACTTTTAAACAAATGACAGATGACTAGGTAAGAGAGGCAAATTTGTCCAATTCCCACCCTTGTTCATGTAAAGGAGCAGAATTCATTTCAGCAATTTATTTAGTGTCTACTGTTGGCTAGGTACAATTACAGGCATTGGAATATGAGTGAATAAAACAGACTAAAATCTGTACATTTGAGAAGCTTACTTTACAGTAGCAGGGGACTGGGTGATACGCAGTAATTATAGTAAATATTGGATGATAAATGCTATGGCAAAAAGAAAACGTAGAAAAGAAGAAATAACACAGAATGGACCAGCAGTTTTAAATAGGCTTTTTTTTTTTTTTTTTTTTTTTTTAAGGTGGGTACTGTTGAGCATATGGCACTTGTGCAAATGTGAAGGGGAATTACTTATGTAGATACTGGGTGGAAGAAAGTTCCAGACAAAACAGTCCTTAGGGGTTTGCCTGAAGAATTTAGGAAATCTGTTTGGGACATAGTAAGCTAGGAACAGAGCAGTAAGAAATGGCATAGAAAGATAAATTGAGTAAGGCTCAGTTATGCAAGTACTCATAAATTACTGTAAAGATTGGTTGGTTCTTACTGTGGGTGAGATAGGGAGCCACTGGAGAGTTTTGACCAGAGAAATGACATGATTTTATGGTTAAAATGATTACTGTATTAGGGTTCTCCAGGGAAATAGACCAGTACTCTCTCTCTCTAAGCCAACAAATAAACAAAAGTTTATTAAGCGGAATTTGCTTATGTGACTATGTGTACTGAAAAGTCCCAGGATCTGCTGTGTGCAAGCTGGAGGCCCAGGAAAGCCAGTGTCACAGTTCCAGTGATAGTCCAAAGGCCTAAAACCAGGAGAATCGATGGTATAAATTTCAGTCTGACTCTGAAGGCCTGAGAACCACAAGTACAGATGTTATAAATCCTAGTTTAAGAGCAGGAGAAGTTGTTGCAGAGAGATTTTGTTACTTCCTCACCTTTTTTTCTGTTTAGGACTGAAGTGGATTGGGTGATTCCCACTCACCTTGGGGAGAGCAGTCTTGTTTACTCAGTCTACTGGTTCAAATCCTAATCTCTGGAAAGATTTTCGCAGACATACCCAGAAATAATGTTCAGTCAGACATCTGGGTAATAGGTTTTAGGAAATGGAGAATAGATTTCAGGAGACAAGGATGTGAGAGGGAAGACTATTACATAATGTAGGTGACAAAGACAATGGTGGTTTGGACTAGTAGCTTAGCAGTGGAGGTTTAGAGTGTGATTGGATTATGGATCTGTTATGAAATTTGAATCAAAAGGACCTCCTGGGGACGCCTGGGCTGCCTTCGACTCAGGTCATGATCTCAGGGTCCTGGGATCCAGCCCCACATCAAGCTCTCTGCTCAGCAGGGAGCCTGCTTCCCCTCTCTCTCTGCCTGACTCTCTGCCTACTTGTGATCTCTCTCTCTGTCAAATAAATGAATAAAATCTTTAAAAAAAAAAAAAAAGGACCTCCTGCTAGATTCGATATGAGAAAAAGAAAGGAATCAAGGATAACTCTAAGGTTTTTGTTATGAATAAGAGGAAAGAATTTAATAAAGTGACTACATTTATTTATCATTTTTATAGCTGAATATGGGATTTTGCTCATTTTAGAAGGAAATGGGCTTGCTGTATATATTTGCCTGATATAAAAGATACTATTGTTGTCTAATGTCCTATTTGTGAGTGTTAATTATCTCCATTAATAGTAGGCTTTATATTTCATTTTACTTACTGACCTGGGTTCATGCAGTTCTCATGCGTTCTATATATTCACTGATTTAACAGCTATATTTCAATGTAAGTATGAGGCTTTGTGTTAGGTCTGGGCTACAACAATAAAGACCAAGTAGACAGCTGTCTTCATGGTGTTACAATCAATATGTCTAAAGGTTTTTTTTGTTTGCTATTGCTTTGTTTTGTTTTTCCCATTATTTCCTGTAGAATTGGATACAGAAATTAATCTTTATTCAAAAGTTATAAAATGTTGTAAAAAGTTAAGTAAAATGTTATAAAAGGTTTTCAACATTTTATCAGGGCTTCCACAGGAAATAAATGTCAATCAAAGCAGTATAATCTAAGGCTGATTTATTTATAAAGTGAATATTTCTGAAGATATGGTAGTAGGGAAACCTAAGTGGATAATGCAGTGACCAAGGGCTTAGCCGACTTGCTCCTGTGGGTAGTCTGAAGGATTAAGTGAAGGGGAACTTAATACAATCTAGAAGGAGAATATGATATAGATACATCCATTTTGAGAAGAGCAGTGAGTGGTCTTAGGTCAGGGGACATGGTGAGCTCAATGGCATGGAGGGAGCCTGGAGTATATGTATCCTGATACCGCACTCCCCACCCCGACCCCTACTCTTCTCTCTTCCTGGATCTCCCTAGTGGCCAAACCCTATTGGCTGCCAGAAATCTATTAATATGGTCCATATAGGTCATGATATTGATACAGAGAACAATGGACAGAATAATAGAAGATAGGTCTGGAGGAGCAAATGAAAGATGTCTGGACAGTTTGCCCCTTTTGCCTCTCAGTTTATATTCTTAACCTTTTTCAAGGTGAAATGTTTTGTGATCCTGAGGTAGACAGTACACAAAGTCCCATCATCTATGCTACCATCTGTGATGTCAGACTCGTCCAACCCTCACTGAAATAGAAGGCATTGGCTAGTATTCTTTATATAAGATAGCACAGAGGAAAAAAAAATAGAGAAAAAAATGACTGAGTACTATAAAACATAATTGCTATAGGCCATTGTAATCATCGTCCACCTTGGCTGGATGGGGGTTCTTTGCAAGGTGAAACTTTATGGGGAACGTTTTCAAGGTTCATTTCCACAGGATCTGAGTCCTTGGTAGTTCTGTTTTTATTGGGTTACACCTTATTGGGACTGTGGGGCATCCCAGTGTATCTCCTGATTTTAAACATAGTCCTTTTGGCCTCCATTGTGAAACTACAACATCTTCCTCCTTGTCTTCCCATGGTTCAATGACAAATGGAGTGCAAGATGGCTAGAGAGTAGTCTTAGCTTTCAGTTAATCAAAAATGTGACCATATTTCTTGTTGGAAGAATTCCTCTTCATTGGGAACTGGGACGCCACATGCACCAAGCCTAAAGTTGGTGTGAAGCAGAATTCTTCCTGTATCTGTTATCAGATATGATAATGAGAGGGGCTACACCGACATCGTCCATTTGGTTCATGGATCCTGTTTATGGACAGATATTGCTGTTTATGGACAGATATTGCTGTTTATGGACAGATATTGCTGTACATTGGCTGCTAGTTTGAAACATACACTGAGTCTCCTAGGACAGTAGCTCAACCTCTCAGACTATTGCCTATCAAATGTAATAATTGAGCCTTCAGCAGGCCATTCTGCTATTTTATAAAGCCAGCTATTTCTAGATGATAGAGCATATAGTAATACCAGTGAATTGCCCAAGAATTAGCTCATTATCTATATTATATAGCCTGTTGTCAGAAGCACTGTTGTTTCATCCAACATGACAACTGATAAAGTATAAGATAAATCCCTGAATAGTAATGCTGGTGGAAGAATCAAAGACAGAGCTCTACGCAGAATATATTTATCCTTGTAAGGACAAAATACTGCTCCTCCTTGAGTCCCTCCTTGCTGTGATAGGTCCAGTGTAATCAGTCCACTACCAAGTAGTTGATCAGCCCAGAAAATGGTAATATTCCTGGGTTTTCGTGGGGACAGCCTGCTCTTTCACTGGCTGCATGCTTGGCAGAGATAGTAGCCAGATTAGACTTGGTGAAGGTGGAAGAGCACTTTAGCCACTTTGTATGTGAACATGGGTGGCATAGGCTGAGGAGAATGGTTGACTGGCAATGGATGTCATCATACTCTGTACTTATTCCTAGAAGTCAATCAACATACTTGTCTGTCACTGATTCTTAAACTTGTTTCCAAATTCTGCCTTGCTGGCTAGAGCTTGTAGTTACTAGCCTATAAGTCAGTGTCAGACTGCATTTCCAGTTACTTCTCACTCCATTCAAAGTAGAAAACCAGATGTATAGTCTGGTTTTGCTCTCTGGGAAGGTTCCTGCTGAATGGAATTATAATATACTCCTAACTTACACAGATGCATTATCCAAGCTCAAGCTTTTTCCTTCTGTTTCTTGCCCGTTGGGATCTTATCCTCAGGTCAAATATGCAGGTTGAGGGAGAGGCAGCAATGTAGTAGGAACAAGTGCTTTCGGAGTCTGAGCCTCTTGTTTTATGTGGTTTAGTTTACTTGTAGAAACCGCTTCCATTTTGAAATGGAATTCCATTCTGCAGTCCATAATGGAAGGTTTGGTGAATCTGATAATACCGAGTTCAACATGGACAATTCAAATCTCATAGTCACTTGATGTTAATGAGGAGGCCAGGAGCTGCTTTTCAAATTGAGAGCAGTTGCCTGCAAAGAATGGCATGAGTTCCCTTTGATGTAAACCACATATATTAGCTTCTTGAGGTAAGAGGGCAAGGTTGAAAAGGTTAGACCGTGAATTTGGAGGGGCAAAGGGAGGATACCTGGCATACTTTGAACTCTTTGAAGAATTCCTAATCTTTTTAATGATAAATATTTAATCAGCTCTTCTGTTACTATATATCCTTTTGTATAGGAGGGCATCAGTAATAATTTGATTTGCTATTAGAATTTAGACTTAAGTTCGTAGTAGTGTTTTTCTAATTGTGCCTTTTTTTTTCTTTGCCAGAGACACTTACTTCTTTTTCTTTCCTTTCCCTGCCGCAGCCCCCCGCCATGGCCAAGTAATAATTAGGGTGTATTTCAGATGTACATTCTGTTGCAATATATAGTCAAACTAAACATGTCATCTCCAGACTAGATTGGTGATTTACTGCTAGCCAGATTTACTGTTTCTAGTTTCCTTCCTGTTCATACCTGCCTGTTTCTGCTATTTAGAGGAAAAATTGGATGAGGTGGTTTCATATTATTTTCATTATGCATCTATGTTGAAGTAGGTCTATAGCCAGGGTAATTAGAAAGCATAAAACTGGAATAAATCAATTTCTCTAGCATTATAGTAGTTCTTCCTTTCCCTACCTATAGAGTTCCTACTTCATTAGCCCTAAATTTTTGTATTTTTTTTTTACAAAGTTCAAATAACTTTCAACACATTTAGCTATCTTTAGGATGACAGATGTTTTCATTTCTTTAATATATGTATGTATGTGTGTGTGTGTGTGTATGTGTGTGTGCGTGTATATTTATATATAGCAGATTCTTGCTCAGTGAGACCTTTTAAATTCGGAAAGTTTTCATATTATCCTTTTTTTCTCCCTCAGTACTATATCTTTTGGTTCATTTTCAGTGTTTTATGTTTATGACTTAACAACCAATCTGTACACAAAATAGGTACTGCCAAGAAACTAATTTTTACTGGTAACTCTATAGTAATTGGGAGGTTAATCAATAATTCTACTATATAATTAGCTTATATAATTCTAAATAATCATAATATGAGCATCTTTAAAAATAATCTTTTTCTTGACAATTCTGGCTGGGTGTCAGTTTTAGTGAAAAAAGGCTACATTTAAGAATCTGTTACTTTGGAGGCCATCAGGACAGGCTGGAATTATGAGAAACCAAATGTCACTTCAATTTATTCAGCATGCATTTATCTTCCAAAAGAAGCTTAAAAATATACTGCCTACTTTTTTTCCTATTTTTGCTGAGAGTCTTACTTTATAATGACATTCATATTCTCTTTTGTATTTTAGCTTGAAAATTGTTAAAATTTCTTATCATAGGAAGAATTGCATTGACATGTTTGGCATTATATTATGTGGTGATTGCTCAATGGCAGAGGATTAAAAATTACTTATTCACAAACATTTAAGTATAGAAAGTTAACATGTCTGAATTGATAATACTTCATAAAAAGTAGTTTGTTGTTCTGGAAATGCTTGATCAAATTCCCAACTATTGACTTAAAGATCCTCTAACACTCAACCACATAATTATTGATTTTTTTTCTGTTCTTATAATAGTTTAGTAATCTGTGATTTTTGTTTTCAAATAAAGATATGATCTGTTAGCCTCTTTTCAGTAGATGTAACACATATTGCATCAAGGGAAGAGAATGTAGAACATTTACAGGATTCCTGTTTGAACGGAATTTTGCCTAGGAGTTAAACAGGTTTACATTTTCATTAAAAAAATACCAAGTATCTAGTCCATTGAACTGCCTTAATTTGGTCATTTGATTGAGTTGGATATCACCCTCGCCATTATTTCAGCCTTAGGAGAGAGAGGAGAAGGGACCAGAAACCCCTCACTAATACACTTTTCTCTTGACCCCGCTCACTTAAGTCACCGAAGTAAGCCCACATGTCTTCACTGGGCAACATCACTTTGTTTGGTGCCCAAAGGTAAGTACAGATAATACTGGGGAGCCCTACCAAAGACTTTTTCCTGAATACTGTGGGAAGTATTGCTGGGGCATTTGGAGTAATCCCTCTGTTGGTACAGACTCGAAACACGATTCATATAAAGCCCAGGGTTGCTTAGCAACTTCTATATATAACCCTTTGAGTGATCTCTGCCTCTTCTTGTCCAGAACTGAACATTTCTTTGTTTTTAAAAAGAAACTAAAGTCCTACTTTAGAAATGGGGTATTTCTCATATGTAATCTCAATTCTGATGTGTCTCAGGAGAGTCCCAAAGACATTTTTAGTACCAAAAAATAACCTGAAGGGGGGATGTATTGTTAGAGACTATTACTCTGAGAGGAAAAATATGATATTATGGAAAAGAATGTATTTGGATTTTACCTAAATTGAGACATTGAGTAACATTGGGTTGTTGATATGTTTCGTCTTACTCTTTTAAAGAGGCAAAAAAAAAAAAAAAAAAAATCTTCTTGCTTATCAGGTTTAGTAACCTTATTTAAGAAGCTATTTACTGGGACACCTTGGTGGCTCAGTGGGTTAAAGCCTCTGCTCACGGCTCGAGTCATGATCTTGGGGTCCTGGGATCGAGCCCCACATCGAGCCCCACATCGGGCTCTCTGCTCAGCAAGGAGCCTGCTTTTCCCTCTCTCTCTCTGCCTGCTTCTCTGCCTACTTGTGATCTCTGTCAAATAAATAAACAAAATTAAAAAAAAAAAAAAGAAGCTATCTACCTACCCATCAGTAAGCATTTAAAACAGATTGATGTGCATAGTAGTGATGTAAAAAAGTTTTGTTTATAAGGCTATTTTTGGGCTTCAGTCTCCAAAAATCAGGTCTAGTAGAAGGCATTGTGGCAAGCACCTCAAAAATCTTGATTGTGATAAGCATCCCAGTTGAGTTGGATGTAGAAGGGACAGCACTTAGAGAAACACATGTTTTGGGAATTTTATGTTAAGTTAAAATGCATTCATTGGCTTTTGAGAATTTATGTGATATAAATATCTAAAATTGGTATTAGTATTTGGGTATGAAGATATTTTCTTGTTTTTCATGTTTTAAATTTGTATTTTCTACTTTCAGAAAAATTAATTTTTGCTTCTGATGAATGAGATTCCCCCGCCCCCCGCCCCGGGGAAGACACCACATTTTTATGTATACACATTAAAGCACTATTTGCTAACCTAAGGGGTTTTGGGATTCTGTAGAGGTGCTGTGGAAACTGGACATCAAACTTTGGAATGCCTATTTTGTAGTTGGTTGAGACTTTTAGATTTTTTTTTTTCCTTTCTTGAACAAGAGAAAACTTTTTCTCTGTCATGCAAATCTGACTGTGATTCTTCTTATTGACTAAAAAGATCTTGGCGAGTGGGAGATGTTGGTTAAAGATGATAATTTTGAGTCCCATCTTGATACCACAGAACTATAGGAAATAATTAGTGAACAGTATCATAATTTACTTATCATACTTGGAAGCATTTTGATCTTTTAAATTTAGAATGTTAATAAGAAAATGCTGGCAAATACTGTTTTTAGTGTGAATTTGGAAACAAATCTAGTTTCCTTTAAAGTGAGTTGTATAAAATATTTTAGATTTATACATGTGTATTTCCTATAAGATGAATCTTTCCTTGCCTTTGGACTTCTCTCAATTATAGCCATGTTCCCTGAACCAGGACAGGAACCAAGAAAGGAGTCTTATGGAAAAAAATGTCAAACATACTTTTCTCAGCAGTTGTTGAGCTGGCGGGTTCTTGATGGGGTGCAATTATTGTTTAGGTGTTCATCCTAGTAGCCACTTAGTGGGAAGGAATTTGAAACCTAGTGTTTTCCAGGAATGAGAAATAAAACAAAGAAAGCAAAACAAGCAAACACACAACTGAAGCTCAGGCTTTGATTTTGGAGTTGATTTGTGAGACTGAATGACTAATGCTTTTCATACTCCTGCACACGGTCTATAAAGCAGGAGGCAGGGCCGAGAGAGTGGCTGCAGATACATAATTACATGGCTCTCTCCGTCTTCTCTGGGGTTTTAAAATAGAAATAATGTTACTCTTGAGGGTGCAGAGCTGGACTTTTTGTGCTCTGGTGGTAACCAGTCTTAGAAGAGAATGAGTATGTCATGCTTCAGTGCCACTGCTTTTCGTATTTATTGTTTGTAAGCGTGGTTTTGAGAATATTGCTGGAAGTAAGAAGAAAGGAGGGAAATAGGTATTGAAGCAAACAATAATAAAATAGATCTATCACTGGAACTGTCTGTGCAACAAGCAGTGAAGTAATTTAAGATGTATTGCCCTGTTTTTAAAGAAAAAAATACATGGTGAAAAAACTGAATGGTTCATTCTACTGTTCTACAGGTGGTAGTTTTCATTTAAACATGGCACTCTTGATATTGCAATGTTCTTTTAAAAAATCATTAATTTTATTTATTAGGGAGGATGTATGTCGTTTTCTGCTGTGGGGTGAGGTTGACATTTGGAGAGTGAGTAAGGAACTATCAGGAAGGTTGTGGTAGGTTTTATCCTTCAGGAAATGATGCTGTAAGCGAATATTACTGAATTTTCTTGAAGACAGGCACTACACTTTTTTCATTTGTTCTTTTTAGCTCAAGAGATATTTTCTTCAGGAGCACCTGAACCACAATAGCTGATTATGTATTGGAGATTGAAAGTAGGAGAATTAATGAGTGGGTAAAGGGGGTGGAGAAATGTGTATAGGCAGTATCAATTCTCTTCAAGGCTTTAAAGGACCTTGTGCGTTCCGTTTCAGCAGAGTGATCTGTGGTAGCAGATCATATTATTGACTTAGGAGAGTTATACCTTCTATTATAATGATTAGTATAGTAGAAGAGCTAAAGAGATATAAGTTTTCATTATTTGGTTGTCTTTGCTTTTCAACAAGTAGTCTTTCAAACTTTTGTTAAATTAGACAATTAGAAAAAAATATGCTCTACCTTAGAACTTTTAAATTATTTTTTAGGTAATAGACTTTAAAATCATAATTATATTTTAGGTCCTTTCTTACTTTACTTCAGATTCTGTTGTCTTTGCATTTTTATAGTAAGAAAAAATAGAAAAAATAAAGATGGTAATACTGTGAAGTTATTCATAACTTCATTATTCTGAGATCATGGTTAACATTTTGATGTATAATCTTGAGATACTTTTCTATGCATTTATAATTTAGCAAAAGATTCTATATATTACAAAAGATCTTTTAACCTTTATTATTTTTCGCATAACAGTGTATTATGAACATTTTTTTATGTCAGTAAATACAGATTCAAAACTTTTATTTTGTGTGTGATGTAGCACATATCTTCAATAAAACCATACTGTTAGGGTCTGTGATCAAAGGAGCGAGACTGATACAAAGTAAAGGTCAAGCAAAGCTTTATTTCCCGCCAAGCATTGAGAATCAAACCCACCGGTCGGGGCCACCTCTCACAGAGAGAGGGACCCCTCCCTGCCTTACAGACTAACTTTTATGGAGCAAAGGCCTTGTGGTTGAACCTAGTCACACACAGAGGTCCAATGAGATTGTAACACACAGAGAAAGTTGCATAGTCATGCTAGGTCACACACGGGTGGCCAATTGAATTACAATTCACCCTGTAGTAGCTATTTGAACTAGCCTATCACCTTGGTCAGAATTGGCGCCCAAAAGGCACCCAGAAGGCAGGGCCCACATTCTTTAGGGAGATGGTGATTGGATGTCTCCATCTGGCCTGACTCATCTTTGCATTCTGGCTCTGTTATCTCCACCTAATCTGACCCGCCCTTGTATTTGGGCCCTGTTATCAGGGACTGGTTGACCATATTTTACTGGTTTCCCCGACTTGCTTCTAAGTAAGTTCCTCTGGGGAGGCGGGCAGGGTCAGTTTAAGTTTTACTGCATAAACAACAAAATCACTGTTTAACCGAGATGGAATCGCTCTGGCTAAATAGGCTCTTATACATACCTGTAATTTTCTTTGTGGGGGTGTGCTCAAAAATTGAAGATGTTATGTCAGAATACTAACCATAATGGCTGAATTATTCCATAAGAACTTTGGAAATTCTTGTAGAGAATTTGAAGTTGAATTGAATGTACGGCCAGAAGATTAACCAGTGTTATACATCATTACAGTTGTCCATGTTTATCTGCTGGGGATACGTTCCAAGAACCCCAGTGGATGCCTAAAACTGAGAATAGTACCAAACTCTATATATACTGTTTTTTCCTATACATACATACTCATGACAAAGTTTCATTTATCAGTTAGGCATAGTAAGAGATTAACAACAATAGCTAATGATAAAATAGAACAATTATAACATTATACTTTTATCAAAGTCATGGGAATGTGGTCTCTTAAAATATTTATTGTACCAAACTCACCCTTCTTCTTGTATGATATATTATAAATTGCCTATATGATAAGATGAAGTGGGGTGATGACAAAGGCACTGTAACATAATGTTAAGCTACTACTGACTTTCTGAAGTCAGAGCATCATCTACTTCTGGACCATGGTTGACAATAGTTAACTGAAACTAGTGGAACTATGTATAAAAGGGGACTACCATATTATAGTAATGACTGTTTTTTTAAAAGATTTATTTATTTATTTATTTGTCAGAGAGAGGGAGTGTGTGCACAAGCGGGGGAGCAGCAGGCAGGGGAAAAGCAGACTCCCTGCTGAGCAAGGAGCCCCTATGTGGGATTGATACCAGGACCTTGGGATCATGACCTGGGCTAAAAGCAGACTCTTAACCAACTGAGCCACCCGGACATCCCTACAGTCATGACTGTTTTTCAGATACCTTAACATACAATTAAATAAATCCTGGTTCTGATACAAATGCCATATGATTTCATTCATTTGTGGAACTTAAGGAACAAAACAAGAAAAGGGAAAAGAGGAACTAAGAAACAGATTCAACTGGAGAGAGCAAGCTGATGGTTAGCAGAGACGGGGGGTGTGTGGGAGGATGAGTGAAGTAGGTGATTGGGATAAAGAGAACACTTTCCATGATGAGCACTGAGTAATACAATCAATTGTTGAGTCACTGTAACACTGTATGTTAACCACACTGGAATTAAAATTAAAAGCATAGTAAAAAATTCTGGTTCTCACAATAACATGCTGAGTTATCTTGGTCAAGTTTTTTAGTCTCTGATCCTTGGGTTCTTCCTCATTTTGTGTAATATAGAATTCCTAACACATAGAATTGAGAGAATTAAATAAAATATTGTTTGTGGAGAACTTAGCACAATGCTAGGTACTTACCGTGGTGAGTGCTCAGTAATAATTAACAATTATTATTGAAATCTCCCCAGGCTACTAAGACATTGTCTGTGATTGTGTAAATGCCCCGTGGTGAAACATACTGAGGAAGCCTTTTGTTCAGTCCCTGTTTTTTAATGGATGCTTCCCAGATGTTGAGGTTGTAAAATTAAACAAAAGATGACTCTTAGTTTTATGGTACCCATAATCTGGTGGAGAAAAATATCAGCAGGGAAATTTATACAACTGTATGATTATACCATTGGGGCAGTTTGGCCCATGTGAAGCATGTCTTGGGAATGGTTGGCCCGTGAACAATGAGGGATCTATGTGAGTTCACAACTCCAGTACTTTTTATTATGAGTAGGCTGCATTAATTATATTGTAAGTACCAGTATGTGATCTGGCCAGAGCATTTTTGGGAACACCAAATTAAGAAAACAGTGGCCCATAAGCAAAAAGAGTCCTAGGTGAATTTGAAGTTTCCATTTTACTGATGTTGATTAAGCTACCAAATTAAGCTTCAGGGTGGCATCATTAGCAAACAGATTTGCTTGCACTTCATTGGAATTTAATGTTGGGTTTTTTGTTTTTTGTTTTTTTTTGCAGATCTGGTTATAGCGTTATGGTCTTGGTTATAGTAGTTTAATTTGGTGCAGGGACTCTTGATAGTATGGTAACTGAAATTTATAAATGTTCTTTTATATCCATACTTCATTATAAAACCTACAGAGTTAAGATAGCTCAATAAAACTTAAATACTTTCATCTCAATCTCAATTTGGAAATATTTAAAAGAATAAAATATGCAATTTGGGAGAAATAATTAACTGGGACATGTAAACAATACAGCAGATCACCCTACTTGCCAAACTGTACCGTGGTTTCAGACCTATTCTGTTCAGTCTGTTTTAGGTCATTGGATATAAAAAAAAAGAAATTTGTGAATGTGTGTGTATGATATACACATAATATATATGCATAATATATAATGTATATATAAGCATGTGTGATACACATAATATATTTATATATATACAGATAAATGGGCAGAAAGAAACTTGGATTTTTTTTTTTTTTTTAACTTAAAAGAGGTCTTGCCGACATGTTGGAAGTGACTATGAAAGCTCTTTGATCTTTTGGTTTTGTAGCTGACAGAATTTTGAAACCTTTGTCTCCCTTAGTAAAGGCAAAGAACTGTCAGGGTATTTGATAGACCTTTGATATTTCATGGCTATTTAGTCCAAAAGATGTGGATTTTTTTGTTGGAGATATATATATCTCCTTAGAGTCTTTGATATATATTAGGAGAGTGTGTCCTGTGCCATTGTCAAAGTGAAAACTGATTCATTTATCATGTTTCTAATATTAAAAACATTCACAAGGATAAAGTTCTTGGCTATCTGGCTATATTTAATCAATTCAGGAGTGTAATTGGGTTTGTTGATTTGCCAAGTGCCAATATTTTTAGCTTTCTGAAAGGCTTTGGCAATTTTCTAGGTAAAAAAAAAGAATAGTGCTTGGTAATTTTTATGTTACAATTTATATAATAACCATCCAATTGGAAACATATATCAGAGGTATAAATAGTTTCTGTTTACATATTTTGCCTCAGTAAATTAATTCAGGTTCATTGTGACAGATACATCCACTCCCCGAATAAAATTTTCTGGGTAGTTAGAATCCAGCACCAGTGTAATTTCTGCTCTTTTTTTGGAAAGAGGCTTTAAAAAATAAAAAGCTTTGTGGATTTATTTAGTCAGTGTAAATATGAGAAGTTTTATTTTTTTAAGTGAGTTTTCTGATGATTTTATTTTTTTTTTTACCATTTTTATCACTCTTACTTATAACAAAGGGGCTTTTTTTTTCCTTCAGAAGTTTAGCTTATTAAAATTATTTAGCAAATATTAAGCAAAAAAAAAATTTAAACTTAGTACAAAGTCCTGATCAGCTTGGAAACTGTAAACTGCAAAATGTATTGGGTAGTATTATGGCTAATGGTTAAGCTCAGATACTCTGAAAAGAAAATCTTGGATTTATATTCCACCTTCACCCACTTAATAGCTGTGTGATATTGGCAAAATTACTTAATGTCTTGTTTCTTTATCTGCCTCATGAGAATGATAGTAGTACACTTCACACTGGGTTATTGTGAGGGTTTAAATAAGTTACTACTTAATAGTGCCCAGAATGTAGTAAATACTCCATGAAGTTAGTCATTATCATTTATGATTTGTGATACTTATAATTTATTATAATTTTTTACTATTGACTGTTTTTTTTGTTTTATTTGCTGTGTATCTTACATTTCATAGATGGTTTGTATGCTGCTTTTTTTAAGAAAAATATACATTTAAAATTATATCACTTGTGCATGGTAAAATAGACCCTTTTTGGTATATGTGGGAGACGTCCAAAATAACCTTTGCATTAAAGTGTATTTCTTTTTTCCTTTCTGGTTGGAATTAGGACCCAAATTTGAACAGGTTCTTAGATCTGGATGGGACTTTTTGCTTTAGCTTCTTCAGTGTTACCTGAGGAAGCTAAAGCTTTGGGTGGTTGTCTTACATTCACCTGGCTAATGTCCTAGACTCGGTCTAGAATTTGTGTCTTTTGACTTCTTAACCTCCATCTCTGTTTTAGTAAGTAAATAATTTTTTAAAATATTATATTTATTTATTTGATAGACAGAGATCACAAGTAGGTAGAGGCAGGTAGAGAGAGAGGGAGGCAGGCTCTCCGCTAAGAAGAGAGCCAGACGTGGGGATCAATCCCAGGATCCTGGGATCATGACCTGAGCCGAAGGCAGAGGCTTTAACCCACTGAGCCGCCCAGGCGCCCCAGTAAATAAAGAATTTTTGACAGTGTTTGAGTAACATTGACATTCATATTAAGACATGAAAAAACATAACCATCATTGATTTTAATCTTTTGATACAGTGAGTCACATTAAGAAGATTCTGGTGGTGATTTGGGAGATTGGAATTGCTTCCCAGCAGATTAATTGGCCCATGTTCTCAGAGCATAGCTTATTATGTAGATTGTGGTCTCCATCATCACCAGAAGCCCCTCTCTAACCCAAACCTGTGGTCTTTGCCATGTAATTTTTCCAAAAAGAGAAACCTGACCACAGAACAGAGTGTTATTTGAACCAAGAGCTGTTGAAACATTAAGTTAGATTTCTTCCTAGAAATCAGTAGACTAAGACTGTGTTAGCTCATGTTTCATATTACACGAGAGAAAATAAACTGAAAGGTCAGTTGAACAGTTACAGCATTGCCCTTTTCCAAGGTAATCAGCAGAGCATGTAGCAAAGACGTGAACAGGAGCAGGAGCGTGACTGGAAAGAGAGTATCTGATCAAGAGGCTGGCTGCTCAAAGTGCTTGGGACAATACTTGACACTTCCAGGCCTGACCAGATGGGCTGTCTCACAGGGCTTACCTTCAGTAATTCTGATTTATTACATTCACATGATATTTTTTTCTAGTTAGGCAGTCAGGTTTTCACGTTGCCAGAAGACCCCAGAAATTTTAATATTGACCATTAATCATACCTTGGTAAAATGCAAGGGCAATATATTATTAATTTGTTTGCAACCAAGAGACAAGGCCCACTGATTAAAATTAATTTCTAGCTACATTTTGTTAATTTATTCTAATTAATTAATCTGTTAAGAAGCGAAAATATGTTTATGTTAATGGCTATATTGTAGGTTCTTTAAGTTGTGTATTAAATATCATTTCCATTACCCTAAAGGTAGGATTCTAGAGATAAGTACCTTATTATTAAAATAAAAAGGGAGTTGTATAAAGCAAAGTAATACCAGTAAGCAGCAGATTTCTTGTTTTTCATTAATTGAGTAAGAACATTTCATGGTTTTGGTTTTGTAGCATTTAGAACTGAGAGGATCTCAGCAATAACTTGCCCCAAACCTTTCACCTCTATGGCCCAGAACCAGAATTAGGAAAGAACATTTAATAAATAACAACCACTATTTACTTTTAGGACACTTTTAAATTGTAGCAACAAACTTTTAAAAGTTAATTTTTAACAGTTTTGAAATGACCTCATTCTTTCCCTCCCTAAAAGGGAATATTTAATGATTTCTATATAACCATAATTTCTACATCTATTTCATTAATTTGAAACTCAAAGTAGTCAAATTATACTTAATTTTAGGTCAAGTAAGAGTAAAACTTATTTAAATAGATTTTATTCTGTAACATTAGAAAATAAGAGATCAACTGTTTGTTGTTAAGTATGATCTGAGGATGTATTTATTGGGTTGGCTCTGCATTTGTGTATTAGATATGTTACAAAATGAATAATGTTTTTTGAAAGGTTAAAATTAATCAAGTACTTAATGCTTGCGTATAATTGAATTAATATTTAGATTTTACTATTGTACTATAATTAGCATTATGGGAGTATTTCATTTTTTCAAAGTTTCATTGATTTCTTTTTCTAGTTAGAAATCCCTTAATTTCTTTTTTCTTAAAAAATATGAGATATGCCATAAAATAAAAAAAAATTCTTTTTAATAAATTTATAAATCAATTATTTATACAGTTGATCCTTGAACAATGCAGGGATTAGAGGCACTAACCCCCTTCACAGTCAAAAATCAGCTTATAACTTTTTATTTTTAAGATTTTCTTTCTTTATTTGACAGAGACACAGAGAGAAAGGGAACATAAGCGGGGGGTGTGGGAGAGGAAGAAGCAGGCTCCCCACCAAGTAGGGAGCCTAATGATAGAGCCTAGGCTCAAGGCTCTATCCTAGGACCCTGGGATCATGACCTGAGATGAAGGCAGATGCCCAATGATTGAGCTACCCACATACCCCTAACTTTTGATGCTCCAAAATATAACTACTAATAGCCTACAGTTGACTGAAAGCCTTACCAATGATATAAACAGTCTACTAACATGTATCTTGCATATTGTATATATTATGTACTATATTCTTACAATAAACTAAGCTAGTGAAATAAACGTTATTAAGAAAATCATAAAGAAGAGAAAATACAGTACTATACTATATTTAGGGGGGGAAAACAGTATAAGTAGACCTGCACAGTTCAAACCCATGTTGTTCAAAGGTGAACTGTATATAAGTACAACCCTGTCATCAATGGTATTATCTTTCTGCTTTATTAATGGGCATGCTGAAACTCTAAGATCATTAAGTAAAAAAACCCAAGGGCAGTTTGCTAACGGGCCTAGCAATTGAACCCAATCTTCTATTTCTAAACTCTGTTCTTTCTGGTATGCCAGCAGGCCTAGCATATAGTAGGTGGTCCATATCATTTAGTCTTAGGCTAATTCTATGTGTGAAATAAATATTTTAATTAACATCAAGTCCCAATTCTCATGAATAAAGGCATTGGTAAGGATTATAATAATGAGACAAACTATGTGAATAAAAACCACATCCCTGTACAATGCTATGTTTGAATAGAAATGAGATGATGGGAATTAATTGCCTTCCACTCACTTTTGATCAGTTCTAAAGCACAGAATGGTTTGCATTCATCTTGAATAGCACCGACTACTGAGGAGGATGTGTTTTGGCTCCTGGAAGCCATCAATGTTTTTATTGGGTCATCACATCCCCTGGTTTGCTATTCACTTTTGTGGTTCCATATGTTTGATCTTGATATAGCACCGAGTTGATGAATCGGCTTCTTACGTGAGATCATGTATTTCCTTACAAAACTGGTTGTTTGGTCACACAGGACCTTCAGGAAGCAGGGGGAAGAATTTCTCCGAGGATTCCTTCCCATTTTCTGTATCATACTGGTCAAGATTTGTCCCATGGAGGCTTTACGCCTTTATTCCTCCACACATCCATGTTATAGGATTTGATGTCCACTGGTAGTTGCCTGAAAGCCACAACCTCCGTTAAGTCCAGTCAAAGGAGTGCACGAAGCCTGGAGGGCCAGTGGGACTGAGTGAATCTGGGAGTGTGGGACAGTCATACTGCATTGTAACTCTCTTACATTTTAAAAGGCTATTGATTTTTTTTTATGCAGCAATCATTTTTAATACTTTTATTGTCCTAATGGTGTTTGTTTATTTCATACAAAGTTATCACACTGAGCATTTTTAGATATATTATCATTTTATTATCAAAGCAACCTTATGAAGTTGGTTCTGTTACTATTCTTAGATTAGGAATTTTGGTCTTAGTTATAGCTGGTAAGAGGTAGGATTGGGATTCAAATGCCAACATAATAGTTCTAACTTTAAGCCTAAATCTAACCATTGTATCACCATTGCTTAGCTACAATGTGAACATAGTAAGTGCCCACTAAAAGATTTTCATTGAGTAGTTAATATGTGTTAATACTTTAGGTGTTTGGTTCTCTCAGTATGCAAAACAAATAATTTTCCCTGTCTGTGGAATTTATATTTTAGCTAATTCTGTTTTCTGGTAGAAGCCTTTACAAATGCCTTATGTAATGCTTTCCCTTTTTGCTTTACTATCTTCAAGAAATTATAAACAGCGTCTTTAAGCCACTTTGTAATGTCTTCCATCTCTGTTTGCAGTGATGGGCAGAGCACTAGATGTAAAGTAGATGTTCACTAATACATATGGAATAAATGGGTGGATTTTACCACTCCTTGCTCATTAACTTTACTTAAATAGTCCCCATCTCTGGTGTTTCCTGGTAGATGAAGTTGAGAATACACTAAAATGGATAGAGATTAGAAGAGTGACTGAGATTTTAAATGGAAGCTTGGATATTTATATATTTGTTTATTAATGACATTTAAACATTTAAAAATAAGGAACAACATTCAAAAATAAGAAACCACATGTAGTATGATACCAATTTTAAAATTCTTCTCATCAATCTTGTATAACCATAGAGTCTACAAATCCCTGTGCTTTTAGTATTGAGTCTATTTAATTTATTTAATTTATTTTTTATTATTATGTTCAATTTTAATAAAGATTTCATTAACCTATGGACTCTGCCTACCAAAATTCATTGTTCAAATTGTTCCTTTTAAAACTTGTCTTTGATCATATCCATTATCTCCCTTTTAAAGTCTTTAGGGTTTTTATTTTTTATTTTATTGTCTAGCTGAAAACTATCTTTTCCATCCTAGTTGGCTTGTAGATCCCTACCCATTCTCTTGCTCTGGCTACACAAAGCTAGTTATCATGTCAACAAGAACTTTTTGGTTTTTACATATGTATTTTCCTTCTCTGTCCTTTCTCTAGCTTTCAAAATATACTGCTTATCCTTCAAGAGATAGCGTAAATGCCAACTACTCCCTAAAGCCTTCTCTAACCTCTTCTCCTCCCAGTAGGGCCTTCTGTTTACTCCCCAGTTAATGCTTGCTTATCCCAGCTCTCTCCTGTCATGAGTTGAACACTCTTCCACTGGACGACCGAACTTCTAAAGGAAAGGATTTTATTTTATGTAACTGAATTGTTAGCACACAATAAATATTTTTATTCTGTAATAAATATATTGCAGTTTTTGTTGTTGTAGAATACTTATCCTTAATTAAGAGACATAAACTGTCCACTTAAAAGTCTCAAATGCCTAAATCTTCATTTGACATTTTAATGCATGGCTAATTATGCATATTCTGGATAGTTTTCACCTGAGAAGAAAGTTTCTATGAGAAACTTTGAAGTCTTTTTAAAGGCAGATTTAAAAAGCTATTTTTTTTTCTTTCAAAAATCCCATAACCCCTCTTTTAACCTTATTTTCCCATTTTTTAGCTCTTAAGAATTCCTGTTGAGCTTTTCCTTCTATGTTTTTTCTTGCCTCTAATATAAGTCTCCATGAGGAAGAAAATGACAACATAAAATCTTGAAAATTAAGCTGGCAGGGAAGGAATTTCCCCCATGGGTCCCTTAGGTTTTAGGACCACTCAGAAACACTTGAGAAAGGATTCTATATCCTAGACATTTCCAGATAAGGTATGATCCATCTTTCCTGACTTATCTCCCTATGTTCACAACTCTGCTTGAAATCAGAAATACAGTACTGATCTAGGATGAATTACCTTCCAGGAGAGCAAAGATTTCAGGTTGTTTCTCCCCCACCCTCCCTAAATTTATCTCTTGCTACCTCTGTAAAATAACTATTCCCTCCCACCCTGGTCAATCCAGTCTATATAATTTTTCCCCAAACTTTCCATAATCCATGCATTCGAGTCAATATGAAGTACTTAGTATGTGCTGTGAGTTAGCATGCCTTTATTGTAATTTCTTCCACAGGGAGAAAAAAAAATTGTAAAGATTCTTAAACACTTTTGGAATTTGAGGAGAAAACCCCTAATGTTTGCTAATAATTAACATATATATTAAATCTAAATAAGTGCTATAAATAAAAAAAGATAAAAAGTATCCTACAACATTGCCACTCACTGAAGTGGAGAAAAGTTGCAGCCAACAATTACGGAGCACTTGCTGGCTACTGGGGGGATGGCTCCCAGTGTGATTTCATTGATTCCAGAACCTATAATGTTTCTCCCACTTAACAGGGGAAGAAATTAAGCAAAAGGGAGGTTAAGTGACTTGTTCAAAGCCACATATAGTATGTAACACAGTTAGGATATAACCTGCACTTTGTTTCTAAGGACTAAGCTGATTCTCTTAATTAAAAGATTAGTAGCTTTATGAATGAAACTTTAAGGACTATCTTTAAAAAGAAAATGTGACATTTAATTTGAGATTCTTGTCTCTTGATTCACTTAAAATATACCTTTTGTGATGCATGATGCTTTATCTATTGCTCCTTACCTTCTTGACCTTGGACAACTTAACATATTTATTTGTGCCTCTGTTTCTTCCTTTGTAAAAAAGATTAAAAACATCAATGTAGAGATCAAATCTGATGGTATTTATAGCATTTTATATCTGTACAAAATGCTAGTTGCTATACTAACTTCATTTTATGTTCTTTGGTTACTAAGAATTTGACCTAGTTTTAAAATATCCTATAAATTCATAGCAAAATATTAAGAGAGATGACTGTAGTAGGAGAGGGCACAGGCATGATGAGCTTGCTGTATCCTCAGGCATTTTCTTTTTTGAGCCACAGTGATTTCAAAGTGGAATGTGTATTTCTGTATCAGAAGCAATAGGGCTGACCTTGAGGGAAGTCAAGATATTTAGTTAATATAATGCTATAATCCTGTTTCTGTTGAAATTTTAGTAAATGGGACATTTGTACATATTTCATGAAATTTCTTATGAATGATTTTTTTAAAACTTAAACCTTAAATCCCAAGTGCATTTTTAAGATATTAGACTCACTTTAACAATAACATTATTACCGCATT
Source organism: Neogale vison (assembly GCF_020171115.1). NCBI lineage: Eukaryota > Metazoa > Chordata > Mammalia > Carnivora > Mustelidae > Neogale > Neogale vison. Next base: position 34,590,849 of record NC_058096.1, on the reverse strand, counting down.
TGGTTTAACGTCCCAGAATTGTATCTTTTTTAATCAGTACTTTTCTTTGCATTATGTATACATGTATTTGTATTTTTTTCACCCTAATTCCAAATTAATTTTGTTGATTGTTCCTTACTGTTTGATACTTTTATGGAATGTTGTCACTATGTTGTTTAATATGGGTTAGAGTTTTCATACACCCAAGACTTACAGCTGAATGATATTTGCAAGAAGTAAAAACAAAACAAAAAACCAAAAAACACATTTTCTTGTAGGACTTTGAGAATATGAGAGGGTTTGCATATGAATCTCATTATATCTGCAGAATTTTTTTTTTTGTATCCAGGTCAGTATTTTAAAGATTTTTGAAACATTTTTCAAATAATAACTATTTAAATCAGAAGAGTTCAAAGAAAAAAATCTTGGATTTTTTTTTTTTTTGGTTCTTAATTAGCTATTTGATCTAGCAAATCACACTTGGTAACAATGGGCTGTAGCTATTAAATATAAGTTTTTGTTTTTCACTGGGGTTTGTATTCTCCATCTCACCAGGGTTCCTTTCTGCATTGTTTTCTCTGTTTTTTGATGTGGGACAGCTCCTCATATATGCAATACCTATCTGGTTTCTATGGGTGGTTCAGTTTGTGTCCCCTGGAGTTAGGGCTGTCATTGAGACTGGAGTCATGCCATTTTGTTAAAAGCTAATTTGTTTCAGATCATGGATCAAATATAATTTTTATATTTATAAAACTATGGATGTATGTGCATGCACATGTGTATGTGTGTGTGTGTTTGTATGTTTTGGGTATATGTGTAATACAGAGGGGCAATTCAACATCAAAAACCCCCAAATAATCTGATTAAAAATGGGCAGAGGACCCAAATGGACATTTTTCTAAAGAAGACATACAGATAGCCAACAGACTATGTAAAAAGATGCTCCATGTCACTAATCATCAGGGAAATGCAAATCAAAACCATGAGATATTATCTTACAGCTGTCAGAATGGCTAGTGTCACAAAGAAAAGTAACAATTGTTGACAAGGATGTAGAGAAAAAGGAAGCCTTGTGTACTTTTGGTGGGAATGTAGATTGGTGCAGCCACTATGGAAAACAGTATGGAGTCTCCTCGAAAAATTAAAAATAGAGATACCATACAATTCAATAATTGTATTCAAATATTCGATTTAAATATCCATTACTGGATATTTTTGCAGAGAAAACAACGAGATTGATTCAGAAAAATGTATACACCCTGTATTTACTGCTGTGTTATTTATAATAGCTAAGGTGTGGAAGCAACCTAATTGTCCATCAATAGATAAATAAATAAGGAAATAGTGGTGTATATACACATACAGAATGGAGTATTACTCAGTCATGAAAAAGAATGATAAGCTCAGATCTTGCCATTTGTGACAACATGCATAGACCTAGAGGGTATAGCTAAGTGATAAAAGTCAGAGAAAGACAAATAACATATGATTTCATTTATATGTGAAATCTAAAAAGTAAGTGAACAAATAAAAAGCAGAAATAGATAGGGGCACCTGGGTGGCTCAGTGGGTTAAGCCTCTGCCTTCGGCTCCGGTCTTGATCTCAGGGTCCTGGCATCGAGCCCTGCATCGGACTCTCTGCTTGGCGGGGAGCCTGCGTCCTCCTCTCTCTCTGCCTGCTGTTCTGCCTACTTGTGATCTCTCTCTCTGTGAAATAAATAAATAAAATCTTTAAAAAAAAAATAAAGCAGAAATAGATACATAAATACAGAGAACAAACAGGTGATTGCCAACGGAGAGTGGGGTAGTAGGATGGTCAAAATGGGTGAAGAGGAGTGAGAAGTATAGGCTTCTAATTAGGGAATGAATGAACCACGGGAAAAAAAGGTACAGCATCACCAGTATAGTCAATAGTATTGCAGTAGCGTTTTATGGTGACAGATGATAGCTACATTTACCGTTAAGCATAGATAGCATAGTAAACAAATACATAGTAAACTTAGATCTGTCTAGTGATGAAGTTGTACACCTGAAACTAATGTAACATTGTGTCAAATATCCTTCAATTAACAATACAAAAGGGGGTCATATATGAAATAGTCCACCCACACCTACCACTCCTGTAGGCCACTTCACTCCATTGATCTCATTATGTGGCATATTGAGATGTGTCACTGACATTCACAGACATATGTGTCACTGAAGCAAATGTTGTAACTGTGGTGTGGTGGTGTTAAGAAGCCTTAGGCCCCTGCCCACTTCCGGCCATTGGAACCCTACCCTTGGAGCCGAGGAAGAGGGCCCCGTGAAAGTGGATGTCCATGCCATTTACAGCCATATCTATATTTTCTTTATCCAAATAGTTACTTTCCAGAATACTGTTCTATACTTCTTTCTCTAAAAGTAATCCATTTTGAGTATGTTTGCATATCAGTCTCTTTCTCTCTACCTCATTCTTCTTAATGACACTTATGTGATTTATTGTTTGGATATTCCACAGTTTATACAACTACTCCCCCCCATTGTTGATCTGGTAGGTGGGTTATTTTTCATGGCTCAGTGTCATAAATAGTCCTATAATGATTATCACTGTATACCAGAGATGTCATTGCTTCCTTGTTCTACATATCCAAGGCATAAATTTCTAGAAATGGAATTACTTAATGATTTTGAAATTTTCATAGGTGTTGCCAGATTTTTCTCTAGTTTATATCATACCAAACAGTCTTGAGAGTGTCTTTTTCTCTGCCTATACTGTGTTCACACTATCATGTTTACTGATTTTTTTTTTTTTTTTTTAGGTAGAAAGTAAAATTTCCAAGTTTAGGATTTGTACTTCTTTAGTTACATATAAATTTGAACATCTTTTTATATGTTTTTGAACATTTGTATTTTTTTGTGAACTATTGATTTTATTTATTTTTATTTTTTTTAAAGATTTATTTATTTGAGAGAGAGTGTGTACAGATACACAGGGGAGGGGCAGAGAGAGAGGAGAGAGAGAGAATCTCAAGAAGATTCCCTGCTGGGCATGGAGACTGATGCAGGGCTCAGTCTCATAACCCTGAGATCATGACCTGAGTAAAAATCGACTCAGACACTTAACTGACTGAGTCAGCCAGGTGCCCCTTTATTTATTTTGAATTTAATGTCTATGTCTGTCATCTCTCTTGATGTTATTTTGATTTTAGGGGTCCATTTTTTGATAATTAACTTACAAGTTTCTATATTTTATTAGATGAGAGATCCTTTCTTTACTGGTTTAAAATGCTCTTTCATCAGATACTTAATTTCTACATATGCTTTTGGGGATTCAATTTTGTTCCATTAATCTATTTCAAATAATTTCAATTCCCCAAATTTTACAAACATAGTTTTATGTACCCAATACAATTCCTATAGGATATTGTATTGGATTATGTAGATGTTGTAATGATATAAAAATTATATAGTTTCAGAAAAAAATATTTTTATTTAAATGGTACTTATTTGTTATAAATGATTGGAACAATGCAAGGGAAAAAGTAAAAAGAAACCTCATGAAAAAAATTGTCACTAATATTTGGGGAACATTATTACTGATGTTTTATATGCTTTCATATAGGCAGGAGAATAGAGAAATGTCTTGATAGATAGAAATAATATAATGAAACTTGAGAAAAATATGTGTTAAATTTAGCTTCAATTTATTTGAAACTAAGAAACTGAAGTGAAATGAAAGAAATGTCTGAAATTTATATACATCTTCCTTTATACTAAAACATGTTTTCTGGAGTGCACATCCAACATCAACAAAAGGATTAAGCCATTTACGGTTGCACCAAAAAGAATAAACACCTAGGAATAACTTAAGCAAGGAGGGGAAAAACTGTACTCTGAAAACCTTAAAACATTGATGAAAGAAATTGAAGATGACACAAAGAAATGGAAAGCTGTTCCATGATGATGGATTGGAGAACCAGTATTGTTAAAATGTCCATATTATCCAAAGCAATTTACAGATTTATTGTAATCCCTATCAAAATACCAACAATGTTATTCACAGAACTAGAGCAAATAATCCTAAAATTTGTATAGACCACAAAAGACCCCAAATAGCCAAACCAATCTTGAAAAAGGAAAATAAACCTGGAGGTATCACAATCACTACAAAGCTGTAGTAATCAAAATAGTATGGTACTGACACAAAATTAGACGCAGATTCATGGAACAATACAGAGCCAAGAATCAATTTACACTTTTATGGTCAATTAATCTACAACAAGAAAGACAAGAATATATAGTGGGAAAAAGACAGTCTCTTCAACAACTGGCGTTGGGAAAACTGGACAGCTACATGCAAAATAATGAAAGTGGACTACTTTCTTACACCATATACAGAAATAAACTTGAAATGGATTAAAGACTTACATATGAGACCTGAAACCATTACATTTCTGGAAGAAAACATAGGCAGTAATTTTTTTGACATTGCCCATAGAAACGTTTTTCTAGATATGGCCTCTCTGGCAGGGTAACAAAGGCATAATTAAACTATTGGGACTACCCCAAAATAAAAACCTTTTGCACAACAAAGAAAGTCGTCAACACAGCAACAAGGCAGCCCTCTTGAGTGGAAGAAGATAATTTCAAATGATATATCTGATAAGGGGTTCATAATAACCAAATATATGAAGAACATACACAACTCATGCACTGTTGGTGGGAATGCAAGCTGGTATAGCCAGTGTGGAAAACAGTATGGAGACTTCACCAAAAATTAAAAATAGAATTACTGTATAATCCAGTAATTGTACTATGGGCCATTTACCCAAAGGAAATGAAAACATTAATTCAAAAAGATACATGTATCCCTATGTTTATTGCGGCATTACTTAAAATAGTCAAGATATGGAACCAATCCAAATGTCCATTGATAGTTGAATGGATACAGAGGATACAGGAGTGGTATGTGTATGAATGTGTATGTGTGTGTGTGTATATATGTGTATTTGTGTGTATATGTACATATGTCATACACACACATACACAATGGAATATCACTCAGCTGTAAAAAAGAACGTGATCTTGCCATTTGCAACAATGTGGATGGACCTAGAATGCTAAATGAAATAAGTCAGTCAGGGAAACACAAATGCTGTATGATTTCCATCCTATGGGGAATTTAAGAAATAAAACAAATGAACAAAGAAAAAAAGAGACAAACAATAGACTCTTAAATAGAAAAACTGGTGGTTGCCAGAGAGAAGTTTGGTGGGGCAATGGATAAGATAATTTGAAGGGATTTAAAAGTACACTTATCATGATGGGCACTGAATAATGCATACAATTGTTGAATGACTATATCATATGCCTTAAGCTGATATAACACTATATCTTAATTATACTTGAATAAAATAAAGGAATTAAAAAGTATAATGATGACAATCTTAAATTTTAGTCAGTGATCAGTTATTCTTTTACAATGGGGACGACTACTGTATTTTCTTCCATTTTCCTTTCACTCATGTAATTTCTTTTATAATAAAACTTACTTCATCCATTGAGGTTATTTCTTTGTTATCACATTCCGACATTTTCACCATTGTCTAGCAATGGTTCTATATTTAAAGATCAGGGTTCAGCAACACTGCTCCCATGACTGTTAATTCCTCTGTGTATGTGTTTTTAATCTTTTTTTTTTTTAAGATTTTTTTTATTATTTATTTGACAGAGAGAGATCACAGATAGGCAGAGAGGCAGGCAGAGAGAGAGAGGAGGAGGAAGCAGGCTCCCTGCTGAGCAGAGAGCCCGATGCGGGACTCGATCCCAGGACCCTGAGATCATGACCTGAGCCGAAGGCAGCGGCTTAACCCACTGAGCCACCGAGGCGCCCCTAATCTTTTAATCATCTAGTTTTGTTTTTTTTTTTCCCCTTCAACTCTAGTTCATTAGTGTCATAAACTTAAATTTATTTTTTAATTTGACAATATTTAAAGAATTCCTTAGGTTTGAGGGGGAAATTGCCTTATAAAATACTGTTAGGGGCGCCTGGGTGGCTCATTGGGTTAAAGCCTCTGCCTTCGGCTCAGGTCATGATTTCAGGGTCCAGGGATCGAGCCCCACATCGGGCTCTCTGCTCAACCAGAAACCAGCTTCCCCCTCTTTCTCTGCCTGCCTCTCTGCCTACTTGTGATCTCTGTCTGTCAAATAATTAAATAAAATCTTTAAAAAAAAACTACCATTAGATTATCACCTTTCCTTCTCAGAAATGTGTGGGCTTGGCTTTATCTTTTGTTCTTTAGTGTTATGTTCCTTTGGAACAAACAAAACAAAAACAAAAACCTCTGTCTTACTGCTTTTCTATGACCGGTTTTCTAAAGAGTTCTTTCTTTATCCTTTTAATTTTAGTAGCCTAAATTGGGAGGCCATGTACATGTTTATGTTTGTTTTCCAAAATTTTCTTAAAACATAGCATGCTTTTTTTTAATATGCAGATTTAATTCTTTTTTTTTTTCCCTTCAAGATCTTATTTATTAGAGAGAGAGTGAGTATGACTTGGGGTGTGGGGCAGACTCCCCACTGAGCGTGGTGCGCCACATGGGGCTAGATTCCAGGATGGGGAGATCATGACCTGAGCTGAATGTTTAACGACTAAGCTACCCAGGAACCCCAAATATTTAGATTTAATTCTGAGAGAAGAATTTTCCAGCTCTATCTTTTTATATCCATTTTATTTGGTTTTGTTCTTCAGAGTCAGCAGCTATCCTTATTTTAGATCATTTTTGTCAATTTTACGTACCTCTTAGCTTCCTTAATATAGTCTATTTCTTAGTCTTTTTCTTCTCTATTATATAAATTTCCAATTATTTATTTGTCTAATAATTTGCTATTTTACCATATGTGTATTTTGTTTCTTGCCAATTCTATTTTATTATTTTCCAGTGATATATTTTGTTGCTCCTCTTGCATTTTTTAGGTCTAGGGGTCTCATTTTACCTCTCATCCTATTGTTTTGTTGTATAATCTCTCACCTCTTACTTTTACTGAGTTCATTTTTTTTAAGATTTTATTTATTTAGGGGTGCCCAGGTGGCTCAGTCAGTTAAGTGTCTGCCTTAGGCTCGGGTCATGATCTCAGAGTCCTGGGATCGAGCCCCACCTCAGTCTCCCTGTTCTGCGAGGAGCCTGCTTCTCCCTCTCCCACTCCCCCTGCTTGTGTTCCCTCTCTCACTGTGTCTCTCTCTGTCAAATAAATAAATAAAATCTTAAAAAAAAGATTTTATTTATTTATTTGGCAGAGAGAACATGCATGAGTAGGGAGTAATGGCAGAGTGAAAGGGAGAAGCAGATTCCCCCTGAGCAGGGAGCTTGCCCCGGGGAATTGATCCCAGGACTCTGGGATCATGACTTGAGCCTGAGGTAGACACTTAACCGACTGAGCCACCCAGGCACCGCCTATTGATTCATTTTTAAGTAAGTTGAAATAAAATGTGAAATATTTGTAAGAATTTCTAAATCTTTGGAAAGATTTGTTTTTTGTTTGGCTTAGTGGGAATGTTCTTCATTAGTCAGCTTCTCAAGTTTTGGATATTCTTTATATATCCCCTACTTGGATTCATGTCATCTTTCTGGGACTTTTATTGCTCACCCCTCAGGATCTGGGGAAGTGCAAGGAAGCATATATTAGCATTGCTCAGTTCATCGTTCTGGAACCTTCATTTTTGACAGAAAGCACCTACCACCTGCCTCACTTTAGTTTTACCTGTTTTGTTTTTGCTTCTCCCTGTCTAGTGACATTAGTAGCATTTTTATTTTATTTTATTTTATTTTATCGATTGACTGTATGGACTCCAGATCTGGGTACGGGTGAGAAACAACCGTGTGTTACTCTTAGTCCTCCTTGGGAAGGAATCTTTGGTTTCTTCTCATGGCCACTAGCTTTTATAGTTTGACATGACGTAGCACATTTTTTCCATGCTTAGTTGCTATGCTAAAGGGCAGAACTAGGGAAACTACAGCCCATAGGCCAAATTTGGCCAGTAACTGTTTTGTAAATGATATGTTATTGGCATTAACCATACCCATTCATTTACATGATGTCTGCAGCAGTTTTCATGCTTTTGAGAAATAGCTGAGTAGTTGTGAAACAGCCCAATTTACCATCTACCTTCTAACAGGAAAAGTGTGCCAAACTCTGTTGTAAGGTAATTTTATTTATCTTACTGGCTTTTGACTGTTTTTCTTTTACTTTCTTAGGGGTTGGAAGAGAAACATGTAGGGATGCTCCTTCATCATACTATTTTGACATAGAAATTGCTATAATGCTGATTTTTAAAATTTCGTGGAATATAAAAAATCGTATTTTCTCTCTTACACCAAAATGCATGAAATTACCAAAAAAATATTAGATTGGTTCAGTTCGAGATAGGAATTATTTTATCCTGTGAGGTAACAGCTACCTTATATGTGAAATTATTCACATTATTCCTCTTTAATATCTTTTTTCTTTTCTTTTTCTGAATAAGAGTAAATAAAGCATTGACTTAATTACAGTTGCTTTCCTAGAAGACGATTTTATTTTCTAACTTCCTTCTTTTGCACTTTTTCAAAGGTATAAGCGGTTTAATGAGACCTTGAACAACATTGGAGAGAACGAAGGTGGTATTGATAAATTTTCCAGAGGTTATGAATCCTTCGGTGTCCACAGATGTGCCGATGGTGGTTTATACTGCAAAGAATGGGCCCCAGGAGCAGAAGGAGTTTTTCTTACTGGAGACTTCAGTAAGTGTTTTAAAGATTTAAAGTTAGGTGTACTATTTCATTTGTTTACTTAAAACATAGATTTGTTATGCTTCATATATTTATATGAAAATTAATGATTACAAATATCTGACTTTTCAGATGGAGCCATAGGATTTGTTGTCTTTACCTTCACGTGGTACTGGTGTTCCTGCTGTAATGCAATACAGGTGTTCCTGAAAAACTTTTATGTTCTGTAAAATCATGTACCAGAAGTAATGGAGTTTATGAGAAAACTAGTGCTAGGCAGACTGCTCCAAATTTATTCAACGTTGTTAGCAAGCCCTGACAAAATCAATAGCAATCTGGGTAAAAATATTGGTTTAAGTTAAATCTCCACTAGCATTTGCACCTGGTTGGCTGGCATTGTAGTTCTTGGATCCTCCAGAGCCTAATATCCTTTTTTGAGACCTCAGTGAAAGTGAGGACATCTAATCTAGAGGATTAACTTCTTCATGACTCAATTCTTTTGTTTTCTTTTCCTTTTTTTATAATACAGTCTCAGTTTTTTTTTAAACAAATATCTTCTTAGCCTTGTTACTTGCACTATTAATTTCATTAGGCACTTAATCCTATGGAAAGCATAGTAGGTCTAGACAGCAGGCTTCTAAGTTACTACGGTCTAGTGAGGTAGGACCTGCATGTAAATGACTATAATATAATTTGGTCAGTTGTAGTCTAGTGGTATAAATAAATTGCTGTAATAGTGACAGGGAGGAAAGTTCAATTTTGGATACAGAATAATGAAAACTGGGCCTTGGCAAAATGTTCATAATGCAAGGAAATACCAGAGTGATAGTCATCCTTTAGTGCCGTGAGAGTACTGTAGTATTTAAAATTTGATTTTATCAGATTCAGAAGTCTACATGCTGTATTATTCCATTCATATGTCATTCTAGAATTGGCAAAGCTACAGGGGCAGAAGACAGAGTTGTCAGGGTTTGGAGGTAGGAGTTAAGTTGTGAGTTGATTACAGAGGAGTGTGAAGGATCTTCTTGGGGTGATGAAAATATTTCATGTCCTAATTGTGCTTGGTTGTTACATGACTGCATACATTTGTCAAAATTCATAGACCTATACTCGTAAAAGACTGCATTTTATTGCATGTAAATTATACGTTAAGGAAGCTGACTTTAAAAAGTTTTGATTTTATACAGGTTGTCTAAAGCAGTACTGTCTAATAGAAATATAATGTAAGCACTTATGTAACTCAGAAGTTTAGTGGCTATATTAAAAAAAGTAAAAGGACAGTTGAATGAATTTTCATAATGAAAAATTTTATGTAACCCAATATACCAGAATATTTTAATATTTATATAATCAATATCAAGTTCATTGAGTATTTTTGTTCTTTTATATTCTTTTAACTCTGATATTTTTTAATTGGAAATACTTGAACTATATTTAGATTTAGTAAATTTTTAGCTTAAGAATACAAACCCAGGTTTTTTCAAACATAATTGAAAGTTTTGGTAACTGAGTTGAATACATTAAAATTTAAATTTAGTAAAGTAATTAAAATTAAATAAAATTTAAAATTCAATTTCTCAGTTGTACTAACCTTATTTCAAATGCTCAAAGGCCACAGGTGTCTACTGGCTTCTTTATTGGAAAACATAGGTCTAAGGACTTGTAGTCCAAATTGGATAAGACCTGTTTTTCTTGAGAGGAAAGTTTTGAGAAAGCCATGTGATCTGCTGACTTAGATTAGTTTTGGTTACCTGATGATAATTATGAAATTAAACAAAATTACGGGGATAAGAGACTTCTTACTTAAATTATTATTAAAATAGTCATTAGTAATTTTTTCTTATACACAAATGTTAATATTTCTGCATCTTCTCTATGCAACTGCCTTGACTAGTAGTTTTTTGTTAAAAGACCATTTAGACATTCCACCTATCGTTAAGGCACTTTTGGCGTTCTATTTTATTACTTCTTTTTACAGCCATTTGTAAGACTGAGAAGTATTGACTCAGAATGTGCAAGTTAATTTTTACATAGAGGTACCAAAACTACTATAAGAACCTCAGTTAAAATTTGGTACTGTCATTAGGTATCCCCTCCAACATATTTATGATTAAACCCACTAAAGAAGTTTTAGAAATATAAAAATATGGGAAAGGAACTATATGAAAATTAGATTTGGGAACTGTCATAAGGACTAATACTGATTTATTAGAAATTGTGCCGCGTAAATATAGTTGGGCCGTATGTCCATTTGAAGAACTGCATTTAAAATTTTATTTAGGATTTAATGCTTATTAATTCAAATATGATAATCAGAAATTTTTTTGTAAACAGAAAACTAAAAATTTTCTACTACATATTTTAATGTAAAAATGTCCTCTGTTAACTTGTTGTTTTTATTCCAATTCAATTTGATTTTTAAAAACACTGCCTTTGGGCGCCTGGGTGGCTCAGTGGGTTAAGCCACTGCCTTTGGCTTGAGATCATGACCTAAGGTCATGATCTCAGGGTCCTGCTCAGCAGGGAGCCTGCTTCCCTCTCTCTCTCTTTCTCTCTGCCTGCCTCTCTGCCTACTTGTGATCTTTCTCTGTCAAATAAATAAAATCTTTAAAAAACAAAAACAAAAACAAAAATGCTACCCTTTGTGAAGGTGTATAACATAATTTAAAATCTCTATATATACTTGGGATAGCATTTGGTGAATTATTTTCATCAACCAGTATTTGTTTAGTGTCCAAGAACATGAAGAACATCAGATTTAATCAATGAGCCCTTACTTTTACTGGAGAGATGGAAAAAACTAAGATAAAACTAAGAAATTGTGATAGAAAATAGTTAGGAACTACTATAGTACGCTGGGAAAATTTAAATGACTAATCTACTTTTTCTTTCTTTTTTTTTTTTAAGATTTTATTTATTTATGTCAGAGAGAGAGAGAGCACAAGCATGAGTGGGGGAGGGCAGAGGCAGAAGCAGACTCCCTGCTTAGGAGAGAACCCCCTGCTGGGCTCCATCCCAGGGACCCAAGATCAAGACCTGAGCCTAAACAGGTGCTTAACTGACTGAGCCACTCAGGTGCCCCACTAAACTATCTTCTTATCTAGATGAAAGAATAGCTTTTCTGCCCAAAGTTACAGGGTCTCAGGGTCTCTGTATACATTACATCTCAACTTTTCCTCACTAAGGAGCTTTCACTTTAAAAAGTTTGAAAATTGAGAGTAGAGCCAAACTTTTGGGTTAATAATGCATTTAAAAGAATATGTCTTTGGAAAAAAATGTACCTGTGAGTAGTGAGCATTAATTTGATATGACTCTGTAGAGCACAGAATTTTGATGATGATGACAACATAGCTGAAAATATACCCTTAAATAACGGAACTAACCATGCCTTTAACACAAGGAATTCTATATTTTGTTTTTCCCTACTTACATTTTCTTTTCTTTCCTTTTCTTTTTAAAGAAGAGTTGAGCAAGAAGAAAGTCATGTTTCTTTGTTGAACTTTTTCTCAGGGTCAAAATAGGTTAGTTAATTTTCTTGTTAAGTCTTTTAATGTATAAATTTGTACTAAACCAAAAGGAAAAGAAAATGGCTATTTATTAGCTAAATAATTACGTATCTTTTTTTCATTACAAAGTGCATATGAAGATTAATTAAAGTGTTCTTGGGAGTTTTGCTGATCATATTAAGATGTTTTAAAAAACATTTAAAAATATTTAACTGTACTCATGACTATACTTACATTTATCAGCTGACAGGTTGACACAACAATAAACTTAAAAGGCTCTGTAGAATTAAGCTCCAACTATAACATTGATCAGTTTTTAACATTCTATTCCTGTAACCCAGTAAGCTTAACTTTCTGTATATGTACTTGAAATACCACCTTCAATTAAAACAAAACAATTGCTTCTTTACCTATTGACAGAGATTTAAAAAATAACATAATTTTATTTATATTTTTATCATCAAAGTGTAATATAATTTAAAACACTGCTTTTGTGCCTGCCTCTTCTCTCAAACCCTGAAGATAATATAAAACAGATCTTCAGACACCAGCAACAAAACTTTATTTCTACTAATCGTTAAATTAACTATTACTAATATTTACATGAAAACGAAAATTTTCTTAATTTAGTTTTTACCTAAACGATTAGGTATTTGTGGTATTTTTTCAGAAGAATTTAAAATGAAAGAAAGTCTAAACTTTATTTCTGTATTATGAAAAATTATACCTGTAATAAAAACCCTTTAGCATACTGTCATATTTGTGTCCTAATCATTTTAAAGATTTTATTTATTTATTTGACAGATAGAGATCACAAGTAGGCAGAGAGGCAGGCAGAGACAGAGAAGAGGAAGCAGGCTCCCTGCTGAGCAGAGAGCCCCATGGGGGCCTGAGCCAAAGGCAGAGGCTTAATGCACTGAGCCACCTAGGCGCCCTGTCTCCTAATCATTTTAGAAATGGACTGCTCTCTATATTCTTTCCCTGGGCTTATTCATAATATTGCTGGTAAATATTTGTTCTATTTTATTTTTTTGCCAACGAACTTGAAGATATTTTAGGTACAACTACTCAGAGTAGTCAAATACAAATGATCCTTAAGAAAGAAATTGGCATGAATTGGTGTGTAAAAAAAAAGTTTGAAATCTTAGTCGAGCTGTCGAAATACAGTTCTTCCTTCAGCTCAGTGGGGATAAAGTGATGGTATTTGTCTTACTTGCCTAAGCTAGGTTGCTGTAGATACTAACTAGATCGCAGATTTGAGAACATTTTATACCTTATTTGGTGCTAAAGAAATGTTAATTGACAGGATTGAAAAAATTCACTCATTTGTGTTTTTTTCTTATTAAAGAAATTACTATTAATTTCAAAAGGCAGTTGACCCTTGCACAAGTTCAGTGATACAGTCTCTGTGTTGTCCAAACCAAAGTGGATCTAGCTTTTGCCATTCACATTTTGAAAACTTGGAAAGCAGCTTCACTTTAAATATATTACACATATTTTCTTTATTTGAGAGAAAATGAAACAATCATTTCTTTTCCTTTCAGTCATTTTAAAAAAACTAGCTTTTTTAAGCAGCTAGCAGCTGCCGTAGCAACCCAGGAGAGCGGTGGAGGTATAATTAATGACATTCATCAGGACTGGAATCTTACCACCCAAAAAGTATTTCTGGGCAAGCCAGAAACTACTTAAAGGTTCGAGATGAATTTCTAAAACTTTGAATCATCTTCAGTAGAGCGAAGATTCATTCTTTACAAAATTAAATGTGATTTAAAATATCTTGGAGTTTTGGAACTAAACCATGTTTATTGCAGGTTGCTAAATAATTGAAGAAAACTGGGTGCTTTCCAGTAGCTAGATGATAATAAGTTGAGAAAAAGGCTGTAAACTACATATGTCAATATAAAATAATTGGGTTCTATTCGCTATAACTGAAAACATTTCATTTAAAATTACTAAGTCTGGGAGCTAGGCACTTTTCAAATAACCTAAATGTCTATCACTGATGGACTTTAAAAAAAAAAAAGGAAAACATAACACCCTGATTTTGATGCCTATAGAAAAAAAGGAACCACAGATATTTTTGCAGAGTAGGAAAGATTTCTTTCTTACTTCCTTTAAAAGGAGAATTTTACCTGCTTCCTGGACAAAATTAGTTTATAATTTTGTTTTCAGTTCACAATTACCCAGAAGTTTACATCATCATAAAAGCTTTTGTATTTCTTGATTCCACACGCCCTGAAACAGTGCTGCTGGAAGTGTGCTCTGTGGATCTGTGTGGTTCCATGCACGGTGATGTATTGGCAGAAATTGGGATTGTAAGCATTTAGAAACTTGAACAGCAGTTTGACAGGGTAGGGTTTTTTTCTGGTGAATCTAATGATAATATAAAATTTGGAGCTTAAATTTTGAAAGCTTTTTTTTCTTTTGATTTTCTAATAATTCATTTTATTACATTTTATGTAAGATTTAGTCTATAATAGATTGGAAACAAAATTTTTTTAAAAGGTAACTGATCCATCAGCACAGATAGTTGGAGAAACACTGATCTGAAAATTAGGGATTATTTGTTGGTTTAGAAGTCTTTTATAGTTGGAAGGTATATAGTTCTGATGTCAACTTCCTTTGTATTCTCTTTCTTCCGATAAATCTATCACAGCTGTGTTGGCTTTCACTGTGGTATGGCATGTTACAAAAAACTCGAACATAATGGTTTGCAACGGCAAAGGCTACAATTAATCAGCTGTCCCTCAATCCTAAGGGTCAAATTCTTCCCAGGATCGAGGGGGATGGAGCAACCCCTGTATGGGACACGCTGATCTCCTGACACAGAGAAAGAGTAATGGAGGAAGCCTCTCACAGCTTGTGAAAGCTTCAGTTTAGAAGTGACAAATGTGATTTGTTTCCATTTCATTAACTAAGTAATTTGGCCAAGCCTTATGTCAATAGGGCATGGAAGCAGAATCTTCTTTAATGGAAGATTCTGAAGATTATGAAAATTTGGGAATAATAGTATAAATGACCCCCATGGCAAAAAATGCATACTCATAATATAAGGTATAAACTTTCCAGATTCTTTGATACTCTAGAGAGTGTGTGTGTGTGTGTGTGTATGTGTGTGTGTGTGTGTGTGTATATAATCAGAGGGGAGTTGGTTAGGTGGAGTAGTGCAGTAGAGCTCTCTACTTTGATTGTTGAGGGTGTTTTGTTTTTGTTTTGTTTGTTTGTTTTTCCTGGAATCTCTACTCACCTCTGCATTCAAGTGGAAGGAACCTCAAGGAGTTTTTTCGTGAGTTAGACACTTTGAACTTCACGTGGGTCCTCTGTGAATGCATTTTTGTTATGTGGGTTCTCATAAGTTTGGCTCTTTGGAGATTGGGATGTTTCTAAAAAGCAACTTTCTGGGATGGTCTGAGGACTCTTGTTTATTTTAGCAAAGAGGTGGCAACTACAAGGTAGAGGTAGAAGGCCTTAGGACTATTAACCAAACCAACACTGATACTGAGAAATGGCCTCTTTGATGTACGTAAACTTAAAATACCTAATCAGTCTAGGCATTTTGTAGAAAGTTTTCATGACTTTCCTCTAACTTTCCCACCTGATGTTGCTGCTCTTACCCCTTTTATCTGTTTTTACTGATAGATTATTTGTTTTCAGTGGAGTGGACGTACAGTGGAGGTTTACTTAGCTGATGTCTACTTACCAAACGCGGTGAATTTACTTCTGCTTGACAGGCTCACTGTAAATGATACTGACAGCTTTCCATGGGACACTGAGTACACATGGGTAGTAGGCGGTAGTCCACCACATGGACGCAGTTTGGTTCCTGCCAGTTACATTCAATGCTTATTAGTGAGCGGGTTTCCCACCCCTTCAAATCCTGTGAATGCCAATTCTTCTCATTATAATTCTGCAATATAACATTCTATAAAGTGATGAACCCTAAGTGTGACAGCAAAGAAAATTATTAAGTATTGGGAAAATCTCAGTAAGGACAAGTTGGGAAAAAAATGATTTTGAATTAAGTATGCACAAGTGAACTGTGAGAAAATGATATAAATCTAACAATTTCACATGCAGATTACTTTGTGTGCACCTCTCCACTTTTGTTCCGTTATCACTCAAAGGGAATTGGAAATATAAATGTTGCATGGTAGGTGTGGGTTCGTATAAGAAAGATATGATAAAATCCTAATCAGAAGACCTAAGGAGAAATGGCTTTAATCTTTTAACAGAATAGGGGTGAATATTTATATTTGTATTTTAAGTAAAAACAAAATTTTTTACTGTTTTTGAGTGTGTATGTGTGTGTGTATACATATGCCAATACATATTTTATCATTCTCTGCTTTAACCAGTATTTTCAATATACGTAGCAACTCTGCCCCAATTGTGCTGGATCAGAGAGATTTGTTATAATGTGTAATGGGATTATTTTTATAGGGAAACATCCTTACCTCCTAGGATTTTAGGAAATTGCTGTTAGAAACCTTAATGCTAGAAGGTAGATTTGAACTGTGTGACATAAATGATAATTTTCTAGTCTCGTGTTGCTTTTTCATAAACATCCTGTTAAAAATTAATGCTGTTTGGATACTACAGTACTTTTCATTAGGTCTCAGTTTTTTATTCACAGTTATTTATTTTCTGTCAGTATCTTTTTAACATTTTAAAAGAGCTATAATTCACATATCATAAAGTTTACCATTTCAAAGTAGACACTTCAGTGGTTTTTAGTATACTTACTGTGGTGTACCACTGTTATCACTGATTACAGAATATTTCTATCATTCTAAACAGAAACATCCAACTGGTAGCATTGGTCCCAAATGTCTTCTCCCGCCATTCTCTGGCTACCTTTAATCTATTTTCTGTCTCTGTGGATTTTCCTATAAATGGATTCATACAATATATGGCTCATCTTTTCAGTTTCTTTCACTTATCATATGTTTTCAGGGTTCATTTAGGGTGTGGCATGGAACAGTCCTTTATTCCTTTTTTTTTATTTGGTGGCAGAATAATAATCTACTGTATTGATACACCACATTTTATTTATCCATTCTTCAGTGGCAGGACGTTTGGGTTGTTTATAATAATGCTTTTATGAATATTTGTGTACAAGATTTTATATGAATAGACACTTTCACTTAGTTATTGATGTTCTTACCATTATTTGCCCTAGGATCTTTCCACCCACCCTGCTCTGCTCTGCACCTCATTTCCCCAGCTCCCTTAGCCTCCACCACTATTGAGCTGGCTTAGTGGGAGGTCCCAATGAATTACTTAAGGGAGGGAAGAGGGAGAAGCCAGGGAATTTCCCCTTACTCCCTTGCCTACCCCTATGTCTAAAGTGAGTCTACCCATTTCTCCTGCAGCAGTCCTGTCTTGTAGTTCTTGTGTTGCTTTTCTCTCTCTCAGCTCAGCTCCTGCCAGGTAGGCTTGCCTTCTTGCCAACTTCTGTTGGGTGGCCCTGGCTTCTGAGTTCCAGTAATCCTGCTTCTCCCTTAGGGGTATTACCAGCTTCCTGTTGTTGCTCATCTTTATTTGAATTCTTAGTTCTTCTCCTACCCTACCGGTGTAACCAGTTTCCTGTCTTAAGGCTCTTTCTTGGGAATAGGTAGCTTGGTTTCCACTCTGGCCGCTCATGGCTGGATAGTATTTCCCTTTCATTAAGCATGCTGAGTTATGGACATATACAGGATATCTTTCACATTCTATTTTAGATATTTTAAAGCACCCCTGGAATGGTTCAGCCCAGTGGCCCTACCTCTGTTAAGGTATTTTCAATAATTTTTTTAGAAGTTAAACTTACTAACTTTGTGAATGTTTAAGTCTTTTTTTTTGTGCTAAAGTGATACGCATTATAGAATTTCAGTTATTTTTTTAAAGATTTTATTTATTTATTTGAGAGAGAGAGCACACAAGCAGCAGGAGGGGCTGAGGGAGAAGCAGACTTCCTGCTAAGCAGGGAGCCCAATGTGGGGCTTGATCCCAGAACCCTGGGATCATGACCTGAGGCAAAGGCATATGCTTAACTGACTGAGTCCCCAGGAACTTCAGAATTTCAGTTATTTTATTCAAGGTTCTAGAAAACTCAGCAGTGGGAGATAGTGTTATACTCTTCCTTTGTATTATAGAAAATTAGTTATACTTTACTTTAAACAGGATTTTGATGTTTCCTCTATTAGAGAACGGTTTCCTCTTCATCATGCTTTGTTAAGTCTAAAACAACTTTTCCACATGTCACTTGAAGCAGACTAACCCGGTGTTGGTAATGTGAAGATTTCAGGATAAATAACAAGTCTTCTGAATCACAATCTTAGGGTAGAGTTTAATGTTTATGATGTATTGCCCTCCTTTTTGAGGATTTGTATCATTGATATGCTAGTGGATGTTTTTAACCCAGGCTATTCTAGTTTGCTTTCTTTTTTCTTGCTTTCTCAGTTGACTGGTAAATGTGCTTGGCTCCAATGAACAAGGCTGTTGTGTCTAGGCAAATTGTTCACACACTTGCTTCTGATGAGTTTTGGTTGGGAGTTTTGGTTGAGAGTCACAGGATTTTATCCTCTGTATTAGTCGGTGGCTGTAACACAGATGGTATGCTCAGGGGTTTCACTGGAGAGAGTTTAATAAAGGGCTTTTTACCAAAGGCTGGTGAGGACTAGAATTGGAAGCTGTTGCCTCTTAGGGCGTAGGTATGAGAAAGCAGGGAATGGGATCTAGGGAACTATGTTACTGAAACATAGTTAGAACTGGAGTCGTAAAAGAGGAGTCTGATTACAGGATCTGTGGCCAGAGAGAAAGGCAGCCACTGACAGAAGGAAGCAGGGATGGAGTAGGTGTTAAATATCTTCATTTCTCTTATGCCAACATCCACCATTGGCCAGTCCCAACTTGGCACTGGAGTACAAGGGAGACCTGGAATTGCCGTCTACTGATGCCAGCCTCTGGGGCCTGGAGCAGGACTTAGGAATTCAGAAGGATGTTAAGGTAGTTCCTAGGTTGGAGAAATGGAGAATAACCAGGATAGCTACCTGGATTTCTCTTAACATGACTTAGAGGGAACTCAAATCACTGGAGGAGGCACTTCTGCCTTTATTTTCTTCTAAGTGATTAGGACTTCTTTAGATAACTACATCAGTGTATTATGTACCTTTTCATTCAAAGAAAAAGAAAGCATTCTTGGTGCATTGGTTTCTTTCCCCCTTTCTTCCTGCCTTGTTTGTACCCACCCTATCACCCCTTTTTCTCCTTTCTCCACCCCCAACTTCCTCCCTCTTTTCATTCTTACCCCCAACCCCTCCCTTCCTTCTTTTCCTTGGATATATCTTTAATCTTAACAATCCTGAACAATATTAAGAAGCAGAAGAGTTTCAGGTTTTCAAAAGGGCCTGGGTTCTTAGGGGGAAGGAGATGGAACTTTATTTCTTAATCCACTTAAAACAAGCAATTAACTTTGTAGCAATTTATCAAAGGCTTCTAAAATAGCATAAACCAATGTATACACAATTACCAGTACATCTAAAATCAGAGCAAGTAAGATCCAAGTTTTTCTTTTCTCTTTTTCCCCTGAAATTATAGAATATAATCTTAAAGTCAGGCACTTACTCTGTTAAAGTTGTAGTGTCTCTCAAATAATATTCCAGTTACTAAATATAGTTACATGGATGTATATAGTGATTTTTTTTAAAGCAGGTTTATTAAAAAAAAAAAAAAAAGAGTCCTTGAAGTTAGGATCTGAAATTTAAATTTAAACAATTTCACCTTCATCCCTCCCTACTTTTCCTTTCCCTTGAGCAGCAATACTTATTGGGCACCTTCTGTGTGCCAGACACTGTGCTAAGTAATGGAAATTCACTGATGCAAAAGAGGGGAAATAACCTTTTCATCTAGCAGGGGAAATGGGTGGTCTCCTTTTAACTACCAATAATTGCCTAAGGTCATCTAGTCTTAAAATTAAACAGGGATTTTGATATTATTCTAACTATTGTAGGCATCACTATATGACTTTTTGGTCAAAATAAATAAAAGATCAAAGATAACACTTCATGGAGCTATTTTAGGAAATAAAGAATTATGCAAAGATACTTTCTAAGTACTTTCCAAAGTTGAAACAACTCTTAAAATATAATTTAGTAATAATAACTCTTTCAAGATACTGTTTTTTTAAGGACTTACTTTATTCCTTATTTATTTTGGTGATATTTTATGTGTTTATTTTTAAACCAAAAGTATGAAAATGAAACTTTTGAGGTATATTTCCAGAGAATCTGTAATTGATTTAAATGATACATGAGACATTTTTTGTCAAACTGAAGTGAGCTAGAAAAAAATCTCTTAGAATAGCTGTATTTAGATTTTAATGAAACTAGGCAGAAAGGAGACTAAAGTGAATTTCCTTTTTAGTCTTTTAAATGAAAAAGTGCATCATTTGTCCTATATATCTTATTCATCATCAGTCATAGCAAAGCATTCATTCCCATGAGGGAGATAATGGATTCAGAGAGCCGAGAGGAATGGAAGATTGTCATTCAATGCAGATGAGTTTTAGTAATATTTTTATCATGAGAAATTGGGTTGCAGAACCTTAAGATTTGGAATTAAGTTGCCATAGATATATTTAATTAAAAGTAGATTGCTTTAACCTTTCTTTAAGTTAGAAATAGGTTTAAAATCTTAAATTAAATTTATAGTTAGTTTGTATTTAACTTGTATTCAGGACTTGCCTTTAATAGGGATTCTTTATAAGGTTTAGCCCAAAAAGGTACATTTTAATTGAACTATTACAGTGAACATATAAAGAAAGTTTCTGAAAGGATGTTATAACTTTGTATATTGGATCAAAGTATGATTTACTTTTCTGCTGATGGAGAAAGTAACCAAACTTATCAAACCAAACTAAAAAGGGAGACCAAAAGGGGGTCTATGTCCTGACGTCTCCTAACACCTCATCAGCACACCTCCTTAATCAATATAAATTATATTTCCTAGTGTTTTGTTGTTATCATGTGATGGGTTGGTTTCTCATTGATAATACTGTTCTATGGTTAATACTTTTCTAGAAGTGGAAATACATGAAGGACGAAGTTACCAAAGCAGAAAAGCAAATGAGCATGTGTGTGTGTGTGTGTGTGTGTGTGTGTACATAAATACACATTTATACATATCTATATATGTCAGATTTGTGAACTCTGATATTAAAGGATCAGTTTTAGGTTAATTCAGAGGAAATTAGAGTCTCTAAGCTCATTCTGTGATCTTATCTTATTGGACATTCTTAGTCCAAGGCATTAAGAAAATTAAGTTAAATAAAGAAGGTTGTATAGGCAACTGCTAACATTGACCACACCTCCCAGGCCTGGAAATGCATCCCCTAGTTCAGGAGGTTATTTACCCCGATTCTGAGCAGACTCTGAGGTTTGGGCTGTGTTGGAGCCATGCCAGTTTCCTGCTTGAGGAAAGCCGGAGGAGTGGAGACAGGGGATCTGTCATCAGGCCTGGGGGTCTAAGGGTTACAAAGTCAGAAGAGGGGCTTTGTCTCAAATCTACTTAGACACTTTTTAACTTTATTCTTCTTGGGGAATTAAAACTTTTTTTAATAGCTAGGTCATGCGGACTCACACAAAAGTATCTCAGATTAATTGTACATATTAAATCAAAATAGACTCCGTCAAAAGATAAGTCTATTCACTGTAACTTTCATTTCCTTTATAAAGGGAAAGCTTCTATAGAAAATAGTCCATATTTGTTCTCCTTTTCCCTCCTCTCCACAGGGTGAGGTAATCACAAACTGCAGTCTCCTATAAATATACCATCATTACCCAGAAGGTAATTGCAGCATTATATAGCTGTTAATCTTTTCTCAATGAAGATCGAGATTCATTCACTCTCAGAGGCTTAGTAAGAAAGCATGGCCATGTGATGCATTCAGAAAATGGGAGTTCATTGTTGTGAGCTTCTAGGTTATTCTCATCTAGATTTTATTTTGTTTCACACCTTCATCATCAGCCAGGCAAGAAGAGCCTGCTCTGTACAGGGCTTATAGAGCAAGCAAGATCAGATTAAAATGTGCTCGTGAGAGCTCCTAGCACAGTGCCTGACATCTTGTACATTCACGATCAATACTTCTTCACTAATTCCGTTTTGCCTTTGTCTGGCATTTTCTGGTTTAAAGGGGAATGTGCACATTGTTGTCTAGATGGTCAAAACGCGCCCTTGCTGGATTACTTTTTGAAGCTGTGGACTCTCCTGTGAGGCTCATTGGTGGTGGTATTGTTCCAAATTGAAAGCATAACAAATTTTTTTCTATGGAATAAGTAGATGATACCTGGTAAAATCGACTCTTAAGTTTCTCCAGGTTAATTCCTTTCTTTTTTTTTTTTTTTTTAGATTTTTTTTCCAATTTATTTATTTTCAGAAAAACAGTATTCATTATTTTTTCATCACACCCAGTGCTCCACGCAAGCTGTGCCCTCCACAATACCCACGACCTGGTACCCCAACCTCCCACCCGCCCCGCCACTTCAAACCCCTCAGATTGTTTTTCAGAGTCCTTTCTTATGGGATGAATTTGGATTCATCCCTTTACCACATGTTTCAGTATTTTGTTTAGAAGTCATTGGAACAATATTACTAGAGAGTTGAAGATAGAGCCGTGGAAAGCTCAATTTAGGGGTCTAAGGATAATGAAGTGGTGAAGGCATGAAAGAAGAAATAGTACGAAGAAAATGAGAAGGGTGTTCTATCATAACACAGGAAGAGAAGAGGGCTTTTTTTTTTTTTTTTTAAGACTTTATTTCTTTATTTGACAGAGAGAGAAAGCACAAGTAGGCAGAGAGGCAGGCAGAGAGAGGGGGAAGCAGGCTGCCCACTGAGCAGAGAGCCCAATGTAGGGCTCGATCCCAGGACCCTGAGTTCCTGACCTGAGCCGAAGGCAGAGGCTTTAACCCACTGAGCCATCCAGGCGCCCCAAGAGGAGAGGGCTTTTTAAGGAAGAGATGTATGTATACAGTATTACTATATTCTCTTCATAATATTGAAAATGTAGTGAGCACTTAACTGTGCAATAAGTGCTTACTATAGACTTGCACAATATCTTCCCAGTGCCCATTGAGGTAGATACTATTACTGTCCTCACAATCCAGGGGAAAACCCTGAGACTTAGACTCTAGAACTCACAGCTACTAACCTGTGCCAGAGTCTGGATTTCGTTCAAGCCATTTTGTCTGCATGCTGTAGCCACTGAGCTAGAGAAGGGTTGAGGTCCAGAAGCTTTCAGTAAGGTGAGTTCCATTTGCAGCTTTTCTTTGTAGTGGTACGGAGTTTCTGTAACAGAGAGTTGTTTCTATATTTTACAGACGTGGAAATTCAAAATCAAGAGGTTATGTAATCTCCCAAAAGTCACATATCTAGTGAATAGTAACTAAAGATTTATCTGTAAGTATTCTATATATATTCTGTTAAAGCTCTGTTGACCAGTAGCATCCCAATTTTGTGCCTTTGAATTACATATAATTCCTGTGATGTACATCTGATACTCATGTTTATATCTCTAGAAGCTGATTTATACTTTTGGGATATTTTATATCTAAACTTTAAGACATCTGTGTGTGTGTGTGTGTGTCTGTGTGTGTGTGTCTGTGATTATATACATATATAATATAATATATATGTAAGTAATTAAATGGTTTACATTTTTTACCTTTGAGTTGTGAGACAGAAAAATTCAAAGTGGACTGACTTGAAAGAGAACTTATATATTTAATTTCTTTTCATTTTTTTCAAAGTATTTGAAGAATCAAACTTCGTATCATTAAGATTAGATTTGTTTTGAACCTTGGCTACCACTTTTCAAATCTAAATTTATTTGACTATATCTACCACATATAGTTTCACTGGATTGTTCCTGTTGCATGAATGTCACCTTTCAAAGTGATTTTGAAATTAATCTTGAAGGAAGCTTCCAGAAATTTTATTTGTTGGATGACACAACCTGATAATGAATTGAATATGATGGGCAAACGAAAGGCAAGGGAACATTAGAGAACATATAACATTCAATATTAGGTCATTTATTTTAAAACATACACAAGTATACACAACACACACATATAACTTTCTGTTTCTACAAATAAAAAATAAATACATTTATAAATATGTGTATATATGTATGAAGTATGTATGAATGTATTGGAGTGTGTGTGTGTGTGTGAAGTAGGTATTAAAGAACCACATGACTTTTAAATATACTATCTTAGGGGATGGAAAGGGTCTTGGGGAGGTGCTCAGTTGAGTTATTTTGTCAGACTTAATCACACTTAAAACTATTATAGTGTCTACAATAGGAAAACAGGACAACAGAGAATCACAAATGATTCTCATAGATGAATCTCAGATTTAATCACAGATAATCATAAAAAAGGTGGCATTGTTTAAAATTGTTATTGGGCTACTCTTATGGAATATTTTGGAGGTATTCAGGTAGGATAAGTAGTAATGATAAAAAAGAAAATGAATTAGCAAATTTTTAGTACATACCTCAAGATGAATAATATCAGTATTGTAGTTTAAAATGCATATTAAATATAACTATAAAATAGTGAGTAGTTTTGGTAACTATTTAATGCACACATCAATTTTTAGCTGTGTGCCGTTCCTCTACTAGAGCTAGAGAGATATCTGCTTTATTACTCTTTAGTTGCTTTTTCTGTATCTAGCTCTTATTGTCTACTTGATTGATAGCGCTACACCTGAGATCCAGTTCATTCATTTCTTTGGGAACCTTAATAAGAGGAGTTTAGAGAGAATACATGCACATCGACTTAGAACTGAAGGGATGTACATACGACTCTCATTGGTGTTGAGTGTCCACTGAGTATCAGAGAACTTGAGTCTACATAGTCTCAGGTAGGTCAGCAGTGTCCATAACTGAGAATA
Organism: Neogale vison; assembly: GCF_020171115.1. NCBI lineage: Eukaryota > Metazoa > Chordata > Mammalia > Carnivora > Mustelidae > Neogale > Neogale vison. The sequence goes on along the minus strand of NC_058096.1, from coordinate 34,565,681 downwards.
TCTCCTTACTGTGTTCAGTAGAGACCAGGGGCAGGTATAGAGAAAGAAGATAGTTCTCTCTCTCCAGAACATCAGATTGAAAGGATTTGTGCAATGAGCAAATGGCCAGTGATCAAGAGAAGATGAAGAGAGTTTGGAGCTTCAAACCCTCCAGTGATGGGACAGAGTGTAACAGGATAAGAAGGCAGAGCCATGCAGCCTCCGTTAGGAGGTGGTTAAAAGTGATGGAGACATTTTAATGATTTTGTTTCAAATTTTAGAGTTTCTGAATCTGTTCAGTCCAGTAGTTAAGAAAAACATGCTTATTCACTTTGTTTGACTTTAGATAAATGGCTGTTAAATTAGAAGCCAGAAAACCTGGTAATTGTAAGTGGTTTCAATGTGCTTTATTTTAATGGAATTGCCTTAATGGAAGTCAGATTTATTCTTGAACATGTTAAACCTCCATATAACTTGCCAGTATTTTCCTGAAATTGGCTCTCTGATTTCTGAAATGGGAGTGGGGAAAGATGTGAAAATTGATGGCCTCAAGCTTTTTAAAATCCAAATTGAAACTTGTACTACAAAGAGAGAAGTTTAACCTGAGAGTTTATGCCTATATCAGCATGACACAGAGCAGCAATTGAAGTTTTCTTACACCCCACAGATCTAATAAACACATTGGTTCATTTAAAAGTGATTCAATTTTCTTGGATTTGGGATTTCAGAAAAGAAGGAGCATCGCCTAATGAATTATGTGCTATGTGCGTTATAAATGTAGAAATCACACATAGAGGTCTATTTTAGATGCTACTTGTATGTAGATAGGGATAATTAGGTATTTTGTAAATCTATAGATTAACAGCTTTTTGAACATTTTAGAAAATCAGCTTTGCATGGTGATTTTTTTTTTTTTTTAAAGTAAGCCCTATGCCCACCGTTGGGGCTTGAACTCATGGCCCCTAGATCGAGAGTCTCATGCTGTACTCTCTGAGCCAGCCAGGTGTCCCTTGGGTCATAATAATTATATAAATTATATTAATTATGTATTTGTATATTGTATTACATGTAATATATATACCACACTTTTAAAACTTAGAGTTTCGTAACTTTTTTCCCTTTATGTATATATTACATATAATTAATACATTATTAATACTACCACTCATAAGAAGGTATTCTTCTGAAATGTTTATATATTATATAAATTACACATAATAGCTTTAGAATTTAGTACATAAAAGAGAAAATCAAGATCTCCTTTAAAATACAAGTAAATACAGTCATGTTTCCTTTAATTAATATAATTTTGCTTTTAAGTCTACATAATTTAGTTACTGATACATATTAATTGAAAAGATTAATAAAAAGAATTATCTAGATTTTTGTGCTTAATCATTTGTATTACTAAATATAGAGATAATTTTTTATAATCTTTGTATATAATGAAATCTTATTAAAGAGATACTATTTATTATGTACACTTGCAAAACTAAGAAGAAGTGATTTTTTTTGTTGTTGTTCTGTTCTTTACTGAATTTCCAGTTGCCCAGTTATCTTATGAATTCAGTAGGTATAAAAAGTTGAAATTTATTCTTTCATTAAAAAGTTGTTGAGTACTTATTATGTGGGTGGTACTATACTAGGTGTTGCCGTACAAAGATAGATAAAACTTGATCGTGAACTTTAGAAAGCTTAGAGTAAAAAAAATCAACACAGACACATGTAATATGTGCTATAATAGATACAGATTTAGGCTACTCGTGAGATGTTCAGAGGGGTAATGTTCACTCTTACGTGGTGCATAAGTCATCTGTGGCCATAGTAATGCTGTGTAACACACTATCCCAAACTTCATATGTAACAACAGTAGCATTTATTTCTCACTCATGTATTTATGCATTTGCTGGGGGGGGGCGCTCTGGTTTGTAGAGGTCTAGATATACTTAGGGAAAATGATGAGGTAGAAATCAAGATTTTTTTGGTAGGGGATGAGGCTGTTGATGAGGGATAGGGCAATTGTTGCAAAGCATTATCAAAACTAATTGTCTAAAAGGTGCAAAGAAAAAGAAGGTACAGATTGCTTTAGCAGCAATTCTATGTTCCAGACTCCATGATGCAAATTATTCTAGACTGAGTGAGACCTCTAGATCCATGATGCCTCTGACATGACTTGGTTTCTTTAATGTCTGCTCCAACCTCTCCAAACCCTGTCTTCCTGAAGGTTTTTTCTTCTTGAACCTTCTACCACACTTGCCCTATAAATCTGCATCAAATTGTCCAATATCTCTGCTTCTCTACAGCTTCTAGGCCCCATGAGGAAAAACCACACAGCCATATGTACTGCTGCTTCTGTGGGCTTGTGGCCATAAACACTACACAGAAAACATTTGCACACCTCCCAGCCTGGTCTTCCTTACATCCTCCATAGGGGCTGTTTAGTTTCACCACCTCTTCTGAATCCCTCATTTCACTGCCTCCTCATTCTCCCTTAGCGCAAGACTTGTTCTTACTTTTCAGAGAAAGTAGATGCCAGCCAGGAAAATTTCCACTTCCAAACCATTTCCCTAAAGAGATCATTCATCCTGCCCACATGCTTTTAACAGATAGTAAAAAAAATTGATGTCATGAATCCGTACATTGAATCCCTCTTTCTTTTCTTCTTTAGTGTGGTAGATCTGTTTATCTCTTTTTCTCCCATCAACTTCTCCCTCTGCTGCTTCCTTTCTCTTGGCATACAAAGTTTTTCACATATTTCCTTCCTTAAATAATAGTGGAAAACTAAAGACAATCCCTTCCTTAATTCTTGATCAGATTTCTAGAATGGTACTGTAGATCATTAGTTACCAAACCTATGTGTGTACAACAAAAAATTAGGGAGCTTTATAAAAGTGCAGTCCCATTCCTGGATCTGACTCAAAGATATGGGATGGGGTCTGTTGATTTCTTTTTTTTTTTTTTTAAAGATTTTATTTATTTATTTGACAGAGAGAGATCACAAGTAGGCAGAGAGAGAGAGAGAGAAGAGGAAGCAGGCTCCCTGCTGAGCAGAGAGCCCGATGCGGGACTCGATCCCAGGACCCTGAGATCATGACCTGAGCCGAAGGCAGCGGCTCAACCCACTGAGCCACCCAGGCGCCCTTTTTTTTTTTTTTTTTTTGAAAGATTTTATTTATTTAGGGTCTGCTGATTTCTAACTCTTAAAAGAAGCCTTGTTGGTTAAGTATCCGACTCTTCATTTCTGCTCAGGTTATGGTATTGGGGTCATGGGATCAAGGTGCATGTCTGTCTGTGGCCTGAATGTGGAGCCTCTTGGGATTCTTTGTCCTTCTTCTAACCCTCCCCACCTCCATGCTCAGCGGCTTGCTCTCTCTCTCTTTTCTCTCTCTCTCTCATAAATAAATAAATAAATAAGTAAACAAACAAATAATAAATGTGTTTTAAAAGCAGCCATGTTGGGGAACTCTGGTCATAAATGGATATGTACTGGCAGAGATAACACTATTAGTATATGAATAAGGTTACAAAACTGTAAGTTAAGAGAGTATGTATATATACATACCTTATATATAATTCATATTGTGGAAACACATATGCATGTGCATATAAACACATGTATAGTAAAAAGAAAAACTTTAGACTAAGGTATTAAGGTAGAGGAGTTGGGTTTATGAGTGCTTTCTTTAATTATATTTTTTTGCCTTTTATTCTATACAGAATACACATTTCTTTTCTAGTAAGAAAAAAGTAGAGAAATAATAGTACCCTCGTGCGCATGTGTTCCTCCATTAAGCCTCCCATTCCCTCAAATTAGGCATCTTTTGTGTAGTACTTAACTGCAGTCCTAGATTGTGTTGACCATTTCTAGTCCTTTTGAATTCTCTTTTCTCTTACTTCCATTTTCTCTGTCCTGTTTCAGTAACCACCTGTGCAAGAAATTATCACTGTCACCTCTAATAACCAAACACTGGTTCTTACCAATTTGAACGTTGAAATCGCTTTCAAATGCATTCTTTCCCTTCCCTATCTGTACTGTTGTGATGTAAGAGAACCTATGGGGGGTCTCACTGACCCCCAAACAGGAGTGACCAGGTGTTTCAAAAGTCACTGAGAGCTCCTGTAAGTTGAAGTCTGAAAAAAAAAAAAACAATTGGGGTTGGAAAGCTGGAGGTCTTCACTGATGAACTTTGCCGGAGTATTTCAGGAACATTTTAGGGGGATGAAGAAGTAGAGGAAGTAGAGATAATAGCCAAAAATTGGGCTGTCAGTGATAGGAGAAAGAGAATGACTTGCACCAAAAGGGAGGGTTTTCTTCATTGTCATTGATGTTACTTGAGAATTAGCAAGTATGTCAATTGGTTGGATTTGATTGCTGAGTAACAAGTCTATAGAAAGAGAATGTTTGAAAACCTCAGAACATAAACAAATAATTAAAAACTGACAAAATGGAATAGTGGAATCAAGAAGTTAGCCTTGAACAAGAGAGAGAGGGAAAAAAAAAAAACCCTCTTCTACAGACTAAAGGGAAGGAGGTAAAGATGGCTGCTGGTATCAATTCGTAGGTTTGAAAGCAGAAAACTGAGCGAGTTCTTGCCTGGTGGCTCTAGTTTTCTCTGTGAACTTGAAAACGAAGCTTTCTGCTCTAAGAAAGGGCGTATATGTGTTTACCTCTCTGTGTATGCACAGACGCTACTCAGTAGAAGGGTTCACTTTTTGTTGTTCTCTCTCTTTTCCCCTCTCTTGTTTCCTCTCTCAGTCTCGTTCTCCTTCCCTCCCTCTGCCTCTCTTTCTCTGTCTTGCTGTCACTCTCTTACTTTTGTGGTTGTCAGCCATGTGGCTATACACCAAGGGTGATGACGGGATTATTGTTGACAGTTAAGGTTGAGTGTCTAGGGAGTATCCCGAATCCCATGCTCTATCAGTTGCTTGGCTGGGAATGGTGACTTGGTTGGACACTGCGGTCCAGAGTGCCCCGCATTTAACAGACTAATGCAGCTCTTTCTCGAGTGTAACTGCCACAGACCTGCCTAACGGTTTCAAGGCTTGCAAACATTTATAGTAAGCCTTTTATTAATGAAAAAATCCACATGCAGAATTTATTTCCTAAAACACAAGATACCAGAAGAATAGCCTTTATTTGTAGTGCAGACATAAATCTAGTTAAGAGCCCAATATGTGTTATGTACATTTCTAATGTAGCGAGATGCTGGACTGGGTCCGGACAGTTTATGTATGTTGTGCAGGAGAAGGGTACATATAGACAGAAGCAGGAGTCAAACCATCATGGATTCAAATCCTGGCTCTGTCACTTAATAGCTGTGGAACTTTGGCTTTATTGTTCTCCCTCTTTGAGCTTGTTTCCTCATCCATCAAATGAAATCTGTATTACTTTGTAGGACTTTTGAGATAATTGAGTTAGATATTGAATGTCAAGCTTTGAGGACAATCCATAACTACTGTTGCTGCCATCAGTGTCACCAAGTCATCCTAGCTTTTGTTAATGTAATGACTTTTATTACTTCTTCTATCACAATAAAACTCTTCATTCCTGTATCATATGAGACAGCCTCTGCTTAAACCATTTTTTTAAGAGAGTGGGTTTTGTGATAGTTTTATAGATTTCCTTTCTTTATAGGACTCTTCCACAGTCCAGCGTAAGTTCTAACATCATCAGCAGCAGCTATGTTTATGTTGGTAATCATGCATAAATCTATTGCTAGTCTGGGCTCCAGAAGAAGATATCTTTTTTTTTTTTTTCTTAAAAGCCTGTTTCCCCCATCATCTTCTTCTTCTTCTTCTTTTTAAAGATTTTATTTATTTATTTGACAGAGAGAGATCACAAGTAGACAGAGAGGCTGGCAGAGAGGGGGGTGGGAAAGCAGGCTCCCTGCTAAGCAGAGAGCCTGATGCAGGGCTCGATCCCAAGACCCTGGGATCATGACCTGAGCTGAAGGCAGGGGCTTTAACCCACTGAGCCACCCAGGCGCCCCTCCCCCCATCTTCTAATACAGTTAAGTTGTTCTACCTTTGCAAAGTCTTGAAACATTTAATCATTTTCTCTTCAAAGAAGTCTTAAGGTATCCAGCTTGACTCTTTATTCTCCTTATTGACCAAGCTATCTTCTCAGCATTAAATTTTTATATATGTCTCCCTACGTGGTCTTTTCCTTTACGGTTATCTCTGATACAATCTGATTTTAGTGTATGGCAAAAAGCTCAATAGGAATGAACAGATAAAGGCTATCTGCCCTTTAAAATATTTATTTTTATTTTTTAACAGCTTTATTGAGATAGAATTCACTTACTATACAACTTAACTATTTAAAGAATACAATTCCATGGTTTTTAGCATATTAAAAATAGTGTTGTAGAGCCATAGTTACAATCAATTTTAGAAAATTTTCGTCACCCCAAAAGAAAACTTGTACCCTACAACTATCACCTTGTAATCCTTCCATCCCTCCCCTAGCCCTAGACAACCAAAACTTAATATAAATTTGCCTATCCTGGATATTTCATATAAATGTAATTATATGTAGTCTTTTATGATTGGCTTCATATGCTTGGTGTATTGTTTTCAAGGTTCCATGTTGTAGCATGTATCAGTACTTCATGCTTTTTTATGGCCAAGTAATATTCTACTGTATGGATATGCAAATTTTTCTTTATCCATTTATTAATTAATGGACATGCATGTGTTTACCTTTGACTGTCATGAGTAATGCTTCTATGGACATTCATATGCAAGTTTTTGTATGGACATATTTTTTTATTTCTCTTGGGTATATAACTAGGAATGGAATTGCTGAGTCAAATAGTTACTTTGACTATATCTTTAGCTTTTTGAGGAACTTTCAGACTGTTTTCCAAGTGGCTGCACAGTTTTACCTTTCCATCAGCAGTAAGTGAGGTTTCCAATTTACCCACAGTGTCACCAATAAGTATTACTGATGTTTTTGACTGTTGTCATCTCATTGTAAATGATAGCTCATTATGGTTTTGATTTGCATTTTCCTACTGACTAATGAGGTTGGACATCTTTTCATGTGGTTATTGGCTATTTTACATCTTCCTTGAAGAAAGTCCTATTTAGATCCTTTGCTCATTTTAAAAATTTGGTTGTCTTTCTATTATTAAGTTGTAAATGTTCTTTGTGTATTCTAGACTTAAGTCTCTTACCAGATTCATGATTTAGAAATATTACCTCCCATTTTGTAAATTGTCTTCACTTTCTTGATAGTGTTCTTTGACATAGAAAATTTTACATTTTACAGACACCTGAGTTGTCACTTCGCTAGACATATTAGAAAATACCATTTCACTTTCATTGGTATACTTTTGTAAGTGGCTGTAGGGTTAGGAGGGAGCCTTGTATAATTGCTTTCCTGATTGCTGTAGACCTCTGACATGCATCCACCCCAGGGGCCAGTTCAGGTAGAATAGCTTAGGTTGAAAGAATTGTGTTGTGTAGAGAAGAGTTTCTAGACTCAAATCTGTGCTGAAGCCAGGGAAGTCAGAAATGGGTTAAGTTTTGATCCATAGTTACATAGCATGAAAGTGTAAGCTGGAGTGTGGGCTCTAAGAGAGCCTCCCTACTTAGCTCCAGATATTTCCAGATATGGAAAGATACAGCTCAACATACTGGTTGGTTAAAACATAATCAAGGGCCATTCTTGGCCCACAGGATGATGTTGCTGCCCCTGATGATTTATTGTATTGCATTATACCTTTCTCCCATGCTTTCCCTTTCCTATTTTGTCTTGTCTTTGTTCTTTCTAAGCAAATATTGTATCACTTCCTAGCTTTAACCATTAATTTCCTCCTGCTTTACTGTCACTTAAAGATTATAAAATAAAAGGATGGTCAAATCCAGACCAAAAACAAACCAAAACAAAATGGCATAGAAATCAATAAGAGAAGTCACAGCAAAGATAAATGCCATTATCCTTTGTCCCAAATAATACTTTCTTTTGGTCAAGTATAGAAGGCAAGAATTGCTAGAAATTGGATAGATTTTCAGACCCAGTTGCCATGATAGAATTAGTATACTCTTAACTTGTGCTGAATCAAGTAAATTAAAAATAAATGGAGAATTTAAAACAAATTACATATTTTTCAAGGCTGTGAAATATCTACAAAGGTAGATCATGTATCAGAACACTTTTTAGGACTGAGTTTTGAGTAGCAGGCGCTGGATAGAACAATAAATGGTGAGGAGTGGCCAGCTAGGAAGGGCCACTTCAGGCAGAGCAACCTTGCTTTCACATGTTTTTGTAGTTTTCATGCTGGAGTTTCCATAAAATCTATTTTGAGATAGATGAATAGTTTATACTGTTAAAAATAGATAGATTGATAAATAAATAACTGGATCGGTGACCACCAAATTAGGCCGTAAAATAGACCACATTTTAATTTCTTTTAATAAAACTATAAATAAATGAAAAAGTTTGAAAAAAATACAATACCCACCACCCAACTCTTCCCAAATAACAATAGGAGAAAAGAGAATAATCAAAAGTTATAATTATAGCCTGTTTCGAAAAGAAGTGCAAACACTGTGTATCAAAAGCTATCTGTTATACCTAGGACAATAATTAGAGGCAACTTTTCTCATGTTAGTTCCTCATCTGACCCACAGAACACAGATAATGATTTAATGTCTGTTTTCTAAATTCTCCCGAGTATGGCCATGATGAATACTATTCTAGATGTACTGAAGAGAAATTAATTTATTGTAGACCGTGGGTCTTTGGGGCCTTATGGCCTCATTCTCTTAGTGATCCCTGGTTGAGCGAGCTGGCATGCCTTATTAAAATTATAATTCCCAGCATTGATGAGGATATGGGTAATTGAGCATGCTTGGAAGTATGAACTAGCACCGCCTATCTAGAAGGTAGTTTGGTAACCTGTATTTAGAACCATAAATAAATTAAAATCTTTTACTCTTCAAAAACTTTTTATAATTGTTAACAAAGAGATTTGGCCAAATATTTTATACAAAGACTTCACATTAGTTTTAAAATTTTTATTGTGGAAATTTCTTGGTATGTGTAGAAATAGAGATAAACTTTGTTTTATAGTCTGTTGGCCTGCTATAACAATGCTATGGACTGGGTGGCTTATAAACAACAGAAATTTATTTCTTACAGTTCTGGATGCTAGGGAGTCCAGATCAACGCACTAGCAGATTCGGTGTTTGGTGAGGATCCATTTCCTGGTTCATAGACAGCAGTCTTTTTTCTGTCTCCTAACATGGTGGAAAGGATCAGAGATCTAGCTGGGGTCTCCTTTGTAAGGGCACTAACCCCATTGATGAGGGCTCTACCGTCATGATCTAATTACCTTCCATAGGCTGGAAATATCACATAGGCTCATTTATTTCAGTTTCTATTTTAAGGGATTTTTTTTCTTATTTCTCCATTTCTGACAATCAGCTTTCTAATTGTATGAATTGTTCCTAATTGTATGAATTGATTAGTTCTAAAATCAAAATATAACAAGGTACAATCCTAAACTACTAATCTATGTTATTCCTCCCCTATATACACAATCATTTCTATTCATGTTGGGGGGTTGTATTTTCATGCTACTTAAAATCACAAAACTACATCTATTCATTTGTTATCTCCTTTCATAAAAAATACCATACGATAAATACTATTCCTGTAATAAAGAAACATGGTTAATCCTAATTAAGTCACATTTGCTACATGTGTTTTGATCATGGAGCCCTTTTCTTCCATGCATGCCTTCAAAAACAGTTCAGTAAGTGAAGCTCTAGATTATTTGATTCATTTTCTAATTTCCAGAAAGCTATATTTCACAGGACTGAACATTGTTCTTTATAATATCAAGATATTAGTATTTACTTGGTCCTGAAGTTAGAGGCATTCTGATTTTATCAGAATGTTCTTGAAAAGCACAGGTAGTCTTCACTAATGTGTGTTGAGAGAATTTCCCCCAAGAAATAATGCTGGAGGTCTCAATAAGATTATCCCCAGGGTACCAGCTGCCAGCAGAAGTCAAAGAATGATAGTTCCCAGGCAGCCAATTAAAGGAAAGAATTATCTGGAGGAGAAAAAAAAGGATGTCAAAAAATCACAAGGATATATCTCAGAAAGGACTATTGCCTTCCACCCAAACAGTTTGTGTGGTCCTCCCATAATCCCTAGGTAGGGATAATGACATAAGAGATTTCAGTTCTGAACATTATGATTTCTCGGGAACAGAGCAGATGCTTTCTTGATATGAGAGAAGTCCCCCAAACTTCCATTTGGCAAGCTAACTTTGCAGAGATGTCTATAAATGCCACATGATATGAAGCTTGAAACAATTAAATAACACAGAAAGATGAAGAAGGGTATTTAGTTGCTTCGAGGAGGTGATATTCCAAATATTTAACAACCGTTATAACATAAGGGACATCCATGCAGATAGAAAGTGACTGAAATGTGCCACACAGGCCAGTAGTGGCCTTACTTGTTAGCCTTATCTGCTGCCTTCACCAGGAATCTGTGTCCCTGCTGGGGAAGTCTGCAGGGGTTGGCCCAAGTGTGGACCATGTTCTTCAGCGGACTAGCATCCACATCAGAGGTGTAAGACTCTACATAGTAAGTTGGACCGATTTCAGCAATACATCAGGGAATTTTATATGAAACTCAGGAACTCTACAGAAATGAGGTGGCTAAGAGCTGATGAAGAGAAATACTTTACTGTGAGTTAAAGAGTTTGGGAATATTTGAAGGAGGTTGACATTTAAGAATTTTATGTAAGGATTATTACATTAGAAAAAGAAAGGTTGTTGTTTGAGATAAATATAGAGTCTGTTCTCCTGATGCAGTGACCTTAAGTTAATGTTTGATGGCCTATACCAAATGTGTGTTTGCAGTTCATATTAAACTGTGCAAACACATTGTTTCTTTTCCATATCTCGATTTGAATTTTGTCTGCTGGTCTTGAGTCTATGGACAAATAGAATCTTTTGCATTACCAAATATGATGATATATTTTAGCCTGTTAATAACATACCTATTAACATGTTTGCTTTAAAAATGTGTCAGGTCACCATAACTTGATAAATATTGAATGTCTTATAAAATATTATAATAAAATAATTTATGCTAGCAGCAAACATGATCTTGAAACTTGACCAAAATTAGAATAAGTAAACACATTGTTTTGGGTATTCCTAACTCTTGAACCTGGCGATGTCTACATTATGGTAAGAAATGAGGAATAGAAAGGGAAATAAGGTAATATGCTAACATTTTAAAACTTTCATATTTTCTAAATAAAAGGCTTCAAATTTCTATTCACAATCAGGCAGTGATCAGTGGCTCAAACATTTTAACCAAGTGATTACTTGGTGATAATATTTTAGAAAATATTATTATAGATATTAATAAGTACATTGAATAATGGTCTTAATATATGTTATCTTTTCATGTTCAAATTTGTCAAATTTTGTTCCCTTACATTAATACATTCTAGCTCCTTTATACATTATATCTGTTCTATTATCTTTATCTCACTTGTCATCCTCTGGGCTTTATAACCCTATTCTTCCCAAATTCTAAATCCTGAATTTCATGTGAGTAATGTTGACCTTGAAAGATTATTAAAGATATTTCTTATTTCAGAATTTCCTTAACCTGTTGATTTAGGGCATTATTTGGTAGTCCATAAATCTAATTTAATTTAGAAAATCACTCATAAAGCTAGGAGTAGAGAATGCCTGAACATACCTATTGAGCCAGCAGTTGTTTTTAGTGTGGTCCCTAGGCCAGTGGCATCAATACCACCTGAGAACTTTTTAGAAATACAAATTATTAGTCCACACTTGAGATCTATTGAACCAGACTCTGAGGGCGGGGTAGCAGCAATCTGTTTTAATAAGCTCAGGTGATTCTGGTATGAGCTAAAGTTTGAGAACCACTGAACTGTAGAACTCGCAGTGTTAGGTTCTGTACTGGATAGAGACACGAACAATTGTTCCATGTGGTGATGGTGCTATTTTTGGTCTTATCCTGAGGCCTACATACGGATATTAACTATTTGCATTAAGTACTTAAAGTTAATGCTATCTTGTGTACTCAGAATGTAAGTCATACAAGGTTAAAATGAAAAATGTTTGGGTAATCTGGTTCCAAAAGTATCTCTTCAGATCTACTCTAGTATGGCCTAGAATCATTTATCATTATTGTTATTGTTATTATTTTCAGTTATGTTTAAGAATAAAGTCTCATGACTTATTTCACAAGACAAAAATTTCCCTAAATTTTGTCCTTCAACTTCTTATTTTGCCTCTTGTATTTTTATGAAGCTAATTCTATTTACAAATAAAATACTCAATTTTATTTATGGGGCGACTGTGTGGTTCAGTTGGTTAAGCATCTGCCTTCCACTCAGGCCATGATCCCAGGGTCCTGGGATGGAGCCCCAGGTCAGGCTCCCTGCTCGGTGGGGTGTTTGCTCTCCTTCTTCCTCAGCCGCTCCCCTTTTGCTTGTGCTTTCTCTCTTTCTCACTCTCTCTCTCTCAAATAAATAAATAAATAAAATCTTTAAAAAAACAAAATTTTTATACTGGTCATTTGATGTTAAACATTTGTTTATTTATTTTTAACTGTGTACTTTCACAAGTGGTTTCTGCAGTTATGCCTAGATGTACCTTAATTTTGTTCCTTCTTTCTTAACTAAGTGTTTAATGTTAAGATTATAAGAACAGGTCCAAATCCATTTTTTTAAAATTATTCTGTTTCTGGGCCTTAGATATATTTATACCCTGGAGAAAATCTCATCTTATGAGTCATTTTGGAAAACCCATTTTACAAGAAACAATCTTACATCTGCATGCTGTACTGTGGAAGTGGGAATTTTTATCGGTGTCCATGTGTCCAATAGAAAAAAGCAACATTATTTAATAAAGGAAGTTGAGTGAGGAAAATTCAGGGCTAACAGTAACTGACAAAGAGTCGAGGAGATGACAGACTGGTAGTGATGTGGCTGAAGAGGGATTTGCATGGGGTGACAGTTGTTTAATGCAAAAATCTTAATTTGTTTCATGCATGTATACCTTGTAAATTCCTCTCCCTCTCTCATATGAAATCTTTAGCTATATTCTACATCACTTGGGATGGTTGGTAGAATGGATTTTCTTGAGGCGTATATGTGAAGATGTTCTAGATTTTGCTTTCAAGGGTGGGGTTTAGGAAGAAACATGTAACTGCAGTAAAAGTAAACACCTGAGTTTCCATGAGTAGGAGGGGTAATAATAAAAGGAAAAAAATTCATAATGTGGAATTATAAATAATCAACATATGCTTTAGGGGATTTAGAACTCTTAAGATTTTATAAAAGGAAAATGTGATTCAGTAAGAGTATTTTCTTTATATAAATATTAATACTTGTTTAAATAGACCTTAAAACTCAAGTGACTGCAAATTGAGGAACTAGTTAAACTGATATTCAATCAGTAATATTCAAAAGCACATTTATTTTTCCATTACTGAAAACAGCTTTTAAACAAATCTGCATATGTAAATAATCCCATATAGTTGAAGATTCACTTGCAAAGTAACAAAATCTTATTTATAGTTGAGTTTTTAGTGAATCTATATTATAAATTTATTCATTTTGGTGCACTCTGACTCAATTTAACCTTTTCTTGAGGAGATATGACTGTCTTTCTGAACACTAATTTTGAGTTTGGCATTGAGCAGGGCCTATATTAAACATTCAGTTCATATTTAATGAATGAATGAATGAACTAATGAACTGTACCCTTTATTTTCAGATCTAACTAACCAGGAAAAGATCTGTCACTTGTCTTAAGTTTAATTGTCTTAACTGATTAGCTTAAAAAAATACAGTAAATGTATGAAGTGTTACAGTATCTAAATATTGTTATTTCAAGATTTTTTTTCTTTCTAATTATGCCCTCAATTCTTTGCTTTGGTAAAGGTATGTCACCCTGTATGTAGGTCAGATATTTTTGAGATTTTAGGAGCAGGAACATATAAGGACACAGAGCCTGTTGTTTTTTAATATAAACCACTTCAGACATTTTCAGATTGTCTTCATGTGAGGAGTAGGGAAATGTTTAGAAAGATCTTTATTTCTTTATTTAAATATTGTCTCTTACCCTCACTCCATCCCCAACATTCAGAGTGTCTGGAGGTAAAGATCCTCAGTACGGATGGGGTGAAAGAGTTGGTGTGGAAAAAAAGAAATCATGGCATAAAAGACTTCTGATGCTTTTCTTCATCTGCTAAGACTCTAATGTCAGTGCCATACAGTGCATGGCATCATAGTGCTGCCCAGTTATTTGTAGAACTATGAGATATTTTAGGCATAAACAGTAACAAATAATGTAATAAGCATCTTTCCACACACCACCTACCTTAAGATATATTACAGATATTATTGAAATATCCTATGTTAATTTTCCTTTATCCAGTGGAAATCACCCATGGAATTTGATGTTTAACATTCTCATTTTTCTTCTAATATTTTTACTATGTGCATATATATCCATAAGTGTTATATAATACTCTTTTGCATATGTTTGAACTTTGTATAAATTATATTCTTTCATACCCTTTTAAAATTAACATTCATGCTTTAGCTATTTGCATATATATATTTGTTCTTTAGTTTATACTATTGTATAGCACTCCATTGTTTAATTATACCAAAACGTATTTACTCATTTTGTGTCTGACTTACATTTTGATCACTTCCATTTTTTCTATTACAAACAGTTCTTCACTGAGCATTTGCAGATGCTGTCTTGTGCACATTTGTCAGAAGTTCTCCAGGCTATTACCTAGGGGGAGGATTGTTGGGCTTTCCAGGGAATGCATCTTCAACTTTGCTATACAATGCCAAGTTGTTTTACTAATTTATACTCTCAATTGCAGTGTTATTTTATAATCCTTGCTGACTACCTGATATTTTCAGGCTCTTAAGTTTTGCTAATTCAGTGGGTGGCAAATGGAGTCTCACTGTTCTTTTAATTTGTGTTTCCCTAATCACAGTGAGTTTGGGCATTATTACATGCTCCTTGGCCATTCGTGTGTCCTCCACTGATGTCTTTGTCGTTTTTTTATTGTTGTTTTTTCTTTTTCTCATTTTTTGGCCATTTTTTCATATATTTTGGATGTTCTTTCTTGGTATATTCATTTTAAGTGTATTCTCACAATTGGTAGTTTGTCTTTTCATTCTGTCTATCCATCCATCTATCTGTGAGGATAAATTTGTAATTTTACTGGTCAGATTTATCAGGCTTGTTCCTAGTTTTTATGTTTGTATCTTGTTTATTTATTTATTTTAAGAGTTTTATTTATTTGAGAGACAGAGAGAATGAGAGAGAGAGAGAGCATGCATGAGTGGGGTGAGGGGCAGATGGAGAGGGAGAAGCAGATGCCCCGCTGAACAGGGAGCCCGATGTGGGACTTGATCCTGGGACTCCAGGATCATGACCTGAGCTGAAGGCAGTTGCTTAACCAACTGAGCCACCCAGGTGCCCTGTATCTTGTTTAAAAAATACTTTTTATACCTGGGGTGATTATTATTTCCCTGTATTTTCTTATAAACATTTTACAGTTTTGCCTATCATATTTAAGCATCAGTCTGTGCTCAGATGATTCTTAGGCATGGTATTGGGTAGAGATTTCTTTCTTCCTTCCTCCCTCCCTCCTCTCTCTCTCTCTCTCTTTCTTTTTTTTTAATTTTTTTTAAAAGGTTTTATTTATTTATTTGACACAGAGAGATCACAAGTAGGCAGAGAGGCAGGCAGAGAGATGGGGGGGAAGCAGACTCCCTGCTGAGCAGAGGCTTAACCCACTGAGCCACCCAGGCACCCCTCTCTCTTTCTTTTCTTTCTTCCCTTCTTTCATAAGGATAGCCAGTTGTCATAGCACCGCTTATTAATCAGTGTGTCCTTTACTTACTGATTTTGTTTCCCTATGTGAATGGGTCTATTCTTCATTTTGACTTTCTTCTGAGATCTGTGATCTACCTTTCCTTTGCTTCCTATCATTTATAACCTTCCACCTTTCTTGCTTGTGGCATTTCTTTAGGTTTTTGACTCAATTCTATCATACACTTATAGATTTGGATAAATGAAATATGGTTTTAATTATTTTTCATCATTTTTTCTGCCATGAGATATATCTTATCTAATCACCAAGAATACATTTCTGTTTTTTCATATTCACTCCAGTTGTTGATGGTGTTTTCTACAAAAGGGCCCATTATTTTCTTTTACAATCTGTTTATTGATAGACATATTGGAATTGAAAGGACAATTGAAAATGTTGTAATTTTTAATTTTAAGTTGCAAAAGGCAAACTTTCAAATATATTTCTTAAAAACAAATATAAAATAACCTGCTTTTTTCTAAATGGCTAGAGTATTTTACTTAACACCCTAGAAAACTTAACGTTTTTTAGGCAATTTGATTCTGTACAAGAAGGCAGCATATTATGCTTTACTTGAAATTCATTAAGTATTAGTCATACCATGCTATTGTTAACTAATCTTCTTTATTTTTTTAGATGATTGGAATCCATTTTCGTACCCATATAAAAAACTGGATTATGGAAAGTGGGAGCTTTATATCCCACCAAAGAAGAATAATTCTCTACTTGTACCTCATGGATCCAAATTAAAGGTACTTTCTACCTTCCTGTTTTGATATGAACTTGTTTTCTTTTTGTTTCATTTTCAAAGTTTGATTTAAAATAATGCAATATAGGGCGCCTGGGTGGCTCAGTGGGTTAAGCCGCTGCCTTCGGCTCAGGTCATGATCTCAGGGTCCTGGGATCGAGTCCCGCATCCGGCTCTCTGCTCAGCAGGGAGCCTGCTTCCTCCTCTCTCTCTGCCTGCCTGTCTGCCTACTTGTGATCTCTCTCTGTCAAATAAATAAATAAAATCTTTAAAAAAAATATTGCAATATAAACTGATGCATGATAACTATGGGGGAAATAGTCAAAATGTTTAAACAGAAAAATTTAAGAGACATCATTACTAAATTGTGTTATATTGGGACTGTTTGGTAAGGTACTGAACTTATTGTATTAGTAACTTTGGAAACTTTATGTAAGGAGGGATTGAGTAATTGCAGAAGTCTAGCTTGAAAAACACACAGTTTAATAGAAAAATGAAACCTATCTTCAAATCAGTGAATGTGGAGAGAATTTTTACCTATAAAGAGTGTCTCGATAAAATTGGTTTTGTGCGGGCACTTGGTGGCTCAGTCAGTTAAGTGTCTGCCCTGAGCTCAGGTCATGATCCCAAAACCCTGGGATGGAGCCCCATGTCTGACTCCCTGCTCACTGGGGAGCCTGCTTCTCCTCCCTCTGCCACTCTGCACACCCCCTGTGTGTCCTCTCTCTGTTTCTCTCTCTCAAATAAATAAAATCTTTTAAAAAAATTGATTTTGTGGTGAGTTACATGAAGGGGCTATTGTGCGTTGAGAACCATGCATTTTAGGGACATGATTTTCCTGGTTATTCTTCTTTCTGGTCTTTAACATTAAGAGTCTCATGTTAAATTA
Source organism: Neogale vison (assembly GCF_020171115.1). Lineage (NCBI taxonomy): Eukaryota > Metazoa > Chordata > Mammalia > Carnivora > Mustelidae > Neogale > Neogale vison. Next base: position 34,548,146 of record NC_058096.1, on the reverse strand, counting down.
AGCCTACTTGGATTACCTCGGGGCCTGCCTGTCAGAGGAAGGCTGAGTGTGCTTCACATGGCCTCTGCTTTAGCTAACCATATGCTTCTGTGTTCGGGTTTACAGAGCTCATATAGCAGCCTCTCTTGTCTCCTCAAGGGAGGCTTGAAGGATGGGTCCAACAGCCTGGCTTCTAGATTTCAGGCATTTGATTATGTGAAAGGTTATCTAAATCCTTTAACATTTACTTGATTTTTATCTAGTGCTCATAAAATTATGTAATATTTCCATGTCTCCTTCTTTCTTTCCCTCTTTTGAACAGAATGATTACACTCAAAGCATTTATCATGATGAATCCCGTGACTGAATTATTATTTTCATTGGTATTTGTTATATAACATTTTTAACTGAGTTACTTAAAATAAAATCAAAATGTATTGTATTTGTATGGTTGTTTTGCAGGTTTCTTGTTTTGTTTTATAAATAATGAAATTTTACATACATCAGAGAATGACTGAAATACTGCCACACATAATATAGTTACCAGAAGAGCATATTGTCTGGAATAAAGAGACATTTTGACATGGGATGGCAGCCAGGGCTCTTAAATTATAGTGAAAATGACAAATAAGTAGCTACAGTATACAATAAGAGGGATTTAATATTTAATATAAGTAATCCCTTTCCAAGTTAGTATAAACTCCACGAGATCAGGGGCCTATCCAGTTTTGTTTACTAATATTACTATTCTCGGTTCTTAGAGCAGTGCTTGGCACAGAGTAGACACTAGAGAAGTATTTATCAACTATTAATGCCCTTTCTAGGCCCACTCTTTGATAGAATAAGCCAAAGAACTTGATTCTTCTGTAGTTTATGTGACCTGATTTTAGGAACCTGTGAGGCAAGGCAACTGTTCTCATACTGCTTTCTTTCTTTTTTGTTTTGTTTTGGTTTTGTTTGTTTTTAAAGATTTTATTTATTTATTTAAGACGGGACAGGGGCGGGGGGAGGGTGCGGTACGCAAGCAGGGTGAGTGGGAGAGGGAGAAGCAGGCTCTCTGCTGAGCAGGGAGCTTGATGTGCCCCTGGATCCAGGACCCTGGGTCATGACCTGAGATAAAGGCAGATGTTTAACTACTGAGCCCCCTAGGCGCCTCCTCTTACTGCTTTCAGTGTCACTTTAGGCCTTACGGCCATTTGTTCTGTTTTGGTTTTTGTTTTTAAGAACTAAACTTACTAATTAAAAAAAATTTTTTTTTACCCTTTAAAATTTGTTTGCCATTGTAAATTAGAAAAATTTATGAGCTCTGACGCCTTACCAACTTCTTATGTTAAATGGTGACTGAATTTTCACAAGTTGTTTTTATACAGGGGGGAAGTGATTACCAGGAATGAATGATAAATTAATATATACAGGGAATAATGGTAAACATTTGCCTCTCCCATCCAACTCCAAATCCTTTATACTTTCTGCTATAGTCTGAATATTTGTATTCTCCAAAAAAAAAAAAAGGTGTGTTAAAATCCTAATGCTTGATGTGATGGTGCTAGCGGAAGGGGGTTTAGAGGTACTTAAGTCACGAAGGTATAGCCCTCTGAATGGGATTAGTGCCTTTATAAAAGGGGCTCCAGAGAGATCCCTAGTCCTTCCATCATGTGAAGATACAAGAAGAAGAATCTGCAGCCCTGAAGTGGGCCCTTCCCCAACCAGGTTGGTATCCTGATCTCAAACTTCCAATTTCTAGAACTGCGAGAATTAGATTTCTGTTGGGTGTAAGCCACCCAGTCCGCAGTTTTTGCTGTAGCAGCCTAAACAAATTAAGATGTTTTGTACACAATGTTATGTTTCTTTTAAAAATTTATTTGACTTAGATGAGATGAAATGATCCTATGATTTTAAAAAAAGTAGCTTTTACCTTTTACTTGGTTTTGAAAATCAATGTCTAACATAAAATGAGTGTTCAGTATCAAGTAAACTACTGCATAATCATTCTTCATTATTATTCTCTAAAAATTTCTGTTAGGTTAAATAACTAGAAATTTAGGCCCAAAATATTACTCATAGTATTTAGATATTTCAAATGTTGAGGAAACATTTAGATGCTGTTAATATGGTGATATCATTAATTTTTCATTTATGGGAAATGATGTATCAGATTTTCTTTGAGGGAGGGGTTAAATTCTCTATTAAAAAAAAAAAACAACTAACTTGAGATTTTTGGCCTTTCAATTTGAAGTTATCCCTAGATAGTCTATCTCGGTAATTAAAAATCTTGTTTTAAATTGAACTTCAAAATTTATTTCAGTTCACAAGGGATTGACCTTTTTAACTCACTTGAGGATATTTCTCTTGAATTATCTGGTAACCACTGACAAAAAAAGAAATGTTACCTACCATTGAGATAATAGCTTTGTTTTCTCTGTAAAACATTTTCAATGGAATAATTTGTGGAAGAAAATACCTCACTGCTAATGTGGTCATATAAATATCTCTTTTTTTGTGTGTGAGTTTACCAAATAGAACATATTTTAAAAAATATTATAGTAAGTTGAATTAAACATTCAATACTATAGAAATTTAAAGAAAGAAGACTACATTCCTGAAGGAAAAGGAGACATATTTATTCAAGCTTTAATACTTTTTCTTCCTGGATGCTTAGCCAAACGAATGTATCTAAAGGTATTTTTGTTGTCGTTATTCATTGTTTTAAAATATACATCTTTAATAGCATTGTTATATTTAAAAAAAAAAACACTTCTCAAGTTGTTTCATAGAAATTTAACATAGTTATTGAGTGCTGTATATCAGGTGCTGTCCTTCATCTGTGATGCTTGTACTGAATTGTGATATATATGTGGACCATGTGTGCTTTTAAAATAAAGTGCTATTAGAGCAAAATATTAGTGGACAGTTCATTTGTTCTGTCATGGTAACAAGGGAGATAGCAGAGGGGCAGCAACATTCAAGCACACTTGGTAACATGTTTAGAAGGTGACCAGAGAGTTGGAGGGAAGAATTCATGAGAGTACTACATGAATAAAGATGTGTGTGTTGGTTGATGTCCCAAAAGGAAGCAAATGGCACACACACACACATGCACATAGAAATAGGGCAGTTTGAACAATGTTTTTTGTTTGTTTGTTTGTTTGTTTGTTCATTTGTTTGTTTTTCCAAAAGTCTGTTTTCAAAGTTGAGCATGCAGGGGATCCATTAAAGAGTTCAAAGGAGGGTGGGTGAGGGGGCCTAGTAGCCCCAAATTGTTACCTTGCATAGGCCACAGGGAACAGGGATCAGTTGCTGGAACTCAGAGAGAGGAAGAGTTGGCCATCTCGAATGAATCGCTGAGCTTTGGTGAGAGACATAGTTAATTTATGTCAGCCTGGCAGGGAAGGAACCAGGGAAATAAGGAAACAAATAATCATCTCTCACTCTTCTTCTTTTCTCTGACCACTTACTGGGGCTGTACCTGGGCCAAAGCCAAAGAGAACCCAGTTTTCTGGGGAATATGGTCAATGTGGGTCAGCATCCTGGGGCAGAGATCTAGGTAAGAAGTAAATCTGTCCTAACTCATAAAATGTAGCTCAGGAGGTCAGTAAAGACCGCAAGTCAAGAAAAGTAAGAGATCAGGGAGAGTAAACCTGTAAGGTGGGTTGGAGGCAAACAGTGAAGAATTCTTTTTCTTTTCTTCTGATTCCCATTTTCTTTTCTCATTCTAATTAATACCCAAATGACTTCCAAGGCGGTGGGAATTGTCTTCTTTTTAGTCTTTAGAATGTTTGTGTATTTTAACTTTTCCTTGCCAATGAGTAACTAAATGGACTAGAACAGAGGTTTCTTGATTCCAGAACTTTAAAAGTTTTAGGGGATTCATGTGTCAGTCATCTCGGGATGTTATAACAAAATTCTATACAGTGGGTCACTTAAGCAACAGAAATTTATTTTCTCACAGTTCTGGAGGTGGGAAATTCAAGACTAGTCAGCATAGTTGGGTTCTGGTGAAAGCTCTTTTCCTGGCTTGCATATGACTGCCTTCTTGCTGTGTCCTCACATGGCTCTAATCCCATCATCAGGACCCCATACCATGACCTCATTTAAACCTAATTATCTCCCAAATGCTCTATCTTTCAGTACTATCACAGTGGGGCTTAGGGCTCCAACATGTGAGTTTGGAGGGGAGCATAGTTCAGATCAGACCACATTGCTTTTCTAATTATATTGCAGTGTTATACAATCAATAGGTAGAAAAGAGACGCAGAACCCAATACCTACATTTGCAATTTTCTTAGATTCCAAGACACAGTGAAAAAAAAAAAAAAGAAAGTAGAGATTGCTTTACATTCGTATTTAATTTTATTTTGATGGCAATACTATGAGAGAAGGTATTGTGATTATATTTTTTATTTCGTGCATGAATACACTCATCTGTGGACTTGAATTAAGTCTTGTCTAGCTAAGTCCACATTCTTACGTTACAATATCCTCCTATAGGGTTAGGGTTCACAGAGAAAAGAGGGGGAAAAAGTGATAGAGAGGAAATAAAACTGGAGTCTCAGGTCTAGCAACTCATTTTATACCATATTTGTCTTTACTTTTTTGTGTGAAAACCATTATCCCCAATTTTTATGGAGCTGAGAAGGAGAGTTTGGAAGTGACCTTCCCTGAGAATAGAAAGGAGATAGGTAATTTGTAAAGAGTTTGGGTTTTAGGGGGTAAAATACCAGATTTGGTAAGTAAAGTAAAACTACTAATTGAAATCTGGAATGAGATTGCGAGGCAGAAGGTTGCCATTGAGTAATTTGGGGGGGGGGCATATTGAAAAAATTAGTATCAGAATATTTGCTTAAGATGGTAAATCTCATTTGTACATGAATGTTCATAGCATTATTCATAATAGCCAAAAAGTAGAAACAGCCCCAATGTCCATTAACCTATCTACAGACAAAATGTGGGAAACCCATACAGTGGAATACTATTTGACCATATAAACTGGTGAAGTACTGATACATGATACATTATGGATGAACCTTGAAAACCTGTGCTTAGTGAAAGAAGTAGGTCATAAAAACCAAGTTTTGTATGGTTTTATTTTTATGAGCATCCAGACTAGGCCAATCCATAGAGACAAGAAAGTAGATTAGTGGTTGCCAAGGGCTGGGAGGGGATGGGGAATGACTGCCTATGAATATAGGGTTTCCTTTTAATGTGATGAAAACATTCTGGAATCAGATCATGGTGATGTTTGCATACCATGCAACCTTGTGAACCATACTAAAATCCATGGGATACTTTGAAAGGGTAAATGTCACGTTATGTGAATTATTTCTCTGATACAGTGAGACATTTGTACTTGGTCTTCTTCTGTTGCTGGCATATAGCTCCTAAAACTTTTGGGGGGATGGGGGGAGAAGAAGAAGAAGAAGGTAAATCTTATAAGCACTTTATCCTTCATTTCTGAAATATTTTCTTGACTTATTTCTCTGCCAATTTTCTTGTCCCCAGATTCTCTGTTCACTGTTTTGGGAATTTCTAATATCTGGATATGGAATCTCTTAAGTTTTCTTATCTTTTTCTCTCAAGTTGCCAATCATTTTGACTTTCTGTTCTGCTTTAAGAAATAACTTTGTTTTCCACTTTAATAATCACATTTTTAACATTTTTTTTACATTTTTAAAAGATTTTATTTATTTATTTGACAGATTTTATTTATTTATTTGACAGAGAGAGAGATCACAAGCAGGGGGAGTGGCAGGCAGAGGGAGAGGGAAAAGCAGCTCCCCCCCCACCCCCCAGCAGAGAGCTGTGGTGGAGTTCTATCCCAGGACTCTGGGACCATGACCTGAACCGAAGGCAGACACTTAACCACTGAGCCACCCAGCACCCCCTTTTTTCCCCTAACATTTCCAATAACATGCTTTTGTTCTCTCCTTCTGTATACATTCTGTCATTGTTAAATGCCCAAAGATACTTTTATCTTTTTGAAAATTATTATAGATGTTTTATTTTCTTTTGTCAAATTTTCTGCTTACTCCTGACCTCCTCCTCTCATTTTCTTTTTCTCAGATTTTATTTTCTTCTGTTTCTTTTAGTCTCTGTTTTTCATTCTGCATGCTGTTTTCAAAGGCCTTGTGATTCATGGCTATTTGGTCTTATTTTAGAATGAGGTAGGAAAAAGTATGAAAATCATGTGCATGTATACAGGGCCTTATTCTGGTGAGCTTCACTATTGGGTAGTCAGAAAGTGAGAGCTTTTAAATTGGTCACAATAACTGAAGCTTTTTCTTTGAGATCTTTCTAGATGAATCTTCCTGTCCCATACAGAATATGGGTGGAAGGGGTGTGGACAGAAGGACTTTATACCTGGCTACTGGCATTCATGGATAAGGACAGGAAAAGTGGAGGAGGGTTCCACTGTGAGAGGTGACACAAGACATTTAATCCCAATACTTTCAATCCTGTGAGTCACCTCAGTCATCTAATATTCCCATTGTCATTGGAGCCTTTCTAGTTCATTGTTTTTTGAGCATCAACTTCTTATCTCCTGTTTGAGGGGTGAGAGGTGGTGTTCTGGAGAGATACACATTTATCTGTATAGGCTAGGGAGAAGGTGTGCTCCAGAGTCCAAAGTCCCCGTGTTTAACATAGTCCCCTTGTTTCACTGACCACCTTCCACAGTATTAGGAGCCTACAGATGCCAAGTCTCCTCGTGGTGCTGTGAAGCAAACTGACCAGCTCTCTTCAGGTTCTTCATCAGCAAAATCCAGTTTTATTTATTTATTTATTTTTAAAGATCTTATTTATTTATTTGACAGAGAGAAATCACAAGTAGGCAGAGAGGCAGGCAGAGAGAGAGAGGAAGGGAAGCAGGCTCCCTGCTGAGCAGAGAGCCCGATGCAGGACTGGATCCCAGGACTCTGAGATCATGACCTGAGCTGAAGGCAGCGGCTTAACCCACTGAGCCACCCAGGCGCCCAGCAAAATCCAGTTTTAATTTGTGCCTTAGTTCCTTCTTACTTCAGCTACTTTCTGTCTTCCAAACATTTGTTGAAATTTCTGGTCTCTTACTGACTCCTTTTCTGTCAATCCTGTTTGTATTGCTTTGCTGTTATTTCAACAGACATTTGTTAGGCTCGTCATTTTAAATTCATACTTCTTAATACCCTTCTTTAAGTGGAGGAAGAAAAAAGTATATCTACTGCATAGAAGAATATTTTAAACTTTCTGGAGCCTCAGGTCATTATATTCTCATCATATGCCATGATTATAAGATTTTGGCCAAACTGATTATTTCTTGCTTGTGATATCTTTACGTATTATTATATGAGATAAAGATTTTCTTTTGTATGACCTACAGAAAATCCTCTACTCACTTCATTTGTTACCTGGTTCAACTTAATCAACCTTTAAGACCCTGAAACATCTAATTTGTGAGAAAATGCATAGTTAGAATTAGATGCTCCTTCCCTTACCACAGAGATTATAATTCTTTGTGTTTGCAAAATACAATACGAATGTTAAAAAACCTAGATAGCATACCAGCAAATGGTCTTCCTCTGTAGATGAGAATAAAGGGATTGTTAATTGATTCATTTTTCTGTTCTTTTCTTTTTTTTCCTGAAGTTCTCTAAAATGTTGATAGAAAACACAAAATAAATGTGTACATTTCCAAAGGAGTCTATTTGCCTGTCTAAAGAGTAACTCTGCCTAGAGAGGGTGGGTGAGGTAGAAAATTTGGGGAGTGGTTTTTTCTACTTTGAGTTTGCTTCACATTAATTTCTTTATCAAATTTTGGTCTTTTTCTTTCTTAATATCTCAGTTAACATATATTTAATTTTATATTTTCTGCACTTGACGTATTGTACTGTGTTCCCAGATGTATGTGAAGAAATAAATGATAAAATGCCTGCATTTTGAATTTATTGTCCGTTTGGAGAAAACTCCCCATAAACAAATGAATTGCTTGAGCATTCTGTGGCTGGGAAGAAAGTAGAGGAAGAAATTTATATTTTTCAGGAGGTTGTGACAGGAAAGAGAGGAATAAGTAAATGGAATATGGGTTTTTTTTTCCCTTTTTTAAATTTGTTAGTGATTTAGTTCTCTTTACTTTTGACTACGTATTGATGGGGGCAAGAAGGAGCCCAAGAGAGAAGATGGGGGGGAGAAAGAACAAGGAAATAGAGACAGACTCTTGGGGAAGTAGACAGATGGAGAAGAATAAAGGTCATAGGTTTAATAGTTCATCAGGGAATGATTATGGGAAGAGATGCATTTTAAGCTTGGTCTTGTGGGAGTTAATAGATGTAGATTAATGAATAGGTTGTCAGGGGTCAATTAGAGAATAAAAGAATATAAAGTCAAGCAAGATTGAACAGGAATTAACAATTCCACATAGGAGATAGTGGCCAATTTGACTTAGGAGGATATCATATATAGGGAGAATAAAAAAAAATAGTGAATCTCATTGAGGAAATTTTACTATGAAAATGTGCAGGACAACATAATTGCTAAACTTTTTGTTTTTTTTTCTTTAATTCTACTTTTTAAAAAAATCCATCATTTCTTAAAACCTCAGTAATTTTTATAATGACCAGCTTATTCTTTAATCTATGTTTTCTTCCTTTTATTCCTTAGGACTTTGACCCTTAATAATCTCATGGTTCTCCTCACAAATATTCATACTCTCTCTTCTAAAGCCTATAAAAGTAGTCTCATTTTCAATTAACAAAAGTTAGCTACTGTTAATGGACCCTGAATGTTCTTTTTCTGTTGTAGGTAGAGAGTCCTGAAAAGAAGAACCTTCTATCATGTACTTGTGCTCTTTCCCTATTTTCACTTCCCATTCATTGGTTTTTATCCTCTCCTACTCTATCTTAATAAAATAAAAGAAAATAGTACAAATAACTGGATGATGGTACTTTCAAACTTAAGACCTGTGAGTGAAGCAACATAAATCTTATTTACCATTATAGATCATTTGAACCATATATTTATGTCAGTATTTCATATAAATGCACAAATGAATTTTACTGTATCCAAGGCCTATGGTAGGGTCTCAGTCTTCTGCAGTTTCTGAGGGATCATTTCTAGTTATGGTATTGGAAAAAATACATCCTTTTGCTGTGTATCACCTGCCAACTCAAACTTGTCACAAATCATTGTTTTTGTAGTTAATTTATTAACACTTTCTTTTCCTAGGCACATGACTATAGAAATTCTTTCAGCAATGGCTTGAGATTTTATTATTTTACATTTTGTCTAGGATTAAGGTTTATGTATTATGGATATCTAGATTCAAATTTGCTTAGATGAACATAGGGGAAGGGGAGAAAAAAAGAGAGGAAAGCAAACCATAAGAGACTCTAATTACTATAGAGAACAAACTAAGAATTTCTGGAGGGGAAATGGGCGGGGAGGTGGTGGGCTAAATGGGTGATGGGAATTAAGAAAGGCACTTGTGTTGAGCACTGGGTGTTATATATATGTGATGAATCACTAAATTCTACTCCTGAAATGCCCCAGTCCATTTTCCTATTATAGCTCCACAGTTAATCATTCTAAAATTTGAAATCTGCTCATGTTATGTATCTGCTTTAAACCTTTATGATGAACTCTCCCAACACCTGATTTGATTATAGCCAGGATTTTCACATTGTGTGTCAAGAAGGTGACCTGGTAAGTTTTTGGATTCCCCAGCACTCACTTGAAATAAGGAGATCCTTGCCCTGTTTTATTCTGGGCTCCCATGTATGACTTATGACTGTGTTTAAATATTTTTTTCTATTTTGAAAGAATTGAACAACACTGGCCTCTAGTTTAGATTCTGCGCTCTTAGCTTGACATACGCAGCCCTCCATGCCCTGGCCTCTGGATTCCTCTCCAACTTTTTCTTTACCGTTCCCTCAGTCCTTTTGGGCTGCTATAAAAAGGATTGTAGGTGGAGTGCCTTATGGACAATAGAAATTTATTAAAGTTCTGGAAGCTAGAAGTCTGAGACTAGGATGCCAGCTTAGTAGAATTCTGGTGATGGCCCTCTTTGGTTTAAAGACTGTCAACTTCTCATTGGCAACTTCTCATATGATGAAGAGCAGAGAGAGGAAGCAAGCTCCCAGACTCTTACAAATACACTAATTCCATTCCTGAGTGCTCTACCCTCTTGACCTCCTGGAATCCTCATTACCTCCTGTACTCCCTGCAGTCTGATACCATGACATGGGGGGGGGGGCGCTGTTAGCATTTCAACATATGAATTTGGAGCAAGGGGGACACAAACATTCAGTCCATAACAATGAGGCATACAGTCCACACCAAAGTACTTGGCAGTTGTTCAAATGTCATTCTAATCGTGTTTTAGCAAATGCAAAGGCAGTGTCCCTTCTTTTTTTTTTTTTCCCAATTTATTTATTTTCAGAAAAACAGTATTCATTATTTTTTCACCACACCCAGTGCTCCATGCAAGCTGTCCCTTCTACACAGAACGGTTTCCCTTTGCTGCAGGCTCACAAACTCCTAGTCTTTAATACAGAGTTCATGTGCTATTTATTTTTGGTGAAGTTTTCCGTAATGCCAAACTCTTCTTTCCATTTACTAAATATCCCTTCTGCCACAAACCTTTCTGGAACCTGTTCCCTCCTAGTTCACTGTGATGATACGTAGTTTTAGGCTAAACTTTTTAAGGACACGGTCAGTATCTTGGTCATCCTTGTGTCCCTGGGACCTAACAGTATCTGATAGAAGCTACTCAATAGATGTTTATTGACTAAATAGATGAAATGGATAGAGACCACCAACAGTCCATTTGCTGTTGTTGGAAATATTTTTGCATATGCACATTATACAGAAAGTGATTAGAAAGTTGTATGTCAGTAACTTTAAATTCTATTCTTTGAGTTTAGGCATCTTTGACCTATATACTGTTATCTATGGGAATCCTATTGAAACCAGGGTTAAAAACAAATAAACAAATATTAGAATCTGGAAATCATAGCTTGTTTTAATGAGTCTTTAGCATTTTCTGTGTTAGTAGAAAGATCCTTGTGAGTTACTGTTTAGAGAGCTCAATATTAGAGAAAGTTTTTCTTTCTCCTGGAAGATTTGAAATGCTTATTTTTATCTCATGATTATTCCTTTTCTCTTGTCTGTCAGAAAACTTAAAATTAAGTGAAATGTACAATTGCAATAACCATCCAACTCCAGAGCCCTATACCATTATCTCGCTTCCTTGCCCTCCAGCCCTTTTCGCCTTGTATTTTCATTGTAACTGTTGATTTTTCTTTTTCATTTTATTTTTAAATATTATATTACATATTTTTTTAAATTATAAGTTTTTCCCCCTGTTTTTGGAAGTTAAGAATATAAGTTAAATGAATATAAATCTGTGAATAGATATTGAAATTACTTCCAAGACCCAAATTTGTTTTTCTATTCCTTTACATCACCTATGAGTAAATAAATGGGACATAAATCTTATTCCTTATAGTTCAGAACTGTTAGTTAGGAGGCTGTGAAATGGATTTACTGTGGAATGTGCCAGAGGTCAGAATATTTAGATGAGTACTATGAAGAAAGACAAGTCCAATTATGGGATGATGTCACTCTTATCCTATCCCCAATTAGTAATTGTTTGTTATTTCTCTATGGGCGAGACACGTATCATCTGTTTTAGCCATTTTCCTTATTGAAAACTTTCTCTAACCTTGAGGAGTGTTTACTCTTGGCACAATGAAATAGAAATATGGAATGCTCTGTTACTATATCTGGGTCTGTTTTGCTTAAGCTACAATAAATTATGATGAAAGAAAAAAATGGCTCAAATCCTTTTTAGATAGATAGATGCAATCTTATTACAGCTTGCTTATGGTAAGCATTGGAGTTTTCTGTGGCGGGGTAAGGAGTGACTTGGAGTACGTAGTTTTGTTTTCCCTTTTTGTTTTCAAGCTAAAGCCCTGCAGACTAGGAGGTTGTTAGTGAGATATCACTGGCAGTATAGGGATTGCTTTCTGAAGTCATTATGAATTAACAGCTAATGGGTAGCGTTCTTTGGTAGCTCGTTTATAATTGAGTGCAGATAGATGAAAATCAAACACAAAGGGAACTCAATTTTATCATTAATTTTGACTTTGTTTAATGGATGATTTCTGGGCACCACAGCAGCCTTTCTAATTTGTCTGTGTATGATGAAGAAACTAATCATACACAGCTCAGAGAACAAATAACATACGTTTTCCCCAAAAGGTCACCTTCAGAGACAAGCACAAGGGAAAAAAAACCCATAAACCTGTTGATTTTTTTTTCATTTCTCCTCTGTTTTTTCTCTTCCTTCTTTTAAGAATTCAGTATATAAAATAATTATTTCATAGTTTAATACATGCAATGATTGAATAGACAGAATTTATAGCCTAAGGTAGGCTATAAATATAATCAACGTGTTTCTAAATTTATAAAAAGATTCCTTTGTTTATTTTATAGAATTTAACTATGTGCCAGGTACTATTTTAAACACATTATACATACTAATTCATTTTGTTCTCAATGCAGCCCTATTAGGAATGTTCTATTATCATTACTCCCATTTTTCAGAAAAGGAGAGTGAGGCACAAAGAGATTATATAACTTCCTCAAAGTCCCCTACCTAGCTGATAGCTGATAGTTAGAAGAGGTGGGATTGAAACCCAGGAAGTCTGGCTTTCAAGGTTGTGTTCTTAACCATTATGCTATGTTGTTATAATTTATTAGTTTAAATACAATTCCTGTGACTTCTTGGTAACTCTGCTTAAAAACACTAACAAGTATAACCCTTGGCTTAAATGATAAACCTTTGCAAATTCTGTTATGTTTTTAGAATACATGTTTTCCTATGAGCAAGTGGCAATGCAAGGACAGTACTAAATTTGCAAGAACACACACACACACACACACAACAATCTGATATATTTTTGATTGTTAGGAACATTCAATGGAACATATGGCATAAGTAACACACACACACGTATGTATGTGTATTTCAAGTTAGGTATTTGTTGGAATCATAACTACTATGTGAGGGCAGCTTACAATGAAGATCCTCAAGGGAAACTATGCACACAGATTGAAACAGTTTGATCTTATGATATTGCTAGTCAGTATGTAGTTTGTACACATACTTGTTTATATGTTTGTATTGGTAGATATGTGTGTAAATATGTTGGTAAATATGTGGGCATGCTTTGGTAGATATGTGTGTAGTTAGTATTATAGCTCTGTAAGTCAGAACATTCTAAAGTAAGGTGATTTTACTTTGCACTTTTAAAATTAAGACTAATCCCTATGCCTAGTGTGACCGTACATTCCTGTCCTACCTCTCTGGCTAGACCTGTCAGCTTGGGCACTGATGAAGGGGCTAGGTTCAGAAAGCAAGGACCTAGTGGTTGGGTGAGACCATACATGGTACCTGGAAGGACATTGGTGTCATTATAGAGTCGAAAAAGGAGGAGACTAAAGTATCCACACAGAAAAGCTAAGGACAGAGGATGAAAGAAACCCAATTGTTTATAAAGCTTGTGCAGCTAGACAGAGGATGATTGGAGGAATCCACGATGAATGTGGTTCAAAAAAACAAACAAGGTGTGAGGTATGGTGAGTGTGAGCAAGGTATGGTGAGTGTGAAAGGCGGGGCTCCACCATGCTATTCTTGTTTTGTTGTTGTTGTTGCTGTTTTGTAATGTGTTTTGATGGCCTGGGACTATACTTAGTCAACTTTATTAAGGTTGTTTCAGTGGGACATAGGCATCTTTCACAGTCACCATATTAAGTAAGATATTGGTTATTTTGCTTTGTCAAGTACCAAAAAATAACAGTGTCTTACTCAAGGTAGATGGTTTTTGTCTCTCTGAAGTAAAAGTTCAAGTCAGTGGGTGCTCTATGGATAGTCTGTGTCTACTCCATGTGTATGTTCAGACCAGTTTCCTTGTTACCTCCCACTGGCCTACAGTTGCCAGGTATGTTACCCACATGATAAACAGCACCTGCCCTATGTGCTTCCTACAGAAAGAGGAAAACAAAGTCAAGGCATTCCCTTTTAAAGATGTGAACACAATATTTCTATACACAACATTTTGACCAGATTCTTAGTTTCATTGGCCGTCCTCGCTGCAAGGAATGTTGGGAAATGTGGTTTTAGCTTGGGGGCCATTTGTCCAACTAAAATTCAGCATGTTCTGTCCTCAAGAAAAAATGGAGGATCGTTTTTGAAATGCAGTTAGCATTTACTGCCATAGCCATTTAAGAGGAACTTTTTAAGGAAAATGGAAGTATTAACCTTGTGCTAGAAACTTTTATTTTTATATACTTCTCAGATCAGCTATAAATAATATATCCTTTAAAACTTAAAAAGTTTTAAAACTTTTATGAGTTCAGTCATTATAACTTAGAAAGAGTGGTGTTCTTAATAAGAACAAAAATTTATAAGAATAAGAATTTAGAAGAGACAGATGACAATATGTACTCAAAGATATAAATAGTATTATTAATGTACATTATAATGATATACTTTAGATCATCGTGAATGCCAACATTACACAAATAAAGCGAAAGTAAAATCCTAAAGCAATCTGGAATTTGTTAGATAATATTACATGAGGCTTAAAATTTTGCCAATTTTTTGAGTTTTTTGGTTATTTGTTTATTTATTTGGCAGAGACACAGTGAGAGAGGGAGCACAAGCAGGGGGAGTGGGAGAGGGAGAAGCAGGCTTCCCATGGAGCAGGAAGCCTGATGCAGGGCTCAATCCTAGGACCCTGGGATCATGACCTGATCTGAAGGCAGATGCTTAATGACTGAACCACCCAAGTGCCCTAGTTTTGCCACTTTTTGAGAGATATCCAAATTATTATGAAATGCTAGTCTCACTTTTCAAGCTGTTTTTATTTTTTTATTTTTTATGCTGTTTTTAATTTGACAACAACTTCTGCATAAATAAGAGTAGGATTTTAATGAAAACACTACATGTAAATATAGCAGTGTGGAATGTAAAAGCATTCTGAGCAGAATTTGCAAGTGGACAGAAACCAGGCTCTAACCTGGTTTTCCTTAATAGCAAAATTGAGCATGTAAAATGATTGCCTGTATAACAGAATTCTTAGGACAGCTGGTTTGGTGCATTTAAGTTACCTAAGATTTAAATTAAGGTTTAAGAAGAATGATTTTCCTTCCCTTCTTAACAAAGGTAAATAGGTATTGGCTCTACTCATTTATTTTTTGTATTAGTGATGAGCATTTTTAAATACATATTTAATTCTTCACTTTTAAAAGTAAATATGTAGGAGCATCAGATAAGAAGGAAAAGGTATAAGCCAACATTTATCTGTGAAGTTATAATAATTAATGAAATGACTTTTTAAAATATTTTACATAATATTAGAAGGGTTTTAGAAAGAAGACTGCTTTCTAAAGCTGGAAAACTGGTAAATGGAATCTTACTACAATAAGAATTATATTTTCAAATTTGCCTTTACTAAATCATATTTTAGGAAAAATCATCAAGTATGGGGAGGGCAGAAGCACCTCAAAATGTTACAGTTGTACCCTTGAGAGGGTATCTTAAAGGAAAATGATTTTGTTGATTTCAGTATCCTCATAGGAGACCTGCCAGCATTCTGGCCTCTCAGTTCCTTCACCCTCCTCTGCCCCAGTGGTCTCGCCTTCTTCTCCCCTCACTCCTCGGAGTCGTATGGTTCTCAGCCATCCGCTGGGGTGATCCTACTGCAAATACTATCCCTACTCATAAACTCGTCACTCCGCACATGCATGTCACCCACTTCCATGTTCACAATAGCCTGTGTAACAGTCCCCCTAAAGCAGTGGTCCTCAGACTTCAGTGTGGATCACAGTCACCTGGTAGGCTTGTTGAAAGACACTGCCCAGGGTGTCCGATTCAATACGTCTGGAATGAACTTGAGAATTTGCATTTACAAGTTCCTCAGTGATGCCAGCGCTTCTGGTGTGGGGACCACACAGGATGACTCAAAGGGCTGGGTTCTTGCAGAGCCTATGCCTCTAGTTGATGATGCTTTAAGAAACAGAATTGTGTCCTCCAGTCTTCTTTCCTTTTCTTTTCTTTCTTTAGGTTTTTTTGTTTATTTGTTCATTTGTAGGTCTTAAGGTCCCTTGAAAAAGAATATAGTGGGTTCTTTTTGGATTAAAATTGAAACAGTTGTATACCACTGTTTCAATTCTAATTTTGAAGAATATGGGCAAGGTACAATAAAGGGGTGCTTGAACAAGAGTTTGTATTTTATTTTGTTGAGCAGAGAAACTCAAGGGAAAGTCTATTAAATACCTTTTTCTTTTTCTTACTGCCCAAGTATGTTCTTTTAGTGCCCCGCGGAGACCTTCCTTCTCCATCCCTTCTCCCTTTATACAAAGGATACATGAACTCATATTGTTACTTTATGTTAAGCCAGCCCAGGAGTCCTGCTACAGCAGTTTTGTTGAAGGCAAAGCATCAGGGAAGAAGTTGGAATAACTAACTCAGTGTTTACAAAGAGTCTATTTACTGTCTTGTTAACTAGGTGTCGTGACAAATTATTTTAAATAGAGAATTAGATAAAAGACTTTGGAATATAAAGTTTATTATATGCCATTTATAGCTTTTTTTTTTTTGCACACTTCCACCCACACCTTTCTTTTTTTTTTCCAATTTATTTATTTTCAGAAAAACAGTATTCATTATTTTTTCACCACACCCAGTGCTCCATGCAAGCTGTGCCCTCTATAATGCCATTTATAGTTTTAAGCAAGATACATATCTGAGCATCTTGGGTATTCCCCAGTTTGCATTTAAAAAATATAACTAGTATTTCAAAAACTTTTCAAATAAACAGTATTTAAGTAGATTTCAGTTTCCCATTTTTTTCATATTCATAATAAATAAGAAATATGGTGATTGTTTTTGTTATCTCAGGGTACATATTTCTTTATTTAAATTTTGTCCTCTCATAATACACCCACAGAACAAATTGTCTCTTTTGAGTATTCTGCCCAATAACACTCTTCAAAACAGTGTACCCTGTCTCACCTGAATATCTAAATATATACGAATGCCAATACCATGTGACATTACTCCTGGGCACTCTGCCTATTAGATGGCTTTGACTTTATGTCCATGACAGTACAACCTTATATTTCATAGGGTATGTTTTTCTGTGTTTCCTTGTGTAGTGGAAAAACAATAATGTATGTAAATACGGACTCCAGCCCAAATAACTGTTTTGCTTGCTGTTTCTAGCACCTGCTATTGGTGTGACCTTTGGTTAATCATTTTTGTATCTCAGTTCCTTCCCCTAGACTGGGATTCATAATAGTATCCCATGGAATTATTGAGAGGGTAAACTTATTTTCAGCAGTGCTTGGAACTAAGTTAATTCTCTGTAATCTCAACTATAATTTTTTTTGCACACAAGTGCTCAGAGCCATGCTTATTATGCTTTCAGTAATCACATCTTTGCAGATTTTATGAGTGCAGGCCAAATATTTTATAAATTATAAAATAAGGCAGTATCTGAGGAGTCTGTAAATCAGCATTGTGTTCCTCCTTACAAGATGCTTCCTGAGACTCAGCTGGTGTGTTCATGGGATCACTCCACCAATGTCTGAAAATTCACAAGAGTGTTTAAAAAATCATGTGCTTTGCCCAGTGCTTATTCATGTAAAGAGTTTTATGTGCTTTTGAGCGTTCCTTTTCTTAATTCAAAGTTTACATTTTAAGAATCTTGGAACTATGCATAAAATCTCTGTACAATTTTAAAAGAAATCTTAATGAAATGTTATGGGAGAGATCAAGGAGACTGTGAGACCAAAATGAAGCTACCACAGTGAAAATGGATAGAGAATCCTTAATGAAGAAAGGAACTATTGGAAATGAGAAAAGCTACTTGTTTTGAAACTAATCAAATACAAGGACTGGATGTGAATGATCAATAAGATCTAATCAATGTGAAAAAGCATATCATAGGAAATGTATTAAACTGTGAGCACTGGAATGAATTTGGATACTGTTCTCATATTGCACACACGTTTTTGTCCATCCGATAACCAAGAGAGCCTTTCATATTTCAGTGAAGACAATTCCCATAGTCTTTTCAGTGACCTCTAACAAGTCACAAGAACAAATGTGACAGTTTCTGCTTTGAACTCCTGTAGGCTATCAACTAGATATTGACTTAACATTTAGTACAATTATTTTGTGTTTTATACAATTGTCCAAACATATTATTACTGAAATTTGCCTAAAAAAATAAAATTTGTCTTAATTTATCATAATTCATAAGTAGTATATAAATATAACACATTTCTTAGGCTAATGGGTAACGGGAATGTATCCTAAAAGAAAGATGCATCTGCAAAAGGATCCAACGTTATTGAAGAGTAGTTCACATATATATTGTATATTATCAAGCAAATATTTGCTTTACTTGCTAAACTGAGTAATTTATATTGTTTTTAAATGATCTGTACTTGCTTATGAAGAGAGGTCCTTTACTTACTTGAAGGATACTCATCTAAGTTAGATTAAACTTTGAAAATAACAAATGCTTGAAAATAAGGGTTTTTATAATTTAGACTTATACAGTTCTGTTTTGCTGGCCTAATTAGCTAAAAATAACATTTTTTATAGAAAAGTAAATAATGAAACTAATACAGTTTAACTTTTTAGCTCTGGGTTTTGACAGTGCTTGTGTTCTTCTGAGGTAGAGTGGGGGATGAGACAAGGTAAACCTACACATAAACAAACTATATTTGTGCATAAACACTCATATACCACATGCAGTTTTTTTTTTCATTTCATTTTATTTTATTTCAGTGCTCCAAAATTAATTGTTTATGCACCACACCCAGTGCTTCATGAAATATGTGTCCTCCATAATACCCACCACCAGGCTCACCCAACTCCCCACTCCCCTCCCCTCCAAAACCCTCAGTTTGTTTCTCAGAGTCCACAGTCTCTCATGGTTTGTCTCCCCCTCTAGTTTCCCCCAGTTCACTTTTCTCCATCTCCCAATGTCCTCCATGTTATTTCTTATGCTCCACAAGTAAGTGAAACCATATGATACTTGACTCTCTCTGCTTGACTTATTTCACTCAGCATAATCTCTTCCAGTCCCATCCATGTTGGTACAAAAGTTGGGTATTCGTCCTTTCTGATGGAGGCATAGTAGTCCATTGTATATATAACCATATCTTCTTTATCCATTCGTCCGTTGAAGGGCATCTTGGTTCTTTCCACAGTTTGGCTACTATGGCCTTCGCTACTATGAACATTGGGGTACAGATGGCCACATGCAGTTTTCCAGTTGCTTAATATTAACAAAAAAATGCTGATCGTATTGCAAAAATGCATATCGTTCAGTTACATGTATGAATCAAACCCTAAGTGAGGTAAATCTGATGAGATTCAAGTATACAGTGGACATTAAATATAAGGAAAAAAGCTGGGTTTTTGGTTGTAAAGCAGTATAACCTTTCAACTGCCGTATTATTTTCAAAGGGGCTGCCATCCTGAGTCCCCCAGAACTGTAAATACACACTTCTTTTATCTTTTTTTTTAAAGATTTCTATTTATTTATTTGACAGAGAGAGAACACAAGTAGGCAGAGAGGCAGACAGAGAGGGAGGGTGGGGAGGAAGCAGACTCTTCACTGAGCAGAAAGCCTGATGTGGGCCTGGATCCCAGGACCCTGAGATCATGACCTGAGCCCAGGGCAGAGGCTTAACCTGAGCCACCCAGGTGCCCTACACTTCTTTTATCTCTTGTCTTCTATTACCATCATATTCAGTCAAGAAATTTAGCGAATTTTACCTCTGTAGGATTTCTTAACCAACTGAGCCACCCAGGTGTCCCTCTGTAGGATTTCTTGAATATTGTACTCTTCACTTGTAGCTTGGCCCTTTATTGCCTGTTGTCTAAATTACTCAAGTGGCTTTCCCTTCCCACCACGGCAGACAGTAACTTTCAAAGGTAGCTTTTCTATCACCATCACAGAGGAAGAGAGTTGTGTAGTTTTAAACAGCTTTTGATGATTTTGGTGGATGGCAAGCTTTAAACTACTGGCCTTCTAGAAGTAATACTGGGCAAGGGGTCAAGCACTTTGGGTTATTATTGAACCATTAGTAATTAGCTATTTGATTTTATATCTTGGTTCTGCAGTTTATTGCTCAATATATTTATGCTTTATATGTCCCACCTGATAACTTTGTGAAGATACCTTTAAAGGGTAAAAATGATCTAATGATTTGTCATTATTATTTTATTGTACTGTCGGTGACTTAGGAGTTGGTAATTTTTAAGCTGTTACTCAGTCCTAAACTACTCAGGATGGCATTTGCATTTTCTTCATTAATTAATTAACTACTCTTGTTTTAAACTTTCTTGTGTTCAGCTTGCCAGTTTCTTATTTGGAGGTTTGTATAATCTTCTAGTATCAGGTTTTGTTATTCTTACTGAATTTATTTCCAATATCTGAATATCTCTTTTATTTTATTCACTTCCTGGAATGGCCAGTTTTCTGTGTTTTTCCTTTCCAGATCCATTTCTTCCTTCAAAATGGCTTAGAAGTTCCTTCCTTAATGAAATAACACTGTGATTAAGCATCTATTTCATATAACCTCAGAACTTATATATGCTGTTTTTATTATTTTTCTTATCTTGTTCTCTATCTATATATATATAGTTTTACACATACACCCGGTATTTTCTCTTTGTAATGAGCAATCCTAGAGTTTGCAAACAAGAAGGAACCTTTGAGATCATCTTCATCAAATATCGTTGATGTAGTTAAGAAAATTGAATTTCAAGGAAGTTTTAACTTGCCCAAGATTCATGCATCTCTTCATGTTAGTAAGATCTGAGCCTACAGAATACCAGCTCATGCTCATCAAAAAATAAATCATCTATAGTTGCTTCAGGTTTAAATAAGGAAATATTATCAGTACAGTTATTTTTATTTGCAGTATATTTCCGGACCATGAATAGTCTTCCATGGATACTATTCTTCTTTGATGAGTTTAAATCATTAGAGCATTTTAGTTGGCATTTTAAAATTATTATTTTGAGCATCCAGTATGTTAAAAGTGCCATTTTAAGCATTTTGTTTGTTTTAATAGCTTGTTTTTGGTTTATAACCCTTACTTAACAGTCCTGTGAGGTATAGATACTATAATTATTCCCAGTTTTAGCTGAAGAATTTGGATGTTAGCTAGATTAAGTTCCTTGTCTAGCATCGTAAGTGGCTGAAACAATAATCAAACTGAAATGTTAATCTTCTAGTCTCTCCTCTGCAATGTACTGACTTACATGTTGAAGTTGGGAAAACTATAGTAATCAACTAGCTCAAACCTTATTTTAAATGTGTGTAAACTTGGTGATTTGGCCACATGCTGATTAAGGGGAACAAACCATCTATTTTTAACTGTAATTACATAGAAAGTGGATAAAATAAATAAATATGATAAATAGCATTTTGAATAAATAGGTGCCCTGTTTTCAAATGTTTTTGCTTACTTGCATTTCATATTTAAATGTATATGTATATGTATTTAACCTGGAACAATTTCACATTCTTCTTAGAATATAGTTTTCCAGAATATGACACCATTGCTGTTATCAAGTTGAATTAATATCTGGGTTTTGATACTAATATCCCTTCTTTCATCATTATTGTGTCCTCTTGGTTATAACTTAAGTATTTCTTTTACTTTGATAAGCTTTTTAATTCTTTGGTTGGTATTTTCATAGTTTAGAAACTAGGTTATATTCTTTTTGTTTTTCTAAAGATGCAGTACATTTTTTAAGATTTGATTTAATTTATAAAGTAAATTCTGTGAACATTGTTTTCAGTAGGAAGCCCCCAGGTACAGCATTTGATATTCATGTTTTTAATAATCACTGCAGGAAACAGATAGCATTCTGTTTCTAGTTCTTCTGAATGATACCAAATCTTATTTTCAAATAATAATAAGAACCCATAATTTTTAGTAACCATGACTTCTTTGGTCTCTGAATCTGTGTTTTTTCAAATTATAAACAGTATAAGATTTCTGTCATATTTTTATGCTACAATTGAGAATTTCATAAGAGAACAGGTTCCATTTTATTGTTGTGGATCATGATATTTTTCATAGATTTAACTGTGCTCTTTAGGCAATTAAAATCATAATGCTTAAATAAACACATAACTTAAAGTTCTTTCTTAAAATTATTTTATTTAGGTAGCTCAATAAGTTGTGTGTTTGAATAGATCATGTATATATCAAATCGATATATTTGTGGCAATGGAGTTATATCTCCCTCTTTTGGAAAGTCAAGGCATGGCATTTGATTGCAATTAAATTATTCTTTATAGATTTTCAGTTTCCAAATTCTCTGAGCCAACAATTGTAAAAATA
This sequence comes from Neogale vison, assembly GCF_020171115.1. Taxonomy (NCBI): domain Eukaryota; kingdom Metazoa; phylum Chordata; class Mammalia; order Carnivora; family Mustelidae; genus Neogale; species Neogale vison. Next base: position 34,525,754 of record NC_058096.1, on the reverse strand, counting down.
TTTTTCTTTGGAATAGTTTTCCTTTTGGATTTATAGTATTAGTAAAAAAGCTAAACTTTGGTTTGTTCATGTGCACATACTTATTTCTTTAGGCTTGAGACCTACAGGCCATTTAATGTGTTTGAATGCAGGAAACTTTATTTTCTTATTTGAAATGCTTTCATCTTTCCTTCAAGAGAGTCAGTTTTACTTTTTTATCAAAGCAAAATTATTAAACATAATTTATAATGTCTGTTAAAAACAGAATTTAAAACAATTAAAAAATAGAGAAATAAAACAACAAAGTAGCTCTTCTCATAATTAACAGCCTGGCCTTTTCTCCACCATCCACATCGTTTTGTGAGTCTTCTTCCTGATCTGTTTCTAGGTATTTATATACTGTCTTTCTCTTTGTCACTCTGCTTCTGTGTGTGTGTGTGTGTGTGTATATTTTTTATTATCATAAAACTTTGATTATTCTATACTTACTGGTTTCCAATTTCCTACTCTTATCTCCCAATTTACTGCCCCTCTCCCCATTCAGTATATCATGCAAATCTCAAAAAATACATTAGTATTTTACTGACTTGAATCCACTCAATACTTATATTAATGAAGTGATACCTACAAGCTAGAAACTAACAGTGTTCTACCTTGGCCTAACAAACTATTATAAAAGAAAGAAAAGCTTATTAATACACTTAATGTATGTCACACAAATCTGTTTGTTTTAATAGCTAGTCTAATTTTATAATTTTATGCTTTCTTGAGGTGTTAAAATCAGGACTTGACCTTCACCACTGTTGTTTAGGAGAACGTTTTCTTTTTCTGCTCTCTTTGCTGCCTACATCAGCAGCTTAGCAAGTGCCCTGACTTTACCTGTAAATTGTTCAACACTGAGTGTCTTGCTGGATATGGTCTTAGATTTTGTTTTGTGCTCCTTTTTACCTTGCGTAAGGAATATAAAGGGATTCACATTTAGAGATTTTCAGTTAACCATTACCATATCACAAGAAGACTGCTTACATAAAATAAAAAAAGAAAACGTTTGCAAAGAGTCAAAGTAGTTTCTTTTACTTTAAAAAAGTTGCATGTCTAATATCAACTTGGTAGTTTTCATTTGTCTAATTTTCATAAATTACTTTCAGAACTTAATTATTTAATCAGCATTTCTAAGAGGTTGAAAACTTTACTTCAACCTACAGGAGCTCATGCAATAATATATGTGAATATATATGTGAACTTATAAAACATAGTTGTGAACTGCCACTGAATAAAACTGTCATTATAGGCCTTATTTCATATACACATTAGAATTTAATTAAATTGTATAAGTCAAAGAATATACAGGTAATGCCTTTTGTTTGTTACTTTTGTAAATAACAATGTCATTGACATTTGCATATTTTAATTAAACTGGATTTACTCTATCATTATGCTAAATATTGTTAGTTTATGATGGCCAATTAATTCTATGTCATTGACTTAGGAAGTCACATTTACAAATAGTCATGTTGAGAGGTTTGTGATAATGGTAGTAATGAAATAATAATTCATAATGTCTTATACTGGTAATTAAAGTGGTGATTTTTGCAAATCTTTGTTCATGTGAATATTTTCACCATTCTTTCAAATGAATCTGTAAGTCAGAAACAAAAGTAACAGCTCACTTACCTGTATAAATGTTAAAACATATTTCTGGCAAATAGGTAATTTTACTGTTGGCTCTTTAATAGATATTTGCTTGGTGATTGAAGCAATTGTAAGCTCTCCTATAAACATGGTCTTTTTTTTTTTGAGTAACAACTGTAAACTGTGTCATAAACAGTTGTTTCTCAGCTTTCTGTTTGTTCCTGAGACATGAACTCATTTTTAAATTAATGATTTATATCAGAAGTAATTTTAACATCTGAATAAATTAATCCTTTAGGTGTTTTCTTTTTCTTTCCACAGCTTTTTGGTCATCTTATTACCAAAACCCAAAGGTCAGTATTCAAGAAACGGATTTTGATTGGAAGGGAATAAGAGCTTTATTTAGGAGGCCAGCCACCTGAGGAGAAGGCAGACTCCTGTCCAAAAGCCAACTTTATGGTTTCTGCCTGGCCCAGAGATTTTTAAAGGAATTTAGGGCAGGTCATCAGTTAAGGGAGTGTGGTAGTGTGACAATTCTTAATTACATCCTGTCTCAATGGTGCCAGCTACAGATGTTTCGGCAGTTTTTGGAGGTTGTACGAGGGCATCTGGTTCCTTGGTGCCCAGGATAGTACAAGAGAGCCTGGTGATGTGCGGAAGTGCTCGGTTCTTTCTGGGAAAGAATGCACAATCTATAAATATACAAAATTTTTTGTTAATTGATGACCTTATTAAGGATGCGTGCCAAAACTTAGACTACTAGGTTGGCCGGAGGGCCCCAGGCAGCTTTAATTTTAGGACCAGGGTTGGACATAAGTACACTCTTGGTCTTAGTGATGACACTTTTTTGACACATCTTAGAAGTTTTCTGGTTTTGTCCATCTAATCTTGAAGTTTAGTCCATTCTCCTCCAATTCTTTAGGACTCCAGTTTCCAAGCTCTACTTCTAACTTTTCATCTTTTCTCAAACTTACTTTGATTTCTACTGTATATCATATTCCAAATTTGGTGTGTTCTTTTAAAGTCCTATCCTATCTTAGGTCAGTGTATCTTCCTCTTATTTTTTATGAGAAAAGTACTGCTTCGTATCCCAATTTAGGTACAGATTATCCCTACCTCTTCATCATCTCTCTGCCCTGCTAAGTATTCCTATATATTGCCAACATCTGTTTTCTTTTCATGAGAGGATCATATCAACTCAGATATAAAATTTAAATTTTGAAATTTCAATTTTGAAACCAAATGCAAGGAGAAAAGAACTTTCTCCATGCCAAACAATTTTTTTTGTGATTGTGTCTCATCAACAAGCTAATTCTGAATATATACATAATTATGTATAGGGAGGTACAAATGGAAATAATGAATGTGTAAGCTAATTAATTGTGGCATGTCAATTATCCTTGAGTTTTCCACTATCTATGCCTATGGAGATAATGGCATTTTATTAGTTTAAGCATCAGTATTCTTAGGCAAGAAAGACTAATCTCCATATGATTTACCTCATGCACTAGTTTCTTTCTTACCTAGGTGCATCTCTTAGGTGCAGAAACCTAGCTGCAAGGAAGTGTGAAAGTGTGATTTTAAGCTTTACATCCTCTGTATAACAGAAGAGAATGTCAGAAAATGGTTTGACTGACTGAGGAGCCAATATCTGCTACAACTTTTAAATAAAAATTATAAATGGAGCTCCTAAGACATAATATTGGAAAGAAAATCATCCAGTTTTAGTAGTGACATTTAAAGTAGCAATAATAAATATTGTTTTGCAAAAATGATTTGTGTGATACTTGGTAGAGAAATTGTGAAGTATTTTAAACAACGATCAGGTAAGATCAGAAACTTGCATAAGTTCACCATACCGTTTTCTGAAGGCATTCCCAGGTCCAGGAGAAAACTTAAGAAAAGTAGATGATGTGAAGACATTCACAGACATACTCAAGACCACAAATGAATAATTTTTGAGCCAGCATGGATGCCTTCAGTGACTGAAGTGAGATTAAGTTTATAAAATGACAATAATAAATTGGTAAGGAGATTAGAATGAAGAATAAAAAATAATTGTAAATTATTACTGAATAAGAAATAAATGTCAAATTCAAAGTAGAGATTGAGACAAATTTCTTTGCAAAATACTTTTTAAAATCATCTATAAAGTTTTCATTAGCATCCAGGTTTAGAGAATCCATTCCCTCTAACTATGGTGTGAGTTTTCTTTCCTTCCTTCCTCCTTTCCTTCCTTCCTCCCTATTTCCCTCCCTCCCTCCTGCCCTTCCTGTGTCCTTCCTTCCATTTTTAAATGGACTTTACTTTTTGCTTTCTCATATCTGGCTTTTATTTGCTAAGGCATGAGACCTACAGACCATAGAATCAGAATCAAGGGTGATAGGTAATGTTGGTACTGGCTATAAATAGGGCTCTTTATTTTAAAATGTTCCTCAGGTAGTCCGCATTGCACGTCCAGGGTTGAATACTGCTGCCAAAGACGCATATAAAAGTCTAATGTTCAGTTTACTGAATTCAGGGGGAAAATTCAAACATGTCACAGTTCAGCATATACAAATCAATTTCAACAAGTGTTTAATTCCCTCTGTTAAAGCCACAAGGGAATGTATAATACATTTCAGAAAGATAACTTTAAAAAATATTATTTTCTTCCTCTAGCTTTAGTGCTTACAGAAGTAGATCACTGGTATCTAGAAAATTGGACTATCCATAATTACCTATTGCCTGATTGCTTTCTTGATGTCAACATTAATTCTAGAAATACTTTAAATGTATTAGCAGACATCCTTTTCCTTATATCCATGTCCTGTGATATATCTTACATTTATTTTATAAACTTTTTTTGTCCTTCAGTCTGAGCAGGCTAGATTTTAAATAGGATTATGAAGTCTGGAGAATTGAATACTTTCATTTTTCCTTAGGAATATATATTTATTTTTTAATAATAGTAGTTCATGCTTTTGTCCTCTAAATTATGTAGGCATCAGTTTTTTTTTAAATAGAGCTCTTATTTAGGATTTGATCTTTTAATGCTATGCCAGAAAAAGGGAGAAGATTGCATTTTATACTGTTAAGGTGGGTATTATTTTGAGTTATATTTAATAGAAGTATTTGCACTTTGGCAAAGTAGGCCTTCAAATATAAGTGAATAGCGGTACACCTATAGGACATAACCTTTTTCTCATGGTAAAGTGCATACTATATAATCTTTCTATCATTTAAATATTTGCATTTAAACTAAGTTATTTTACTGAGTAGCACAGTTAAATGTATGTTAAATGTCAACATTAATGTTTAATCCTCTTCAATTTAAAGTGTGGGGTTTTTTACTTTATTTTTTTTTAATTTTTTTTATTTACTTGACAGACAGAGATCATAAGTAGGCAGGGAGGCAGTCAGAGAGAGAGGAGGAAGCAGGCTCCCTGCTGAGCAGAGAGCCCAGTGCAGGGCTTCATCCCAGGACCCTGAGATCATAACCTGAGCTGAAGGCAGAGGCTTTAACCCACTGAGCCACCCAGGTGCCCCTTAAAGTGGTTTTTTGCTTTGTGTTTTTTTTTTTTTTTTTAACTCTTCAGTCTATTTCTCTTTACCTAGGCTAATAGCTATAAATTTCTCCAAGTGAGTCAGAGTGCTCTGATTGGAAAAACAGAGCCTCATGGACAGGTATAGATAGATACATTTTTAAAAAGTCAACTACTGGTCACTGCATCTTACCACACGCATATGCTCTGAGTCTCACTCAAAAGTCAACTGGGCAATTATCTAACCTATGATTTATGGACTGCAATGTCAGAGAAGTTTCCCAGAGTTTCTGCTTCTCCAGAGGTTTCATTTTTTTCTCTAGAGGACTTGGAGATTAAAGCTTGTTTGCTGTCCTGTGCCTTTCTTTTCTACATAAGATGGGAGTATCTACGTTTAATAATTTAAATATACCTGAACTGGTGAGGCTTAGAGGAAATATCTCTATTGTGAAGACTCCTATTATTTACCACTACTTCTTTCCGTCATCACTGTTGCCACCTCCAGTCTATTAACAAAAGAATCACTTCAATACTTTGCCATATAATATGACCTACAAAAATGCTATAAATGCACATCACTGTGATATATCACGTTAATAAGAGGATAAAAACCATATGATCATTTCAATAGACACAGAAAAAGCTTTCAACAAAGGAAAATATCCATTCATGTTAAAAACCCTCAACAAGTAGGTTTAGGGAATATACCTCACCATATGATGTGACACCAAATGTCATATTAAGAAAATCCATAACTAACATCAACCTTAGTAGGGAAAAGCTGAGAGCTTTTCCTTTAAGGTCAAGAACAAGATAAGGATGTCCACTTTCAACACTGTACTCAACATAGTACTAGAAGTGCTACTCACAGCAATCAAACAACAAAAAGAAACAAAAGTCATCCAAATCAGTAGGGAAGAAGTAAAACTTTCATTATCTGCAGATGACATGATACTATATGTAAAACCTTCCAAAGACTCCACCAAAAAACTCCAGTAAGATCGTATAATATAAAAATCAATCTAAAGAAACTGGTTTCATTTCTTTTTTTTTTTTTTAAAGATTATTTATTTATTTATTTATTTGACACAGAGAGAGAGAGATCACAAGTAGGCAGAGTGGCAGACGGAGAAAGAGGGGGAAAGCAGGCTCCCTGCTGAGCAGAGAGCCTGATGTAGGGCTCCATCCCAGGACCCTAAGAAACATGACCTGAGCCAAAGGCAGAGGCTTAAGCCACTGAGCCACCCAGGCACCCCTTATTTCTATATATCAATAAAGAAGCACCAGAAAGAGAAATTAAGAAAATAATCCCATTTGCATTTATACCAAAAATAGTTAAATATCTAGGAATAAATTTAACAAAGGAGGTGAAAGACCTGTACTCTGAAAACTATAAATTGATAAAAGGAATTGAAGATGACACAAATGAAAAGATATTCCGTGCTCATGGGTGGAAAAAAATGAATTTCATTAAAGTGTGCATACTACTCAAAGGCATCTACAGATTTAAGGCAATCCCTATCAAAATGCCAACAACATTTTTCATAGAACTAGAATGAAAAATCCTAAAATGTTATGGAACCACAAAAGAACCAGAACAGCCAAAGTAGTCTTGAAAAAAGAAAGCAAAGCTGAAGGTATAACAATTCTGGACTTCAAGTTATATTACAAAGCAGTAGTAATCAAAACACTGGTATTGGCACAACAACACACACATTTATCGGTAGAACAGAATAGAAAATCCAGAAGCGATCCCACAGTTATATGGCCAGTTAATCTTCCACAAACAAAAAAAGAATATTCAGTGGGGGAAAAATAGGATTTTCAACAAATGGTGTTGAGAAACTTGGACAGCTACATGCAAAAGAATGAATGTAAATGACCCACAGACACACGAAAAGATGCTCATCATCACTCATCATCAGGAAAATGACAACGAAAACTACAATATATCACCTCATACCTGTCAGAATGGCTAAAATTAAAAATAGGAAACAACAGGTGTCGACAAGGGTGTGGAGAAAAAGGGACCCTCTTGCAGTGTTGGTAGGACTGCAAACTGATAGAGCCATACTGGAAAACACTATGGAGGTTCCCAAAAAGTTAGCTATAGAACTACCCTATGAGCTAGCAATCACAGTACTGAGTATTTACCCAGTGAATACAAAAAACACTAATTCAAAGTCATAAATGCACACCTATGTTTATTGCAGCATTATTTACAAGAGCCAGGATATGGATAAGGAATTCCAACAACATATATATACATATACATATACATATACATATACATGTGTGTATACATACACATATATATATACACATATATATGTATACATATACGTATATATTTATGTTGGAATATTGGAATATTACTCAGATATAAGAAAGAATGAATCGTTCCATTTGCAACAACATGAATGGAGCTAAAGAGTGTGATCTAAGTGAAATAAATTAGAGAAAAACAAATATGACTTCATTCATATGTGGAATTTAAGAAACAAAACAAATGAGCCAACAGAAAAAGAGAGAGAAACCAAGAAACCAAGAGAAACCAGAGCCTGGTTTCTACAGGCTCTTAATTGTAGAGAACAAACTGATGGCTGCCAGAGGAGAGGTGGGGGGCGGGAATGGGTAAAATAGGTGACGGGGATGAGAGAGTGCATGTGTCATCATGAGCACCGGGTGATGTATGGAATAGTTGAATGACTACAGTGTGCACCTGAAACTAATATTACAGTGTGTTAACTACCTGGCATGAAAATATAAACTTTAGAAAATGTTATGAAATCAGCTGACAAGAAATTATCCAAATGCCTCTCTGATTTTAACATTTCACATATAGTCTCTAGTCCATATTAAACCATCTGTGTAATCACTCTTTCATTTCTTGATGGGTATACTTATTTCAATATTTATACATACTTTGTAGATCTTCCCCTAATACCATTTATACCTAGAAAAATACATGTCTTTTATGGATGAAAAGAGTGTTAGTGTTGTAATCTATATTACAAAACCTTAATATATAAAGAATATTAAATATTCAGGAAGAATTCTTTTCATCATGAACTGTTTACTTAGTAGTCATTAATTACAGTCTTGGAGATATTAGTCTCAATGTATATTAAATATATATTGTATGTTTTTTCAAATCTTATAGTTTTTACAATTACGTATTTTAAATCTAGTCTCTGTAATTTCTCTGCATACCTTTTAGGGGCTGAATTATTTCTTTTTTTTCCCCTACACTTTATAGCTTACCTCATTGCAAAAGCACTTCACGTCATTGCTTAAGAATAATACTCTTTTCTTCAAATGGTTTGATTTATCACCATATAGACTTTTGTAATTATACTTCATAAAATATTTTTAAAGAGAACTTTAACTCATCTTATGATAGTACCCCCCCCATCCTAGCACTTCTGAAAATACTTCTCAGATATTTTTCTATTGGCATTATACCAGATTATAACTCTGTTTACTTAATAGAATTCTAGCCTTCACTGCACATGGATGAGTCTCTTTGAAGCACACTTTTTCAGTAATGAAAACTCACTGATTTTTTCCCCTTTTCATAGCTTTTTTCTTTTATTACTGTATTGATCTTTCAATATCTTGGAAGTTTAAATCCTATATTTTTATACCATGTGTAATTCATTTGTTTTCTAGGCTAAGACACTTAATCAATCTTTACCCGATTACAACATTTCAGCATTGTTCCTATTCTTTTCACTTAGGAGTAGTTATTCTCACTTGCTCAGGGGTATCATTTTCAATGCCTGCTTCCTAAATCTCGCATAATCCCTTTGGATTTTGTCTTTTTATACTGACCTCACTTTATAAGGTTTTTGTTCAGGTAATGTACTTGAAATGAAGCAAACACTTTATCAGTTCTACTTAGTTGTTTCTTTATTTCTTTAAAGATTTGCCTCAGTCAAAAGACAGAGACAGAAAAAAATATTATAGTTGTAATACTTCTTAACAGGACTAAAAGGCTGGGGAACTAAGATGGAAACCTTTGGGAGTAATACTCCTTTTTACAAGTACAGGAACGTCTGTCTCTGTAAAAATCATTCTAAATAAGGACTTGCTTTTAGAAGAAGCAACTGCTGATCTTCATTTATTTCTTTTTTACAATATTCTGAAGTCTCTTCTCTCCCATGTGTAAGTATTACAGAAATGAATGTTTATATCTCTGTAATTCTACAATTGGTGTTAAATCAGAAGCAAAGTAGCTATGAGTGTTATGCCTCAAATATAATCTTTTTGTTCTGTACATTGCTGTCCTTGATGTCAAAGTTCGGTATAATTTGATCTGGTACTCCTTTGTGTCACATTACAGATTTATTTTTCATAGGTAGTATGCTTAATCTTTTCTTTTAAAGACTTTTTTTCCTATCGTGGTTTCATTTTTTGAGAGAAATACTTTTAACTATTTCTACTCATACCATTCTTACTGGATTCAACATTGGAAATATTTGTTTCTTATGAAAGACCAAAAAAAAAAAAAATCCCCAAAATCCAAAAAACAAAAAGGGTCTGAATTGTGATGCCATATTTTCAAATTAAAAAGTTATACAAAGCTAAAATAATGGGAGTCAGTGAACATTTATCAATAGGTTATTGCTTTCAAAGCTCAACTGATTTATATCTTAGTTAAGCTACTGGGAAGGATATCATCTTTTTTTGTGTGTAGTGTCTAGTACTGATAACATAAGAGTTAATGGGCTTAATCTAATCACTTAATCTCTTTTCCATTTACCTCAGCCTCTGAATATTGTGGATATAAAGTACATCTCAGAATGTGATCATTTTTTTCAGTTTTTTTTTTTTTTTTTAAATTTTAGTTCTGGTGTCGTTGACCAATACTGTGTTTTATTAGTTTCAGTTTTACAACATAGTGATTCAGCAGTTCTGCACATTACTCAGTGATCACGAAGATAAGTATTCTTAATCACCTTCACCTATTTAACCCATCCCCCAACCCACCTCCCCTCTGGTAGCATCAGTTTGTTCTCCATAGTTAAGAGTCTGGTTTTTTTGTTTATCTCTTTTCTTTTTTTCCTTTGTTCATTTGTTTTGTTTCTTAAATTCCATATGTGAGTGAAATCACATGATATTTATCTTTGATTATTTTGCCTAGCATCATACTCTCTAGCTCCATCCATGTCATTGTAAATGGAAAGATTCATTCCTTTTTTATGGCAGAATAGTATTCCAATGTGTGTGTATGTATACATTATATACACACACACAAATATATACACATATACATATATATGTGTATATATACACAATATTACTTCTTTTTTTAATTTTTTAAAGATTTTATTTATTCACTTGAGAGAAAGCATGAGCAGGGAGAGGTAAAGAGGGAGAAGCAGACTCATCCCTTGGTTGGGAGCCAGACATGGGGCCAAAGGCAGATGTTTAACCAACTGAGCCATCCAGGTGCCCCTGCCTACACATTATTTCTTTATCCATTCATCAGTTGATGGACATTAGCTGCTTCCATATCTGGCTATTGTACATAATGCTGCAGTAAACACAGTGGAGCATTTATCACTGTGAATTAGTGTATTTGTATTTGTCAGGTAAATACCCACTATTTTTAACTTTTGGGGGAACCTCCATACTGTTTTCAGTTTGTGATACAGAGTGATACAGGCTGTATCCGTTTGTGATACAGAGTGGTTCAGGCTGTATCCATTTGTGATACAGAGTGGCTTTATCAGTGGCTGGTTTTCAGAGTGGCTACATCAGTTGCATTCCCACCAACACTCAAGAAGGTTCCTTTTTCTCCATATCCTTGCCAACATTTATTGTTGTTTCCTGTTTTTCATTTTAGCCGTTCTGACAGGTGTGAGGTGATAATCATGTTGTAGTTTTCATTGGCATTTTCCTGATGATGAGTGATGATGAGTACTGTTTCCTGTGTCTATTGGCCATCTACATGTCTTCTTCAGATGAATATCTATTCATGACTTCTGCCCATTTTTTAATTGGATTATTCGTATTTTGGGTATTGAGTGTTGTAAGTTCGTTACCTATTTTGGATAATAACCCTTTATTGGATATGTCATTTGTGATATCTTCTCCCATTCAGTAGGTTGTCTTTTCGTTTGGTTGATTGTTTCCTTTGCTCTGCAGCTTTTTATTTTGGTATAGTCCCAATTGTTTATTTTTGCTTTTTTGTCCCTTGTTTCATGAGACATATCTAGAAAAATGTTGCTACACCTGATGTCAGAGAAGTTACTGCCTGTGTTCTCTCTTAGGAGTTTTATGGTTTTGGGTTTCACATTTAGGTCTTTAATCCATTTTGAATTTATTTGTGTGTTTGGTGTAAGAAAGTGGTTGGGTTTCAATCTTTTGCATGTAGCTGTCCAGTTTTCTCAACATCATTTGTTGAAAAGATTGTCTTTTCCCCACTGTGTATTCCTTTCTGCTTTTTGGAAGATTAATTGGCTATATAAGTGTGGGTTCATTTCTGGGCTTTCTGTTCTGTTCCATTGACCTATGTGTGTATTTTTGTGCAAGTACCATACTATTTTGATTACTGCTACTTTGTAGTATACTTGAAGTTTGGAATTGTGATACCTCCAGCTCTGGTTTTTTTTTTTTTTTTTTTTTTTTTTTCAAGATTACTTTCTTTGTCTATTCTGGATCTTTTGTGGCTCCATACGAATTTTAGGATTTTTCATCCCAGTTCTTTGAAAAATACTTTTGGTATTTTGATGGGATTGCCTTAAATGTGTAGATTTCTTTGGATAGTGTAGACATTTTAACCATATTTTTTCTTCTAGTACATGAGCATGGAACAGCTTTCCATTTGTTTGTGTCTTCTTCAATTTCTTTTGTCAGTATTTTATAGTTTTCAGTGTATAGGTCTTTCACCTCTTTGATTAGGCTTATTCCTAGGTATCTTATTATTTTTGATGCAATTGTAAAAGTGATTATTTTCTTAATTTCTCTTTATGTTGCTTCATTATTAATGTACAGAAATGCAACAGATTTCTATAGATTGATATTGTTTCTGTGGCCTTACTGAATTCTTTATCAGTTCTAACAGGTTTTTTGGTGGAGTCCGTAGGGTTCTTTCTATATGATATAATGTCATCTGCTGATAATGAAAGTTACACTTCTTCACTTATTTGGATGCCTTTTATTTCTTTCTTTTGTCTGAATGCAATGGCTAGGACCTTCAGTACAATGTTGAATGATAGTTGTAAGAATGGACGTTCTTGTCTTGTTCCCTGACTTAGGGGAAAAGCTCTACTTTTTCTCCCTTTGAGTATGATATTAGTTGTAGGTTTTTCATATATGGCCTTTATTATGTTGGTGTATATTCCATCTAAACCTACATTGTTGGGGTTTTTTTTATCATGAATGGATGTACTTTTTTCAGATTTTATTTATTTATTTACTTATTTGAGGGTGAAAGAGAGAGAGGGCAAGTAAGGAGAGGGGCAGAGGAGAGGCAGAGATTCTCAAGTAGACTCTGTACTAAGCACAGAACCTGACATGGGGCTTGATCTCACAACTCTGAGATCGTGACCTGAGCCGAAACCAAGAGTTGGATGTCCAACTGACTGAGCCCCCCAGACACTGCTTAGGGTGTCTTTATCTGGTTTTGGTATCAGGATAATGCTGACCTTATAGAATGATTTTGGATTTTTTCCTTCCTTTTCTATGTTTTGGAAATGTTAGAGAAGAATAGGTATTAACTTCTCTTTAAGTGTTTGGTAGAAATCATCTGTGAAGCCCTCTAGTTCTACACATTTGTGTTGAGAGTTTTTTGATTAGGGATTCAATTTAATCACTGGTAATGGGTCTGTTCAAATTTTCTGTTTCTTCCTGCTCCAGTTTTGATAGGTTATATGCTTCTAGAAGTTTATCTGTTTCTTCCAGTTTGTTGGCACATAATTTTTCATAGTATTCTCCTAAACTTCTTTATATTTCTGTGGTGTTGCTTATTTCTTCTCCTCTTTTGTGTCTGATTTCATTTGAGCCTATTTCTCTCTGTCACTCTTATTTATTTATTTATTTAGTGGGTTTTTTTTTTTAATTTTTTATTTCTTTTCGGCATAACAGTATTCATTGTTTTTGCACCACACCCAGTGCTCCATGCAATCTGTGCCCTCTCTAATACCCACCACCTGGTTCCCCCAACCTCCCATCCCCCGCCCCTTCAAAACCCTCAGATTGTTTTTCAGAGTCCATAGTCATTCATGGTTCACCTCCCCTTCCAATTTCCCTCAATTCCCTTCTCCTCTCCATCTCCCCTTGTCCTCCATGCTATTTGTCATGCTCCACAAATAAGTGAAACCATATGATAATTGACTCTCTCTGCTTGACTTACTTCACTCAGCATAATCTCTTCCAGTCCTGTTGCTACGAAAGTTGGGTATTCATCCTTTCTGATGGAGGCAGGGTGACGGACTCTTGATTTTGGCTCAGGTCATGATCTCAGGGTCATGAGATCAAGTCCAGCATCTGCCTCCATGCTCAGTGTAGTCTGCTTAGAATTCTCTTTCTCTCTCTCTGTCTCAGGTAAGTAAATCTTTAACAAAATTAAAAAAATAATATTTATACTATCTTATTTGCAAATATTAAAAACATTTATTTATTTAGGATTCTACTCACTGATACATCACATTCTCTAGACTATCACTTATTTTCCTACTTTATTATGAACAGTGATTACTTTTTCTGAAAGTTAATCTTCTTAGTTTTGCCCTATGCACATCTTTTTTTTTTTTTTTTTTTTTTAATTTTAGTTAACTTACAGTGTGGTATTGATTTCTGGAGTAGAAGTCAGTGATTCATCACTTACATACAACACCCAGAGCTTGTCACAAGTGCCCTCTTCAGTACCCATTACCCATCTAGCCCATCCCCCACACTTCTAAAAGTACTTAAGAACAAATTACAGTATATTTTCTATGTATGTATACTTCTCTTTCTCTGTGAATATATATATTTATATATACATATATGTATTCAGTCACATTTTAAATGCACAAAGACAGAATATTCATGTTCAGTATTGTACATTGGTATATCTGTACCCATTGTTTTATATATATATATGTATATTTATTTGTAGATATATTGATATATATACAAATATATATTTGTGCGTGTTGGTATATATTAGTATATAATATGTACTAAATCAATATATTTATATATTTTCTCTTTATAGTATAAATTACTTAGATGTCATATAACTTAGAGGTAGTTTAAAAGTGGAGATAACATTGCTTTATAAATTAGAAATGACTTTGCTTGGTTATTTACTTTAACCTGCATGCCACTAAATAGTTATTTTTATGACTATATTTTTGGTAGTATATTTAGAAATTGAATAATAGTATTCCATATCTGTGCCTTTTCTCTTGGTCTTCTACACATTCACTCATGAAACCCAGACTTACATTCAATACCATTTTCCAGAGTATGCTAATATTTCTAACCAGCTGAATTCATCCACTGTTTTTATATGAGATTGTTGACCACCTGATGTGCATATTATGTCATAATTTTCCAGTCCATTGGAACAATATTCTTTGGCAAGAAGCATTTCAAAAGGCATTACAGAATGAATGAATACACACACACACACACACACACACAATTTTTTAAGGTCTTCAGTGTTTTACCAAACTGTTTCTCATATTGTTTATTTGAGTTCTAAGTGACATTTTCAAATAAAATTTGAATTCATATAGCTCATAAGTCAATTTGATTTTTGTACATGTAGAGGTTTCTTTTATACACTTATTTATTTATTGTCTTTTGATAGTAACTTCCCATAAGTCAAAGAGATAATTTGTTTTAAAAAGGAGCCTGATAGGGTGCCTGGGTGGCTCAGTGGGTTAAGCCGCTGCCTTCAGCTCAGGTCATGATCTCAGGGTCCTGGGATTGAGTCCCGCATCGGGCTCTCCTGCTCAGCAGGGAGCCTGCCTCCCTCTCTCTCTCTCTGCCTGCCTCTCCGTCTACTTGTGATTTCTCTCTGTCAAATAAATAAATAAAATCTTTAAAAAAAAAAATAAAATAAAATAAAATAAAAAAATAAAAAGGAGCCTGATAATATTTTTACCATGTTATAAGATGTTATAATTTTACAAAGTATCCATTTTCCCTATAAAAAGTTCATCATGATATTGTATTCATTAGGATATTCCTTTAAAATAATTTGATACACTTTTGAAGTTTTATTTTTAACAGTGTCAATATATTTAAAGTGCATAATGCATGCAACTTGAATAGAATAGCTCCACAAATGTGTATGTATTTATATAATTAATTAATTATATATTAATTAATGTATATAATTAATGTATTTATGGTCATTACTAAAATACTTATTTGTTTCTGATTAAAAGTTATACAAATGAAGGGGTGCCTTCATGGCTCTGTTGGTTAATTGTCCAACTCTGATTTCATCTCAAGCCATGATCTCAGGGTGCTGGGATCAAGCCCTGTAGTAGGATCCCCACTCAGTTATACAAATGAAATGAAGTGATATGTATACACATACAACCAGGAAATGAAGGTTACAATAATCTATCCATAACCAATCATTTAAGTATTTTTTATCTATTTGTTTAAATATTTTAGTCCATAGGTTTGTATGCATTTACATTAGGAGATGCAATATATTCTTCATGACATGAAAGAATTTTCTTACAACCTTCAATATAATTCAGTACTATAGTGTTTTTTGAGTCATTATACATATTATTATACATATTATTGAGTCATTAACTTTTTGCCAATAAAAGTAACACTAAATTCAGTAGACAAAGACATAATTCTTTGGACACATCTCTGATCATTTCCATGGCAAAGTTCTATAAGTAGAATTGCTAAGTCATTGAGAATTTTTTCATGCATATTGCCAAATTGCTACTCAGAGCTTTTATACTGTTTTATACTAAGAGTGTGTAAGACTTTGAATTTAGTAGTATCAAGTGAATTCTTTCTTCTTCATCATCTGTTAGACTTATTATCATGGAAAAATCTATTAAGCTATCTCTTTTCAATTTGTTTTATAGCATGTGTTATTTTGATACAAAGTCTTATCTCATGATCTAAAAAAACTTTCATCTGAATCTGAACTCATGAGATCCAAATTTTAGGAATTGCCCTCTCCCCCAAAAACTGTGAGCACAGTTTAGTCAAGAAAGATTATATTCCCCATTCACTGGAACATCTCACAATTTAGATTTACTTAGATTTATTATAATACTCTTAGCTCGTTACCATATAAGGACAGCAAATCAAAAACAATCTGAGGTGGCTTCTGTAGTCGAGTGCTCAGGAAAACTGAACTAGTGTAATAAAGAAACTTCTAAAATTTAGGGGCCTAAAGAACAGAGAAATTTATTTATCATTTATGTAATGATCACAGATTGTTCCTGATTTGGTGAGAAGTTTTGCTTAACTATATCACTAGAGGACCTAGACTTTATTCTGTTACTGAGAAGGAAAGAGGGAATTTGCTATTTCAGAGTTACCATCCTAACAAACAATACTAAGGAATAACTGGGAAGGAAGAAAGGGAACTTTTGAAAACAAGAATATTGAAGTCATTCAGTGAATGATTAAATAATCTTTTGTCAGGTGTAGAGTATGATTTTACCCTACCTACGAGCTTATAACTTAGCTTGTGACTGTTTCATGCAGTCTGGCAGAATGCACACAACTCCTGGATCAGAGACAAATGATCTTACCAGTCACCACACAGTAAGCAGCATGAGCATCATCTTTGCATTGGTTGTCCTTGTCTTGAAAATCCCATGCTGTGACACCAAGGGGTCCTGATAGATGCTGCTCACACAGTTGGTTTGCCTCATAGCTCCAGAATATTCATCTTGGGGAATTCATTCTTTTATGGCAAGCAGTAAGCAAGCCTGTTCAGTATATTCAGAGGAGATATTATCTTATTCCTCAGGATTGCATGCTACAAACACAACTCTGAGAAATGGCTTCTGTCAGTAACTGTCAAGGCCTTGTATTCTTGGCATACCCAGAAAAATATGTAGGAATATGATACACTGATGGACGTCCTTCCAACACCCATAGCACAGTAGCTTCTATAGACATGTGTAAAACAAGCAAATTAATATTGATTAGTAGAGTAGCCTCTATAGACGTGTGTAAAACAAGCAAATTAATATGGACATCCTTCCAGCACCCATAGCACAGTAGCCTCTATAGACATGTGTAAAACAAGCAAATTAATGTTCTAAGGAATGTGTAAATTATAGTCAGCATGAGGAGATTCTTGATGTCCTCTACTTAAAGTTTCAAATATTCTCTCTGCCAACAGGCACCTTCACAAATAATTATGGGTATATGAACATCCTTTGGAGGGTCTGTAGAACCATTTTGCAAAGGAGAAAAAAGATAGATAGATGGATTAAGCAGAGTGTTATTTACTGAAAACTGATTACTATATTTTATTTCCCCATGGCCTATTCTCAGTTGATGAGTGAGACAAAGGACCTTTTCTTAAGCATATTACTATTGTGTATTATACCAGAAATTCATGTGCCTCGGGGACAGACACATCTTTTAGAAAGAATACTAGTGAAATGGATGAAACCAATTTATTCATCTTTTTATGATAATTATTTGAATCCTAGCAATACTTAGCAGTCAGTGACTTCAATAACTTGAAGGCCTAATGAAGGAGAAAGAATTTTGTTCATGAGAGTTAGACATTCCTTTTCACCACTCACCTGCTCTTCCATCATAAATGATAATTTATCATTTTTTGGTTTCTGCAGAAAGTGCTGTGGTTGCCTGTTAAGAGCAAAGAAAGTGAGTATCAGAGTCTCTGTGTTTAACTTTTGGCTCTGCTATTCAGTGACTTTTGGCAACTCAGTATCACTTGATATTCAAGTAGTAAAGATTCTCTAGAATCAAGTAAGGCATAATGATGAAAGTCTTTTCTAAACTGTAAACATTACACAAATATTTAATTACCAAGAATTATGCACTAGAGCTTTTCTCTATTTGAGGAGACTGAAGCCATATTCTCTTTCAATGCTAAGGGCATAATATAGCTTCTAATATGAACAATTTTGATCATCCTATACCTATGTTTAGAAGGTTTAATTAAAAAAGGAAACTTAAGAAAAAAGCTACCATTTCAATCTCTTGGAAGCTCTGCTCATGTGGTTCACATTGTTATTTAACCATGTTGATAAATTCAAAATTTTTTATTCAGCATTAAGTCTATAAGGGTGGATTTGCTCTTATTTTTTTTATTATTGATAACAGTAGTGATAATATTGGCAAATATAGGAATGGATGGCTAAAGGGGGAAATCCTTGGTTTTATATGGTAAAGCATACTTGGAATAAGGTATAGAAGAAGTTGAAAAGAGGTGGAAAATATTTGCAGAGTGATATCTGTGCATGTACGTATATTTGTGTGTGCACAATACAAATGCTAATCAAAACTCATTTTCCTCCTTTAGCTTCTTGAAAATGTTGTAATTGCTATGAAAACATAATGAAAGAGATGGCACTATAGCTCATTACTTTTTTTTTTTAACACATAGTAGGGTTATGTCCTTCTGTTGACTTATTCATAATAGTTTCCAAAAAATATTCTTGTCTTTTTACTACCTACTGTCTGCTCTAATTAACCATTCTAATGATTGATTCACAATGATGGAAGTTGCCAGAGAATCATAAAATATTTCCTCTGGAAGTGACTTTAAGGGTGATATACTATAACAGATAAGAAAGTAAAATCCATGGAATTTAAATATCTTTTTTTTAGAGATTTTATTTATTTGACAGAGAGAGAGAGAGATTGCAAGTAGGCAGAGAGAGAGAGGGTGAAGCAGGCCCCCTGCTGAGCAGAGAGCCCGATATGGGACTCGATCCCAGGACCCCAAGATCATGACCTGAGCTGAAGGCAGAGGCTTAACCCACTGAGCCACCCAGGTGCCGCGAATTTAAACATCTTTACGGGTACAGATTGGTATGGTGGTTTAGATTCTTATGACCATTCCTCCTCTTCTTACTATAAGGTAGTAGTGCTCATAAACTCTTAGGTGTTATCTTAGCGTTTTCATAGTATTTTAAAGCAATAACATCTCGTTCTCTTTTTAGGTAGTTATTAGGAGTAAAAGTGGAGAGATCTTGTATCGTATTTCACCATGGGCGAAGTATGTGACTCGTGAAGGTGATAATGTGAATTACGATTGGATACACTGGGATCCAGAACACTCATATAAAGTGAGAACAACAAATCTTTAAATAAATGCTTGTTCCAATATTTCTAGGAAAATTAATTTTTACTTGTATAAATTTTATAGTAATGTTCAACCTCTCTCTTCACTGCCAGTTTTATATTTTTACATCATAGTGTACCCGGTATACTATACATCTATCAGAGTCCATCATCTGTAGCCAATAAAATGGAGATGTGAGTTCTTGTTTTATCTTGTGTTTCTGAGGTTAGGGAGGAGATAGAAATCTCTTTATAGTGACCTGGAAGGGATACTGCTTTTTTTTTTTTTAGTCACAATTTCTGATTCATCGCAGATTCTTCAGTGATGTAATATTTCTCATTGTCATTGGTTGGAAGCAGGATCAGTGTCCTTAGGAACAAGGGCTAGGGAAGATACCTCATGAATGTATTATTTCAAGTTATTTTTAAGGCCATATTATTGTCAAGGTTTATATGTATCTTTGAACTCATTTTTTTGTCTTCTACATTATTGGAGCTTGTTGATAAATGCTTTGCCTTTAATAACTATGTGTGCGTTTTAAGCTCTTGAGTTTTCTCTAAGATTCAATGATAAGGCATAAGCCATTTCATGATTGCTCTTGTAAAACAGATCCATTAACATGATCCTAAAAAGGAATTTCTTTTCAAGAGAAAATTTAATGGATGTAGCCAAATGCCTCTTATATGCGAAAGGATTTCCAAACTATTTGAGTTGATTCACCATTTCATTTAACATGCTTAATCAGTTAGTATCATACCTGTATTTCTGATCTAATTTAATTTTATATTCTGTAGTTTAAGCATTCCAAACCAAAGAAGCCAAGAGGTCTAAGAATTTATGAATCTCATGTGGGAATTTCTTCCTATGAAGGAAAAATAGCTTCTTATAAACATTTTACATGCAATGTACTACCAAGAATCAAAGACCTTGGTAAGTAATAATTGTGATTTTTATTCAGATAAAATTTTAATGAGTCTGTTCTCTTATTAGAAAAGCTAATTACAAGTGTCTCTTTTTTGTGTTAAGAGATTAAATATGTAATAGAAATGCATTTTATTTTAGGCTTCTCAAATTGCCCTGTAATAGTGATAGCATAGAAAAGAGAAATGGAATAAGATAGAGCATAAGAATTCAAGATATTATTCCAATTTCAATTTTAAGTAATGTGAACTGATGGCTTCCAAATTGTAGATAAATATGTAAGCATAATTACTTTTCTACAGGAGAGAACTTTTATCAATTTAAGTGGTCATTGATTATAGCCTGTTCGTTTTAGTCTGTTAGGGAAAAAAAAAAATCTTACTTTTTTTAAGGTTACTGGAACTCATTTTGTATCGAAGTATATACATATATCTCTGGTCTGGATGACTTATTTGACAAATATTTATGGTGCATCTTTTTTCTAAGACACACTGTTTTAGATATTTTTATGTTTAACTGTAATGACACAGATCCTTGTCTTCATGGGACCAACCAGGAGAGTTAATAGTGTATTGCAGAATTATTGATTCAAAATGCTTTAAATTTGTTATTTTTCTTTTTATTGGTAATGCTTTTTTATCATTTCACAGCATATTAGCACCTGCTCCAACAGCTAGGAAGGAAGATAAAGTACATTTTATTATTCTGCTTCTGGTAGGCAGTCCAAACTTTGGCTAGAAGAAAGTTTTGCAACTCACTGTTAAAGTTCTTAGTTATACATGGATCTTAATTGTCTGTGATGGTGAGGTCAGATTTCAGAAATCAAAATTAATTAAATATATGAAGAACTTAATATTAATTATATTTATTAGGTATTATATATAAATTGTTGTATTTGAGATTTTCTAACACTTCATACTGTAATACATTATCACCCAGATCTTGCAGAAGGTTTGACAGAACAAGAATTCTCTTGTTCAGTGTTGTGTTTCAGTTGAATAGTTCAGAACTCTGAACATAAATGAATCTAAGAATGAGTAATGCCATAAAATTAATAATCAAAACCATAAATTGGTGCTTGATCATAAGAATAGTATTTATTTCATAATAGAGAAATAGACTACAAACTCTATTTTGTTAAAATATATAATTGATTTATGTTTTCTGAGCAGGAGTTTATGTACATATTTCTATCATGATAGAAATGTGATAGATTGTTTTTATAATGAAAAAGCCAACAGCAGATTATAACAGTAGTTTATGCTGTTCTTTAAACATGAATCTCTAAATCTGAATGTGCCTTTGCAATTGTTCCAGTATTAATCCATTGCTGAAATATATACACGAGAAGCTATCACTGACATGAACTGGACTTTGAGAACAGAGTATCTTCTATGTTACAGAAATGTAACTTTCAAAGTAATCAAATCATATTTGGAAGTTTTACCAAATTTGAAGGAAAAAATGCTTTCTTAGTTATTTTTTTAAAAGATCAAAGTTTTTTCTTTATTTGCTTATATTAAAAGCATATTGGTAAATGCTTTATGTGTGCCCATGTGTGCATACATACAACTTCGCAGTACTTGGTTAGGTGTTGAAATTGCAAAAAGTAGAAGAATTAATGCTAGCTTTGTAAAAGCTACCTTGTGGAAGAATGAATTTACTGGTATATCTTTTGTCATGTGATAGAAGTAATTGAAATACAAAGAAAAGGGGAAAATAAAAAGTTTATGGCATGCAACTGGTTACTTTTATTTAGCTTTCATAATCTTCACTATGAATATTACAAGTGCAACTGAAGTTTAGCATATGTAGATTGCCATCTTTAATATTCTAAAGTCAAATTAAGAGTGTATTTGCATATCATTTATTACTCGTTAAAATGAAGACATTTCAAATAGCTAGTTAGAGTACAACTCTCAAGAACTAACGGTCCGATTTTGTGTTAGAAGGTCAGACAAGCAAAAGATGTTGAAGTAGTAGAACTTTTCAAAGTGATAAATCATTTATATGTAAATGATCATATGTAAAATTTAATGTCTTCAGAACATGGATGCTGAATTTTTTTTTCATTTCTTTTTTTTTTTTTTAATGTTGCTTTTAATCTCTGTGTGACCTTTGCTTGTATAGGTTACAACTGCATTCAGATGATGGCAATTATGGAACATGCTTACTATGCCAGTTTTGGTTACCAGATTACGAGCTTCTTTGCAGCTTCAAGGTAGAAGGAAACTCCCAATTACAACCATTTTTACTTGAGGAAAAAAAATGAATTTTTACCCCATCAAGCCTTAGAGGCTGGCCATGATTCAACACTGCTTTTCATGAAATGATTTCTGATGAAGAATATCCAATTAACCTGTTGAAATGGTCATGCATTTGGAGGCCCAAGACTTACTTAGAAAATCATGTCTCATGGAAGTCATTATTCCAGAGCTCACGTCCTTTTCTAAAAAGAGATTATGTAGGAATATGACTGAGAAGGCTTTTAGTAGGACATACTACTGCAGAAAGATCGTCCTTTCCAGGCTAAAATCCAAGGAATGTGACTGTCTGGGCAGAAAGACACCAAGGAGTCCTATGCAATTGAAGAAGTACTGAACTAAATGACCACAAGTTGAATAAGTCCAACATTGTCTCCACCTCATGGAACTCACACTGTTGTGGCATACAGTGTTAATCCAGTAATCATACGTGTTGATTTCTACCCATGATAAAAGCAAAGAGGAAAATGACAGAGTGCTATAATAGCCTAGAATGAGGGATCTAATCAGTTTAGATTAGATCTGAACTGATGTTGGAACTGAGATCTAGAACATAATTAAGAGTGAACTGGGAGGAGGGGTGAAGTAGGAATAGGAGATAGCATTCTAGGCTTAGAGCAAAGATACTGATCCTTTTATCTGTTTCTCTTTATAGTCATTCCCCTTGAATAAATTACCTATATTTACAATCTCTAAATCTTTCATTCCTCTTCTTTCTTGAACTCATTCCAAGTAGGCTCTTCACCTCTTCATTGAAATTGCTCTTGTCAAGTGTACTGATGACCTCCACACTGTTAAGTCCGCTGATCAGTTATTAACTTACTTGAACTGTCAGCAGCGTTTGGCACAATTAGTTACTTGTAACTTGTTAGGACGTTTTTCTTTCCTTGGTTTTCAGGAAAACTACTGTCCTCCTGTTTGGGTTTTTCCTATCTCTCTTGCTGCTTTTTATTTCTTTCTTCTTCTTTTTTTTTTTTTTTAATTTCCTTTGCTTTTTTTGACCACTAAATATTGGACCTCCAGGGCTTAGCCCTTGGTTCCATTCTGTTCTGTTTGTGTATGACATATATTGGGGTGTCTCATCAAATGTCATCCACTCTTACGGTTTAAATACACTTTCCACTGTACTGGACTACTCCCTTTTTGTCCATTCCTATACTCTAGCTATCATAAAACCTAACCACCTTGGAACTTCAAAATGTTTCCCAAATCTGGCTTCTTCAACTGCCCCTATCCTGGTCCAGATTGCCATTATCTATAACCTGGGTTATTTCAGTAGTCTTTTATTTTTTAATTCTTTTTAAAGATTTTATCTATTTATTTGACAGAGAGAGAGACAATGAGAGCAGGAACACAAGCAAGGGGTAGTGGGAGAGGGAAAGCAGGCTTCCTGCCAAGCTAGGAGCCCAGTACAGGGCTTGATCCTAGGACCCTGGGATCATGACCTCAGCCAAAGGCAGACACTTAACAACCGAGCTACCCAGGCACCCTCAATGGCTTTTTGACCAGTCACTGTTTTCTCTTGTTCTTCTACCCCTTTCCTAGCCTTCTCTCCCTCCCTCCATACACATGTCTGATCACCACTTTAAAATAAAAGATCATGTCACTCTCTTGCTCAGAACCTTCTAGTGATTCCTGTCTCTTTCAGGTTAAGTCAAAGGTCTTTTATTTTGGGCCATAAGACCTCCTGTGATCTGGGTCTTGGCTGACTCTCTGGGCTCATCCCCTTATTGATCATTCCACTCTGGCCACACTAGCCTATTTGCTTTCCTTTCAGGTGTTTCTAGCTTATTTCCCCAGTGCCCTTTCTTTCTGAACATTCTATCTTTTAGACATTCACATGCCTTATTCCCTTCTTCTTTCAGGTGTTCATTTGAACATTGCATTCTTCATGGAACTTTCACTTGATAACCCTGTTTGAAATAGCAGACCCGCCTTTTCTACCAGTGACTTGACTTCATTTTTCCTTAGTGAAGTTATTGCTATCTGACATCCCCCCGTGTTTTGCTTATTTATTTGTAGTCCTCCAAATAGAATGTAAATTCCATAAGGGCAATGATATTTATTTGGTTCACTGCTGAATCCCAGAGTATAGAAAATTCCATGACACATGGTAGATAGCTTAATAAGTATTTGTTGAAAAAACAAATGAATGAATGAAATTCTAAGGCTATTTATTCTCTGAACATGCTGCTCATTGAGTAGGAAAAAAAGCTGGATGGTTGCAGTAGGGAGAGAAAGGGGTGAAGTGTCGTAAATCTAAAGTTATTTGAAGGAGCCAAATTAAGCGGTGCAGTAGGTTATGATAAGGCCCACAGTCTTCATCCTAAGGACAATGAAGTGCAAGTATGATTTTAAGTAAAGATGAAATGATCACACTTGCATTTTTTAAAGCTAAGGCTTACTGCTCAGGGGGTTGGCTACCAGGAGACCTGCTATGTACTAAGCACTGTGCTGTATCATGGGAAACCAGAGAATCACAGTCCCTGCACTCAGATGAGGAAGTGAGACAATAAATAATCACAAGGGGTATTGGGTGATTACTTATTTAAAAGCAAAGTTGATGCTACGGAAGGCCAGTACTGAGATTTTACATAGGTTAAGAAAAACCTTCCCTCTTAGGAGTGATTTGTTTTCTATTTCATGCAGACAAGAAAACTGCTATTAACACAAACACACATGCCTATGCCCATGTTTTCTGCTTGGGTAGTGACAGACATGGCACAGTCTCTTGGCCTTCTGGCACCTGAGGTGAGGTCATTCCAGTTTGGGAATAAGTAAGTGCGGGAGGGATGGCGTCACTCAAGGTACAAAGGATATTCAAAGAAATACTTGAGCCTCCAACCCCAAGCATACACATTCACGGGAATGGCCAAGTATATGAAGGGGGATGACAATGCTCTCCAGGCTAGGTAGGCATGGAGAAAGAAATCAGAAGCTCTGAGTATAGAGAAATGAATACTGCTACTTACTCATGATGTGAATTTTCTTTGGGATGTAAACCTACATCTAATAACTAGATTTAAATTATTATTGTTTTATTGAATGCCTTTAAATTTTGTTTAATAGAAAATATTACCACTTTGAGTTATATATTAGTAATATATCATATTGAATTTGCATATTTCATATTGAATTGGCATATTTAAAGTATCCAGTACTATACTGGTAAAACAATTGATACACAATAGATGATTAATTGTTTGCTTTAAATATGAAATGATTTTGTTTTTGCTTTATTCTTTATGTTTAGCCGTTATGGAACTCCTGAGGAGCTAAAAGAATTAGTTGACACAGCTCACTCAATGGGTATTACAGTCCTCTTAGATGTGGTACACAGCCATGCTTCAAAAAATTCAGAAGATGGATTGAACATGTTTGATGGGACAGATTCCTGTTACTTTCATTCTGGACCTAGAGGGAATCATGATCTTTGGGATAGTCGATTGTTTGCCTACTCTAAGTAAGTACATATCATATAGAAATGTTTTTGTTTAAAAAACATTTCAAGGAGCATTACTAAAT
Source organism: Neogale vison (assembly GCF_020171115.1). Classification (NCBI taxonomy): domain Eukaryota; kingdom Metazoa; phylum Chordata; class Mammalia; order Carnivora; family Mustelidae; genus Neogale; species Neogale vison. The sequence continues at coordinate 34,499,649 of NC_058096.1, read as the reverse complement.
TCATTGTGTGTGTGTGTGTGTGGTCTTTCGTTGGTATACAATATCTTATTTCAATTATTTACAATTTTATAAGAAATCTTTAACACACTTACAGCATTTACCTTGTTTTGAATAGCACATGCATTTGTGGTAAGTTGTATTAAAAATCAGTTTTACCAGTCTTAGGTCATTTAAAATATATTAGTTACATCGCCATTTAAAAGGATTAAGGTGAATTTATGAGGTTGAATTAACTATAGCAAATCCCCTTTTAATAGAAATATGCACATTATTTTAAGTAGGCAGTTTTTTAAAATTGTACTTCATATTTTGCTGTCTTAATAATATTGCCATGTTTTTGATCACAGCTAAATTAAAATAACTTCAATAACAACTAACATTTATTAGTATGTAATATGTCAGGGATGATGCTAAGTGTTTTAGATATATTAGCTACATATTTTATTTATTCTGCATAGCAACTCTACTTATACATGGTAAGTCCTGTTGTTACGACCACATTACATACAAGTAAACTAAGTCTTAATGGGTTAAACCCATCTCTGACTTCTTTTACCATTTAAATAGAAGGATGCTTTAGGTGATTAAATAGCACAATATGGCAAAAATATTTCAAAAAGTCAAAAATACTATCAGTTTGTATCCATTATTGATTATAAGTGAAAATATAATGAAAACATGCTGTTGGGCATATTAAAAGTAGCAGAGTATCAATATGTAACTAATTTTTTATAAAATTTTTAAAAGAAATTTAGTGAGTTTTCTTTTAGTTGTTGCATTATACAGAAACATACATGTATCTGGAAAACAAGCAGTATAGAAAAATGCTTTAGCAAGAAATCTGACAAAATTAAGATTTCTAATTTTTTAACATAAATTAGGTTACTTTCATGTGGAGGAAAGTGTTTTGCTTTGCTTTTTCCTGAATATTATACATTGTTTTATATTTCATAACCGCGTAGAAATCACTCGGGCCAGACGAAGCAGCATAACATATGAGAAAAGACAAGAGGTAGAAGCGGGTGGCAGGGTTCCAGGCCTAGTTTCATTCTGGAACAAATCGATTAATCATTCTGGTCCTCAGGTTTTTCATTATAAGAGGAGGCAGAGTTTGGGGGCTAATACAATTCCCTTTGTAAAGGTATTTTGTATTTGTGTCACCTTTTTGAACATTGCTTTTCCTACTACAGATTTATAACAAGTAAAAAGGCCTAAACCTGTGCTAATTCTGTGGTATAACTCCACTCTTGAGAAAATCTTGTAAACGTAGATTGTGAGCAAGTATACAATTAATTGAACTCTCTGGTTCATATTTAGATGAATAAGAGTTGACTCTATACTGTAGAACTGTACCTTAGGAAAAACATGCATTAAGTGATTAAATTTTTGTGTTACGACACGGTTATTCTGTAGAACTGTGTTTTTAAAAAAAAACTTTAAGTGTGTGGATTTTTAGGTTACAAATGATTATTTATTTTATTAAAATATTTATTATAATGTGTTTTTATCTACTTTGAACTCTCACAGTCCATTAAAAGTTATCCAATTTTCTAAAGAAAAGGGATTATACACAATTGTTTTAAGAAACATTTCTATTGTAGAAGCTAAGGCATATTTAACATTTTATTTAATACTTGTTTTCTTTTGTTATGGAATTAACTATTAATCTTTCCCAAGGGCTTGCTTTTGGCAAATAATATATAACATGGTTGTTGGCTTTTTATTTTTAGAATGACTAATTTTTTGGTTGCATTATATCATAACAGGCTTAGTCCTTTGTAAATATAGTTCCATTTGAAGTCCATTTTATCATTCTATATGTTTTTCTATGTGGTCTCTGTATTTTCCAATTTAATAGGATCGGGTTTTTCTGTATCAGTTTATACTAGTTAGTTATGACATCATTGTATGATATAGATTAAACCCTACAAAGCCAAATTAAATAATTTAAATCACTAAATTTAAACAAATAATTTTTTAATACTTAGGTTTCTCAATATATGAAATACTACTAATACTAAATAATACTCCGAATTATTTTCTCAATACTTCATGCAATTTATTAAAAGCTTTTTTCACAAAATTTATATGAAGTTGATGAAACTTATCAGGCTTTTCTTTTGCATTTTCTTCTATTCTGATTAGTTATAGCATATGTAAAATATATGTATGCAAGATACCGTTGTATGTTCTGTAAAATATGTAAAATAACATTGCTCTTTGCAGCTTGACAAACTAGCTCAAGATTTCATGACTTCAGATAGCAGTTGTTTATTTTGCTTCCAGATCTGCAATTTGGGCACAGCCTTTCTTCATGTTGTGTCAGTGGGAGTGGCTCAGTTAAGGCGTGGAGCTTGCAGGATCCACTTTCAAGATGGTTCACTCACATGACTGACAGTTGGTGCTCACTGTCAGCTATGGCTGTGGGCAAGAGGGCCTTAGCTCCTCTTCTTGGAGCCCACTTCACAGCCCACTCGGGCTTTCTGACAACAGTGAACGTACTAAAAAACAGGACATGAAGGCTTCCATTTCTTATGGTCTGGGTCAAGAAAGTGACAGAGCATCATTCCTACTGTCAACTATTGGTCAAACAGTTAAAATTTCAAGGACAGGGGATGTAGACCCTTTCATTCAAAGGCAGGAGCATTAAAGAATTTTTATGCTATGTTTTTAAATCCCCACATCTTGGGGTGCCTGTGGCTCAGTTAGTTAAGCATCTGCCTTCGGCTCAGGTCACGATCCCAGGATCCTGGGATCAAGCCCAGCGTCCGACTTCCTTCTCAGTGGACAGCCCGCTTCTCCCTCTCCCTCTGCCTTTCACACTGCCTACTTGTGCTCTCTCTCTCTCTCTGTCAAGTAAATAAATAAAATCTTTAGGAATAAATAAATAAATCCCTACATCTAACAAGTTTTGACCAAACACAATGAATATGCCATTTCACAAATTCAAAAAAAATTGAAATACCTGTCTTTGAGGAAATACTTTTTTTAAAGCCATATTTCTATGGTAGAGTTTTGTCTAAAATAAGCAAGTTTTGAAAAAATATGCTTTTCATTATGAAAGTAAAGTCACCGTTGATAGAGAGTATAAAAAGGCACATCTTATCCAAAATTTAAAAAATTATTATTCTTTTTTTAATTATTATTCTTAATAAATATAAATAACATTCTTTGTACATGAGTGCATTTAATGAACATAAACTCATTAAACACACAAATAACACATGAAAACCTAGTCTTCACTAATATTCTCCCCATAAAGTAGCTACTCTGCCTGTAATTTTGGGTTTGTTCCTTATCCAGATAAAGTCAGAAGCTACATATTTTAAAATGTAAGTTATTTTCCAGCCCTTATCTTTGATTTGTTGATCAATATTATCCTCCATGGAAAAGTATATATAAAAGTGGTACATGGTTTATGTAAGGCCTAAGCCTCTTCTTTGAAAAGTTGTAATAATTTTTGAAATTATTTTATTTACTGTTTGAAAAAATTAATCTTATATAGAATCAGCTTCTGTAAGATATGTTGCTGATGCTCATTTCATCCTATCTATATGTCACAACCTGTCATCGTTTATAATCTCTGATTCAAGTGCTATCATCAGAGTTATCAGAATTAAATCTCTCACTCTGAGTAATACCAGAGATCCTGACTGCGCTGTTTCATTACCTGCTATGAATAAATTTCCAATCAGGAGCTGCCCATGTTTTAATTTTCTGTCTATTCGGCTGAACTGCCTTCTAGCTCTGCTAAATTACTAATGACAGTTCATAACAGAGATTGGGTTGTCCTTACTTTAGTTGGTAAAGAGAACTTTATGACAAATCTGTCACCTGTAAGTTCCTGAAGTTTCTAGAGTTAAGAAATAATGGATCAAATTTAGAGGTCTCAGTTTTAAATTCTGTTTTGCATATTCATCTGACACTATGTAAATGTACTTGATAAAATAACAAGACAGCTGCAGATTTGTTGATCTTAAACAATTATTATGCCTTAACTATTGCTAAAGCTTCAAATGAGTACATTATCTTTGTTGACTATTTCTTTTAGAGATAAGATATTGAATGCCAAAGGCAGTAACATAGTAGAGCTAATGCTCATATTTTCCCTGAACCTTATTACATTTGGATACAGAGGTAGTATAATTATATTCCATCAGCATGGGTCCATGGTGAAACAACTGTTAGGTAGGAAGATACTCTATTGTTATCTTGAGTTACTAGAGTTTCTTCTAGAAACAAAAGTAAATCCAGTTTGTTTTTTAACGTCATAATTGTGAGTAGAATGAAATACTTCTTAGCACAGACACTAAAATAATTGGATTTTTAATCATGGTTTGGCCTTTTCTATAAGTTAGAATGTAGAAGGAAATTCATGGGGGCCTTCCCTGTTTAGAGTGCGTATCTTAAGACTATAATATTGTATTTTTTTTCTTTTTTTAGCTTGTCAATATAGCAAATTCCATTTATTGATTTTTGAATGTTAGGCCAGGCTTGCATTTTTGGGATAAACCCTCATGAACATAGTTGCTAATATTCTAAAAAAAAATTTTAGCATATTTTTATATGACATTTTATCATGATCAGATCAGTTATTAATGACCAGTCTTAACTTAAGGATTATTGTGCACTGATATATTAGCTAAGGAATGTATGGCACCATCATGATTAGCAAGATGTCTAAAAACTAAGCATGTAGGATATGACTAGAAACTTCTAAAATTATTATTTTAAAATCATGTAGTTTTTTGTGGTCTCTTAAAAGCAAAAACCAAAAAGCCATGTCATTGGGTGAAATAATTTCACTTTTTTCCCCACAGCAAAAATGACCATGGGGCCCCTGGGTGGCTCAGTCGGTTAAGTGTCTGACTCTTGATGTCATCCTAGGTCATGATCTCAGGGTCATGAGATCGAGCCCCCAGTCAGGCTCTACACTCAGTTTGGAGTCTGCTTAGGAGTCTCTCTCTCTCTCTCTCCCTCTGCCCCTTCTACCCCTCCTTGCTGCCCTCCCCACCGTCCCACTTTGACTTCCGCATGCTCTCTTAAAAAAAAAAAAAAAAATGACCACAATAACAAATAGATAATAGCAAAAATAAACTAGTAAAGGTAAATGTGTGCAACTACTTTTGAAAACAGTTTGATATTATCTGGAAAACTTAAAGACTCATATGTCCTAGGATGTATTACAAAGCCTTTATGCTTGGTTAACTCCTGAGCATATGCTTATCAGAAATTTTGGAAAAAACAGATTGAAAAGTCATTCCCTTCAGGGTACAGGTGATATTTTAAAAATTAACTTGAAGTAATGGTCTTTAAGTAAATTTCTACCATGGAGAAAACATTGGAGGAAAATACCAAGAAAAAATTATCATCGTTGTGATTTTATTGCCACAATTTTAGTCATAAAGTTTCTTTGCATACACATAAATCTTGCAGTTAGTATTTACCAAACTTTTTTTTTTTTAAGATTTTATTTATTTATTTGACAGAGAGAGGTCACAAGTAGGCAGAGAGGCAGGCAGAGAGAGAGGGGGAAGCAGGCTCCCTGCTGAGCAGAGAGCCTGATGCGGGACTCGATCCCAGGACCCTGAGATCATGACCTGAGCCGAAGGCAGCGGCTCAACCCACTGAGCCACCCAGGTGACCCAGTATTTACCAAACTTTTAAGATGGTTTCAGTTTTAGTATATCTTAAGCCCATTGGTTATAAATATAAATGAATCCTCTTGTGGTTACTCAGCAAAACTAACCTAACTTCTGGGAAAATGGAAATATACAAGTCAGATTTCAGCAAAGACGGTAGGAGTTGATGGAAGGAGTTGAAAAAATTTTCATAATGTAATAATCGTAGTCATTGATCTTCTCATTCATATCCATATATTTTAGTGAGCTCTTATGGCATTAAAATCACATATCAAAGTGACTTTTAACTTTAACCAGACCCTTAATCATTTTATCTTTATTTCCAAAATTAGTTTTAGGGTACCTAGGTGGCTCAGTCAGTGAAGTGTTTGTCTTCAGCTCAGGTCATAATCCTGCAGTTTCAGGATCAAGCCCTATATCGGGCTCCCTGCTCAGCAGGAGTCTGCTTCTCGCTCTGACCCTCCTTTCTATCGTGTTCTCTCTCATTCAACCTCTCTCTTTCTCTAATAAATAAAATATTTAAAAAACTTATTTATTTATTTATTTATTTATTTTCCAATTTATTTATTTTCAGAAAAACAGTATTCATTATTTTTTCACCACACCCAGTGCTCCATGCAAGCTGTGCCCTCTATAATACCCACCACCTGGTACCCCAACCTCCCACCCCCCCGCCACTTCAAACCCCTCAGACTGTTTTTCAGAGTCCATAGTCTCTCATGGTTCATCTCCCCTTCCAATTTACCCAAAAGCACATATCCTCCCCAATGTCCATAACCTTCCCTCCTTCTCCCAACCCCCCTCCCCCCAGCAACCCACAGTTTGTTTCGTGAGATTAAGAGTCACTTATGGTTTGTCTCCCTCCCTATCCCATCTTGTTTCATGGATTCTTCTCCTACCCACTTAAGCCCCCATGTTGCATCACCACTCCCTCATATCAGGGAGATCATATGATAGTTGTCTTTCTCCGCTTGACTTATTTCGCTAAGCATGATACGCTCTAGTTCCATCCATGTTGTCGCAAATGGCAAGATTTCGTTTCTTTTGATGGCTGCATAGTATTCCATTGTGTATATATACCACATCTTCTTGATCCATTCATCTGTTGATGGACATCTAGGTTCTTTCCATAGTTTGGCTATTGTGGACATTGCTGCTATAAACATTCGGGTGCACGTGCCCCTTTGGATCACTACGTTTGTATCTTTAGGGTAAATTCCCAGTAGTGCAATTGCTGGGTCATAGGGCAGTTCTATTTTCAACATTTTGAGGAACCTCCATGCTGTTTTCCAGAGTGGTTGCACCAGCTTGCATTCCCACCAAGTTGGTGGGAATAAAAAACTTTTTTAAAAATTAAATAAAATTAGTTTCTTTGTGTGTATAAGTTAACAGTGCACTTAATGTATTACTAAAGGGTCACATATATACAGTTAATAAATAGGTATATAGGGAAGAATGTGTTGAAAAGTTTTCACTGATAGGGTACACAATCAAAAAAGTTTACAAATCACTGAATTAGACCATTTTTAGTTAGATTAAGGTTAACATCATAGACTTTTAAAAATAAACTATTCTTAGGTTAAAATCATAGATTTTTTAAAAATAAACTACTTTTTCTGAATAATTCATTTTTTTTGAATAATTCATTTTTTCTATTGACTTGTTTAACAAATGTTAAACACCTACCAAGTGTCATGTCTTCAGAGATGTGATATTTTCAATATATTTAAATGTAGGACAAACCCTAGAATATAATATATGTTTTTAATTTCTTGGATAGATTTTCGAACATTTCATATTTTTTAATTGAGGGTAATACATCATTGCTTTAGACAGACAATTATCTGTCCTATTTGCTTTATAAATTCATGAAAAGTAAAAAAGATGATTTTTGTAGAGCAAATGATGAATGATCAAAAGACAGTTTTGAAGGTAGATTTAGCAAACAGCTAACCATTCCAAAGACAGACAATTAAAAACAAACAAATAATAGCCTATTCTTCATTAAGAATATTACAATCTCACAGTAAGATTGTTAGTAGCTTCAGTGAATGCTAGATATTCCATAAAAAGTCTTAACTGTTTTCTTCTTTCATAGTATTTGTTTCTTTTTTTTTTTTTTTGTATTTGTTTGTTGTATAAGCCAGAGCCTTATTTTAGCTTGATTAAGGAAAATGACTAAATCTACAATTTCAAAGAAAGTAGAGTTAGATTCAAAATTCAGACAGATTAATTCTCTTTTGTAAAAGAGATTAAGAAAGTTGCTCTATCAATCTAATCTGTCTGGATTTGAGTGTGAATAGTAGAAATATAACTCGGTCACAGGTTTTATAAGATTATTCAGCCTAGCAGAAAGGTTTCTGTTGATGCAGAGTATAGCACAGGGGTGAGTATTTACAGTCTTTGTGTGAACTTTGTTCCTGGCATTATCTGTCCCGTTTGTTCCCCTCAAGTCTAAAATTTAGGTGCACGGGGATATGGTGAAAATATCTTGAGTGTTTTGGTCTTACTCACCTGTAACACTCATTCTCAAATCCAAACAGTAGGACAGTTCTACTTGGTAATTTGCCTTAAATTTGAAAACACTGTGCATCGCTCTAATAGTAGCTTCTTTAGGTTAAGACAGTGGTCCACGTTAGTGAAAATGGTCTGAAGGTCCCCATTCAATGATTATTCATTTAAGTGTGGAAATGACATGGAGTCTATAAGAATAATAGCTGGTTTTATTAATGACCTTTTTAAACAAGTAAGTAAAAAGTGGAAAAAAAATCTATTTTCCATCTGTGGATAACAAGATGACTTGTTTAAGCATGTCTGTTTTCTAGGGTATGGACTAGCAGTTTTGAAGTTACAAAGTAATATTTCATAGCTTCCTAGCCAAAAGATTTCCTTAACATTAAGGGGCAGATAAATAATCCATGTTGTACTGAGCCAATTATTTTCAGAAAATATGAGTATTTCATAATTTTGGAAGCACACATTTATAAGTAATACAAGGATTATTCATTTTTGAAGGCTTTTCCCCTATTCATATGGATTAGCCATCAGGCCTCTTTTTCTGTAACTCCTGAATTTCCCCTCCACATTTTGTGATGTGTGAGATATCCCTGTTTGGTTTTACCTCAGGTCTTCAGTCTGTCTTCTTTTTCTTTCATTGTTAGTAAAAGAAGCCCTCAGCCTCAGGATTTATTTCATTGTCTCCTTCCAGGTTAATGTATCTTCCAAAGATTAGACCTTCACCTGTGTAGCCTTTCAAAATTCTGTCAGCTGAAAGCATCAGTAAAACTCAGGAACAGTAAGAGTTAACATTTTCTCTCAGTGCTTCAGGAAACAAAACAGCATAATAACCAACTTTTCTATAACTTGGTACTGTGTTAAGGATAGCAAATGCGGCGGACTAGGTGTCCAGGTGTGTTCTTCCAGTCTTTATGGAGCGATGGTGATCATGATGATTTCAGTGGTCACCATTGTTAAGGGCCATTCAATTTGGAGGCATTATTGAACTTCCGTCTATGACTGCCTGATTGAAAATGACTCCTCTCGTCCCTCTCTCCTACTCTCGTCTAATTTTTCTCCATTGTGCTTATACCACTGTGTGACATTCTACATAGATATTATTTAGTTTTTAATTTTAATGTTATATGTGTTGTTTATATATTAAATATGAAGTGAAGTTAATAATTCATTGATTATAGAATATATTTTATTTAAACTAAAGCGATCTCAAGCTTTCTCTATCTTATAAGCTTTTTATTATCGAATTTGCTTTCCATGAAGGTGACACTGCACAGTATTGATTTGGTCGTGTTGCCTGTTCTTTCCAACTGAATTCAGGGAAGGAAGCTACAAAAGATACTGCCAGCCAAAAAACAAAACATACATACCTACCTACATACATACATACATATATATGTGTGTGTGTGGTGTGTGTGTGTGTGTGTGTGTGTGTGTATAGTGAAGATCTGGTATAATATAAAATAGGTGGTTTGGAATTAGGTGACTTGGATGGTGAACTAAGTAACTTAACACTTCAAACTGTTTCATGTGTAAAGAACTTAAAATGAAAGACTCCAGGATGCCTCAGGTGGTTAAGCGTTTGCCTGCCTTCTGCTCAGGTCATGCATGCTCTCAGGGTCCTGGGATCAAGTCCCCCATCAGGCTCCTTGCTCAGCAGGGACTCTGCTTCTCCCTCTGTCTACTGCTCCCCCTGCTTGGGCTCCCACTTTCTCTGACAAATAAATAAATAAAATCTTAAAAAAAAAAAAAAGAGCTCATAATGATATTATTTATGTGCCGTAGGGCAGTTGTTCAGACTATTTTAAATAAAAACTGAAAATGCATGGTAAACTAGAGCATAGAGTGTTAAGGAAAGTTTGGAGTTGTCCTTTCAGATTTTTACTAAGGAAGGTAAGCAGGGCTAAGCTCACAGACCAGGCAGGTAACTGAGGGAAGCAGGCCACCCGGTGCTGTTGGCAGCTGGAGCAAACAGGTATAGTCGAAAGGGGCTGCTGCTCACAGCGCCTGCCTGTTTCCATGTGAGAAAAGTCACAAGTCAGAAGTCCACACTTTATTTGAAATCTCTCCATTTTTCAATGTCTTGGGTCGTTGGAAGAGGTAAGCAAGAGGTTTTAACCATGTGTTGACCTGCAAAGCTGGACTCAGGCTCCTTACCCCGCTCCTATCCTTGGAATATACATTCTGCCTCCCGTTTCCATAGTGGAAGCTGTTCCATGGACAAAGCCTTGAGGTAGTGAGGTGGTGCTGAGACTACCTGGACAGTATATGTACCTGAACACAGTTAAGGCCCGTATACAAACTTTCAAGATTCTGGGGGACAGGTATGGAGATCCACTCATCTTGTAGCTGCCCAAGACAAGCCCTGTATGTAAGTTCCCTCCTTATTAAAACTGCCACCTCCCAATTTGGAGTGGCCTGCCTCTTTCTTGGTCTCTCCCCACCTTTCACGTATTCCAGTTTCAGATAACACCTAGGAGGCTCCTGAAGTTGCAAACTAATAGCCATTAATTTAAAATTTTGAAATTATCATACAGACCAAAGGAACACACATTTGAGATGGATATCATCACTGGGCCCCTGGAGCCATCTCTGTAACCTAGGATGTGCCCTGAGTCGTGGCAATATCAGATTCTACCAAACTTCCAAGAGTAGTAGTAAATTAAGTAGTGACTCAAATATGATATGGACAATGATACTTTTATAGATTAAATAAGACATTGTAATTATTTTTTCCTTGGATTAGCAATGAGAATTTTATAAACTTAAACTCATTGTATGATATTATCACTCAGAATTATGTTAACGTCTCCTTGATTTTAAAGAGCAACAGAAGAAGTAAGTGCCTTTTAAGACCGTCTCAGTAAAACAGTACATTTATTGAGGAAATCTACATATTGAGATGTATATATACTCATGGCAGAAGCAAGAAGGACAAACTGTAGGTCAAGCGAAGCCCATGCTAGCTTATTATAAGGCAACTCTTAACAACACTTTGTCAGAAAGAAAAAACATCAGGGGTATGTGTATATATATATATATATATACATGTATATATACATATGTATATATACATATATATATATGAAACCTTTGTTTCTTTCATATATATATAAAAGAAACTTTTGCTAAGACCTTACATCTAAATTGTGGTTTCTTTAAAAAACAAACAAACAAACAAAACAGTAAAGTGGATAAATAAAGTAAAATAAAGTAAATAATAAATAAATAAATAATAATAAAAAAAATACATAAAGTAAATAAATAAAGTAAAGTAAAATAAAGTGGATAAACATAGCAAATACTTTCAGGCCAGAGGGGTGGTGTGAGAAGCAGGGAGGGTGCCTTCTAGGCTGCCAGGCTGCTGGCTGGCAGGGGCAGTGGGAAATATGGGAAAGTTTAGGGGAGGCGTACATTAATTAAGAATGCAAACTAGAAACCCAGCAGTCCTGCTGAGGCACATATAGAATAATACTGCCCCAAAGAAATATAATGCAAACCACATACATAATTTTAAATATTCTAGTGTCCACATCCATCTCTAAAGTGGTGATTAAAAAGGAGCCCACCCCATAGAGCTGTTGGAAGATTTTAAATATTAAAAATATGGATAATTCTTAGCATAGTTCCTGGAATATAATGAGAATTAGTTTTGTATCTTAAAGCTTCTATGGTTTGCTCCACAGCCATACTGTTATTGAGCTCAAATTTATGTGTCATGCGAACTGTGAACATATATCCATTTAGCAATTACAGTCCCTCTTTATACCATGTCTAAATTATTTCTCAAATCAGGATTGTCTTTCCTATCCCCCACCCTGAGTTAAATGCTCTTATTTGATGATCTGCCTTCACTCTTTGCTCCCTTACCTGTGAATATGTGTTTTATGATATCAGTTACTGGATTGTATTATTATTTAGATGTTCTTCTCTGCACCAAGCATGAATGTAAACTTCAACAAGGCAAAGACAATGTTTTTCTTGTTTCTCTCATTAGCCCTCAAGGCTAGAAGAGTGCTTGACTCATTTAGACACAAATTTGTTGGATGGATAAATAAGTAAATGAATGTGTTTATGCTTTCAAAGCCTCCCAAATTAGAATATAGGTCTTATATATCTTAGAACCCTATTGTTAGGCACAATCCCTCAGAAACTACCAGAGTAGACTGTCGAATGTTTGTCCAACTGAGTAGCAGTGAAACCCATTATCTCTACAAAGTACTACTTTTTGAATATTTTAGCTCCTTTTATTCCCAGATGTAACTTATGGTGTTTCAGTTAATTCATGAAGTAACAATAGCATCTAGGTTTGTCACTGCTCTTTGTTCTAATAAAAATACTTTGGGAAATCATCCACCAAGGAGGAATGTTCAGCAGGATATCAATGTGTGTCATATGAAGAATGTTCAATGCTCAAATAAATTGGAAAACCCTGAATTGAATCAAGTTCAACCCATTTCTTTATAGTTGAAATTCTTGGAGTGGTTAATTAGTTAATGTGCGTTTCGAACCTCCAAGTAAGTGCTATACAATAATACTTCATTTCTCAAATTTCTTTGACCTCAGAGTACTTCAGCGCACTTTCAAAAGATTAAAAAAAAAATCTTAATATGGCTTAAGAAGTTTTTGAAGGACCTGAATCTCATCTCATCCAAACATATTCTTTATCTCACTTACTAATCTCTTACCCCTCTGGTGCTTTTCATCCACTGGGACCTCTGTTCATGCTTCTCCCTCTGCCTGCAGTATTTCCCCTGTATGGCCATCTCCTGTTCATTTTCCAGTCCACAGAGTAAAAGCCCCTTCTTAACTTCACCAGTCTAAATTTCCCTGGAATTCTTGCTCATGGCTTCCTCTTTTCATCCTTCCTTTATTTATGATAATCTGTGGTTAAAATTTGTGATTATATTCTCATTCTGTATCTCAAAATAGTTATCACTTACCTATTTTTTTTTAATCTCATATTTAGGAGATATCCCACAGTATCAGTGTACATGTGAAAATTCCATATTAGAAACGTTGTTAATGGTGGCTTTACATTTTTGTAAAGAATGTCCTGTTTGAAATTTGCATCCATGAAGTAAAATAAAAATTTTCACTATCCTTTAACCGATGAAGGTAGAGTGACAGTAACTAGTCCATTACGGGAGGGAATTAGGATAGACTGACTTTGGCATTCAAGTTCTTCTTGTCCAAGCTGTGGGCTCCTTCCTGATGGGTGTTTTTCATGTATCAGTCTTCCCCTACCAGCCCATCAAAAGTCTGTCTACCCACCTTTATTCTCCCACTTCTTTTCTTTTCTTTTTTTTTTAAAGATTTTATTTATTTATTTGACAGAGAGAGATCACAAGTTGGCAGAGAAGCAGGCAGAGAGAGAGAGGAAAGCAGGCTCTCCGCCCAGCGGAGAGCCCGACGCGGGACTCAATCCCAGGACCCTGGGATCATGACCTGAGCCGAAGGCAGCGGCCTAACCCACTGAGCCACCCAGGCGCCCCTCCCACTTCTTTTCTGTGTTCTCGCTCCATCTCTCTCCCTCTCATATAGATCTCAGCTGTACATTTGGCAGTTTCAGCTTTATGATATTTAAAAGAAGATATCCAAAAATAAAAAATTTAAGGACTTAATTTTTTAATTCATGCTTGTCAATTTCTGGAATGAGCTGAAGGGAAATTATTTCTGTGTTCTTTTTTAAAAGTCTTCATAGGCCCCAGTTGCTAAAAGAAATTAAAGTGTAAGTATTAAAATATCATAGCCAATGCAAAAATTAAAACTTCATTCAGAGCCAGATACGTTGGAAGAGAAGCTATCCTTTGTGTCTAAATTAGTAATCTCTGAATTGGTAAAGACTTACAAATTTTTTCCCTTCAAGGCAGGAATAAAAGATTGTTTTTTTCCTCAGGAAACTTTGGTCCATTCTTCCTTCTTTCCCTTCTTTCTTTCTTCTCCTGCCCTCCCTCCTGGTCTTTGTTCCTCTCTCCTCTGTCTCCCTCCAGTTGTTTTTTTTTTTTTTTTTTTTAATAATAATACAAGGGAGGGCAAGATTCTATGGCAAGGGAGAATTTGGGTATGTGTCAGATTAGCTGTGGTCTTCTCTTTGGTCCTCCTTTTTGTCTTCCCTCTGTTTGGTTTGTTTTCCTACTGTGCTGATAATTTCAGCATGTAAAAAAAAAAAAAAATGGCTCTGGCTACAAATCTGCCTTAAGAAATGTGAACCTTGGAGGCCATTTGAGCATAAACCTAAGTACTTTAGAAACAGTGGGAACAGACCTGAGGGAGGTTTGGTCCTTTTATCCACTCTTTGCGTAGGATGCATTAACATCCCGCAGAAAGCAGAAGGTGATTCTTGTGTGTCTTTATAAATTGCCTTGCCATATAGATATAGCATATGAATATTGCATCAGACATACAGGCACTGTACTAACCATATAGATATAGCATAGACATTGCTCATTTGAATATGCACTGGGTTGTTTTCTTGTGTTTTCTCATGATTTATGGGTGTGTGTGTGTGTGTGTGTGTGTGTGTAGACACATCTAAAATCCAAATGTTTATACAGGTTAGTCATTAAATTAATATTTTGGTTTCTTTCAAGTAACTACATCTCATAATCTCTTCTAAAATTGATAGAAAAAAGGGCAAGAATATACATTGCTGGATTTGTTTTAAAGCAAAGGAAGTTTTGTTTTAAAAATGTATACGGAATACATTTTTTATATTAGAAAGTCTGTAAAATGTCTTTAGCAAACATAAGTGTGTGTGTGTGTTTGTGTGTATGTGTATTTAATATGTACATAAAGTGAACTTCTCAGGGGTTTTAGCTTTTTAAAATGAGTAAATAAGTGTTAGGGGTCAGAGGCCTGATGGACAGACACTGATGATTAAATAATATGTTGCTGAGAATCACTGATCAAAAATATTTTTGGTGTACACAGCTCTGATTTAACTAACTTGTTTATTTAACAAAAACATGTATTGAGTACTTTCTATGTACCCAACATTCCTAAACACTAGGAATGAAGCATTAAAAAGCCAGTAAGACACCAGTCCTCAGAGCCCTGTCGTGAGGAAGGCAGATATACAAAGCAAATTGCCAGGTAGTAGCAGGTACCATGAAGAAAACCAAAACCGGCTAGGTCAGTGGCATGTTACATGGCAACTGTCTTTCGGTGTAGTCAAGGTAAACATTTTGGAAGAGGTGATATTTAAACAGAGACCCAAATGTGAGGGTTCAGTGTAAAATCCACTGTAAACTGTGAGAAGAAAAGCAACTGTGGAGTCCCTGTTTGGGGAGTAAATGGGCGTGGTGCATTCAAGAGAAGGCAAGAGAGATGTAGAATGGTAAGCAAGAGAGAATTTTAGGAAAATTCAGAGTTTGACAGATGCCAGATCATGGAAAGCCTTATAGGCCCTTATAAGGAGTTTGGATTTTCTTCTATTTTATTCAACTTATTCTCTGTTTGATGGGAAGCCGTTAAAATGTTTGGATCATGGGAATGGTGTGACTGTATTGAAAAGGTAATTCTGCCTACTATAGGATAAGGTTGGAGGAAGAGAGGTATGGGGCAGAGGTAGAATCAGTGACCTGGCAATTACTAGAAGTTATCTATATTAATAGAAGTTATTGCAAGGGGTGCCCGGGTGGCTCAGTTGGTTGAGCAATGGGCTCTTGGTTTCGGCTCAGGTCATGATCTCATGGATTGTGATATCGAGCCCCAACTTGGCCCCATGCTAAGCAGGGAGTCAGCTTGAAGATTCTCTCCCTCTGCCCCTCCCCACATTCTCCATTCCCCCCCCTCCCCAGCTGAAGTAAATAAACCTTTAAAAAGAAGTTATTTCAAGTTGTGAGATTATATCAGAAGCACTTAAAGAATGAGGGTGAGGAGAAATATGGTCCAACCCTGAGCTCCGAGTTACTCTCACACACAAAGGTTAGGAAGACAAAACAGAAGGTAACTAGGAACACAGGGAAGGGTCTGCAGGTGAAACAGGAGGGAGTGTCCAGGGATGCCAGCTGTGTTGGGCCCAAGACTGCTGATTGGGACTGATAGGCACTTATTTGGACTAAAATGGTTTTTGGTGGAATAGTCAGGCTAAAATTCTGAATTAGTGACACTACTGGGTGCTTACCCAAAGAATATGAAAACACTAATTCAAAGGGATATATGCACCCTTATGTTTATTGCAGCATTATTTACAATAGCCATATTATGGAAGCAGCCCAAGTGTCCATCGATAGAGGAATGGATATAGATGATGTGGTATATATGTGGTGGAATATTACTCAGCCATAAAAAATAATGAAATCTTGTCATTTGCAACAACATGAATGTGTCTAGAGTGTACTGTGCAAATATGGAGATCTAATGTCTGTTGTAGAGTCTCTCACACTTGAGGCTGCCTCCTCCTTATACATGATGTAACAGCCTGATACTTGTTTAATCACTATGAGATATAAATATGGGACTTAAAGACATAGAAAACAGGGTTTTATGTGCCAGTTTATCCATATCAGAAATGATCCCAAGTATTTCTCAGATATTATCCTTACTGTTTCTAGTGCCACTGAAGGAGAGATTCCTTAGAATGCCTGGAGGGTCCTGAGCACAAAAAATGCCATTGTTCACTAGGTGGTTAGAATTGCAGTTAGTAGTAGACAACACAAGGATGTTTTCCAGTTTGCAGCTATGTCAAGAAAGCCTGGTGTGTCTGTGTGTGTGTGTGCACACGCGCATTATGTAAGAATGTATACAGATGTGTGTGTGCATGAGTGCATATGTTGGGGTTAGTATCTGGGGTGTGTCAACAGAATCCTAACTCCTTATATTGTTTCTACGTGGAAAAAACTACGAGTCCCTGGATACATTCAGTTACAGCTTTATGATATAATGAAGGACTTAATTCTATATTTTAAGAAAACACACATATTAAAAGATGGCATTATTTTTAAAAGGCATTTATAATAGGGATGTGGCTGTGTTTCTTCTCCCATACTGTTTGTATGTCCTTAGCCAGTCTCTGGGAAGAAGCACACAAATCTTAAGAAGAGACAAGAGTTGCAGTGCATTATTCCTATTGTGTCTTGTGCCATCAAGGTAGGGTATTTCCTCAACTGTCTACTCCCTCAGCACCTCAATTCCTATCCACTGGGTGCTGAGGTATCTCACGGAAGACCTAGAAGGGGAAGGATCACATTTTTAAGGTAATTGTACCATAGGATGAATTCTAGGTTCTTCGAAACCTGGGAGCTCTTATTAATATCTGATCTCTTTCTGCCTCTCTAAATTCTACAAATTCTAAAATGTGGAATTCCTCTCACACACCAAAACCATGTCTTTACCCGTGCCATTCCTTCTCCTTTGAAATGCTCTCTTTCCTCTACTGTTCTTTCTGGAATATCTTTTATTTCATGACCTTATATTTCAATAACTATCTCGCCTTGTAGGAAATTTTCATAAAAACCTTCCCATTACCATCTCAGTCCCTGCCTCCTTAAATGCTTTCCTTCCCCTTCATTCCAACAGATTTAATCTGGAATTCCCCTTCTTAAATACTGTATTTATAGGCCTAATAATGTATACATTGAAAACTCTCCATGTTAGTCTTTCCTACTGGACAACATATCATTCCAGTGGCCTGCCTTTTTATTTGTTTGTTTGTTTGGGTTTTTTCGTTTGTTTGTTTGTTAAATGGCACCATGCCCAGCGTGGGGCTCAAACTCACAACCCTGAGATCAGGAGTTGCATGCTCTACTGACTGAGCCAACCAGGTCCCCTCAGTGACCTACTTTTTGACTTTTTTTCCACATCATATGTTTACTCTTTAATGCAAATTCTTTTTTTTTTTTTTAATCTTAAAGCTTTATTTATTTGAGAGAGAGAGCGCACATGTTGGGGATAGGAGCAGAGGGAGAGGGAGAGAGGGAGAGAGAGAGTTTTTTGTTTTTTGTTTTTTTTAATAAACATATATTGTATTATTTGTCCCAGGGGTACAGGTCTGTGAATCGTTACGCTTACACACTTTACAGCACTCACCATAGCACATACCCTCACCAGTCCATATCCAATCCACATTCTTATTAGCCATTAGAATTATACCTAAAATAAAAATATGGATCCTGAGAGAGTAGTACTCGATACATTTCTTGAGATATTTTAATGCAAAATGCTCCACCATTTACTTTGGCTTTTGATATGAAAGAGTATTTCTATTTCAAAAATATTTTCATCTTACCATGTTGCCATATAGTACAGATTTTTTAATTGATATATTTTATATCATTTGATTTTAATTCATGTGTGCACTGAGTAATTTATGAAAGCAGTACTTTTTTTTAACAAATAGGAAGTCATGAGATATTTTTAATGTATCAACTGATTTAAAAAGTCCACTTCCTCCTAACTATAGAGATATATAAGTTTGTGTATATCTTGGTGGCATGACATTTTAATACTTAACTGTTTTACTTATGATGGAAAGGTTTTACTCTAAGAGACCTACTAAAAAGACCTACCTGGGTGGCTCAGTGGGTTGAAGCCTCTGCCTTCGGCTCGGGTCGTGATCCCGGGGTCCTGGGATCGAGCCCCGCATCGGGCTCTCTGCTCAGTGGGGAGCCTGCTTCCTCCTCCCTCTTTCTCTGCCTGCCTCTCTGCCTACTTGTGATCTCTCTCTGTCAAATAAAATAAATAAAATCTTTAAAAAAAAAAACAAAAAAACAAAAATTAAATAGAAAAACTATTTTAATTGTAAAATGATGCTTTGCTTCCTCACATTTAAATGCATTTAAAAATGTCAAAATAAACATGCAAAGTTAAAATTAAATCTCTTGATCACATTTTTTAAAAGTGATAACTCTCTATTTTAATTAGGTCCCCAAAGAATTTTTAAATGTGAATGTCTCCGACCTAGAGGATAATTTTCAAACAATTATGTATATAATTATTTGCTGTACAGTTTTTCTCCATTCCACATAAAGTCACGATTTTTGTCAAGTACTTATCTTACCCACCTTCCATGAAATAAATGTTAAGTGTTAAATAATTTATAAGTTCAAACCTACATCTCATTATCTATCATATCTATCATGGCATATAATTAACTGCCATAGTTATTTTATTTATAAATAATATAAATATAAAAATTTAAAATGTAAACATTTTATTTTTATATAAATATAAAAATACAGAAATGTGCACTTAAATACAGAATAATTGTCAGTTTTATTTAATTAACATAATAGCCTGTAATTGTACATTTAATATCTATCAAATGTATTATTCTCATTTCTCTTTATTCTGATTTCAACATGGTCAAATTTAGCAGAAGACCATAAAACTACTATGTTCATTCTAAGTTTAAGTGGCAAAGTTCTAGATTTTTTAAATATATATGTATGTACAGATCTATTTTCAAGATAAATTTGAGTCAAGTTAATACAGGTTTTGATAATGGTAAGGATATATTTTCTATAGAATGAATATCACAGTTATAGTTCAGCCATAATGCTAACTATCGGCGTAAAATATAGATTATTTCAGCTGATTTTTGTATGGCCAGTGTGTCAATACCAATGTGTCAATATGAGCACTATTAATGACTTTATCACTTAGATTTCTTTTGAAAAATAAGTGAGTTAAAAATTACTCTTTCTTTAAATAGGTTACAAAATTATAATAATTGTTTACCTATTTTATTATTTTGTGAGAAAGAATCAGTGTTTGAAAAGTGTCTCATATATAAGTTCAGACATTTTCAAGGATGTATTAGGTCAGGTGTTTCTGGGTATGTAGCAGTTTTTCAGGCCCAGAAAGTGCCTGATGAGTAGATTTACTCAAAGGTAAAAATCAATAATGGAACACAAATATCTCTACCTCTAGTCATAACTTTTCCAGTAGGCATGTAAGTAATTTTGCTTTCTCAAGGACTTATCCCATAGTTATAAAGTGTAGCTTGGCATAAACTCATCCCTAAACTGTTCATACAAAGGAAAATTCAGTGTAAGAGATGTCACCAATGAAATTTCTGAGCTATGGGAAAGAAGGGAGGTAATAATGTCCAAGTGAACCAAGTGAGAGAAACAGGTGCTAACTGAGAATGTCAGAGGCAAAAGAAACTTCTCGTTGATATTCAAAGTTAGTGATTCTCTGTCATTTTGATGATTAAGTTTTTGTATCCACTTAACTCAGCTACAGGATGTCCAGATAGCTGGTAAACATAAATTTGGGGTGTGTCTATGAGGGTGTCTCTGGAAGAGATTAACATTCAGTTCAGTGAACTGAGTAAAGAGGCCTGCCCACTGGTGTGGCCCAGGTATCATCCAACACTGTTAGCACCTGAGTAGACCAAAAGGGTAAAGAAAGGGCAAATTCTTTCTCTCTATGAGTTGGGACATCTCGCTTTTCCCACCCTTGGACATTGAAATTCCAGGTTCTTGGGCCTTTGGACCTCAGAAGTCATAGCAGTAGCACCATGGTTCTCAGACACTCAGCTTGGGACCGGGAGTTACACCATCATCTCCCCTTGAACTGAATTATGTCATTGGCTTTCCTGGTTCTCCAGCTGGCAGAAGGCTTTGTGGGACTTATCTGCCTCCCCAACTGCATGAGCCAGTTCCTATAATAAGTGTCCTCATTTGTGTCCACATACATTCTGTTGGTTCTGTTTCTCTAGAGCACCTAGACTAATATAGTCATGTTTAAAAATTAATATGATAAATGATCCTCAATGGTGTCACTGGAATTCATGGACTATGGAGTTGTAGGGATCTTCTGAAATGAACTAGTCCACCCTCTCTAGGAGTAGGGTTAACTTCTGTGCAGTACCTTTCATGGTATATACTTTTCTACAATCCTTTTGGAAAACAATTTCTCAGTACTTACATTTAAAAATGCTCTAGCATGCTCACTGAGTCTGCTGTCACTGTGCTTATGTAACATAGTATTGGAAGAACTAACCAATGAAAAAAAGAAAGGGAAAGGAATGGAAGAGAAGATGGATTGGAGTAGAAGAAATAAAATTATACCTATTTACAGATGATATGTAGAAAATCTCAAGGAATACAGACAAATAAAAATCCTCCAATATCTAAGAAGTTTAGCAATGTTGCAAGATCCAAGAAAAATACACAAAAATCAGTTGTTGCTATACACTAGCAATGAATCTATGATAATTAAAATTTATATGGTACCATTTTTAATTCTTCTCCCTTCTTTCCTACCCCCTTCCTTTGTCTTTCCTTCTCTTTCTTCCTCCCTCCTATTTTCCATCTCTTTTCTCTTATAAAAGAAATATTTAGGTACAAATCTATTAAAATATATAAAGGACTGTATGCTGAAAACTATAAAACACCAGTGAAATGAAATAAAAAGATGGAAAATGGAATGCCTGTGTGGTCATAGGTTAGAAGAGTCAACATAACAAGGATGTCATTTCTTCTCAAATAAAAAAGTTTAAGATAATTCCTATCAAAATCTCATCAAGATTTTTTATCAATATAAAGAAGATAATTCTAAAATTATACAAAAAGGCAGATCATTCTAAAATTATATAAGAAGCTAAAAGGTTTAGCTATTCTAAAGAAATCTTGTAAAAGAGGAATGAAATGGGAAGAATCAATCTTCCCAATTTTAAGACTTACCATATAGTTACAGTAACCAAGACTGTGTAGTAGCAGTGGAGGGATGGACAGACATTCAAGGAACAGAACAGAGAATCCAGAAATTGACCTTTATTAAGATGCCTAAGTAATCTTTGACAAAATTACAAAAGCACCTCAATGGGGGGAAGGATAGACTTTTCAACAAATGATGCTGGAGCAATTGGACATCAGTGGGCAAAAAATTAGCCTCTACCTAAATTTTATACTTTATATAAAAGTTATTTCAAAATAGATCATGAACTAACATGTAAAATATAAAACTGGACAACATTTAGGGAAACAAAAAAAAATGAGAGAAAAATCTTCAGAATGTAGAGGTAGTCAAAGAGGTCTTAAACTTGATACCACAAGCATAATCAATACAAGGAAAAATTAGCAATTGTTGTCAAAATTACAATACAAGATCTGGTTAAGATGATGAAAAGAAAAGCTACAGAGTGGCAGAAAGTGTTTGCAAACCATATGCCCACAGATATCTCAAATCTAGAATGTATAAAGATGTCTCAAAACTCCACAGTAAAACAAAAAAACCCCCCACAAAACAAACAAAAGATGGAAAATAGAGGACATGAACGGGGTGTGTGTGTGTGTGTGTGTGTGTATACACACACACAGAGATGAGAAAGCATTCAGTGTCATTAGCCACTAAAAACTATATTATATTATATTATATTATTATATATTATATAATAATATTATATAATATATTATTATATTATTATTATATTATATTATTTATATTTATATATATATTATTATATTATATATATTTAGATATTACCACATACTTATCCAAATGCCTAAGATGAAAAATAGTGATGACACCAGTGCTGGTGAGCATGCGGGAGATGTTTAATCTTGGGGGGAATGTAACATCTTACAATCACTCTGTGAAACAGTGTGGTAGTTGTAAAAGTAAATATGCATCTACCATACAACCCAATAATTGCACTTTGGGATATTTATACCAAAGAAATTAATTTTTTTTCCTCACACAAAAACATCTTCATCAGTGTTTATAGCAGCTTTTTCATAATGCCCATTACCCAGAAACAACCCAAGTCTGCTTCAGTGGATGATTGATTAAACAAATTGTTGTACCTCCATACCATGGAATATGATTTAGCAATACAAAGGAACTCTGAATGGTATATACACCAATTTGGATTAATTTCCAGAGGATTAGGCTAAGTGGAGAAGAAACTGTCCCAAAGGGCACATACATGGTGTTTGATTCCATATATGTCACTCTTGTAGTGACAAAATAAAGAAATGGAGGATGAATTAGTGTTGCCCAGGGGTCAAGGATAGTGATGGGAAGGCAGAAGGAAAATGTTGGGACCATAAAAGGGCCTCAGAGGGCTACTTCTAGCAATGTAATTGTTCTGTATCTTGATTATATCAATGCCAATACCTTGGCTGTGATACTGTATGTTATCTTTCCAAATGTTACCATTTGGGGATACCAGGTAAAGTCCATACATGATCTCTCTTTATTATTTCTTATAACTGTATGATAATCTATATCTCAAAAGCAAGAGTTTAATTAAAAAATTTAAAAGCCGGGACGCCTGGGTGGATCAGTTGGTTGGACGACTGCCTTCGGCTCAGATCATGATCCGGAGTCCCAGGATCGAGTTCCACATTGGGCTCCCAGCTCCATGGAGAGTCTGCTTCTCCCTCTGACCTTCTTCCGCTCATGCTCTCTCTCACTGTCTCTCTCTCTCAAATAAATAAAAATGAAATCTTTAAAAAAAATAAAAAATAATTTAAAAGCCTTACATGTTAACTACCTAGAATTTAAATAAAATTTGAAAAAAAAATTAAAAGCCTCTTTGCAAATGAACAAAGTGGCTGGGAGAAAAATATAGGAAAATGTTAATAGTTATTTAACTATTACCTCTCATAGGGACTTGTTAGTAGTCTTTATTTTAAAAAAAACATATTAACATAGGTAATAACTTTTCAAATAGATTTTTAAATAATTTTTTTAAAGATTTTATTCATTTTTTTGAGAGAGATCATAAGCAGCAGAGAGGCAGGCAGAGAGAGAGGAGGAAGCAGGCTCCCCGCCGAGCAGAGATCCCGATGTGGGGCTCGATCCCAGGACCCTGGGATCATGACCTGAGCCGAAGGCAGAGGCTTAACCCACTGAGCCACCCAGGCGCCCCCAAATAGATTTTTATATAAAAAGCAATTTGTGGGAATGCCTAGGTGGCTCAGTCGGTTAAGCTGCTGCCTTTGGCTCAGGTCATGATCCCAGGGTCCTGGGATCGAGCCCCACATCGGGATCTCTGCTCGGCGGGGAGCCTGCTTCCTCCTCTCTCTCATGATGATCTCTCTCTCTCATGGGATCTCTCATGATCCCAGGGTCCTGGGATCAAGTCCCTCATCTGGCTCCTTGCTGAGCAAGGAGCCTGCTTCTCTCTCTGCCTCTGCCTGCCACTCTGTCTGCTTGTGCGGGCTCTCCCTTTCTCTCTCTGATAAATAAATAAAACTTTTTTTTTTTTTTTTAAGAAACTTGTGATTAAACTTAGTGAAATCAGGACATCTGGTGTGCTTACAGTCTTAGAACACCAGTGCCATTTAAAATCATTAGGATTCAAAGCTGATAGTTAAGTTTTAAGTTCAGATCCCCTCCCCCAGATGAGAATGAGCTATAGAGGAAACACAGAACTCATAAGAGAAAGATGTAAAAAATTAATGATCTAATAATAGTAGATAAAGTATATGCCTTAAAAAGTTACTGGGATCCTTGTGTTCAATAAACAAGTTAACCTTTGTTCTGCTCCAAAGAATTTTTGAATCCAAATAAGTGATTCTAAGGTTTTTTAAAATAGCATAGAAATAACACTATAATAGTTACATGGTTTAAAGGATAGATGATCTCAGTAAATTTCTTATGAACCATTCTTACCTATCAAGGGCTATTACTCCTGTATAACTGGAAAGTTGTGTTCACTAACTAGTGTCCGTTTGTTCCCACCACTGCTGGGTTAGTACTGACTAATGCATATTAGTAAGATTAGTAAAGTGTTTGCTTTTACTAGGCGTAACGCAGATCATTGCTCTTTCTTCAGTACGTTAATCTTCTTGAGATTTTTCTCACATTCTTCACTGCATCCTGGTTTTGACAAGTCACACTTGTCACCTTGATTATTTTTTGGGTATGCCCTAACTCCCCATCAAAAAAAAAAAAAAAGGATGGGGGATTTATAAACTATATCTTAGTTACATTTATTTCTGTGGCTAGCTAATGTTATTCATTATATACTTGTATTTTTTTTTACTCTGAGAGGCTCTCTTTCTCAGTCTGGGAGCTGTCTCATTATAGACAATCCTCATAGCTGATCATTCATAGACGTAAGATTTTAAAGAGTCCTCTGTATCATAGTTTTAATCTATAGTCCTTTGTTCAGTAGCCCTGATTCTGCTTGCTCTTACATGTCTTCAATAGTGTAAAACTTACCTCATGAGGTAGCTCAGTCCATATTTGGACAGGTCTGTCAATTTGAAAATGTTTTGTTTTATTGGGTTAAAAATCTGTCTACCAGTTTGTAACCCATGGAAGTTCACGGAACAGATCCATTCACTTTTCTATATAGTGTGTTTTTGAACATTATACTTTGGGGTTCCTTCTATTTCCAATGCATGGATTTCTGTCTCCCCACCCCTAGTTGTTTTTCCTGTTGCATTACAGGGTTTTGAATTCTTATTTATTTAGCAAATGTACATTTGTATATGTCCCTCTTCAATGTTGAATTCTGAACTAATTGTCATATACCAGATGAGTTCTGACTATATCATATTATATTTTAGTCAGAATGTCTTAGCCATTATCCAATATAGGAATGCATTATATCTTGTTGTTTATGACTTACTTTATACTTCAAAACTGTAATTGTGTCAAAATGTTAATTGTGTATTAAGAATTGGTGCTGTTTTGTCTTCTAAATTTCTAAATAATTTGTAAGCAAGGTAATGGGAAAAAGCACTTTTAGTGACAATTTTTTTTTAACCTCATTTAATCTCCATGGAGAATATTGTAAAGATTACTTTAAAAAAATAAAAAAACACTTCAATGTACATCTAGTCAAAATATTAAAATCAGTCATTTTATTTGAATTTAATTCCATAAGGTCACTAGATGAAATCTCTTCCTATACTTAGTGAATGAATGGAATATGTTAAAAGAGGAAAAGCAGACCACGTTTATGTTTTCAAAAGGCTAAATTGGAAACTTGTCTGTACTCGCAGTCCAGTTCTTCAGAATTTATAAAACTGAACGTGAAAGCACCTTGGTCACCTCTGACCCACTGGGGAACACAGCGGTCACCACTGGAGAGGAAAGTGGTACGTTTCTTTTCAAGGGGAGCCACCTGCAATCACAGGTGTTATCAACAACACTTGGAGTTTCAGAGACCGATTATATTTTTTGCTTCAGCCAGCTATTGTGATAATAGCCTTTCAGAGGTGGCTGGGCTACTTTCAAACTTCTGTCGCTTAAAAGCCACATTAGGAAATTATATTATGCCTCTAATTTATCAAAATTGCCTTTTCTTTCTTGTTTTAATAAGATCATAAACCTTCAAAGAAGCCTTTCCTTATGAAGTGTTATGAATTAGGAGGAACAAATGTAGGCCTTTTATCTTATAAACACAACAAATATTTTACTCATAAAAATGTATTTGTCTTCAACTAGATATTCCTCTATTTCATCTTTAAAGGAGACACACTTTTCATAAAATAAACCATTGCTAAAGACTAACAAGTATCTATAAAACAAAGTGTCTTTCAAATTATTCTTTGATTAATTGCTGTATCAAACAAAGGTCAAAAAATTGTATCCCCGAATGGTGACGGAAAGATGTGGAAAGGAAACATCATGTTCAGACTTGCCTTGGCTGGCTTAACAGTGCTGTTACTCTAGTGATAGAGAAGGCATATTTTGAACCAATGAGGTACACATGTAACATGGGACATCGTAATAGTTGAAAAAAAATCAGAAAATTATTTTAAGAATTTACACTTCAGAGCAATACTAATTTCTGTGTGAGGCCATATTTTCAGACATTTCCTTTTGCCTACATGCCTTTTTTATCCTCTGCTTACATTTATATTGTTATTAATTTTTACATCCTCTTTTTTTTCCCTCTGTTTGCCTCATTTGTCCCTCAAGCAACTGGTTGTGAATGAATTTGAATCACATTTTTATGCCAGTGACAAGTCGGAGTGCCAAATTGGAGCTATTTGAGACTTTGTTGTGAGAAATTTTTATGTTTACAATTTCTGACATCTGTATTAAACTACTGTCATATTATAATTATTTCTAAAGTATGTTTGACCATTAACAACCAGCAGTATCAACAATGAAATACATGGCGACTGTAATTAGTAAGTTAGAAGAAAGCATAAGTGAGCAAGAGGGCTCTAGAAAGGCAAGTTGTGATGACTAGTGAAGTGGCACATTGTGGTAAACTCCATGAACTCCCTGTAATAGACCTAAAATGTTATTAATTTCACCAGTAATTAATAACAAGCAAAAGGACAAGAGAAAGCAAAAAATAAAAACGAAACAAAAAACCTAGGAAGCAAAATAACAAAATAATTTGAGAGACAGGGAAACCTGTGGGTTGTAATCATTAATATATTTTGCTGTGTCTGAGAATAAAGTCCGACATTATGGCTTTTTGTCTTTGAGCATTGTTTTGGAAGGAGGATAGTCGGATGGATGTGGACTAGTGTCCCAGTTTTCCACCTATCTGCCCAGGTGATTTTGGAAAAACCACTTAACATCTCTTCTTTTAGTTTCCTCATCTATAATTAGGGTATAACAATTCCTACTACAAATATAATGAGAAAATTAGATATAATTATTTTTAAAAGATTTTATTTATTTTTTTGATAGATAGCGAGAGAGGGAACACAAGCAGAGGGAGTGAGAGGGAGAAGCAGGCTTCCCACTGAGCAGGGAGCTGATGCTGGGCTCAATTCCAGGATCCCGGAATCACGACCTGAGCTTAACGACTGAGCCACCCAGGCAACCAAAAATTAAATATAATTAAATGGGTAAAGCGTTTGCTCCATTGTAGATCTGTAGGAAACTTAGGGTAGTTTTCTGTGCTTTCTTTGTTTCCCCAGTAAATAAGCTGCCAGCAGCCAACGGGGAAAGGAAATCATCCTCAGGAGTTAACAAAGTATATCATGACTGCCAGTTATCTCACATTGCTTATTGTTTGGGGATCATTGACTATTGCAGTGGGAACTGTTCACAGCGACAGTTCTATATGTCAATGAAAAAGCAAATATCAGAAACCTATTCAATGACTTTCAGTGCATGATGTTGAAAAAAAAGTATTGAAAATGTAGTTTGGGACAGCTCTTCTAAAAGGGAAAACGATGTTACAGCCTAAATAAAGAGCTTTCCTAAATGCCTGATTTAATCAGAGAGTAACATTCAGAATTTATATTTCTTAATAAAATTTCTCTCAAGAACAATATTCAGGGGAGGAAGCACGGTAGATACAGTTTGCCTGAACTTATTTTACTTCCATATTATGCAAAAGTAATATTATGTGGCATAACTCATCACCAGTGATTACAGAGGAGAAAACCATAGGGCACAGGTTATAGGTTCCCTCTTGGTACAAATAAATGGTTTGGTATGGGAACGTTCACCACTGATCCAGAAAACCATTGGTAGTTGTAATGACATGCTGATATTCAACAAGGATCCAATTTAGTGCTTTTTACAACAAGAATTAATTTTGGTAAAATTAGCAGATTTAGTTCTAAGGAACTTGAGGGGCCAATACAAAACTAATAAATGAACAGCATTAGGGATGCCTGGCAGTTTCAGTTGGTTAAGCAATGGACTCTTGATTTTGGCTCAGGTCATGATCTCATAGTCATGGCCGTCAGACCCCACCTTGGGCCCCACACTCAGCACAGGGTCTGCTTGTCCCTCTCCCTCTGCTTCTCCCACTGCTCGCTCTCTCTCTCATTCTCGCTCTCACTCTCTCTCAAATAAATAGATAAAAAAAAATCTTTTAAAAAATTGAGCAGCATTATAACATACCTTGCTTAAGACACAGTTTCTTGGGTGCCTGGATGGCTCAGTGGGTTAAGCCGCTGCCTTCAGCTCAGGTCATGATCTCGGGGTCCTGGGATCGAGTCCCGCATCGGGCTCTCTGCTCAGCGGGGAGCCTGCTTCCTCCTCTCTCTCTGCCTGCCTCTCTGCCTACTTGTGATCTCTCTCTGTCAAATAAATAAATAAAATCTTTAAAAAAAAAAAAAAGACACAGTTTCTTCTATGGGATCCCCATTTATCAGTCCTCTCTGTGCTGTCCTAAAATAAACTAAAAATGATAACAGATACAAAAGTAATAGTAAGAAAGCATTCAAATTCTATCAAAAAAGTTAATGAATTAAAACAAAGCTGCAGTTTTGAGTAATTTAATTACAGAGTTAAAACGTAGTATGAATTGCATGATTTTCCTGAGGCCTAGACACTTTTTTTTCCTTCTTTCAAAGCTAAGTAAGTAAGCGGGAGGGACCACATGGTGCAGTGTGCACAATGGGCTGTGAGTTCTGATGCCTCCGTCTGGGCTTCCTCACCTCTCTCATTTATTCCTTCATTTCATATGTATTTATGCTATGGCTCCTAAGTGCTAGGTGCTCTGCTAAGCTCAAGGATAGAGCAGTTTTAACAGGACACCTCTACTTCAGGAGCACCGATTTATTACGTTAAAAATGAATGACAAATTAATTTTTAAAACCACACAGTGTTGCATAATTGCTATGTAGAAAAGGAACAACAACAACAGTGGCAACAAAAAACTCAATAAACCAGAAAAAAAGATCATAGTATCACATAAGTAGTAAGCAGAACATAAAGGAGAAAGAGGATGCTGTGGTTGGTAGAGTGGCCTGGTATCCAAAGAAGGACTCTCCAGTGTCCTATTTACTTATTTATTTATTTTTTAAAGATTTTATTTATTTATTTGACAGAGATTGCAAGTAGGCAGAGAGGCAGGCAGAGAGAAAGGAAGAAGCAGGCTCCCTGCTGAGCAGAGAGCCCAATGCGGTGCTCTATCCCAGGGTCCAGGGATCATGACTGAAGGCAGAGGCTTTAACCCACTGAGCCACCCAGGCGCCCCTCCATTGTCCTATTCAGTGAAACCTACTTGACATTTGAGCTGGGGTCCCGCACAGGGGCAGAGAATTCCAGGCAAAGGTGTGAAGTCCCTATGATGTAGATGAGCTTGATTGTGCTTGAGGAACGGAAAGACGGCTGCTGGAGCCTGGGCTTAGTGGGGGGACAAAAGTCATGGTATTAGACCACTGCCAGATCGTACTGGACCTTATAACCAGCTCTACAGACTGGATTTTATTCCTGTTGGGATGGGACTTCAATTCATTAGGGTAGTGTCGCTCTGGAGGGGCAGGATCTTGGCCCAACTGTGTGTCATTATTCTCTACCTGGCATCACACTGCAGAGGTGCAAAGGGCCTGGGCATTAATAACATAATGCATAACTAATACCATAACTGCAGCTATGTATATCATACAGTATAATATTTTATATATATTTCCAGGTGGTTGGCTTTAGTAGTTCATCATGTGCCATTATATAGGAAAAGGAATCTTAAAACATACCATGAAACTTTAAAATAATTTTGGGACTTTTTTTAAAAAGCTCATTTGTAAGCACAGGCTAAATCCTCAGACCTTTCACCAGATACCCTGATAGTCTGAGGAGCAAAGTTTTTATTCCCCAGGGTCTGCATCCATTTCAAGTACGAAGTTTATTCTACTCTGTTGTTTCATCTTTTACAAACATGTCACTTTGCCTTTTACTCTAGAATATATTTGTGTTTATTTTACTCTTAAATAACTTCTTAAATTGCTGTTAAGAGAGAGATATCCATAGTAGTTCAGCTGCTTTGGTTCTGCAGTGAAAGAGACCTGAGTTTAAATTATTACTTCATCACCAGTCAGCTGTGTGGATATGGGTAAGTTACATACTGACACTGGTAAAATGTGACTTTTAATTGCAGAAGGAAGCAGATTATGGTCTGTGGGCCTAATCCGTCCAAATCTGTTGCCTGTTTTTGTATGTAAAGTTTTGGTGAAATGTAGGCACACCCATTCCTTTACATATTGCCTATGACCCCTCTCATCCAGCAGAGCTGAGTTATAACAGACTGAGACCATACATAGCCCACAAGACCTAAAATGTTTATATCTGGCCCTTAAAAAAATTTACTAACCCCAGTTATACTGCATACCTCTGAATACTGTGGGAATTCCATGTGGGAACACTTCAGACAAAGCATTTCGTGTAAGGCCTAGCATTTAGTAAGTATTCAATATATATTTGTAGAGACACCTGGGTGGTTCGGTCATTAAGCGTCTGCCTTCAGCTCAGGTCATGATCCCGGGGTCCCAGGATCAAGCCCCACATCGGGCTCCCTGCTCAGTGGAGAGCCTGCTTCTTTGCCTCACTTTCCCTTGCTGTTCGGCTTGCTTATACTCTCTCTTTCTCTGTGTCAAATTAATTAATTAAATCTAAAAAAATTAAAAAATATATATATAATTATGAGAATTTTTGTTTACTTGCAAAATTTTGTCATTTTGTTTACTTACAAATTAATCAGGTCAAATTGACCCTTAAGAAGATGGATCTTTATATACATCTTCGGGGGTACCAAGCATCCAAGTTTGAGAAATCTGTTTTTAAGCTGTAGTATTTTGGTGACACTTGCCCATTTCTGCATTAATAGCAGTCCTGGATGTTGGAAGTGTAATTTTGCCCACTAATCTGTCCTTGGTATGGATATTATAAATTATATATAGGTAAAAGTCCTTGGCTATATTACAGCAATATGGGTAGATTGTTAAATTAATCATTGCAGAATCCTTTGAAAATCTAGGCAGCAATGTGCAAATGCAAAATTTATAACGGGACTAAACAAAAAGAAACTGATGATTCCTTAAGGATACTGATGTTTTTGTGGTTTCTTCCTTTTGTTCTCGTCACCAGAGATTTATATAACATTTGGGGAAATTTTCAATATTTAATCATAAGTATTCTTATTCCAGTGTAGGCTCTACATACAGGCCAATCCGAATTTACTCTAGCTGGAGGCTGGACATACTTTTGTTTTGTTTTGTTTTGTTTTAATGGGGGTATAAAATGCCCATGTGTATTAAAATTTCTAATAAATGAATTCATTGATAAGGAAGTATGATTAGTGAAGAATTTAATAACTTTACTCTTCACAGTGGTAAACCTTGTAGAAGTTCCCTAAACTAGGATTGTAAACTGTGGGGGACAAAGAAAGAGGATAATCTTTTATTTGAGGGTTCCAACTAAATAATTCCTTTTTTTAAAAAAGATTTTATTTATTTATTTGACACAGAGAGAGAGAGAGATCACAAGTAGGCAGAGAGGCAGGCAGAGAAAGAGAGAGAGATGGGGAAGCAGGCTCCCTGCCGAGTGGAGAGCCAGATGCAGGGCTCCATCCCAGGACCCTGAGATCATGACCTGAGCTGAAGGCAGAGGCTTAACCCACTGAGCCACCCAGGTGCCCCCCAACTAAATAATTCTTAGTTTGTTTTCTTCGTGAAAACATCTTGTTAAAAGCCTGCAGCATACTAATTACAGAGCGTCTTTTGTAGGTGTCCAAAGTATCATAATCATTGTTTAAGTTGCATTTATTCCTGTGAAGTAGAGTTTATTGTTTTTTCTTTCTGTTTCCTATTTTCTATTGACTCTGAAAATGGGATTTCTTAAGTAAATGTATTAGTTTAATTTGGTTTTTGTTGTTGTTGTTTTAGTGCTTTAGAGTTAATGTTGGATTTTTAAAAATAAATGTTAATTATTTGAGGTTTTTTAGTTTTCCTTGTACATTATTAATTCAGTTGAGGTCAATTTCTTTAAGATTATTTTTTTTAAAAATATAGCCCATGGTTCCTACCACATAGATATTTATGGTTAAGTTGGGAAGACAAGGTTTATTATTTGCATGAACCAGTTTATCTCCTATTATCTTTTATGCAGCACTGATGTAAGGAATTGTCAGATTCTGTGAAGCGTTTGCCAGGATTTGAATAATGAGTAGCATGTGGATAGGAGAGAAATAGCAAATTATTCTTATATCTGATTCTTTAGGGGGTGTAGGCTGGGTAGTTTTAGTTTTGTTTTTGAATGTAATTTTTTATTTTTCCAGGTCATCCAGAATTGTGTTATTGTCTAAAGCACAGTATTTGATGTGATTAACCTTTAGGTCTGGAATGTGTTAGTGTATAGTGAAATGATTCAAATTATTTGGCCTATATCCTAAAACTCAGAAATTTTTTAGTCTTAAATTAACATTTTACTTTAACAAAAAGTTTATGAAATTAGGAGAACAAATAATGGAGTATTCTGTTTTAAAAATAATCACATTAAGATTCAGAGAGATTATGTGTTTATACTCATTTTTGCCAAATTGGCTTGAATACAGTTTTCTTGACTCCTAATTTACTGCTGTTTCTTTGTGAATACAAATGTTTCATTAATTTTCATTAAGTGGAGTAAGGCATAATTTTCTCATAAAATGCATCAAACCAGGGTACCTAATATCTGTAAATTTTCAAATTCATGTATAAATATGTATATTTATATATACTTAATAGATTTCAAGCAATAGCTCATTTAGTGTGAGGGGCTTTCACTTTCATTTCTTCAATAAGGATTTAAAAGGAAAAGAGGCCAACAAGAGAGAATGATTAAAGAAGGAAAAGGAAAGGAAAGAGAAGAAGAGATCATATGGAAAGCTAGTTCAGGGATGAAGGAGCTACAAAGAGGAAAGGAGGGAAAGAATGGTTACTCAAGATTGACAGAAAAATCAGAGTCTGTGTTGAAAGAGACAAGAATTGATACAGGAGTCAAGAACAGAGTGAGAGGGGTGCCTAGGTGGCTCAGAGGGTTAAGCCTCTGCCTTCGGCTCAGGTCATGATCTCAGGGTTCTGGGATAGAGCCCCGCACCGGGCTCTCTGCTCAGTGGGGAGCCTGCTTCCCCTCTCTCTCTCTCTCTCTCTCTGCCTGCCTCTCTGCCTACTTGTGATTTCGCTCTCTGTCAAATAAATAAATAAAATCTTAAAAAAAAAAAGAACAGAGTGAGAGATTCAAATCAAAACCACATTGAGATACCACCTTACACCAGTTAGAATGGCCAAAATTAACAAGACTGTAAACAACGTGTGTTGGAGAGGATGTAGAGAAGAGGGAAC
This sequence comes from Neogale vison, assembly GCF_020171115.1. Classification (NCBI taxonomy): domain Eukaryota; kingdom Metazoa; phylum Chordata; class Mammalia; order Carnivora; family Mustelidae; genus Neogale; species Neogale vison. The sequence goes on along the minus strand of NC_058096.1, from coordinate 34,465,559 downwards.
CCTCTTACACTGTTGGTGGGAATGCAAGTTGGTGCAGCCACTTTGGAAAACAGTGTGGAGATTCCTTAAGAAATTAAAAATAGAGCTTCCCTATGACCCTGCAATTGCACTCCTGGGTATTTACCCCAAAGATACAGATGTAGTGAAAAGAAGGGCCATCTGTGCCCCAATGTTCATAGTAGCAATGGCCACAATAGCCAAATTGTGGAAGGAGCCAAGATGCCCTTCGGTAAACGAATGGATAAAGAAGATATGGTCTATATATACAATGGAGTATTATGCCTCCATCAGAAAGGATGAATACCCAACTTTTGTATCAGCATGGACGGGACTGGAAGAGATTATGCTGAGTGAAATAAGTCAAGCAGAGAGAGTCAAGTATCAAATGGTTTCACTTACTTGTGGAGCATAACAAATAACATGGAGGACATGGGGAGATGGAGAGAATTGAGTTGGGGGAAATTGGAGGGGGAGACAAACTATGAGAGTCTGTGGACTCTGAGGACTAACTGAGGATTTTGGAGAGGAGTGGAGTGGGGGGTTGGGTGAGCCTGATGGTGGGTATTAAGGAGGGCACGTGTTGCATGGAGCACTGGGTGTGGTGCATAAACAATGAATGCTGGAACACTGAAAAGAAATAAAACAAAATAAAATAAAATGGGGGAAAGAAAAGAAAAGAAAAAAAACAACAGAGTGAGATTTGATAGGTAAAGAGGCTATGATATGTAGTGGGGATTTCCCTGGGATATGTATATTGCTAGAAAGAATGCTATTCCAAAGGTATTCTCTTTAGAGGAAAAAATTCTAGAAAACAATGACTAAAACAGGGAAGAATAATTGATCTGTATGTGGGGAGGACAGTCACAAAGTGATCACATAAAAATATTCATCTTATTTTTCTTACCCTCACCTGTTTATTTGATGGTTAATTTGATACCTTTCTACGAAATCTGATTGTGTTGACCATATATTAGAATCAGTTTTTTTTTTCAATTTATTTATTTTCAGAAAAACAGTATTCATTATTTTTTCACCACACCCAGTGCTCTATGCAATCCGTGCCCTCTATAATACCCACTACCTGGTACCCCCAACCTCCCACCCCCCCCGCCACTTCAAACCCCTCAGATTGTTTTTCAGAGTCCATAGTCTCTCGTGGTTCACCTCCCCTTCCAATTTACCCCAGCTCCCTTCTCCTCTCTAACACCCCTTGTCCTCCATGCTATTTGTTATGCTCCACAAATAAGTGAAACCATATGATAATTGACTCTCTCTGCTTGACTTGTTTCACTCAGCATAATCTCTTCCAGTCCCGTCCATGTTGCTACAAAAGTTGGGTATTCATCCTTTCTGATGGAGGCATAATACTCCATAGTGTATATGGACCACATCTTCCTTATCCATAAATCCGTTGAAGGGCATCTTGGTTCTTTCCATAGTTTGGCGACCGTGGCCATTGCTGCTATAAACATTGGGGTACAGATAAAATGTTCATCATCATTAGCCCTCAGGGAGATTCAAATTAAAACCACATTGAGATATCACCTTATACCAGTCAGAATGGCCAAAATTAACAAAACAGGAAAGAACATGTGTTGGAGAAGATGTGGAGAAAGGGGAACCCTCTTACACTGTTGGTGGGAATGCAAGTTGGTGCAGCCTCTTTGGAGAACAGTGTGGAGATTCCTCAAGAAATTAAAAATAGAATCAGTTTTTAAAGGCGGCCCTATGTTAAATACTACACTAGAGAAATGATAGTAAGTAATAAAAACATATTCCTGCTATGTCTGTCAGCACGGATTGGGAGCTTTTCTGAAGTAAATTTACTTCTTATAAATTTGAATGTATGATATATTGTCTAATTTATCCTATAGAATCTTTAATATTATTAGTCACTATTATAATTAAATGTATTGGGGTGCCTGGGTGGCTCAGTGGGTTAAAGCCTCCTCCGCCTTCACCTCAGGTTATAATTCCAGGGGCCCGGGATTGAGCCCTACATCGTGCTCTCTGCTCGGCATGGAGCCTGCTTCCCGCCTTCTCTCTCTGCCTACTTATGATCTCTGTCTGTCAAATTAATTAATTAATTAATTAAATCTTAAGAAAATAATTAAATGTATTTATTGTATTGTTTATAAAATGTCTGTCTCTCCGATTAGACCCCGAAGTCCATGAAAATGGGTATTGTGTATTTCGTATTCATTACTGTATCCCCACCACTTAGCACTGTGCCTGGCACAAAGTAGGTACTCAAGAAATAAATGATGAATATATCAATAAGTAAATACTACACTACTCCAGAAAAAAAAATCCTGAGTCAAAAAAATTAGGCTTGTTTTATTTTGGTATTACCCAAAACATGCTTATCTTTGTGAAGATTTATTTTCAATATAAAAATACTAGAACACATTGTACTAGAACACAGTACTAGAACACATTGTCTTACTCCAATTTATTTAACCTATTATTTAAACAAATACACATTTAAAATCTGTTTATTATCTAATAGTTCTCCTTAGTCAATTTCATACTGTATATCAAACTGCTAATAACATGATTATCCCATTTTCTCATTTAATCCCCTTCAAGAGGATGCTGAAATTTTCTTCCATCTTATTGTAAAGAAAACTGAGTCCTGGAGAGGCTAAATACCTTGCTCAAGTTCATGCAATTAATTTGATTACATATAAGAGCAATGGATATGTGGGACTTACATAGTGTTTTTAAAAAATTGGTGTACCAAGGAAATTGCCAAAAATAAGAATTAATATATTCATGCCACATGTGGCAGTATAAAATTATACTTAAGAATTATGGTTTTCAGAAGATGGGATTGAGAGGAAGTCAAACCATAAGAGATTCTTTTTTTTAAATTTTATTTATTTATTTGACATGTAGAGATCACAAGTAGGCAGAGAGAGAGAGAGGGAAGCAGGCTCCCCACCTAGCAGAGAGCCCGACATGGGGCCCGATCCCAGCACCCTGAGATCATGACCCGAGCCGAAGGCAGTGGCTTAACCCACTGGGCCACCCCCTCAGGAAACAAACTTTGGGTTTCTGGAGGGTGGCATGGGAAGGGATAGGGTGGCTGGGTTATGGACATTCGTCATGGACATTGGTATGTGCTATGGTGAGTGCTGTGAATTGTGTAAGCCTGATGATTCACAGACTTGTATGCCTTTGGCAAATAACACATTATATATTAATAAAAGTAATGAAATATATAAATAAAATAAATTTTAAAATTTTTAAAAAGAATTGTGTTTTAGGGGGTGCCTGAGTGGCTCAGTCTGTTAAGCTTCTGCCTGCCTGCTTGGGTCATGATCCTGGGGTCCTGGAATGGAGCCCTGCTTTGGGCTTCCTGCTCAGTGGGGAGCCTGCTTCTCCCTCTACCCCTCCCTTCCCCCTTTTGGTGGTGGGGGGAGCTCGTTTGTGCTCTCTCTCTCTCTCTCAAATAAATAAAATCTTTGAAAAAATAAGCTTTTAAAAGCTGATTTTGGTTTGATATTTGTTAATGATACATATCTATATATATTCAATTCACTGTCACTTGTTTTGATCTGGAGCAGTAATTAGGTTCATTCTATAAGTAAGAGAGGATTTTTAACCTTGTTTGAAAAACATGAATATGTGCGCTATGTAGGTGCCCATGTCTATATATATATATATATATATATTTAAGTATAATTAGTTAATTTACAGTGATTTATTATGGAGAAAAACAATATTTTGTTCAGATAAGGGGTCTAATAATTTCACAGAATACCTCACCTATACTTTCACCAGAGAGGGTGACCTAGTTTGGCTTTCTACTTTCTGTACCTTGGCCTACTCAACTTTTTGGGTCGTCTACTTTGAGAAAGATCTAAGTTCCCTCCAAACGTTAGTAGGATATTTTATAAGCATTAATGCTTTGAAAATTCACTTTTGATAATAGTTTTTGTGAAGAGAAATAAGAACCAATTTAAAAACAAATGATGTATTAATTTCTTAAATACCTAGGGTAATCATTATCAGAGTGGGTTATTATTTGATTTATATTTGTCTCTTTTATATCAGGCTGAATACTTTGATTTTTGTTCTCACTGATGGTTCCTCTGGTCTCTCACTATTCCCTTAACATGAAAACACACACACACACACACACACACACACAAACACACACCCTTTCAAGTGTGCCTTTTCCTGTCTTACTTGAGCAGACAACCAAGCTTGTTAAGAAATCGATCAAATTAGAGAAAAAAGAGACTTGAAAATTTCTCAAGTATTTTTTTTAAGCAAAAGTATAATTGGAAGGATTTAGCATATAAAGGTACAATATGCTATCTTTTTGTACTTATTTCCCAGAGAATCCCTGATTGGACTTACAGATACTACAAATCGAGGTAATTTTTATGCAATATTTAATAAGCTAAATACAGTTTAGGCCTTCAGGGAAAGAAAATGTTTTATTGTAATAATGAATGTAGATAACCAGGGCTCAGTGGATATAATGTGATTAAACAGCATATTAATTTATATAAAATAAAGTTTTGTGGGTTAAAATCCAGAAAATAATGTGATACTGCAAAGAAAACTTCAAAATCATATTTCAGAATAACCATCTATGTTCTGAAATTTATATTATTACATATTTTAGTAGTCAAATTAACAGTCTGTTTCACTAACATTTTGTGCTACTTGCTACCTAATTTTATTTGAAATTAATATATATAATAGCCTCAGTATAATTCTCAGTGTCTGAAAACCCAGATATATTTTATGATCGGTGACACTACTGTCTAGTATTAGGTATGATCACTGGATTATATTGATCAATTTCTTAATCATTTCCTATTGACTGACAAAGTATAATTTCTGTTGATAAAGTACAAGCAAAAATGCAGCATTTTTTTTCTTTAGTGGCTAATTTAGTTACATTTAAATTGATAGAGGACATTTTTTTTTAATTTTTAAAAAATGGAATAGGTAGATATTACCTGCTTTTCAATGGCAATAATTTCAACAGAGTATCTTCCTTCTCAAAATGTTATTTTTATCATAGTTTAGGATTCTGTCCTTTTATTTGACATGCCATACCTTCTTCATGAAAGAAAAAGTCTTAAAGCATTTTCTTGCTCAAGGTCGACCTACTGCCTGAGTTGAAATATCCGGATCAAAACATGTAGTTTCATTTCACGGTGTTCAGATGTGCTCTTTGATAGCCATTCAGCTTCAAGACTGTGGAATAATTAAGAAGGATTTATAATTTTCTTTAGATTTTTACATTTAATGACTCTTTAATAATGTTTCCTATTAATTATACAATACTAGTAGTTTTAATAACATCCAATGGACAAAGTTGCTTACTTTGAAAATCCCAGAAGTTATTCAGGACCACAATTAAAAACAACATTTTGGCAAATACATTTAAATTACAAAATATAACTTCGTCCAATAAATGTTGTTATATCTGATTATACTTGTTCACCAAAAAAATTTGACTATATTTTACTTCATTATAAAGTTCATTGGCAGAATGTGAGACAATCTACAGTTTTGTTTTGTTTTTTTTAGGGATATTTTCTAGAAATCTTAATATTGGAATTATCTGTGTAACAAAATTTCCTTAATAAATCTTCATTACTTGATTACAGGTTGAATATTTCAGACAGCTAAACCAATTAGAATCCTGATTATTTTGATTGCCAGAAATTCTTAAATATATATATTCTTCAGCCATATATTCAGTTTTTATATCAGATACCTGTTTATGATTCATAGGAAAGTCAGCTGCATTTTATTATCTTTTTCTGGATTGTAGCAATTTTGTTTTGCTTACTAAAAAAATATGAGTAATGTATTCAGTTAACTTGGCAATATAGATCATGTAGTATTAGCTTCTAACAACTTACGTGTTAATTAGTTTAAGATAAACACTAATAATAAAATAGGTTACTTCTCGTACACATTCATCCTGGGCCCCAAAGTATATATTATTTTGGCATCACCTTCTAAAATTTAGCATCTATATCTCTTCCAGTTGTTTGGAAACTAGGCTGCCCTTTGGTTTCTAAGAATAGGCTTAAAACCCTTGTGTCAATGGAGAAATCTTGAAATCAAAGCCCTACCTTGTCTGCTGGAACTCCCCAGAGTAAAATTGTGCTTCTAAATTCTGCTTTATATTTTTATGGGACTCTAATCAACTGGATGTATCAACTGTGTGATGGGCTGTCTGATGACATTTTAAGGTAGAAAAAGTAAATTGCCTTTTTTATTGTACCCTCTGACAGACATTTTCACACTTTGATCGAGGCAAACCAGACAGTTGAGATGATTCAGTTTATTTATTACTAAAGGGTGAGTTGAGTAATATTTCTATTTCAATCATAATTTGGAATACATTATAACCCTTCTTTTTCTCAGCCCTTCTCCAAAAAAGAAGGAAAAATGGAATTTACAGGTACAGGACTAAAAAATTATGATAGTAGAAATAGTAATAGACATCTTTCAGAAATCTATTTCCAGGGCACCTGGGTGGCTCAGTCAGTTAAGCGTCTGCCTTCTGCTTCTGTATAGGGTTCTGGGATTGAGCCCCACATTGGGCTCCCTGCTCAGCTGGGAGCCTGCCCTCTCCCTCCCCCTCTCCCTCTGTCTGCTACTCCCCCTGCTTTAGCTTTCTCTCTCTCTCAAATATCTTAAAAAAAAAAAAAATCTGTGTTTCCACTGGTACCTGTTCCTTAAGCTTGTTCTGTTGGTCTCTTTAAAAACAAATCTTAGGGATGCCTGAGTAGCTCTGTCAGTTCCATTTCTGCCTTCAGCTCAGGTCCTGATCCCAGGGTCCTGGAATTGAATCCCTATTAGGCTCCTTGCTCAGCGGGGAGCCTGCTTCTCCCTATGCCTGCTACTCCCCCTGCTTGTGAGATCCCTCTCTCTCTAACAAATAAATAAAATCTTTAAAAAAAAAAATCTTAGATTCAGTGAACAAGTTCATTCATGTACTGGCTTAATGATTTCATTGTTCCTGTGATGCTGAAAGGTAGCATGTAGAGAAGAATGCCTCAACCTGGACTCCTTACATATTTGTTTTTTTTTTTTTTTTTAATTATTTATTTATTTTAAGAGAGAGAGAGAGAGAGCGAGCGAGCAAGAAGTGGCAGGCAGAGAGGGAGAGAGAGAATCTCAAGCAGATTCCCTGCTGAGTGCAAGCTGACAGGCTCAGTTCCATGACCCCGAGGCCATGACCCAAGCAAAACTACGAGCTGGAGGCTTAACTGACTGAGCAACTCAGGTGCCCCCACATTTAGATTTTTAATGTGTAGATTCTTCCACTTGGTTTTGAAATCTGAGTACATGAGAGAAAATTACTTTAGAAGTAGTTTTCTCTGTGAACCTATAATAAGTATTTTATATTATAGAATAAATGTTAGGCTATGCATCCTGCAGAAAAGAGTTAATATAGCACAATTAAGACTGCTGTTCTTAGAAATGCCTGCGTGCAAGATTGGCTTCAGGCTAGCCATTGGGGACTTGGATTTGGAGAGGGTTCACATCATTCCCAGAACTGAAAACAGTGGTTCACTGGACTTAAACACTTCATACAAGGAATATGTCTTAGCTGAACACCCACTTTCCTTCTGGGAATCCAAGTTTTGATATGTCAAGGCAGAGGATACCCAGTCACCAACCTCCTGTAAAATCACTAGGAACTGAGTTTCTAATGAGTTTCTCTGGTAGACATTTCACAAGTGTTGTGACAGTTTGTTGTTGGAAGGATTAAGTGTGACTTCATCAGGAGAGGACTCTTAGAAGCTTGTGTCTAGACTCCTCTGAACTTTGCTCCATCTGTGTGCTTTTCTTTTTGTTTATTTTGCTTTTTATCCTTTTGCTATAATAAGTCATAATCATGATCACAACTATATGCTGAATCCCGTCTGTCCTCCGAGTCACTGAATGTGAATCACTGAATCACTGTGAACGTGAATCACTGATGGGGGAGGTTCTGGAGGAACCCTGGCATAGCTTTCCTCTTGTAATATAAGTTCAGTGATCTGTGATAATTACATTTTTAATTATATAAATACACTGAGTACACTATATATTTAAATACACTGAATACACTATACATTTAAATACACCGTCTGTGTTCAGTTGGATGTTTTCCTAGTGTTAAAAGAAAGGAAAGGGAGGGATGCCTAGGTGGCTCAGTGGGTTAAAGCCTCTGCCTTCAGCTCAGGTCATGATCTCAGGGTTCTCAGATAGAGCCCCACATCAGGCTCTCTGCTCGGCAGAGAGCCTGCTTCCTCCTCTCTCTCTCTACCTGCCTCTCTGCCTACTTGTGATCCCTCTCTCTGTCAAATAAATAAAATCTTAAAAAAAAAAAGAAGAAGAAGAAGAAAGGGAGGGGAATGCTACATCTACATTTCAATGGTAATATAAATATTCTTATGACCTACGATTTTTCATCTTTGAGTTCTGGATCGTGTCCATGAAAGGTCTGGTTATTTTATAGACTCAGATCTCAGTCTTCCTTGTTCTCTGTCTTGTCAGATCTCTAAAGTTTTGATTTTGTACAATCTGTGTTCTAGAGTCAGTTTAATCAGGATACTGAGTTTACCAAGAGTGAATTAGTCTGTCTAGATTTGTCATGTAAGATGATAAGAGACACAAAATTGGGATCACAGAGATTTTGAAAACATATTTACGAGGCTGTCTTTCCCCTATTTCCTGCATGAATTTTTTCTTAACTAACAAAAACTAATTATTTATAAAATATTACTCTTATAAGACTAATTGTTGTTATTATTTAACTCCTCTTAATAGCCTAGTTTTAGAAAATGTATATAACCAGAGAATTAATATTTTTAACTTTTGCTTTTCATTTGCTACTACCAACTTAAAATTTTAGGTCTGATTTTTTTTCTTTAACGTATTTCCTGAGATTTTGTTATAAAAAATAGAACTTTCTAGATTTTATTTCTTTACTCTTTTTGTTCAAGATAGTTTGGTCTCCTATGAAATTTTGTATATCTCCTTTCTGTCTTTACAGATAACACATCTAGTTGGTGCTTCATCCATGATTTATAAAACATTATAAAATAAATTATTTTGAAAGCGCTACAAATTTGATTTATTCCTCTCAGTTTAATCTTGTGGTGATTTCTGCTTTCCAGGATTATTGATGTTGTTCAGACATTGTTTCAGGTTAAGAGCATTTCAAGCTCTAATATGTAGAATTTAGTATTTTTTAACCCATTAGATTTTTTTTAATTTAGATGCGCCATTTTCATTGTTGTTCTTTTCAGATTATCACAGGGAATTCCTTTTCTGTTTATCCATGCTAAGAATCTGTCTAGTCATATGGTCACAGCTAACTGTCTTTTTTTTTAAATACGTTATACTTCTTTTGCTCAAGAAGAGAATAGATTAAAGGTTGCAGTAATAGGAATGAACAGGCCATTAATAATGCTGCCCATAACCAACTAAATGATATTGTGCAATGCTTTCTTTTGTTATTAAATTCACAGCATCCCCTTTTTTTGTTTTTATTGGATTGCAGTATCACTGGCTCTTTTTAAAAAATCTTTGTAGATATCAGGACACGGTTTTTATAGTTCAACCTATGTCTAGTCTTCCTAGGAAACATGCAGTCCATAATATTTGTATTAGAAATTGATATCAACTCTCTACAAGCCCAAGCTGGTGGTATAAACAAATATAGGGCTGGTATTGGAAAACGTAGAATGACAAGGATTGGGAAGAGTTTAGGAGGTCCATGTACTATCTGTAGGCATTCAAAGTGAGAATTTGAAGTCCTCTGCAAGTTAAACAAAGCAGTAGTGCATGCCACATTAGGCCCAGGGACAGTTTGTAATCTCTTACATATTCATATCTTCATATATTTTCCCAACATATATCGTACTTAAATAGGTTTTGTTCCTATCTGGGGTATTTTTGACTAAAAATATCTTTCCACTTCCTTTCAGAAATAAAATATATATTACCAGTTGAATAGCCAAATTAGAAAAGTATGTCCTTCTCAAAAACATTGTTTACAAAGGATTATTAATATGGAATTTTCTTCATATCTTCTTTCTGGAGTACTCCTATAGCAACTTTGTTAAAAAAAAGTGTGGACGTGCTTCCTTTCTATTTTGCTGTGAACCAAAATGGCTCTAAGAAGATAAGCTTTTTAATTTAAATAAAAACTTCAAAAAATGTATCAATATTAGAAAGTACTACACAAAATAGAGTAATTTTGATTAGATTTGGTTGTAGAATGCCTCTTTGTTTTAATTAATTTCTTTTTGTTAAGCAGAGTTGGTTTCTGTTTGTTTGTTTGTTTGTTTGTTTGTTTTTCTTAACCCCTAAATGAATATGCATTCATGGAAATACTAGCAAATTCTGCCTTCCTCATGGCTTGGACCTAGCAATGTAAGAGTTCCTTACTACCTTTCAGATCTTCTGGATTGCTTGTATTTCTATTTGTTTCATGTCCTTTTTTTTTTTTTTTAATTTCAGTAAGTTTGCAAAACGCAAAATAACTTACTTAAAGCAGTTAATTACTAACAACTCATCTTTCCCCAAAGTTTGGATTTACTCTTCTGAAGTTGATTGTGATGACTTAATATCCACTTATGTCAGATTGCTCTTTAATATATGGAAGGTTTTAAAAAAAAAACATAAATTTTAACTGGGTTGAAGATTTATGTTCACTATAACTGCTTTGCCATTAAACTAAATGAGGTATTAAAGTCTTAAAACCGGAGTTGTAATAAGAGAGAGAACTCAACCATAACTGTATGACTAAAGAAAATACTAATTGATGATGCCTTCTTTTCAATTGTCCGAAATAGTCTTGTTTCGTGTGGCGTCTTTAATTGAGTTATAACAGTTCTTTGTTTTCCCTCTGTTTTTTATGGATGTATGACTCTTTAACTTGTAAAACTTGTTACTATATTACTCATGTGTGTTTTAGTAATTAGGATTCTTTTTCTTTACCCTCACAAAGCACAATAATCTGGTAAATGTAATATCGGTTATGTGATTGACTTTAAGTCTTTTTGTTTTAATTTTTTATTCTAAGTGTATGTTTGAATATAGAATGAGGAAATATTTTAAGCAAACATTGGAAACAGTTTTTCTAATCATAATGAAATTATATTTTTCAGGAGGAGAAGCTTTGTAACTATGGTTATGTTACATGAAAAATCTTGATGAAAATTTAGAGATCATTAACAGATTTTTTTTATTGCTGTTGCTATAAACAATACTATGTCATAATCACTGTGTTATTGCTAAGGACACAGCATTGACCTGGAGAGTCCCTGTATTCTGGACCCAACTTACACACTTTTTCTCAGTTTTTCTTAGATATTAAGTGATTTTGCAACCAAAGAAACTTAGTAATCTCTTAGAACGAATTTCATCAAACAAATGTGATAATAGTTTTCTGCTTTTTGTATATTTCTTTGAACATCATAATTCCTAAGATATTTATAATTGATACTCTTAGCAAACAACATATAACAATCAAAGAAACCACTATAAATAATGCATTTAAATATATTTTTTTCTAATGTTTTAGCTGGGAAGTTTTAAGATTCCTTCTGTCAAACATAAGATGGTGGTTAGAAGAATATGGCTTTGATGGATTTCGTTTTGATGGTGTTACATCCATGCTCTATCATCACCATGGAATGGGTAGGTAGCCTCATGTATTACAAATGGAACTAATGATTTCATTTTTTTTACTGGAATATTAAAACTAGATTTAGGGTTCAGTTAACGGAACTGCAATGACTATTATTGTTTGCTTGATTTTTATTGGTTTCATTGTGTATGTCCTTTCTCTAGTGATTTCTGATCCCTTTTTGGTAAGAGGTTGGAAAATACATCTTATAAGTAAATGAATAATAATGCTTTTCTTTGAAATGTATCTACTTAATAATATGCTATCCTTAATATGTAGCTTTCCTTTAAAAATGTTTTATTTTTTTCATTCTGTTCTATTCAAATATAACATGCAATGTTAAATTAGTTGCAAATATACAAAGTAAAGATTCCACAATTCTGCACATTACTCAGTCTCATCAGAATAAGTGTACACTTAATCCCCTTCACCTGTTTCACCCCTCCCCACACCCACCCACCCTCGCCCCCCACAACCATCAGTTTATTCTGTATATTTAAGAGCCCGATTTTTGTCTCTTTTTCCTTTGTTCATTTTATTTATTTCTTAACTTCCACATATGAGTGAAGTCATATGGTATTTGTCTTTCTCCGACTAGCTTATTTCACTTAGCATTATACTCTTTAGATTCCATCCATGTTGTTGCACAGGCAATATTTCATTCTTTTTGTGGCTGAATAATATTCCTTTATATATATGTGTAACACACACATGCATATATATAATCACAACTTCTTTATTCATTCATCTCTGGGTGGACACTTAGGTTGCTTCCATATCGTGGTTATTATAATAAATAATGCTGCAATAAACATAAAGGATATATATATATATCTTTTTGAATTAGTGTTTTTGTATTCTTTGGGTAAATATGGGATATTTCATGGTTTTGTGCAGATTTAAGATTATAGGTTCTAGTTCTGTGAAAAGTGCTGTTGATATTTTGATAGGAATTTCACTGAATCTGTAGATTGCTTTGGATAGTGTAGGCATTTTCACAATACTCATTCTCCCACTCCATCAGTATGGGAAAGCTTTCCATTTGCTTGTATCATCTTTAATTTTTCCCATCAGTGTTTTACAGTTTTCAGAGTACAGGTATTTCACCTCCATGGTCAAATTCATTCCTAGGTATTTTATTCTTGTTGGTGCAACAGTAAATGGATTTTTTTTAATTTCTCCTTTATTACTTCATATTAGTATATAGAAACTCATTAAACTCCTGTATATTAATTTTGTATCTTGTGATTTTACTAAATCCATGTATAGGTTCTATAGTTTTTGGTAGATTCATTAGGATTTTCTATATATAGTAAGCAGCATGTCATCTGCAAATAGTGAAAATGATGAAAAACTGAGAGCTTTTCCTCTAAGATCAGGAAGTGGACAAGGATGTCTGCTCTCACCACTTTTATTCAACACAATACTGGAAGTCCTAGCCAAAGAAATAAAATGTTTTTAAGCCAACCATTTATCACAGCTCCCATATGATATGAACATGACAGCAATTGCAATGAGAAATAACCAAAAAAAAAAGAGAGAGAGAAACTTTGTGAATGTATTAGTCCCTTTGCGTATTAAACACTGATGAAAATTGTGTATATTTTAAATACAGATGTTCACAATTAAAAGTATAAATTAATTTGTAATTAAAATGTTGATCAAAGATCTTCAGTTTAAAAATTGTTCAAAGAAGTGGGATCATGGAATCCTAATTTCTTAGTAGATAATATGGTGAATAATTACTATTATTTTAATAGCCAAATATTTACCAGCAACAACCAATTTGAAAAGGAGACTTTAAACTGTAAATCTTGAAAAGTGGCTACCAAGGAAAGAAGCTATATTCAAAGCATCCTGCTATCTACTCTTAGTCATGGTGCTACCCCCATGAATTTATGTATTTTCCAAGGAAAGACGTTGTATCTATAAAACATGACAGGTGTCACTGATATCCTCCAGTTTGGAGAGAAGCTAACTTAGGGGATGAAGAAGGAAAGCATGGCAAAGGTCAAGAAAGAACCTCTCCTAGATTACAGCACCTGCATACTCATGTAGAACTTCTCTCTGCTGAGGGCCTGGTATTTTCCAAGGAATTGTGGACTTAGGGAAATTAATTGGATAAAAATGAGATAAAGCAATCAACATTAAGATACACACAAAGTGTTCAATTTATGAAATTGAATGACAAAGGGAAGTTCAGCAGGTGACAGAAAGAAAAAGAAATTTACCTATGTGAATGAAAACAGTGGCTGAACTCATACTTTTTGACTGCCAAACAGCAATGTTTAAAAAATTCTTGGGAAAACGAAATTTGACTCAAGAATTTAATTGAGTTGTCATTCAGGTATTAAATTGAAAGAGGTTAAGGAATAAAACTTCCTTTATTATATTTGAAAATATCATTTAGTGATGGGAAACTGAAAAAAAATTGAATCAAAATGAAAAACTTGATATAGGGAAGTGGAGGGAAAAGGCATATGTTGGACACTAACTTGGTTTAATTAAAAATGAGTAAACAGTTCAAGGAATCGAAAGTAAGTAGTATAACCTCCATAAGTGCTATGTACTATAAGCAACCAAGGTTAGGATGTGGGGGAAGAGAAGGTAGAAGAAAGATGGAGGATGTTAAAATGTTTTTGTCATCATGGGAAATCTGTATTGTATAAATTGAAGCACATACGTTAAGTAATATAAACACTATGTCTCAATGTTCTGATGGTTTTCATATTTGCTTTTCTTTACCTCAAAAAGATCTAATAGGAACTAGCTAAAATTAACATCTCTTTCTCTCTCTCTTTTTTAAAGACTTTGTGTATTTATTTGACAGAGAGAGATCACAAGTAGGCAGACAGGCAGGCAGAGAAGGGGAAGCAGGCTCCCTGCTGAGCAGAGAGCCCTACCCAAGGCTCTATTCCAGGACCCTGGGATCATGACCTGAACCAAAGGCAGAGGTTTAACCCACTGAGCCACGCAAGCACTCCTAATATTAACATCTCTTGACATGAGAAAAAAATGTATCTGAAAATTGAAATCTAGAATTTGGTGTCATTTCTCTCTCTCTCTCTCTCTCTCTTTTTTTTTTTTTGATTTAAAGTTATGTTAAAATTAATTTTTTCAATTAAAGTGCTTTCTTTGTTTGCTTTTGAAAAATGAAAATTAAATTGCAGGATTATCTGAATTCCAAATGTTTACCATGGAGTACCTTTCTAAGATAGAACATATATTTGCTAATGATAATATTACATGGCATTGAAGCCCATTACACTTTGCTATGAAACCAAAACTGATCTCAATAAACTAATTGGTGGGGGCATTTGTGCTAAGAAGCCTTGCACGTTAACATAATGTATCTATATTGATTTTCTGTTCTCTAGGTCAAGGTTTTTCAGGTGATTACCATGAATATTTTGGACTTCAAGTAGATGAAGATGCCTTGATTTATCTCATGTTGGCAAATCATTTGATTCACACATTGTATCCAGATTCTATAACAGTAGCTGAGGTAAAGCCATAATGATCTCTACCCTCTGGCCCCCTTTAATATAGAACATTTTGTCAGCATACAATATTTGAATGATTAATCTCATGTTGTCAGTAATTGCATAACGGAAATGATACCCTGACTATAGTGCAGCTATCTGGTGCGGGTGGCACATTATTTAGAATACAGTGTTTTCTTATTAGGAGATAGTGTGCACTAATTACTTGTCATCCTTCCATTGTTACAAAAGAAAATGCCAGTGGTTAGAAAGTAAAATACCCTAATCAGTGGACAGGTCCTTCCGCCGTGAGACCTTCAACAGAGAAAAGAAATGAATATTAATGCGTGTCTGTTTATTTATTTATTTATTTTTTTCCTTTTCTGGTTTAATCATTAGAGATGGCATGGATCACTGCCTGCAAGCTTTTCTGAAGTCTCTCTTGTTCTGATGCGATTACCTTCCTTGTTTACGTTATTGCTCTTGGATTGCCAAATGTTCACTAGTTATTCATGATTACTGAAGGTTCATGATTAACTGTCCCAAAGCTGCGCTGTAATGATATAATTCGGTATATGCATAATTGACAATTCCCCTCTTGGTGATAAATGTGATAAATTAAGAAGTTTGTTAAATGCTTATGCTAATTTAGATTTAGTTCTAAAATCCCACTGGTTTTCTGAGTCCTCTTACTAGAAATTATTATTAAAATTGAATTTACTATGTTAGAACTGTTCTGTACAAAGCTTAGTAGTTGGCATATGAAAATAGCAAGAATATCGTTAAAAGAGTCAGAGTTCAGGTGTATTTGCACACTGTTGGCATTTAGTTCGTGGGAATGAGATGCAGTAGCGACGGTCTCCTTTCTGTGGTATTTATTATTTGTATAGACTTTTTGTATCCATCTTTTCTCAAAACTGAATCTTCAGCTAGATGGAATGATTGCCTTGTTTATCTTTGAATAGAGAACAGTTCCTTTCTTTAGACATTTTGTCTTCTAAATAGTCTAGGAACAGAGCAATGGACCCTAAGTTTCTGGAATTAATTTTATGCAGATTTTTTTAAAAACACAATTATAATAACATTTTGATAAACCTGTATTATTCTATCCTATCTACCTGACTACATTTGTTTTTTTATCTTACAAATCTTTTTTTTTTTTTTTTTGCTAATACCTGTGCTAATCAATTTATGTACTGAGTATCTTTTAATGTCAGAGTGTATTTTAAACTTTTATTTTGTCTTTCATATGAGTTTATCTGTCAAACATCAAAAAATGTTGTCAGTTATATTTATGACAATTCAAAGCAGAAGCAGTGTAAATGAAAAGTTACTACAAACAATTAATGACAGTACAAATCAAAAGTGGGTACTGGAAAAAAAGAAGCAATTATTTAATACATGAAACTTAAAATTGTTCCATTGATCTTTCCATTCATTTCAGGTAAAATACTTTCATCATCTAGGGAGCCCTTGTCTGATTATCAGTGTTTCTACCAATGAAACTTGGAGACTTTAGGCTACTTTATATTACTTGGTTTTAGATTTTTTTTTAACAAGATGTGTCTTCAATTTATTCTACTTAAATTGAAAACTACTTCAATTTCAGTACATCACTTTTCTGTCTAGTGGGAGTCTCTTCAAAATGTGAAATTGATCCTCATGAACTTTTTTTTTTACGAAAGGAATGTGGTGTAACAAATAAGTAATATAATTTATATAAAGTCCTATAGTAGAAATTTAAATTTATTTACAATGACAGTTACTAAAATTGAAGACTTTTTTTTTCCTAGAATGTGTCTACCATTTCCCATGGTTCTCTTTGCTATATTAATTAAAAGTATTTTTCTGTTGAGGTTTTCTCCTCCTTTTGGAATAGTCATAAGATATCCTTAGATATTAAAAAATAAAACTGCTTCAACTTTATTTGGAATACGTGGTCATTTTTATGTGCTATGTTGGTAGGTATTGACTTTTTTATACTTAAAGTATATTTATTTTAGCAGCCTTTATGTTTACCTATGACTATCCTTTTTAAGATTTTAAGAGGATAATCATTAACTCCTTTCTTTCAAAAGAGAGCTACAAATATCTTTTATGCCTTAATGGAGAAGCTTATTCAGATTTAGGAGTCAAGGTCAACCGGTGTCCAAATATTTTTCTTAGTATATTCTATTTCCTAACAAAGTATTTCCTAAAACTACCTTTAGAAGAAGTATAGAATGCATCTTAGTGTTTCTTGAGAAAAATTACCTTGATCATTAATACCAGCCTATCACCAGCCCAGGAAAACTCAGTCTCATGGAAACTCTTCTGAGGAAGGCATTTTGTCTACAAGTCCAGTACCTAATACAAGTGCCTGGAATTTAATGCATATTCAGCTGATGTTTATAAGGAACCGAACTAAATACCCACCCTCATAGTGAAAATATGACCTATTACAAGATATAACTTGTCTTCATTTTTTTCTGTTACACATTCATCCTTTTCACTTTTTTGTCTGTGTTTTAGTTATAAACTATGAAGTACGATGTAGAAATAAGATATTGACAAATACTTCGTTTTCTTACAGATACATTCCACTATGCAATATAGTTAACTGTATCTCTTTCATTAGAAAACAATTAAAAAATTGTTTTAGAATTCTGAAGAGATCATATGTTTCTTTTTTACCAGTCTTTCTGTGTGAAGAGTTTCGGGATGGTGGTATAAATGAAGAAGCATTTGAGTTAAGTTTCAGAGAGCTCAGAGTATGTGATAGAACATAGAAGAGTTTGTGACAAGCACAGGGAAGACTAAATATTTCAAAGTGAATGATGTATTTAGTACTTGAAATATAATAGTAGAAATCATGGTAGAAAGCTATAGGTCTTTCCATGGTAGAAAGCTATAGGTCTTTCCATTGGGCTAACAATTATAAGAACTGCATCACATTATCATTTATTGACAAGTGTGTATATGTTTATTTAGGTTTCAGTTTATAAATCCTGAAGGCCAAATATTATGTCTTATTTACCTTTAAATTCCTGACATCACCTTTATTCATTCACTCATAAAATTGTATTGAGCTCCTGCTTTATGCCAGGTGCTCTTGTCCTACTCTGAATTTGTGGCGTCTATCAGTGAACCGCAACCACCACAAAACCCTTGTCCCATGGATTGTACATTCTAACAGAGAGTAAAGAGGCAAATAATCAGATAGGAAATTATACTGTCCATACTTAAAGTACGATTGTTGAATTGAATCTTTCGCTACAAAATTTGAGGTTTTGGCTATTGGCTATTGGAAGCTATGGATGGGCAGTGTTAGGGCACTGTCTCAAAAGATGTTACTTTAGAGGGAGCCTGGGTGGCTCAGTTGGTTAAGCACCCAACTCTTGATTTCGGCTCAGGTCATGATCTCGGGGTCATGAGATCCAGCCCTGTGTTGAGCTGCATGCTGAGGGGAGTTTGCTTCTTTCTCTCCGTCCCCCAACTTGTGTTCTTGCTCTTCCTCTCTCTAAAATAAATAAACCAATCTTTAAAGAAAAAGAGGTTAATTTGGCAGCAATTAGAGTGAAGGGAAACTGGAGATGGGGAGTTCCATTTGGAAGCATAACAGTCTAAGCAAGGAGTTATGAAGATTAAATAAGAGGGTGGCTGTAGAAATGGAGCAAGAGAAAAGGATTTCTTTGAAAGATATCATAGCGTTAGAATTGCTAATATGTGGCTCATATTGCTAATATGTGGCTCACAGTTGCTGTTATAATATATTTCGCTACATCTGGGTCCTTGTACCATCTTTTATTTTTTTCCTTGTTTATTCAATTATCGGTAATCTAGGAGTGGCATGACAGAGAAGGAAGATACTCTGTGGAAGGGCCTGACATTTGAGTCCTGACTCTACTGTTGAGAACTGTATCTTTAGAGATTTCTTCACCTGAGTGAGCTTCAGTTTCTATATCTTCTAGATGAAGAGAATCCATCAGATAACCTTAAGACCCATTTCAAATGTTGCGGACTATAGTGAAAGCCTTCGTATTGCTTCATTCTTTTTTTTTTTTTTTAAAGATTTTATTTGTTTATTTGACAGACAGAGATCACAAATAGGCAGAGAGGCAGGCAGAGAGAGAGGAGGAAGCAGACCTCTGGCTGAGTAGAGAGCCCAATGTGGGGCTCGATCCCAGGACCCTGGGATCATGACCTGAGCCAAAGGCAGAGGCCCTAACCCACTGAGCCACTCAGGTGCTCCGTATTGCTTCATTCTTAATGTACTAAGTCGTCTTTCTATCTCATCAGAAGCTAGGTGCTCCCAGAATGCCCTCCATGACAGGACTGTATACAAACAGAATAAGTATAACAGATACATGCCACATGGATTTTTGTGTTTGATGAAAGCAATAGCAAAGTGTTCGTATATTAGCTCAAAAGTAAGTCTAAGAAACTATGTTTTAGCAGTAATCGTCTTATTTTTTTGTGTGTTCACTTTGTGATACTAAGGAGAAGAAAAAAATTCGCCTCTTGAGATTGAAGTTGTCTTGCTTTGAAAAGCATTACACAAAACGTTAGTGGGAAATGAGATATGCTGTCAGAGTTGTAACTACTTTTACTTGGAGTGCCAGAACACTCCAAAAATATGTGCTCCCATTTACTGTTTATATTTATTAGCCCAGAATTTACTGTAAAAAAAAATACTCAGAATCTGAGCAATGTGAATTGATAACGCTGATCTATTTTATTTCAGGACGTATCAGGCATGCCTGCTCTCTGTTCTCCGATTTCCCAGGGAGGGGTTGGCTTTGACTATCGATTAGCCATGGCAATTCCAGATAAATGGATCCAGGTAAGATTTCATGCAATTTTTTCCCCTGTAAATCCTATGTATTATGTTGATTTATTTATTGTTTCTTTTGTTTATTTCTTAATTTGTGGTCATTAGACATAAATATTATAATTATTATAATTGAAGTATTAAATTTTCTCATTAGCATGTTGATTCTTGTGCTTTTTAATAAGATACTTCACAGACTTCTAAAAATTCTAGTTTACAGTATTCATACTTGAGTTATTCAGACAAGAGGAAGATATTAATATAATGTTAGCTGTGTATTTGGAATTTTACATTATCCAGTTTTATGAAACTTCAGAGCTCTATATTTAAAATACATTAAATGTCATCAAGGCATCCATTTCTGCCTCCAGATCATCAGCGTAGAAGTAACTCCTTAATTCCCGATACTTGCTTCATAGCATGTTTTTTCCTCAACAGATTTGGATTTATCCATTCCTTTATTTAACATTTAGAAATCCTTACCATGTGTCAAGCACTAGGGATGAATAATTGTACATGACACCTTGCACATAATTAATATAATTTTATTAAATTTAATGACATTTTAGTACCTTGGATTATATGTTGTTTTATTTAATATTTGTCTAAAAGACCAATGTTCTTTTATGTAGACTTAGATTTGACCTATAGCATTTCTGAGTGGCTATATCCAAAAGCATAGGCTTAATAAGTCTAAGAAGTCAGCTATGTCTCGAAAAATCATAGCCTTCTGATAAACCCTTTGGTACAGAGGTGAACTGGTGCCTTTACATCACAGTTATAGACCCACTGAACTTTGGATGGAAAAACCATGGAGCCCACTCTGAAGGAAGTGGTTATTGTAATCCTGTCTTAACTTTCATTCCTGTGCTTCTAGGCAATTTGTGCAGTGCACAGCTGTGACATTAAATCTTTACCAACATAATTTCTGCTTCTTTATTTATAATGATTCCTTAAACATTGTCAAGTTAAAAAAGCAAATGTTTTCCAGAGATGACTAGACTCAGAAATCAAAGAAACAAGTATGTATTCTAGCTTCAGCACCTGGGAATGTTGCTTTATATCTGTCATTTTATAAAAATACTGTTACCTTCGGTTTTCTCACTTTGGTTTAAGGGTCTTAACATTTGGTTTAAGGGTCTTTACCACCATTTTTAAGGATTTCTAATCTTCCACACAAACTTCACTCACGAGTGCAAATCTTCCTTTTTTCACCTCCTACTGGAAAGCCTTCACCAGTTTTTGTGCAGATTCAAGAATATTTCAAGGTGTATAGAAACCTAGAATTATAGCCCACAGTGGGATATTTCCTTTTCTGAAGAATGATGACTGCTTTAAAAGAAAGAATTAATTTACCTTATGAAACATAAGGTAATGCTCAAGGTACTATCCTAGTCAGTACCTCATAAGAATGGAAAAATATATTGTCCTGTGTTTAGAATATGATCACCGTGTCTTCTTAGATCATGAATTCTCTAAAGGCAAATGTCATCTTCTGTTTTATGTAATTATTTAAAAATCTTTGCATCACCAAAGTGGTTAATAAGACAAGAGACAGTTAAAATAAGAGACAGTTAAAATAATATTTTATAAAACTCAGTGATTTACCCTACTTATGTAATTTGTGCATTTAAAAAGATAATTCCATTAATGACTACTGTTTCCCCAATTGTCAGTAAAGCATACAAGAGTATTAATCCAAATGATAGCTTTACTCAGAATGTATGTGGTATTCATCATGATCTACCCAGAGGGTCTGAGTTAAATTAGAATGCTAGATTTCATTCATGTTTTTGTTGTTCAAAAGCAAATTATTTGCCACTTTCTACTTCTGTTAGTTCAAAGTTAGTAGTTTGGAATATCATATTTAATCACTTACTGAACAAACATTTTCCAATCTAAAATATGACAGATTTGCAGCATCTCTTTTCATTTTATTTGGTCATTTTTGTTACCTACCTACCTTTTACCACATTTTTTAAAAGTATTTATTTATTTATTTAACGGAGATCACACGTAGGCAGAGAGACAGGCAGAGAGAGGAGGGAGCAGGCTCCCTGCTGAGCAGAGAGCCCAATGGGGGCTCAATCCCAGGACCCTGGGATCATCACCTGAGCCGAAAGCAGAGGCTTTAACTCACTGAGCCACCCAGGCGCCCACCTTTTATCACCTTTTTATATTAAGTTGATGTAAATATTTAGTTGAATTCATTCATTTATACATTAATTCCACCAAATATTTTAAGTACCTTATATTTTTCATTATATAAAGTTCCTCAATTAAACTTTTTGTATGAAGATAATTGCAGATTCCCATGCAGTTGTAAGAACAGTTGTAATGCAGTGAAATCTGGTGCAGTCTAAACCAGTCTTGCAAAGTTAGAGTACATTCTCACAGCTAGGATACTGACATTCGATGTAGTTAAGGTACAGAATATTCCATCACATAAAGTTCTTTCATGTTGTCCCAATCACTTTTTAACCTGTGGCACCCACTAATTTGATCTCCATTTCTGTAATTTTCTTTTCATTTCAAGAATGTGATATAAATGAAATCATATACTATGTCACCTCTTGAGATTGCCATTTTTCACTCAGCGGAATTCCCTGGAGATTCATATAGATTCATTTCATATATAGATTCTCTGGTTGCATGTATCAGTAGTTTATTCCTTTTCTTTCTTTTTTTTTTTTTTTCTGGATGGTATTTCAGGGTATGGATATACCACGGTTTGCTTAGTCATATACCCATTTTAGATGTCAATATTGTTTCTAGTTTGGGGCTATTATAAATAAAGCTGCTTTAAACATGTGTGTGCAGATTTTGTATGGCCATAAATTTTAATTTATCTAATATAAATGCACAAAAGTGCAGTTACTGGATCATATAGTAGTTGGATATTTATTTGAGTAATTTGATATTTAATTTTTTAAAGAAACTGCCAGACTTGTCTAGAGCAACTGTACCATTTACATTCCCACCAGCAATGTTGCAAAGATCCAGTTTCTGTATATCCTTGCACCTATTTTAGTCATTCTGTAGTAGGTATGTAGTGATATCTAACTATGGTTTTAAAATTTTCATTTCCTTAGTGGCTTATGATGATGAACATCTTTTCATGTTTTTATTTGCCTTCTCTGTATCCTCCTTGATGAAATGTCTATTCATATCTTTTGGCCATTTTCTAATTGGATCATTTGTTTGCTGTGGAATTTTGAGAGTTCTTTATATAATTTAAATTAAACTCTTCTATTATATATATGGTTGGTTTTCTCCCAGTCTGCTGCTTCTCTTTTTATCCTATTCATGTGAACTTTGATAGAGCAAAGGTTCTTTGTCTATATTAAATTTGATAAAGTCCAATTTATCATTTTGTTCTGATAGAGACCTTTTTTGGTGTCAAGTCTAATATTTTCTGTTAAACATTTTATAGTATTATATTTAAGTTCATGGTCCATTTTTAATTTTTGTGCAATTAATATTTAAAACTTAGTTTCTTAGTTCAAGTTTCTTTTCCTTCCTTCTTTCTTTCTTTCTGCCGATTTTCGACTCTTCCAGCATGACTTGTTGAAAAGTCTATTCTTCCATAGAATTGTCTTTGCACATTACTCAAAAATCAAGTGGGCATATTTGTGTGGGTCTGTACTTTAGTGTCAGATTGTTGCTGTATCTAATTACCACAAAAGTGTCTTAAAACAGCACAAATTTACTGTTATGTAGTTCTCATAGTTCTGTAGGTCACAAATCTAAAATGGATCTTACTAGACTAAAATTAAGGCATTGACAAGGCCTCCTTTATTCTGGAGGCTCTAGTTCCCTTGCCTTTTCTGAAGGCTTCTAGGTTTTGGAAAGCCACCTATACTCCTTGGCTCGTGGCCCCTTCTTCCATCTCCAAACCCACCAAGGTAGCATCTTCAGATTTCTCTCTTACTCTGACAACTCAGGAGAACTGACAACTCCCCTTTTTGAGAAAGATCCCTATAATTACATTGGACCCATCCAAGTTATTCAGGATAATCTTTCCATTTCAATGTATTTAACTTTATCATATCTCTAAGGTCCTTTTGCATATAAGACACCATGTCCACAGGCTCTGGGCATTAGGATGTGAACATCTTTGGGTCGTCATTATTCTGCCTAACACAATCTGCTGTCTGGTGTCTTAACAATTCACACTGAAATTATGAGAGATGGCTAAGCACATCTGAATTCCATAGGCCAAAAATCAACAAAGGAAGATTCAAGGAGGCCTAAACCCCATGTCTTGTACCAGAATTTGCCCTAGTTTTGCATTAGTTGCTGTGTAAAAAATGACCACAAATCTAATTTCTCAGTTGCTATTTATGGTTTCTTCAGAGGACATCCATCCTATTCCAAGGTCCCACCCCCACTTGAGGTAAAGGATTGCACAGAGATCTGAATATGGAGGAACAGGAATCATGGGGACCATCTTAGAATGCTGCCTATCAGAGTGCAATTGACACTTTGGACAGAAGAATGAATACATGCTCAAAGAATCTATTGAGTAGAAGAAAGAGGCTATTTTTAGGAATAACTTCCAAGAGCACCAGCTTTATAGGCTAGGCAGAGGAACAGACACTGCAGGATGCCGGAAAACAAAACAATCAAGAGTTTCACACTGGTAGGCTGAGAAGGAAAGTGCTTCCTGGGAAGGGATAGAGTCAGCACTCTCAACATGCACAGCAAATACTTGCCTGAGAAAGAGAAACTATTACCTAAGAGACAGTCATCCACGGTCTTGGCAAGGTCATTTGCATCAAAAGGGAGGAGAAGCCAGATTGTAGACTGAGTGATAACTAAAGTGGAGAAAGAAATATGTGGTCTGTAAAGATGGTAATTATTTCATTATAATTAGCCTTTAAACTTTGAAGTAACAGTTTTGGTTTTTTTTTTTTAGTTATCATTTTTTTAAAGAATGGAACAAAGCATTATTCCTCCTTAAATTTTCTTTATTCAACCTAAAAATGTAGCAAGTATATCTCTGTCTTGTGAAAGTGACAGAAAGATATGTGCACAATAACACTTCACTGTGGTCTTGATCAAGAGGTAGCAGAGGAAAAAAAGGTTGAAAAAAATCCTAAAATGCAATGATCAAACCATCTGCACAAAGGCCAATGCACATACCCCCACACACCACATCAGTGTCATTTGGTCAGTCTGTATAAAAGCTGTGATTTTAGTAAAAGTTTAACCAAAGATACTTTGCGTCACGGTTACCCTTGTATCTGTATGTCAAATAATCTGGATTGATACGATAGATGTCCTCAGATAGTGACTTAAGGTAAGAACAGTAATGGTTTATTCAAATTATTTTCTCTCTTGCATTTAGCTACTTAAAGAGTTTAAAGATGAAGATTGGAATATGGGCAATATTGTGTACACACTCACAAACAGACGCTACCTGGAAAAGTGCATTGCTTATGCAGAGAGCCATGATCAGGTAAATGAAATTAATGTGTATAAATTAATTGTGTCTCTCTCTGTATTTATTAACATATCTAACACAAACTTCGTAATGCAAATTTCTATAGTTTAATACAGTTCATATAATTTGTATCTATCTTTACGTGAAAATTCATACTTGAAGAACATTTTAAAATTATTTTGCAAATCTACAAATTCCAGCTTCAAAATGCAGTACTATTTTTACTCTGCCAAACTGTAATTAAAAATTGAAAATGACAGTTGCAAGTGTTCTCTTACATGTTTTCCTTTGTTGTAACAAGAGAAATGTTGGTGCTGATCCAGGTTAATTTTAATTTCCATTTTAGATATCCTTCTAGAGGGTTTCTTTTATGCCTTCTGACAAGCTTTCATCATTCCCAACCCCCCCCACCCCCTAATCGCTGAAATCTCTTGCTAAGTAATCACCCTGACCCCTGTTTGGTTAGGTTTGGCCCTTCCTTTCTAATGCAACCTGAGGTATTTTCCAAAGAGCAAAGTTCATTTCATCAACACAGATCTTTTAATTGAATCTTCTCATTCAAGGCCACTCATATTCTGGCCTAAGCCACAGTTTCCACCTTCATTCTCTGCTCAACTCTCTGCATTTTACTCTTCAGTATGATTACATTCCTACCCATTCCTGAATAGGTCAATCTTGTTCCAATCTTGCAGTTTCCCCCACACACCAGCAAATGTCTAGAGCACCTGGGAAGCTTCTATAAAGTCCTACCACCCTGCCTCAGATATCATATTCTCCCTCAAGACCTCATCTAGCTGTTTAGGGGGAAATAGTTCCCTCATCCTCCTTACTTTCCTCACATTTTGGGCAGAACATTTGTTTCCATTACCTTTAGATTTCCAGCCTTAGCACTGTGACTGCTCCTAGTGGTTGTTTAATAAGCCTAAGTAAATGCAGGAGCAAAGGCCATTTAGTTATTTAAATCCCTATTAATCCTCATAAGCATAAGCAACATAAAATATACTCTTCATACATTAAAAAGGAGAGAATAGAAATTTTTGAAATTGTTTGCTTGGGGCTCCTGGGTGACTCACTCAGTTAAGCGTCTGACTCTTGATTTCAGCTCAGGTCATGATCAGGGTCCTGAGATCAAGCCCCACATCTGGCTCTGTGCTCAGCATGGAGTCTGCTTGAGAGTCTCTCTCTCCCTCTCTCTGCTCCATCCCTGACTCACATTGTTTCTCTCCTCTCTCCCTAAAATGAATAAATAAATAAAATCTTTTAAAAAAAGAAA
Organism: Neogale vison; assembly: GCF_020171115.1. Classification (NCBI taxonomy): domain Eukaryota; kingdom Metazoa; phylum Chordata; class Mammalia; order Carnivora; family Mustelidae; genus Neogale; species Neogale vison. Next base: position 34,438,877 of record NC_058096.1, on the reverse strand, counting down.
TTATTTGTAGTATGTGTACGAAGAAAATTGAAGCTCAAACAATGTCTGTTATTTTTGCAGAAATTGACCATTTAAGGTAGAGAAGTAGATTTTCAGGTGTCCTCTTTAGTTAGTAAGAAAGTGTAAGTAGACCAGAGGTTAGCTACTAAGGCCCATGGACCAAGTTCTGCCTGCTGCCTGTTTTTGTAAAGGTAATTGGACACAGCCATGTTTAATCGCGTATGTATTATCTGTGGCAGCCTTTGAGCCAAATGGCAGATTTAAGTAGTGGAAACTGAGAAAGTGGCCCACAATGCCTAAAATATATACTGGGTAGCCTTTACAGAAAGTTTTCTGACTCAGGATATAAACCTATATTAAATTTCTTATCTTCCAAATCAGGGCGCAGCTTTCTTTTCAACTTAAATTGGCCATAAAGCAGATCAAATAAATACCTACAAAAAATGAGACCCAAAATCTAAAAAAATTAAAAATGGATAATTTGAATTTAAGCATGTAGGAACTCTTATTACCAAATACATAAAAATATGAAAACTAAAATACTTGTATAATTTCTTTACATTGCACATTTCTAGCAATTATAATAGATTTTGAGCTCTCTATATATGTTTACTTTTATATAAATGAATAAAAGAATAAATGAATTGATTAAACAAATTGAAAATGAAACAGATTATTTTTATATTTTCATCCCAAACTGTACAGAAAATTATAGACTTATCAAGAATTATTTCATATTTTAAGATTTAGGTAATTCAGCCTTTTATTACAAATTGTCAGAATGTATAAAAAGGTTCAGGTTTCCTAGTTCTTTCTAAAAGCAAAAACACGGTGCCTGGTTGGCTTAGTGGTTAAGCATCTGCCTTCGGCTCAGGTCATGATCCCAGGTCCTGGGATGGAACCCCACGTCAGGCTCCCTGCTCAGCGGGGAACCTGCTCCTCCCTCTCCCACAACTCGTGCTCTCTCTCTCTCCATCTCTCTCCCTCAAATAAATAAATAAAATCTTATAAAAAAAAGCAAAAATACATTGACTCTTAAATCTGATGAAATCATAAAAATGTATGTTTATAATGAATAATATAGAAAAATATGCATCAGGGTAGAAATCTAAGCAGATTTAATAGAATCATAGATTGAAGAAATAAACACAGTTATAGATAAGAGTATAATTAAACAATTCCAAACAAGGGAAAAGGACAGATTGTTTAAGAACATTATCGCTGAGTCACCCGGGTGGCTGAGTCAGTGAAGCATCTGCCTTTGGCTCAGGTCATGATCCTAGAGTCCTGGGATCAAGCCCCGCATTGGGCTCCTGCTGAGCGGAGAGTGTGCTTCTGCCTCTGCCTGCCTCTCCCCCTGCTTGTGTTCTCTCACTCTCTATCTCTCTGTCAAATAAATAAAATTTAGAAAAAGAAAAAGGAAAAGAACCAGTACTGCCTAATAACGATTTAACAAATATACATGCATTGTCTTCAAACTTTTTTAACAGTGGAGCTTATTATTGAATCTCGCTTATATAGCACCAAATTTACATGTTGGATTGAAGCTGCATTGTATTGGTGCAAGTTATTAGTCCACTAGGACTGCCATAACAGAATTCCATAGACAGGGTGGTCTACACAATAGGAATTTATTTCTCATAATTCTGGAGGTTGGTAGTCCAAGATTAAGATGTCAGCAGGTTCATTTTCTCCTGAAGCCCCTGCCTTAGGCTGGTAAAAGGCCATCCTCTTCCTGTTCTCACATTGTCTTTTTTTGTGCACACTCATTCCTAATCTCTCTCCTCTTCTTCATATAAGGACTCCATTCTTACTAGGTTACAGCCTCACTCTCATTTAGTCTCAATTACTTCGACCCTCTCTTTAAATATAGCCACGCTGGAGGTTAGAACTTCAACATGAATTTGGGGAGGGCACAGTTCAGTCCATACTGCACACATTCACTTTATAAGTTTAGATTTAAAATATTTATCTATAAGTCGGAGAAAAAAGAGTCAACTTTGATAAAGTGAAATAGTTTGAATGCAAGTAATATAGATGACAATTACCATCTAATCAAACTGAAAATTCTTATGCCAGGAACCATATTCTGAGCCAATTCTTTCTTGGCCCTTAAAAATAAGGAAAAACCCCACAGAATGAGTAGATATTCTTCTAACAGCATTTTTTTAAAAGTCATTTTAATCAAAATCGCTTAGATATTATAACACATTTGTAAGGAAAAATATTTTTTTCTAAAAATGAAAATTATTATAATAGGGTAAGGAGGTTATGGTTTTATCTCCATTATATGTTTCACTATCTATTATTTTTTGTCAATGAAAAATATTTTGCATTAGTTAGTCATTTGTTAACCGTAATAGTTCAGATTGTTAAGAAGCCTCCCTTCTGCTACTCAGGATGTTTCGGAATTACCTGACCTATTTATCAACTGTTATGTTTTCATATAAAACAAACTAATTTTAGATTAGATGTCAAATTCAATGAGAAAGCAAATTTTAGATTTTAAGGAAAAGCTGTCAACCCTCTGCTGAAGGGTACAAGGGTCCATTTTACTATATTTATGTACATATTTTATATATATAAATACATATACATAAATATAAATACATATACATATAAATGATTTTTAAGAAAGTCTCCTATTCTTTCAAAACAAACAAAGCCATGGTAATGCAAACTATTTTAAAAATTTATTTAGTATTCTCAACATTATAATAAATATTTATTCCAGTTTTCAGAGAACATGAAGCATCAGCTCAGGTATAAGAAATATGCAGGTGGCTTATGCTGAGTTTTCACCAAGCTCTTTAAAAAATAAAAATCCGTCCTGAAATAGATGGTGTTGATCTCTGACCAGCTCACCTCATTTTACCCATTCACCTTCTGCATAGAAAGCAACTATTAGAAAACACATGAAATTAATACTAATTCAAACACCTCTCCTACATTGTTTCCCATCCCATGTAATCATGTGTTATTTTAGTATAAATCACAAGTGCTTAGTACTTATTCTTTGCATTTATCTCAGTGACTTTTATTTCCATAGGCACTCGTTGGAGATAAGACACTGGCATTTTGGTTGATGGATGCTGAAATGTATACCAACATGAGTGTTCTGACCCCATTTACTCCAGTTATCGATCGTGGAATACAGCTTCATAAAATGATTCGACTCATTACTCATGCCCTCGGTGGGGAAGGCTATCTCAATTTTATGGGTAAGCATGAATTGAACACATACCCCATCTATGTTCAGAATGTTAACTAATATTACATATGACATAAATCATCTAGAATAGTTTGAATTACTGCTCAGATTTAAAACAGAAGATTACAACTTTGTTTCTTTCATACACTGTCATCTATAAACTGCACAAATTAAATTACTATGAGATCATTGTTATACTAATGTATGTTGCAAAAGTAGTCTAATAGCTGTCATCTTAGTTAATTTTTTTTGTCAACAAGTGGGATGAACTTTTTTAAAACTTATAATTATTCTGAATTTAAACATTGGAGTTTATTATTTTAGTGCTCGCACATTAGAAAGATAAAATTGTCATGCCATTACATATCAAGCTAAGTTTATTGGTTTTTGAGGTAATTGTACACCAGTATGTTTATATTATAAATGTGAAAAACCAAGGCAAAAGATATTGTAATAGACTATATATATGTGTGTGTGTGTGTGTGTGTGTATATGTATATATATATATATATATATATATATATATTTTTTTTTTTTTTTTAAGAGGAAAACTATGGGGGTGCCTGGATGGCTCCGTGGGTTAAGGCTCTTCTTTCAGCTCAGGTCATGATCTCACGGTCCTGGGATCGACTGCCATGTCGGGCTCTCTCCTCAGCGCGAAGCCTACTTCTCCCTCTCTTTCTGCCTGCCTCTCTACCAACTTGTGCTTTCTCTCTCTTTGTGAAATAAATAAATAAAATCTTAAAAAAAATAGGAAAACTATGAATAGTCAAAGGTCTTTATTATTCAAAGGATCTTGAATAATGAAATACAGAAGTCAACTAATAATATTTTCTGTTCTATTTGGTCTAAAACTGTCATTTGAGCATTTGAGTTTTAGATTTCACCAGTTTTCACACTAGAGAGAGAGATAGAAAGGCTGGTAAATGTATATGAGAGGCTGACTTATTTCTCTATAGTAAAAACCTTAGAGTTTCAAATTAATTCATTTCTATCTGGAACTTTTTTCAAGGAACCTCAGATTGGACTTTTAAAAGTCTCTGTTGATAAATAAGTAAGTAAGTAAGTAAGTATCTCTATTGTTTGCTAACAAAGTTAGGAAGCCCAGCCATATAAACTATACACCGTATTTCACCTGTATGGCCTGTACCTTTGGGTGTGTTCGTCTCAAAACAAATTTTAATCAACAGAATTTCTTAATATTCCTGAGTTGTCTGGAAGTGACCTCCCCAAGGTGGGAGACTGCACTCAGCCAGTCAGGCCACAGGCCAGGTTCCCTGAGCGGACTTTGTAGGCGTTATATCCATAAATAAAAGTTGGCCTCAGTTCTTTAAAAGCAACTGGTCCTCCCTGACCCAATAGATATTGTTCAAAAATATAGCCTTTCCAGTAAGGCCTTATTTGTACAATCAGTTTATTCGATTATATCCTGATAAAAAGGTAGAGTCTATGAATCTATATAAATATGTCACCATGTAAAGTAAGAAGAAGTGGGGGTTTAGTGAGAGGTTTTTTTTAAATGTTTTATTTCATTTACAAAAGCAGTTCATGAAGTTATTACAGTTGAAGATCACTTAAAAAAAAACAAACAAACAACGGAATGCACTTTCATGTATGTGTGGAAACTATAACAGTTTTCCAAACAGAGAAACAAAATAAAACCTCCGAGTTCATGCAGTTAGTCCTATGTCATTAATTCTTAAAACACACTGCATTCAAAATTCTAGTGATCTTGGGGCACCTGGCTGGCCCAGTGAGTAGAACATGCAACTCTTGTTTCTCAGGGTTGTGAGTTTAAGCTCCCCACTGAGCATGGAGCCTACTTTAAAAATATATATATATATATATATATTAAAAAGAAAAAAAAATCCTTAAAAGAAAGAATTCTAGTAATCTTGACTCAATTTACTGCTTTAGTCTGGAAGTTGTGTAGACAATGTCAGTTTAGAAGCCTATAACTAATGAGTGGAGAGGGTGGGTAGTTTGAACTACGTAATAAAGTCCTTTCCCTGAGACTGTCATCCTTTGCTGAAGACAGTTCTAGCCTATAGCACGTAACAGAACCTGCAAGCAAGCATCAGACTATCAATACATGACAGAGATTTAACAGCTCTAGTTAAATATTGATAATTTTTAAATAAGAAAAGTCTGATGCAAATTCATGCTAAGAATTATTTCCTGAGTCTTGGTGTATATTCCATGAGGGTAAAAATGGGTCATGGACAGCTAGGACATTAACAAATCTCAGTAGCTTCATAAACTTTGTGAAGTATTTATATTAATAGTCAACTGCATATATTCCACCTAGGGCAAGCTGAGCATCTCTTCTGTTTTGGAAACTCTTCCCATAGTAACAATAAATAAACATAATTATTTCTAACATCTCTATAAGATCTATAAAGTGAGTATATTTGTGGTTATCAAATATAACCTTGAGATTATTTTTTGCTATAGGACTAAGAGAGCTTTGAAGTTCTATTCTGTCCTTAAAACAAATGGCTCCTAATGCTTAACACCAGTATTAACACCTTTTTTTTTAATTCCCTCTGTCTTATTATCTAAGTCTTAGCATTTCTCTACAGGTATTAAAATCAGTAATCTCCAAATAGCTCTAAAATTTCTGATTATTGGTGTTGTTTTATGAAGTTTAATATTTCCCTGTGAGCTATCATGACTTTATATATATTTTTTTCTATTTCCTGATCATGTCACTGTTCTGCCTAATGGCTTCAATGACTAGTGTCCTCCAGCTGACCTGTAAGTCTCACATTAATGGTCTCCTGAGGGTCTCTGTGTTGATCGCTCTGCTCCAGCCAAGCAAGCCTTCTTTCAGTTCATTGAATGTACTAACCTCCTTCCATTCTGAGCTCTATACATTTGCAGTTCTCTTTTCTCTGAATCATTCCACTCAAACACACCCTCCCATACCTGAGCAAATCCTTCATCTGCAAATCTCGTTTCCTTGGGGAAGCTTATCCTAAATCCTCATGCTATGCTAGTTTTCCCTGTTATACATTTTTATATTACCCTATACTTACCTTTCAGGGCATTTAACAAAATTACATTTAAAAAACTATTAAATATATTACTCTTTTGGTAAATTTAAGACTCAGTGAAAATAGGGGCCATCTGTATCTTAGTCACTATTATATCTCCAGGAACTAGTAGCAACTGGCACAGTATCTAGCACATCACAAGGCTTTCAATTTTTCTAAAAAAAAGGATATCAGGTAGATGTATATGTATGTAATAAATAGATAAATAAATAAATAAATATATATATATATATAAAAAATACAACCTTGTAATATTTTTAGCAGTAGTTCATTAGCTGCAATCACCAGTTATAGTTATAAGCAGAGTAATTTTTTTTTCAAGTGGCATGTAAGAAATTAATATTTAAAAAGATCAATTTAGGAAATTTTTTGAGATTGACTGAAGAGCAACCTGGATGTTTATTCACGTTTTAGGCATTTGTAAACTTGTTCACTTTTTGGAATTTTATTTTTATTTTTCTTTAGTAGAAGAAGAAGTTAAGAGAATAAAACACATTCGTATAGTTTATTAGAACATGTTTACATACATTCATTAGGCACTTAGATATGTGTTCTATTCATAACAAATTATTAGGATCAACACTAATTTCCTCAGAATGATGCCAGTTTAGCTGTCTTGTTTTGTTTTGCTTATTTTTTGTCTTATATTGTCCTAATTTTGAATTTCAAGAATTTTTTTTTCTCTCTGATTAAAGGAGAGGAATATTTGCTGTGAATTTTTTATTTGCTAGACTATTTTAACTGGCTATGAATAAATACATTTATATTTCTTATTCTTCTACCATGTAATCATCTGAAAGAATCAAATGCAGTAGAGGGGAGCAGGGATGGCTAAATTATGTTTATATTTTTATAAATATAAGAGAGTTAAACTCTCATAAGAGAGTTAAAATGATAAATATGAACGAAAGTAAATTTATATTAACATGGCATTCTGTATTTTCTAAAGCACTTTCATATGCATCATCTAACTTATCTTCACTTTTTTTTTTTTTTTAAATATCATGTCTTTGTTTAAAAGAAATCTTGGGAAAAAGTTAGAGGTGTACTAAGGTATGGTAGGTCAATGTCCCAAGTCACATTTTGCCAAAACTGCAATTCGCAAAGGTAAAGGGGCATGGGTAATGTTGTACAGCTAGAAAATACTGCAGCTGGTTGGTGGTCTTTTCCTTCTGATTTCCAATTTGAGAAAATTAAAAAAAAATTTTTTTATCAATATGTAGATTAGCCACCACAGTATAATTAATGAATATCTTTTAGGAAAAGGTAGAGCAAAACGATTAAAAATACACTCTGAGGGGAAATCCAAGAGCTCTAGCTGCGTGACTTGGCCAGGATGCATTGCCTTCTGAGCCTTCGTTTGCTCAGGGATAAAATGAAGTACCACCCGCCACAGAGGACCGTTTTGAGGGTGAAATGATTTAATATGGATACAAGACTCAGAATATTGCTAGGCACATAGCTCGTTATTAACTTTTATTTAAATTAAGTTAGTTGAATTAAAATTAAAATTATGGTTAACTTTTTAATATTATTAATTATTCCATTAAATAAATAGGTCCTGGATACTGTTGTTCCTGTTCCATCTAAGAGTATGTCTTTAGAATCTTGCCTAATAGTACAATGCTTAAAATAAAAATATCTTAAAATGTTTCATTCATTTCCTCTCATTTACTCATTTACATGAGTAAATGCAATAATTCTTTGTTAGAAATCAAGTAACATTTTCCAAGTTGATATATGGGGTAAATTAAACCGTATTTGTAGTAAGTCTAAGAGTAAATATTAATTCTTTTGTTTTTAATTCATAGTGACATTTACTGAATGTTGCTGCCAAAACAGCTTACTTAGCTTTCATGTATGAAGGGGTCTGAGGGTTACCTCAGCTAGTTTTCATTTCTAGAATGACTTCTAGGATATATATTGATCGGTTAACATTTATTATGTATCTACTATATGGTATCTGTGTATTGGTCTGTGTGGGCACTAGATAAAACTTAATGTTTTTCCGGCATACCTGTACAGGTAATTCCTATATACACAGAAACAGAGATAAAGAAGGCAGATTGATTTAAAGTAAGTTCAATTTTAAAAGTTAGTAAATTTGAGATACATATCAATTTAAACTACTAATTTAACATATGCATAACACATTCTAGAATGTGTTTTAACACAATTTGTAAAATCCCGTCATGCTCCAGACATTTATATGTATGCACTGTGTTCCAAGCATTGCTAAGTGGCAGATATTCTTAGGTGAAAAATAGTTCTTGCCCTCAAGGTCTCAGAACCCAAAAGGGATTACAGACAAGTAAGCAGACAATTCTCTTTATACTAGTGCATGCACTAGATACAGTGATAGAGATAAGCAGAAAAAGTCATATAAATATGTAGGAAACTGGGTTAGGACATTGTTGGTGGAACTTTTAAGCGACTTCAGTTAGACAGATGTAGAATAGAAAGGCACAAGGAGGCCTTGCTATGAAGTCAAAGTCAAGTAAGTAGGAATAAGACTGATGTACTGGAGTGAGATTGAAGTCCTTTGGAAATATTAAACTTCAAATAAATTAAAAAACTGGGTCTAAGGAAATGAATTAAGTGATCATTCCTTGATTAGAAAGTTGAATGAAAAAATGTGGTTGTTGGGGTGCCTGGGTGGCTCCGTCAATTAAGAATTGGGGAGGGTATGTGCTTTTGGGTAAATTGGAAGGGGAGGTGAACCATAAGAGACTATGGACTCTGAAAAACAATCTGAGGGGTTTGAAGTGGCGGGGGGGTGGGGGGGTGGGAGGTTGGGATACCAGGTGGTGGGTATTATAGAGGGCACAGCTTGCATGGAGCACTGGGTGTGGTGAAAAAATAATGAATACTGTTTTTCTGAAAATAAATAAATTGGAAAAAAAAAAGAAAAAAAAAAAGAATCTGCTTTCAGCTCAGGTCATGATGTCAGGGTCCTGGGATCAAATCCTGAGTCAGGCTCCCTGCTCCTCCCTCTCCCTCTGCCTGCCTAGCCCCCTGCTAGTGCTCTCTCTCTCTCTCTCTGTGTATGTCAAATACATAGGTAAAATCTTAAAAAAAAAAAAAAAAAAAAAAGTGGTTAGCATCACTTTAAAGTATCATGAATTCTTCAGTAAGAAAGACCCAGTGTTGATGACTGAATGGCTTTGTGGTTTACTTTTTTTCTGTATTTATAATATAATTAAATGAATACATATTAGAAAAATAAGACATAGGATCATTGATAATCTATGGGGATACGTCTTGCTACCCTTTGTAACCACTGGCTATTTAAGAATATTTAATAGATGGCTAAAAATAAATATAAAATAAAAAATATCTGCCATACACATAGTATATCCTCACTAAATATATGTTAATAACATGTAAATAAAATCCTAAAGCCATTCAGAGGAGGAGAAAATGAGGATAGGGATATATTTTGTCCAGGTTTCCAGTAGCTATTTGCTTATGTTGGAAGTACTACTGTTTCCTAATCTAGTTCATGTGAAGCGGAGGGAGTAGTCACATGACCTCATCATGTGACTCATCAGGAACTGCTATAAAGGGGTGTGGTCAGGCAAGCAGGTGGGCTACTATGCTCAGTGATCACAGTACTAGGAAAGAAGTCAATAGTGATACAGGGGTCCCCCCTTTAGGTTCTGCTTTCTGCAGTTTCAATTTACCGCCCAGTCAACTTCCATCTGGACACCAATGATCCTCTTTCTGACTTATCCTCAGAATCAGGAGTAGCCTAAGGCTTTGTCACATTGGCTAAATGAGTCACCTCACCTCTTGTACGCATTTTATCATCTCACACCATCATAGGAGGAAAAAGGGTGAGCACAATACAACAATAATAATAATAATACAATACAATAACAATACAATACAATAAGACTTATGGAGAGAAAGAGGGAGAAAGAGAGGGAGAGAAACACTTTTACATTAACTTTTATTAGGTATATTGTTAGAACTGTTCTATTTTATCATTATTGTTGTTAATCTCTTACCGTACCTAATTTGTGATTTAAAATTTATCATTAGTTTGTGTGTATGTATGTATGTGTGCGTGAGTATGTATAGAAAAAACATAGTATACGTAGAGCTTGGGACTATCTGTGATTTCAGGCGTCCACTGGGGTTCTTGGAGAATATCCCCACAGATAAGAGAAGACTACTACAGTATTTTTATTGAAGACTGTTTAGAATTCTACAAAGAGAGAAGAAACAATGTATTTCACTAATTTTAAATATAAATGTATATAAACATTTTGCAATATCAAGTAGAGCATAAATTAAAATCACCATTAAGCTAAGCACATATCTTGCAGATTTAAAATACTGGCAGACAAAGCAGAATGGGTTTTAAGAATCAGGTATCCAAACAAAATGAAGAAAATTTAATCATAATTTTGAAAATCAAATATCATTTAATAGTTCTTTAAATATAAGTTTCAAAAATAAACTGCACTAAAATGTTGCCATCCCTGAGTTTCAGGTTGAATTTTGTGAAAAATGTGGCTTTTCAGAGGGCTCTTTGTAACCCTGTCCCAGACTAAGCAATGGTATGGAGAAAGTTACACCAAACAATTAACCCCAAATAATTTTCTTCATTTTCACGTACTTGGGTTTCTTACCTCATAACATTAAGAAAATGTTTTTCAATAACTTTTTGGTTTTTGGTGGGGAGGAGATCTTTTTATTAAAAGCTTGCTGCCAGTTTTGTTTCAAAGGAAGTTGTTTTGTTTTCCCCTCTGATTTGACTTCATCTACTTTAGTTTTATCATATATAGATAGAGATTCAAATACAGAGTGAATGCATCACTTTCAGTACTGTCATGTTCATATTCCACTTGTTCAGAAGGCCTTTGAACTAAAGTAAGAATTATTCTTGCAACAGAAGCCTTGCTTCCTCGGTTGTCATTTTCTTCTTCGTCTTGGGGATAGTGTTATAGAAGAACACTTTCTAAATGAGTACACCTTCATTCAATTTGAAATATTAATGCTGCATATAACTCTCTGGGTGTATCTCAAAACATAAATGATTCAAGTTTCTCATTTAAAAAATACTGAACTAGCAGAGTTAAATCAACAAAACTGGTAACGTTTCACTAATATATTGTAGCACGATAGTCTAGAAAACTGAAAACTCCTGTCATAATCATAAAACACATATTCCACATGACATCAGATGTTAATACATAAACTGAAATGTCAGAAATAATCTGGAATCAGTGGGACTCACTGATTCATTTGCTCATTCATTCATTCATTCAAATTAAACTTGTTGTTTCCATGTCAATTTCTGGATACAGGTATAGGTTGGTTGTAAGTGGAGTTATTTGAAGGCAAAGAAGCTCAGGTTTGATAGTTTCATACTCTCAAGTGAGGTCATCATCTGCAAGTAGAGGGAATAAATAATGCTTGAGAAAAAAGTAGAAGCATGAAATAGATCACTCCAGGTATGAAAATACTAGGGAGCCATAGTAAGATATCTAGGTAATATTGAATGATCTTCTCAGAATTGTAATCAAGACTGTAAATTAAATCAGCCTGTGGTTGTGTGACTTTTTTTCTAGGAGGCATGGCTTATCAAGAGTAAGAATTTGGGGCGCCTGGGTGGCTCAGTGGGCTAAAGCCTCTGCTTTCGGCTCAGGTCATGATCCCAGGGTCCTGGGATCGAGCCCCACATCAGGCTCTCTGCTCAGCAGGGAGCCTGCTTCCTCCTCTCTCTCTGCCTCTCTGCCTACTTGTGATCTCTGTCTGTCAAGTAAATAAATAAAATCTTTAAAAAAAAAAAAAAGTAAGAATTTTATCAGGCATCTGTCAAAAAGAGGGACAAGTTTTGAAAAGTATTAGGAAAAAACCTCCTATAATAAAGAACCAATAAATCATTGGTTCTTAAAATTGCACATTGGAATAACCTGTGGAGTTTAAAAAAAAATACTAGAAATTGTGATTGCATTAGTGTTGGTGATAGCTTGGGCTTTGGAATTTTTTAAAGATTCTCAGGGGGTTCTTAAGGCTAGAAAGGAAAGAGAATTCCAAGACAATGTAAAAGATACAGGAAAGTTCTCTGGTCATGGAACAGAAATCATAGAAGGCATAAGAGGAAGAGGTAGGGGGAAGAGAAAGACAGTTGGGACAGATTATTGTGTATCATGGGTGCAAACTGTGAATGAATGACCAGAAGGCTAGACTTGGACTTCCTAGAAGCAAACAAAGCAAGCAGGATTGGGGATGCTCCTGGAGTTTTCCGGGTTGGTTGGTATTGAGCAGCTTTTTCAGATGTATTTTTATCAATACATAAAATTTAAACCAGCAGTCTTTTCTACTTGTCTTATATCGTTTGCTCTACTTATGAACAAACCAAAACCATGACAATAGAGAGCAGACTACATTGTGTCCATAATGTGGGTCATCGGATCTGTGCAGATGTGTTTTTACTACTTTCTTGTTTAGGAATCTCATTACCATGATGTTATTCTAGTTTCTGTAATGAGTGATACCTGTGGAGAAAGAGGCATAATTACAAACTGGCAATTTTCTCTCTCAGCAGTGTAATGAAATTTCTATTACTAAATTTGAAGGATTTTCTCAATATGATTGTATTGTATTTTGACATTTGAAATTCCGTGGGACATTCTTTAATGAATATGTTACATCCTCCCTAAAGTCACAGAGAAAGTTGAATGGATTGTGTCCTGAGTGTCAGTCTGCATAGAGTGATAGCTACATTATGCTTCAGTGTAAAATGTGTGATCTTACATCAAATCTTCCATCTCCGATTGTTTAGTGTCAAACTTGTAAATCCTTCTTTTTTCTAGTGGATAGGAATACAATAAAAATTTAAATGCCTTCCTGCTAAGTGCTAGAATTGAAGCAGTTATAGGAAGACAAAATACACTCTCCTGAACAGTAGGAGTGCTAATTTTTGGCATTTTCTCTTAGCTTGTTGAGGCAAGTTTACCGAATGTAACAGGACTGGTAGATGTCTATAAAGCTGAGCTGTGAAAAACTGCAAACTTCTCAATATGAGCAGTTGTGAATGGCATGAAGCCTGTTAAAAAGCTCAGAGACACAAATAGCATCTATTTTAAATGGCATGGACTTAAAAGTAATGGCTCTGGTTTGATTCACAGCACACTGATAACCAATTTTAGATGGTACAGAATAAGAACTTACCATGCATTTGACATTATGCTAGGAGTTAAGGAAGTGCTGCCACAGTTAGCTGGGGAGCCTTAAATACTGAAGCCTAAGCCCCACACCAACCATTTGAGTCAGAGTCCCAGAGTGCAAGGTTCTAGCAATGGTAGTCTTTAAAAATCTCAGAAAGCAATTTTAATACATGGAGATACAATGTAAAGATCCACTCCACTGAGGGAGGGAAAAAAAGAAGGAAATGCAAATGCAATTTTGCAAAAAAAAAAAGAAAGAAAGAAAGAAAGAAAGAAGGCAGGGAGGGAGGGAGGGAGGAAAGAAAGAGAGAGAGGAAGGAAGGAAGGAAGGAAGGAAGAAAACTGTAGGCCAGAGACAGATCCATGCTGTGGAACAGACAGTCACAGGAAGTTAGGAGATGGAATCGCCCCTCCTTCTCCCCCAGGCGACTTAAATGCCCTCCTCAGTACTGGATGTGTTCTTTCTGCCAGGTTACTCTTCACCAAAGAACCCTCAGGTCCTTGCTGAGGATCAGAACCTGGGAGCAGAGTCACTTTTGAGAAACCACGTGTGAACCTAGTGGGGAGGGTTTCTGATGTGACTCCATCCACATTTTTCTCCAGCCCGCTCACATTGACCACATTGAACGCACCCCACCTTTACAGCAGGCCAAGGGTCTCCTAAAGATCTGAATGTTGAGAGGAAGAAAGAAGCCACGGATGCTAACTCTCTGTCCTTCATTCTTTCAGGCTTGGTCTCAGGGTAGGATGCTTGGGTGGTCCCTGAATTTCTTCTCGCGGGATGTGTGTTGTTGTCTATGGCGGCCAGTGTGTGTGGTGTTAATGGCTCGTCCTGAACTCCTGTCCAGCGGGGCTGACCTCCTGCTGCAGTTCCGAAGAACGAGAGCAGTGGCCCGGGACCCACCGCAGCTCCTCACCTAAGCCAGGTGCGCTGCTGTCTGGTCCGCTGCCGCTAAGCCTCTTACACCGGAAGCAAGAACTTTTCTCTTGGGTTTATTCATATAAACCCTCCCAGAAAAGTGGAGATAATAATTATTGCTGTTAGTTCACTCGTTTATTTTCATTATAAAGACTTGTTGGTAAAGTGAAACTGTTTTTCAGTGCAGGATATGCTAACCTGTGCCATATGATCCCTCATGTGTTTCAAATTTTTAAACCCAAACCTTCCATTGGGGACGTTGATCTTTCTCCTGGTGCAGGTACATCATCATGTCATCAGAAAGAAAGAAAAGTCCTATGTACAGGAAGGCACTGGTTTTTCTCTTCAGCTCTCTCTCTTCAGGCTGAGGTCATCACAGGTAGGGATTTCAGCTTGGAGGCCACAGAGCATGTTTCCTAATCTAACAAAATGGTAAAGTAGGACTGGATCTTAGAGTAAGCCCCACTGAAGAGAGCACGTTTTTTTCTAAAATTATCATCTGGGGATGCCTGGGTGGCTCAGTTGGTTAAGCGGCTGCCTTCAGCTCAGATCTCGATCCCAGGTTCCTGGGATCCAGTCCCGTGTGGGGCTCCTTGCTCAGCAGGGAGCCTGCTTCTCCCTCTGCCTGCTGCTCCCCCTGCTTGTGCGTGTGCTCACTCTCTCACAAATAAATAAATAAAATCTTAAAGAAAAATAAAATTAGGGGCATCTGGGTGGCTCAGTAGGTTAAGCTTCTGCCTTCAGCTCAGGTCATGATTTCAGGGTCCTGGGATTGAGCCCCGCGTCGGGCTCTCTGCTCAGCAGGGAGCCTGCTTCCCCCCCCCCCCTGCCTGTCTCTGCCTGCTTGTGATCTCTCTCTCTCTCTCTCTGTCAAATAAATGAATAAAATCTTTAAAAAATAATAAAATAAAATAAATTAACATCTGAATTCTGTGCTCTTAGGCCAACACACATGCATACACACACACACACACACACTGAATATATGCAGATATATGTGCTCACACACACACATGCATAAACATATGCACACCACTGAACAGACTCACTCTTTTCATAGCCTTGGATTAGGAGACCAATAGGAAGCTCAGCAGCTCCATTGTTGAGTTATAGATGGTTGAGTTTGGAGTACTCTTTACTTTAACAATTCTTGGAAATGTTTAGGAATACAGAAATTTCATCAAACCTTTTTATTACTTTATTACCTAGCATTTTGGAAGAATGCCAAAGCATCACATCATGAGCTTCTGTGTCTCACATAAACTTCTCCTAAATCCAGAAAGTCAGCTAGGTCCAGGATCCTCTATCAAACTGTTTGTATTCCCAAGGAGGGAAAAACAGGATTTTAGGCTAGGAGATGTGAGGATAAATTAATATATAATGGGCATTATATCTAGCCCCTGAAGTCCTGATTTAGTCTTATCTTCAGCTAAACTTCCTCCCAGTCTAATCCCAATCCAATCCTAATTTGAGCATTAACCTCATCTTATTGGTGGAATTTTCCTAAATGAGATGCCAGTGAAGGAAGAGTATCCCACTCACCCCAACCCATCACATGGTGTGTGTTTACTTCATGCTTCATAGTGTTTCTTCTGTGGGGTTAGGCTCTTGAATTATTACCTACTTTCACTAATTCTCTTCCAGTTTTACTACATAGCAAGTTTCCTTATTTGGCTCACAGTCTCCTAGAACTTTCCAAGGTTTCTAGAAGTTATCAAGGAACCCACAGATCTTCCTTCCAAAAAGAATTGATCAGAGAGGTTTTGGTTTGGGTTTTGGTTTTGGTTTTAGCTCAAAGACTACATGCTAGATTCTTCTGGTATTATTCAAGCAGATTGTAAAGATCCTTATGACGGTAGGAAGCAAAATGTGACTGACCACACTGCCAGAGCTGGTGAGCTATATGGTTATCTTTTAAAATGTGGTTGTGAAGGCTTGAAACACAAATAATCTGTTCTGGCAACCTTTCTCCTGATCTCCTTGCCAACAGGAGACAAGAATTTAGAAGATGAATTCCTCTGCCTCTAAAACTTTAAATCATTATCTGAGTCTTACCTTGCCCCAGCTCACTCCCAAAACAAAGCAAGAAGATGAACTATACACAATAATCTCATTTAATAGTTGAGGAGAGTAATTTATATCTTCTAAGTTCCTTGGAAAGCATAGTCATTTTTCTTTTAACTTTTTCACTAGAGAAATGTAAGTTTCTCTTTGGGAATATATTTTCCTTGAGGGCTTGGGGAATGTAGATCATATGGGTGACTTGTCTTAATCTGGCAGGCTGTTGTCAAATCAGCATCTTTGAGTGTCTTTGAGCATGCTGTTCTTAAAATAGCTCCATACTGAATATTTACACTGAGTGAGGCAGTATGCTAAATGTTTTACCTATGACATCTCATTTAAACTGAGTTCCAACCCTGAGAAGTAGGAACGATTACCTTCATTTTACACATGAGGAGGATGAAAGGTTAAATTTTAATACAGAAGTCAGAACTTGAACCTAGCTCTGTCTGCCTCCAAAACACTTCATCGCATAGAAGCCAATATTATTATTTCATCTGAAATCAATGCTAAGATTAGCAGTGATGTTAACAAATCTCCAACTAGAGATCCACCAAAAAGAGATGAATCAAAGAGGAAAAGAGCAAAGTGAATTTTATATATGAGGTCATCTGTGACACAAATCAAGTGACTTGTTTCCAGAGTTTGAGCCAGTCTTACAAATCACTCGTTAGTCCTCTTTGCTTGCTTCTTTCTACTGGATTACTGCTGGGTCAGGCATCGGCCAAGGACCTGAATAAGCAAGAGAAGACCTAGCCATTGGCTCACGGAGTCCATATTCAGAAAAGAGACAGACAAAGCAGAGAGATGCAAGTTTGTTAGGTGACACATGTCTCCTTCACAGACCACACAGAGCACATTCTAGAAGAACACTGAAACGATACTCAGGAAAGGAATAGATTGGGACTGTCGAGGGAGGTTTACTGTAGCAAGTTGGGTTTAAAGTATCCCTTTCCTCTCTATCCTGTTCCCTTACTGGAGGGGTACCTAGACAAAGCTAAGAAGGTGAAACAGAATGAGGGACCCATCAATTTAGAACATGAATGATGAGAGAGAAGGCTACAGATGGAAGCAGAGGCCAGGTCATAGAGAGCTATTGAGGGTTTTATAGGAGATTGACAGTCAGATCCACAGTTTAGATATGTTACTCAACTAAAAATGTGAAGAATAGATTTGAGGGGGCAGTCACCTCAAACTAAATATAGCACTGCAAGATTTTCTGCTAACAGGATTCTTTAAAATTGGTTTAAAATTGTAGGTCTAAATTCTTTCCACACTGTTCACCTCACTTTATAAATTGGATCTATCCCTTGCACATGGCTTCAAAATCATTTTCTTCATTTTTTTAAGTAAGATTTTTCTGAAGATTATGAGGAAGATAAAGTTGCCATTTTTCAGGGCTACACAGATACTAGATCCTTCTGATTATTAACTGAAGTGAAAGAGATATTTAATGGTTAACTCTGCCTAAGTTATGTAATACAGAATAAAAATAACATTATCTTATTTAGGTAAGTTATTTTTACTCCATATTTATATCCCATGAAATCAAACACTTGAAAACTGAATACTGGTTCATTTGGGTTTTTTGGTTTATTGGTTTTTTTGGTCCTATATGGATCATATGAGATGTGTTTCTTTAAATGAGCAAGTTTGAATCAACTGTGCATTTTATTTCATAACTCAAAAATGATCGAGGTACTAGATTTAAGTAGTTTTAAAAATATAAGGTAGTACAGGTACAACTCACATGATACAGTAACCAACATTTGGAAAAATTTTCTTTAATTTTGAGTTTTTAAAATGTATAATTTCAGGTATAAGTGAAATATGCTCTTTTAAAGAATTCTGTGTATAATCAAGAATTATCACCTGATTTATCTTTCTTAAGAACATTTTCATATATTTGAGTTGTTTAAAAGAGGTTGTACCTTTAGAAGAATAAATTACAAATGGACGAGAATAATAATATAACTTGAAAGCATAAATACAGTTTTTGGCTATGTTGTAGAAATGCCTACAATAGTCATCATCCCTTTATAAATACATTTAATAAATCTGTTGATAATTGACTAAAAAGCTTATATGATTATTCTTTTTTTTTAAATATTTTATTTATTTATTTGAGAGAGAGACAGTGAGAGAGAGCATGAGAGGCGAGAAGGTCAGAGGGAGAAGCAGACTCCCCATGGAGCTGGGAGCCCGATACGGGACTCAATCCCAGGACTCCAGGACCATGACCTGAGCCGAAGGCAGAGGCTTAACCCACTGAACTACCCAGGCACTCCTAAAAATATTTTTAGGGATTAGCTTATTTTATCCCTAGCTTTAGACTTTAAAGTAATAGTGTGGCATGAGAACTTAATTATTGTATGTTGAGCAAAGAAACATTTATAATCCTGGTACAGTATTAAAAATCCATTTATTGGCTTCTTGAAAGACATTTTATTAATTAAAGCAAGAGTCTTCTGAAAGCTGTGTGAACTGTAGTAATATCTATCCATCTTTTAAGTAGGAGACTTAAATTTTGTGTATATATGGATTCTCCTATAAATGAGACCAAATAAATATTAGCAGAATAAATAATAGTCGAACGGATTCTTTTGCTTATGAAGTTGGAAAGCTACTACTATATTTGTTAGTCGATTTCAGTATTTTTGGAGCCAGACAACAGCTCTTTCCGACAGCTCTTAAAGAGGTCTTGATGGGAATCAAATGGACGAGGTAGGATCCCTTTATATGTTCTTTGAAGATGTGTAATCAAACAATTCTTTGACTACCCGATGCAGACAGCGTGTGCCTTCTGTACAAGGAGAATATGTGTACCCTTTTCCAGCAGCTTACCTAGCTTCCTGGTTTCATAAACAGACCTTTTTCATGCATTCTCGGTGGGGTTGATATCACTGAAGGGGGTGGAAAAGGGAGAACAAAAAGTAATGATAATCTTAGATATTATGATAGTTTTTGTCCTCCAGAGCGTTGCAGCATATAAACACATATACAGTAGGTCTGGAGTATTTAAATTTCATGAGGTGGAAGCAATTAGGAAAAAAATGTCTAAAAAGGCTCCTGAGTGTGGTGTAGGTGGGGTGGGGGTTGGTGGGGAGGTGATGGGGCCACAATGACACAAAGGTTGAAAAGCAGGAAACACTGTGTTTTTTTCATTGTCCCTTCTGGGCCTCCTACTCAAGTACTGCCCTTTAGGTTCTGTTTCTTAAAATAGTATCTCAAAGAAAATCATTTCTGTTTTCTGGCTTGATGTGTAGATTCTAGTTTTGGAATAGACAGGTAAGCTTTTAATCCTGGCTCAGCCATTCCCATGGACCTAAATGTTCTACTGTGTAAAATAAAACAAAGACTTTGACCTCCTGTTTTTCCCAATAGGTATTGATGAGTTCTTATTCCCTTGGAAAATATTTCTCAAGTAGCTAAAAATGAACAGGTTTCAGTTTTCAATGTTTTTGAAAGTTGGAGGGAAGTGACTTTTGTGACTGCCAGCTTACTTCCAACTTAAATCTTTTATTCTTCTTGGCTTTTTTCTCCTTCCCTTGCCAGTATATGCTGCCCCTGACTGAACGAGGCCAGGAGTTGCCTGAGCAAATATAACATCAAAGGCCAAGACAGTTTAAGATAAAGAGGAAATTCTTAAATTCTAATTTTCCTTCTTGGAGACACCCATCTTTTTTTAGTAAAAGACAAGATAGCCATTCCTATTTAATCAGTTGACTTCAAGGTCACATGTTTAAATTGGCAACAGTTCTAGTATCTCTATACTGTTATGTGTATATTATGAAAATGATTTACTTTCTTAGAGAAGAAAATACTCATTATTATACACATTAGCATTTAACATTGAAATCCATTTGTATAAAAAGTTTTGTTTCCTAATATCATTTTCTACCTACGTAAGCTTGTATATACAAAATACTTGTTTTCCTGTGGTCAGCGATATTTTCATAAGTGATACCTCGTTTTGTCTTGAAAAGATTTAACTATAAAAGGCAAGTGTAATTATTATGACTTACTCGTAGAAAAAAATCTTTTTGCATTTTAATAATTAGCAGCAAATTTGCTCTTTTCTGACCCTTAGCACAAGATATTTTATACCAAGCAGTATTTCCTCCACAAATTGGTGATATACATTAGTGACACCTGAGTTGCTTTTGTTTTTAAATTGCAGTTAAACAGTGAATGTTTCCATTTACAGTGTGGCTAAACATGCAGTAACAACAGTAAGCATTGGACTGGACATTGTTCTTTTTACCGTGACTTTGATACACATTTGTTTTAATTATTTTTTATTATGTTCAGTTAGCCACTGTATAGTACATCATTAGTTTTTGATGTAGTGTTCAATGAGTCATTAGTTGCTGTAACACCCAGTGCTCATCATAGCACGTGCCCTCCTCAATACCCATCACCCTGTTACTGCCTCCCCTCACCTCCCTTTCCTCCAAAACCCCCAGATTGTTTCTCAGGATCCATAGTCTCTCATGGTTCATCTCCCTCTCTGATTTCTCCCCCTTTGGATTTCCCTCCCTTCCCCTGCAGTCCTCCATGCTAGTGCTTATGTTCCACAGATGAGTGAAACCATATGATAATTGTCTTTCTCTGCTGGACTTCACTTCACTTAGCATAATCCCCTCCAGTTCCTTCCATGTCGATGCAAATGGAGGGTATTTTAATTTTTTTAATAATTACAATAACTAAGAAATGAATCTGAGAAAATACCAGAAAATTTTAAAACACAGCTTTAAAATGCACATTTTACAAATGGAGAAATAGGTCACTAACATGAGAAGCTAATATCTTCACCTGTTTTCCCTCTACTTTGCCACACTTCATTATGTAGTTAGGTGTGCTAACTGCTTTCTCATATTCAACAGTCAGACCCTTGCAGGTATCCTGCTGCCTTCTCAATGACGGGGAAACTCTGGTTTCCAAGGTTGTCATTGGCTTGCAGGTCTCTGCACCCACTCCCTGCACTCTCTCCTTCATCTGCTTCGGTTGACTTTCCTTGTTTTCTTTCCCTGCCTTTTCTGCTCTACCAGTGTTCCTCCCCTCTCTCTTGCCACACAGTCCTTCTCATCTTGTTTCTCTTGCTACATTGGCCCTATTCTTTATTTCTCAGAAAGCTCATCTACTTTGAGGCTTTGGACATCTCTTTAAGTAGATAATTCTAAAGTTATCTACTTAAAGCATTTCAAGATCCCATGTTTTGCTCTAAACCACAAACATACATTGTGAAGCTACCTCCCTGAGATCTCTGTGTGGTGTTTTGTGGCTCTTCAAAGTCACAAAATCCAAACCTGAAACCATCCTCCCTACAAATTATGAAGCCTTTCTAAAATTATTATTACTATTAGTATCACCATCTTTTTCCAGTAACTGGTGGTTGAGCTCTGAGACCCATTTCAGTTGTTCCTTCCTTTTCCTTGTGCTTAACATTCAACCAGTAGCCAATGACCGTATCTTTATTATTCATGTCCTTTTCCCTTTATGCATTCCCCCATGATTTGCTATGTATATTGCGTTTGTTTAGACTTGTAAAGTTTTAAATCATTTTCACATACGTGATTTCACATAGTGAAACCTGCAAAGTCAGTATCCTTTATATAATGTTCATTTTGAGGCCATATAACATAATGGTTAAGAGTTCAGGTTTGGGGAGCATCTAGGTGGCTCAGTCAGTTTAGCATCTGCCCTCTGCTCAGATCATGATACTACGGTCCTGTTATCAAGCCCCGTGTGGGGCTCCCTGCTCAGTGAGGAGTCTCCTTCTCCCTCCTCTTCTACCCCTCCTTCTCGTTCATGCTCTCTCTCTCTGAAATAAATAAAGTCTTTTTTAAAAAAAAAAAAGAAAAAAAGACTTCAGGTTTGGAGACAGTCTGACGAGATTCCGATCTTAGCTACTTTACTTCCTGGTTGTGCCATCTTTGGCCCATTACTTAATGTTTCTGTATCTCATTCATCATCTCAAAAATAGGGATTATAATGAGACCTATTTTACCGGGCCCTTGTAAGAATTAAAATATTTAATGATGTTAAGAGCTTGCAGTGCTGTCTCATATATGATAAGTGTGTAATAAACCCAAGTTCTAACTATATTACAAGTAAGGGAAAGTTACAAGGCTTGAGGTTTTATATTATAAGTAGAAACTGCCTCCTAAAATTCATATCTTTTATATCCATATCTCATGCTTCCCCTTCTCTAGGACACATAATTTTGTTTATTTCCTAAAGAGAATTTCTTTATTTATTGGATGGCCTAATTTATAGAAAGAAACTTATTTGAAAGGATAAAACTGAGGAATAGAATTTATAGTTCTGTAAGCCAGTTAGTAGAGTTTACCTTCTGAGTTATGTTACCACTCTGTGCTCCCACTATTCCTGTAAACTTTTTTTAATGGATCCCAGGAATAGCATTAAAGCAAATATGTATATATTCCTAGATGGTTGTTTAGAATGTCTGCTAACTTATGAATATTTAAATATTCATGAGTCTTGACATCTGTCACTTGGAATGTTAAAAGTTTCTTTTCCCCCCCAAATACCTGACACATTTAATGATTCTTTTTTTTCCCCATTAAATGATTCTTTGTAAAGCTTCAAGAAGTTTGGAGAAAACTTTGACAGTTTGTGGAGGACCCAGATAATT
The DNA here is from genome assembly GCF_020171115.1 of Neogale vison. Taxonomy (NCBI): domain Eukaryota; kingdom Metazoa; phylum Chordata; class Mammalia; order Carnivora; family Mustelidae; genus Neogale; species Neogale vison. The sequence goes on along the minus strand of NC_058096.1, from coordinate 34,415,791 downwards.
ATTGTGCCATAATTCTGAATGTTTATTTTAATCTTCTGTTTAGTATAATTAGAGTCTCTTGGATATTTCTTTCCCCTTTAGGCAAACTATAGCACTTATTTCTGAATAGCTTTCTTTATGCTATCTAAAATTTAATACAATATATTTGTTTCAGATTGACTTTAATACGTTCTTTGAAAATAGCATATTTTATATTGTTTCTCTCCATGCTATATAAATACCTTCTAACTTAAAAATGGAGGTTAACTTAGATATCTGTCACACTCTTAGGCTTTTTGGTACAGTTATGTGAAATTCACCTAATTGTATGTCTGTATCTACAAACATCTCACAAAACCGAAATGCTGCCCTTCCTATGTAGTACCAAAACACCCTCCCACACAAGGAAGAAGGAAAAGGAACAAAAAGCGAGTATCTCCCCTCTTTGAGTCAGCTCTTTTAAAACCATCTTCTCATAACTATTCTGCTGGTGTATCACTGGACAAAACTTAGACACAGAGCCATAAATGGAAGCTAGAAAATGTGCCTTTTCTTGAAAGCAGTTTATCTAGCTTGAACAAAACAAAACAAAAAGAAAAGGTTTCTTGGACTGAAGGAGGGGTGTATTTCTGACGTAGGAGGTGATATTTAAGCTGGTTGTTGAAAAATAGACATGATTTCTGGAGGCAAGAACAAGTATTACAAGCCGAGGACTAACTAGAAAGATGTATAGGCAGGAAACATCAGCCATGTTCATATTACTTGGGTCATCTTTTTGATTGAAGCAAGATCTGTATATTGGGAGATAAAGCTCAAAGGAGAGCAAAGAAAACTTTCCTCACCCAGGGACAAATAATAGTGATAAGTGTTTCTACATGGAATAGCTTAATGAAGTTATTGGATATGACAAAAGTTAAACACAAAACTGATAACATTACTAATGGTATTGTTTTGTTTCTGTGTTCTTTTCTTTCCCAAACTTGTTTCCCTCATTTAGAATTTTAGCTTGTCTGCAAGCGCAGAGAATGATTTAGACCAATGGAAAACGTTCTGGTGTATATGGAAGGAGAGGTGGTGGTAGTTTACATTGTTTCAAACCTCTCTGGGACGTTTGTGTATGATCATTTAAACATCATTGCTTTTAAGACATTAAAATTGTTTACATGATTTTGAACCCTCTCTTTTAATAGCCTTCAAAGACAGTTGACAGGCTGATTCATAACCTTGTCTTTATATTTTTTACAATTCATAATCAGCGTTACCCAGAGCAAATGGGGACACCTGAAGCAAGTAGTGCAGATACTCAGAACTTTTCTTCTTATTGAGGGAAGAAGTTCACAGTGTTTCCCGCAAGCCGTCATGCTGCTTGGGAACTTTTTTCTCATTTATTTGGCACCGGTGGCCTGAGAGGAAGCAAGAGCTGACAGCAGGGAAGCCGAGAAGGCTAACTAGCTGTTGGCAGGAACTTGGAGCAATGGAAACATCTTCCAAAGGCAAACTGGTACTGGTCCTTTGATTAAGTTATAAGCAGGTAGTTAAGTCTCTCTACAAGGGGGTTGGAATTGCTGACTACAGAAGAAAGGCTGTGGGAGATTGAAACGTTGGAAGGCTGTAGCAGACTGTGCCTTGAAAGAGCCTGAGGTTCTTAGGCTCATCTAGCCTGGAATGATATCAGGATTGAATTAAACTGATGTCACTTATTCCATACAGAGGACTTAAGTGAACAGTTTCTTTCCAGTCTTGTTTCCTGTGGTTATATGCTTCCCCTTTCAGTGTCTCTGCTTAGCTCTCAATAATTCATTAGGGAGATTTGCTCATCTCTATTACTATGTATGTTTGATGTAGCCAAAAGGAACTAACCCTGACTTAGTGGTTGCATATCCTAGTTATAGACAAATTTTAGGGAAAAATGGCACAATTTGACTCAATTACTAAATTTGGGGGCCTAAACCAAAAGTTAGAAGAGCCACAAAATCACATGTATATAATCAATTTTGTAGTCATCCAGTATATTACTTTTCACAATTCCTGTTTTCTTAACTTGTTTTCTACTGCCTAAAAAGGTGTTGGGTCTTTCAGCTAGGGCCCTGTTCACTTGCAAAACTTTTACTCTTTTTACAACAGTGTGCATTAACAAATCACTTTCTAAGGCATTTGTAATTTGCTTGAGATAAATATGAATTCAGTTAGGATTATATTAAATAACCTCATTTTTCCCTTCACCATCTCTTCCTTCTTCTTCTCCTCCCCTTTCTTCTCCCGTTATTCCCCTTCTTCTCCCCCTTAAAGAACATTTTGAAATTGGAAATACATCTTCACACACCTTTTTATAGCTTTTTTATTATCTTCCCTAATGTCGGGAACATCTTCTGCTTCATGCAGTATCAAGACGGTTTCAGACCAAATGGCAGAGTCCACGACTGTTGCTGTGAATTTTCTTAAGGAAATAATATATTGTTTATAAGAAATTATTTTTGTCCCAAAATGACAGGGTTTCTTCATTTAGTTCTGTGTGTTTTGTTCATTTTTACTTGGTTTGATTATACTTTATTATTTGTTTTAAACCAGAACAGTGCCACAAAAATCCCATGTAGGTCAAGTATAATTAGCAACATGAGCCATTTGAAATTCAGCCTCATTGCTGTGGCTTTCAGAGTAGGAAAACACCATAGGGAGCTTCAGGGAGAGAGAACCCAAGTGATGTGTCTTCTCTCTTCTGACTTACATCCCCTCCTTCCCCCCACGAGGGGATGTATGTACCCCTTTCCACCCCTTAGCACTTCCCTCTGTGATGTTTGTTTTTTAAATTTTTGTTTATTTATTTGAGAGGGGAGAGAGAGAGAGAGAGAGGGAGACTGACACTGGGCTCAATCTCTGGACCCTGAGATCATGACCTGAGCCAAAGGCAGACGCTTAATTGACTGAGCCACCCTGGCGCCCCTCCTCTGTGTTTTTTATGGCCCTCATTTTGCGGTTAGTAAGGAAGCATTTGTTACACACTTTCTTTGAGTCCTTCCCCTTTGAACTGGGGAAAGTAAGCTAGAACTTCCCCTAAGTAGTATATAGCCTCCTATAGGAAGGAGACATGATTTCCTTCATTTTCTTCTTTCAACACATGTTTCATTAGTCCTCAAATGTGTGCTGTGTGCCTGCTCATATATTAGGTAATAAGGATAAGAGATAAAAACATAGTGTGTCTATCCTTAATCTAATAAAGAGGCAAAAACAGCAAGCACAAAAATCACACTATGTAATGATTGCTTGAATGGAGGGGGAGGGGAATTACACCTGAGTGTAAGTGGAAACACAAGCACCAAAGCTTTCCAGCAGGATTTTAAAAAGGCCTCATGGAGACCAAACAGCTGTAACATGGGATAATAACATCAAAATAGCAGAACATGCAAGGCACAAAGGGAGCACAGTCCCGTGATAAATATACTTTATTTGTATACTCGGTAGTGAAATTTGAAATACATCTTTACACACCTTTTTATAGCTTTTTTATTATCTTCCCTAATGTCGGTACATTCGTAACAGGTTTCCAGCTAATGTTGCTCAAATCAAATGCCGAGTTCCGGATACCATGGAAAGAATACAGACAAACCTTAAGTTTGAATACTGACTTTGATGTCTTACACCTGCATCACCTTGGAAAGTCACATTACCTTCCCGATCTGTGGTCTGAAAACAGGAATAATGTCCCCTCCCAAATTGAAGGGTTATTGTGATTATCATTTGAAATAACTTATAAAATTCTAGCTCTGAGTCCATGTACATAGAGGGCTCTCAAGAAATTACTGTTGCTTGGGACGCCTGGGTGGCTTAGTCAGTTAAGCCGCTGCCTTCAGCTCAGGTCATGACCCTGGAGTCCTGGGATCGAGTCCTGAGTTGGGCTCCCTGCTCAGCAGGGAGCCTGCTTCTCTCTCTGCCTCTGCCTGCTTGTACGCGCTCTCTCTCTCTCTGACAAATAAATAAACTCTTCAAAAAAAAAAAAAAGAAATTACTGTTGCTTCTATTATTTTAATATAGTTTTATGATCTCATTTATTTAAAATGTTCTCCCATAGTTTTGATTTAAATGATCTATCTAATGAGGTAGATCATTATATATCATTACCCTTCAATATAATAATGCTAATTCTTTAGCATTTCAAGTAAGACTGGTTTATAAGTGTGTTCTCATTTATTCTACCACACATATGCAATATAAAGTTATTCTTACTTTGTACTTATGAACATTGATGGTTAAGAATGTTTTACAGTTGTTTAATTTTGACAACCTTCTTATCAAAACACTTGACCTACATATTTACTTCGTCTACTACCCTGTTCTTGATGACAGGAACTTACCACTTAAAGCAATTCTAATCATGTAGATAAGTGAAGGGATTGATGGGTTTGGCCATGGTCCAAGCGTCGTTCAAGTTGGAAATGTTTTCTTTCCAAAGTGCCCAGAGCTCATTTGGCCTTTGCTTCAAGACTTTTAATGCATAATTTATCAAGGGGAAGACTGGGGAGAGCAGAACAGATGGAGGGGATCAGCCAGCCTTGCTGCAGTGGCTCTAACCTTCAGCGCCATTCCTGGCCCCTTTCAGCTCTCAGGGATCAGGGACATGGACGGTGATACCAGGTGGGATGGGAGAGCAGGTGTACAGTATTTGACTCAAGCCACCGTCCTCTTTATCTGGGGATGAAGGACTGGAATTTATCATGTATTTTATTCAAATATTAGTTTGTAGATTTGTTGTAGAAATTTTAAGGAAACCTAATAGTATATTAGTTTTTTTTTCCTTAATGTCTTAAGATACGGTACATATTATATACCATAAAACACCTCAGAGTTCAAAATTTATGAATACAAAGCCTTATATAGTTAAGACAGACCATTCACTCCCAGGTATTTAGTTAAATACTATCTGTCAGAATATCCTAGAATAAACAAAGAGAAAAAGTAAAGCACTCTGTCCTCACAACAGTTTTCAGTTCTTTGGTTTTACCCCAGACATCACTGCTGTTGCTCCCTTGCCATTCGCAAATGTTCTTATTACTCAGTGTAGTTATTATAGGACTTCAGGTTTAAGTTCAACTACTAGCTCCTATTACTGTTGACCATTGTTTCTTCTCGGAACCCGTCTTTCCCTGGGGTCTGTCTCCGGTCTCCCACCCACCATGGTTTTCCTCATCTCTCTCTTGGGCCCTTCCTCCTCAGGCTTCTTTCGAGGCCTCCTCTGCCCTACCTCGCCACGTGAGTATTCCTTGGGCTTTTCCCATTATACTCTCTTTCCTGCATGCTCTTCCCAGGCAATTTCATCCAGTCCCGTGGCATCAGTTACCCTGGATGTTTCTAAAAGCCACGCACATGCTTAGTATGCAAAGTTACTTTTCGTTTCTTAACATCACAGGTAATTTATAGAATTCCAAGACTGAGTTTCTAAGACCAACACCCTCTCTCCCCAACCCTGTACAGTGATGGAGTTCCAGGCCTGCCCTCTCTACCTCGGCCACCATCTCAGCACTTCACATTTTCTTCTTCTTCTTTGTTTGTTTGTTTTTTAAGATTTTATTTATTCATCTGGGGGTGGTGAGGGGAGAGCATGAGCTGGGAGAAGGAGCAGAGGAAGGGGAAGCAGCAGGCTCCCCACTGAGCACAGAGCCTGATATGGGGCTGGATCCTAGGACTCTAAGATCATGACCTGAGTCAAAGACACACATTTAACTGACTGACCCACCCAGGCACCCCCCGTATTCTTTTGTGGGAGGGAGGCAGGAATGCGGGGAGATTTGCCAGTATTCTCTCCTTTCCTGTCCTACTACCCTTTGTTGTTTTTACTCTTATCCTTTAAATCTTTTTTTGAGCCCTCTCATCCATACCCTCTCCAAAGAAAATATGTATTTTTATACTTGTTTAATTCTGTCTGTCTCCTCTAAATCTCTTAATTAGATTATGAGATCTATGAGGACAGGGATCATGCTGACCTACATTAAGCATGTTATCTGATACACAGGATATACTTTAATACTTTTGAAATTATAATCTTGTGTTATAGTTGAGCATATGACCAATATAGCAAGTCCTGGGACTCAGGATATAATCACTGATCTGTACCTTTTATTTTTTTTTAAAGATTTTATTTATTTATTTGACAGAGAGACCTCACAAGTAGACGGAGAGGCAGGCAGAGAGAGAGAGAGACAGAGAGGGAAGCAGGCCCCCTGCTGAGCAGAGAGCCCGATGCGGGACTCGATCCCAGGACCCTGAGATCATGACCTGAGCTGAAGGCAGCGACTTAACCCACTGAGCCACCCAGGCACCCGACCTGTACCTTTTAAAGGAGGAATGCTCATAAGAGGGGCTCCACAGGAAAACCCAGAGACCTCCAGACCAAACCGTTTGATTTCAGAAGTCTTGAGGATATTAAGAGGAACGGGCATTGAAATTTGTTTGTTTTTAATGTTCTCTTTAGGACTGTACCATATATACCACGTATGTGTATTTCAAGTGTATATATAGATAAACTTGATATCAACAATGAGTTACCAAAAGTCCCCAGGGTTGGTTTGTGTGCCACCTTTATGTCATCTTCTGGATCTGATTATTTTATTTTGTTTCTGTGCCTGGAAAGAGATGATTAGATCTTTAACAATTGTAGAGGGAATAACCCAACTTTAACAAATATTAAGGGATATCTGTTCTAGATATAGTACAGTGGAGCATACTATGGAGGAAAAAAAAAATTAGGCATGATCGCTGCCCAGAACCACATTGATCACTATCAAAAATGGGCCAGGAGAATGGATAGCAGGTTTATTTTTCTAAAAGGGAATATCACGGTCCCTGATTTGGAAAAATATTTTATGTTGTGCCCCACCCTTTGGAGAGTTGAATATCCACTAAAGAGCTAGAGGAAAACTGAAAATAGATTCTTCCTCTTAAGAGTTACTTTTTAGTACAGTTGAAGAGGAGAATTAAAGTGTTTTACATTCTTAAGAGGACTATACCTTATTCTCATATATGCATAAACTCAGTATCAACAAAGAGTTACATAACATTCACAGCATGGAGGTTGTGGTAGGCTTTAATTAATTCCTAGGTAAAATTAGTATGCATTACAGTTTAGAGAAACAAAACACACAAACCTGCTAATCAGAATGTTCAGCTAATAGAGCTGGGGCTTTTTTCATTAGTTGTATTGTCTCGAATTCCATCACTGTACCAGCTGGCTTCTTGTCAATTTATAGTTTGGACCTTTACATCAAACAGCAAAAAATTAATTACAGGAAAAGCAATCCCAATAGGAATTTTGTGCCTAGAGGTTTTACCCAATTAACCAGACATGAATGGTGCTGTTTACAGAGGAAATGGAAAGGAGAGAAGGAACTTGGTAGAATTTTCTGGAATCATTAATTAACTATAGCAATGTTAGTTACTTGCTTCCCTGTTTTGGTATTAAAGTTACTTATTATAATAATACATTATATGTTTATAAAAAATTTTTTAATTATAAAAATTTTTTAAAAATTACTTATTAGCCAGAGCTTTCTGTCTTCTTATTTCTGGAAGCATCCAGTTCTGTTATTATAGTGAATGCAGTGAATCATGGCATGAACTATGAATTTTCTTACAAAATATCCCAGGTGACAGCTCAAAAAAATTACTGTCTTCCCATCATTTTGAAATAAGTAACATTCTATGTATTACATCAGTGATCATAATCATATTTTAACAAGCAGAAATATCATCCTTTGATGGTTAGTGCCAGGTTACTTGTAATGCATATTTTTAACTTGGAAGTATTGTTCCCAGATGTCACAGTCTTTGCCTCCCTGTGCTAGAGTTAGTTTAAATGTGACTTTTCTAAGCTTCTTATCTGTTGAATAAACCAGCCCATGGTTTGAAAAATGCTTCCCTCCATTTAGGTTTTCACATCTTTTTCCCCTTTTTTATGTAGCTTAGAAACTCTTACCTGTGACCTATTCCTTTAGTTACTAACATTCTAATACAGTGAGTGGTTCTTACCCTTTTTAAGACTCAGGCTCCCAGAGAATGTGAAGGAAAACTCTCTCATGCCTCAGAAAAACACACAGGTGAACATGCATACAATGTTTCGCAATGAAATATCAGGAAATCACCAGCAATGCATGAGCTCCAAGTTAGAAATGCCTGTTGCATTCATTGAGGAAGATATACATATATTATGCGTGGATGTATACTCACATATACCTATAATTTAGAAATACATATACATATATTTATTTTGTTAAATTAAAATACTCATTTGTATTATGTGTTTCTTATTCTGGCAAGTTATCTGTACTAAAACAAATCGATTACCTTTTTGACCATCACCTGAATAAATTTAGATTTCGTATCCATCTTTATAGAACAGCCCTTAGTTATAAGCTTATTTGGGTGGCCATATTTCACTGTACTGTCTCAAGTGCTGCCACATTCCTAAGTAATTTGTGGACCATAGCTGAGAAGAACATTCTTAACTTGTTTTAATGATAGTATTTTTCTTCATTAGGTTTGTGAGCTGTGAGCTGATGTAAGATACTAACAGGCATTTTCCAGTTTTCTCTGTTCAGTCTGAGAATGGTTCACTATTATTCCAAGGTCACTTTGAAAGTCTTTCTGTGATTTGCTTCCATTTATTTTATGCTTGTGTTTACAGTTTTGAACCAAATATGAAATTTAATGTTGCGTTTGTCTACATTAAACTTAATTTGCCCCTTGTCAGCTCATTTACAACAGAGATAACATTCAAAGGCCACCCTGTACAATGTTTTCTCTGCGATCACTAATGTAATTTTTCTATCTATTTCTTTGTTGTATGCAACTTCTATTTCTTTCAGTTTAAACAAAGCTTCTCCAGGAAAAGATTTTCAGAAAATCTAAATTAGTCTCTAATAGAGATTAATAAATGATTCTCTAATAGAATAGGGTCTTCATCATATCTTGAATTTTTTTAAAATAGCTCTTTTTTCTAACTTAGAAATTCAATTGCATATTCCATAATATATAAATGTGCTTATTGGAATGTTTTTTAAAGTAGTGACTTTATACTCATCAACGATAAATGAGGTGAAAGTTAAAATACATTAAAAAATCCTAAATTGTATTATGACACCAAACATTTGTCGTGCTTTCATCTTTGTCTTTTATTTTTCCAAGTATTTAATTTGATCTCATGTAATAAGTGTTTTTATTAATTGTTGCTAATTTTTAGATATGCTATTAAAAAGATAAATGTTTAAAATGGACTAGTGTTGGAATGCAATAAAATGAAACCTTTAAATGATGAAAAATGCTCTTAAAGTAGCATATTAAACATATGCATTAAGGAATATAATTTTGTATGAGTGTTGAGCATTATGTCCAGTGAGAATTTGTTAACTTGTGCCTATGTCTTCAAATGATTAGTAATGTTCAAAACGGAAAATGCTTTCTCTGAGAATCATATCTGCTTACCTTCTCAGCAGCTATTCTGCATATTCTTTTCTTAGGGTAATATTAGACAAAAAAAAAAAAAATCCAGAGGTGGATTTGTAAGATTGCTCATGTTTTATTGTACTAAAATAGTAGAAGAAGCAAAAATGACTAACATGAGGAAAATGGTTAAATATAATTGCGTTGTATGCACATAAGGAAGTACCATCATGGAGAGATATATATACTTATTGACATGGAAAATGCTTACATTAAAATTCAAAATAGCATATAACTCTGTTTTCATTCAAAACAAGTTATAGGTAGACAGGATAGATAGATGGGTAGATGGATATATATGGATCTAGAGATACAGGCATATAGTCATAGATATAGATATAAATGAAAATAAATAAAATATTTACCAAAAGAAAAACAGTGATGTCTTAGTCCACTTTGGCCGCAATAACAAAATACCATGGATCTGGGAGCTTATAATAAGCAACAGAAATTTATTTCTCATGCTTTCTGGATTTGGGAAGTCTGAGGATTAGGATTGCAACATAGGAATTTTGGGGGAATAGTAACAGTCATACCATAGCAAGTGGTTATTTTTTAAGATTTAGATTCTGTGTGTGTGTGTGTGTGTGTGTTTAAAAAAACTAATGTGAGTGTGTTACTTACATAATAAAATAAAAGAAAATATACTAAAATAGTAGTAACTAATATTTGTCACTTACTATGTGTCTTGTACTCTTATAAATAATTTGCATATCTTAACATCATTGTAATGGTGCTACTCCTAAATTCTTATTTATGTTATAGATTATAAGGATATGAATTTTCATGCTAGAATGTTAGAAATAAATGCTAATGTGATTTCACATTGTATCTGCTTTCAAATGGAATTCAAGAATCTTTAAGGCTATATCCATTGTGTGTGTCTGTGTGTGTGTGTGTTTCTGGAGAGCAGGATTTAGCTTTTAATCAGATTATGAGATGGGTACATACCATCCTTAGTAGTTTTGGTTAAACTCACCATTCTACTCTGATACTGATAAAAACTATACTTCCAAGGAGGAATATAAGAGAGAAATTAAACCATATAGTGGAGAATTTGTATTTTCACCTTCTTAGTCTACCGGAGACAGTTAGAAAGGATAGCAAGCAACAGAGGCTGTAACCTGAGGTCACATTTTCAAAAAGGGTGGGGAGAAATCAGGAGATGGAGAACCTCAACTGTCATTAGTGTTTCAGCCAAAGAAGAACTCTGGTTTTAGAAGGTTCCTAAAATGTTCGTTTTAGGTAGACTATAATCAGCTGTATACTATATATACCCTAAGTATATATAGTATATGTGATAATAAATATACCATATAAATATATATGCTACATATAATGTATGTAAATATATATACTATTAATATATATACACCATAAATAACCCATGAGAACTTGTTCAGAGGTTTTGCAAGGTGAACATGTAGGAATAAGGAAGAAAGAGACCGGAGAGGGGATTCCTAACATCGCAATTTGATTTGCCCCATCCTTGTGGCAAAATTATTTTCACATCCAATTCTGCCTTTTAAAAATCTAAAATAGAAGATAACTCAAAGGTCATTCACACTGGGCTTAGGGAAATTGGTTTGTATTATTAAATATATGAATAAATGCATCCTTGTACAACTTCATACTTAAAGGAATAAGGTTGGACCATGAAAACTGAATCAAAAGGAGCCAACTGACTAGTTGCCTGTTGAATTCATCCTGTTTGCTTGTATGCCTACTACAGAGTAGGGCTGGTCAGGCTTTATTATAGCTCTCATCTATTGCCCTTTATGTAATTCTTTCCTGAAAAACATCTGTAATAAGTGGACATGTGTAACATAAAAGCTTCTGTACATTGAAAGTTGATAGCTGACAGACCCTGTGCCCGGTGCCTCACTTAGCATGTTTGAATCTTTTTTTTTTAAGATTTTATTTATTAATTTGAGAGAGAATGAGTGAGAGAAAGCATGAGAGAGGAGAAGGTCAGAGGGAGAAGCAGACTCCCCAAGGAGCTGGGAGCCTAATGCGGGACTCGATCCTGGAAGTCCGGGATCATGACCTGAGCCGAAGGCAGTCGCTCAACCAACTGAGCCACCCAGGCGCCCAGCATGTTTGAATCTTAAAAGAACTTTTATGAAACATATTATCCTATTTTACAGACAAGTAAACTGAGCACTGGAGAAATTAAATTGCCTAAATTCACTCATAACTGGCTTACTCAGATAAAACCCGAGTCTCACTGTGTCCATGGGCATCATGTTACATAACTGTCTTTTCCTTAGACATATTAGACATAGAAAGAACGTTCAAATCTCTACTCTGTTCTCCTTCAGAGAGTGGCCTTTGGTAATCCTGCTTTCATTCAGTATAGGGAGGTTGAAGAAAATGTAGATTACTGCCTGGGACTTCCCCCAAAGGTGATGAACATTTTTAAGAAGCTTCCTTGGAATCTATATGTTTTCTCTGGAGCATTTCATAGATTGAAAAGCACTCCTCTACAGTATTTCATTCCTATACCAAATTGGTGGTAAGGTAGCAAGGTCTGAGTTTTTGGTTTGTGTGTGTGTGTGTTTGTTTGTAGCATTTGTCACCGACCATCCCTTTTGAAACTCTTCTTAGTCTTTGATACATTTTTTCTTGATGTCCCTCTTACTTTGCTAACCATTGTTCCATGGTCTTTTCTAATTAATCTTCTGCCTGCAGTTCCTCGGGATGCTGTTCGTAAGACTTTGTCCTTTTGTGGATGTAACTACTGTTTCTTACTGAGGCCTTAACAAATTACTCTTGGTCCTCACCCCCAGTTCTCTCCTAAATTTCAGTCCCTTATGTTTATCAGTGTTACTGTATATCCATGAATGCCTGTGTATTCTTCAGGTCTTAAATTTCGCATGCCAGAAAACTCATTATCTCCCTCCCACACACTTCCTCTGTCACCATTGTTCACTAGTGTGGTTTGTGTGGCACTACTCAGTCACCTGAGCTTGAAACTTCAAAACTGCACTCAGAGTTTCCGTTTTTTACAACCTACATTCATCAGGCAGCATCAAATTCTGTTATTATCCTCCTCAGAAATGTCATTTGTTGTTTGTTTGTTTGTTTGTTTGCTTCATTTTGTTTGAGTATAGTTGACGTGCTGTGTTACATTAGTTTCAGGTGTTCAACATAGTGATTGACAAACGTATACATTATGCCCCACTCACCACAAGCTTGGCTACCGTCTGGTACCGTGCAACACTATTACAGTATCATTGACTTTGTTCCTTATGCTGTGCCTTTTATTCCTGTGATTTATTCGTTTTATAACTGGAAGCCTGTATCTCCCATTCCCTTCACCTATCTTGCTCATCCTGCCATAGCAACCATCAGCTTGTTCTCTGTATTTCTGATTCTGCTTTCTGTTGCTTATCTTTTTTTACATTCCACATATGAGTGAAATCCTATCGTATGTGTCTTTCTCATTTGGACTTGTTTTACTTAGCATAATACCCCCTAGGTCCATCCATGTTTTTGCAGATGATACAACCTCGTCCTTTTTAATGACTGTGTAATATATATATACAGACACACACACACGCGTACACACATACATACATACACCACATCTTCGTTATCTGTTCATCCATCAGTAGACACTTAGGTTGCTTCCTTATCTTGGCTATTACAAATAATGCTGCAGTAAACATTGGGGTGCACATATCTTTTGGAATTAGTGTTTTTGTTTTCTTTGAATAAATACCCAATAGTGGAATTATTGGATCATATAGTAATTCTGCTTTTAATTTTTTGAGGAACCTCCATAGTGTTCTTCACAGTGACTGTATCAATTTATATTCCCACCAGCAGTATAGAAGCAATGCCTTTTGAATCATTCTTTTCCTCATTCTCACTGCATCTTACCTTATATACTTTGGATTCTGTGATAGCTGTTCTACTGTTTAGCTATCCCCAATACTCTGTGTCTTTTTTTTTCACACTGTAGAGGTAGTTTAATAATAAATGCATTTGAACTTCTCATCCCCCTACTTAGAAAATAACCTTTAGCTCCCTACTGCCTGCAATGTAATTACACTTCTAATTTTATGAGGCCTATCCTAATCTAACCTCATCTTGTCTGTCCCTCCTCTTCCCCTCACCGCTAACTCTATTTTATGGCTAAACCAAAGTCCTAACTACATCTCACGTCCTCACTCCAATCCATCTGTACATGTCATTCCATTAGCTTGGAGTCTCTGTCCATGTACGAGAGGTTGGTCATTCTTGGCACCGTATTTCCATGGTATTTATTTCTGACAATATGATGGAGATCTAACCGTCAGCGTACTAAAACCACACTGTCTGCATTCAAAGATCTCAGTACTTAATAAATGTCTGTGGCTCAGCTTCCTTACTTATAAACTTGGGATAATAATGGTGCCTTCTCTAGTGTTGTTGAAGATGGAAAGAATTAATTCATGTGCAGTACATGTGCCCAGCACATAATAAACAGACATGAAGCATATGCTGTCGCCTCTGCTGTGGTAATCAGGATGACAGTGGTCGAACAGTCTCCCCCAGAAAGCTGAAGGGGTTGCTTGGTAATACCGTAGTCAACCCAGAGTTGACGGCCATCCCAGAACAACAGTATCATGCTTATAGAAAGCCTGGCTTTAGCTGTAGGCTACTATACTTTAGCCAACTTAAGTCATTTCTAGTCTTTCTAAAGTTCTCCACTAGTTGAAATTTCACTGGTGCTTAGACAAATGGTTTTCCTCAGGTAGGCAGTCCCTTTCTCTGTGCTCCCCTGCAATTCCAAAGGTGCCTGGGTTTGCCAGTTGAACGGATGTTAGAGTGGGCTGTGCCTTGGCTACACCATGACAGGCTCCAGACCTAAGCAGAGCTCCGAAGTATGGCAGTGGGAAATTCCCAGTGTCCCTTGAAGCATCCTAAAGTAACTGTAGGCCCAGAGAGTCAGAAATCTGGTTCCCTCTTCTGTCACATCACAGGTAAAATTGTAAGGGATATTATGTTGACAAATACCAGAATTTAGCAAAATGTTTGTAGATGCTTGATTCTTAGGGAGCTGCTGCAGACGTATTTGTTCAGATGCTATTTTTACTTTGATGGCTGTGGTCCCAAAAAGTTAAATGCAAATTCCAATGTTTCTTAGCAGAGTTTGCTGTTTAAAGCAGTGCTACAATAAATCATTTTAAATTACATGCTAGTGTGCTAGTTTTTATTTATTAAAATATTAATATATTAGTTTTTTGAATGTAGGACATTCCTGTTTTGGCTATAATACTTTCTGACACAAAGGAGAAGTTCATGACTTAGAAAATTGTAACATCAAAGTGGCAAATGAAAGTAAATTTTAGAAAGCTGTATTTAATTTTTAAGAGGAAAACAAGAAACTGTAAAGTAGAAATCCACCTTGGGGAAAACAATAGAGCCAATCTATTAGACAACCAATATCTAAATTTAATTTTGAGAATGAAAAATATTTATGTGTTACTATTTTATTTTGTTTTTCCAGTGTATGGAGTTTCTGGTTCTCATCATTACAATGCTAAACAGTATTTAACAATATTTAATTGATAAACATCAGTACAATGATAAACAATGATAAACAATATTCCATTATATGGAGTTTCTGGTTCTCATCATTACAATGATAAACAATATGGTTCCAAATCAGATGGCCTAGCTGAACCCATATATGTGCACATGCATGCAGACACATTTGAAATTAAAGATGACGCAGCTAATAGAAACATGAAGATCCGAGAAAGAAATAAGGAAAATGAATAAGAGTGATGACTTGGGTTTCTATGGCATCTGAAGTTTAAAACATACCTGCCTAATGTGTGGATGAGGTAGAAGGAACCTCATTAAAATCTTTGGATTTTAATCAAAAGAACTAAATTTTAATGGTTACTTTTGCATTTATTATCTGTGTGAGCTTGGGCAAAACTGTCCACAGCTTTGGATTTCTCCTCTGCAAGATGAATATAATGAAGAGGCCCACGGAGGATCAAAACACAATGTACATTCAAAGCCTTGGGTAATTGTAAAGCATTGTACAGATTACAGAAATGATGGAAAGAGAGATTTTGGAAATTAATCAGAGATATTAGAGATTGTTTCAGAGATGACATAAGTATGATAGAGGTAAGTGTTCTCAGTTTTCGGAAAAAGAGGCATATATCAAGGGCTGTATGGCTAGAATCCTGAGTCCAGATGTGGTCAGTCCTCTCTATGCTACACTGTGCTGTTATTGAACCATTGCTGTAAATCATTCACAGGACACAGCTGTGGTAAATTATAACCTAAACTGATTTTAAGGACTTTAAGACATATAATTATTGAGTCACCTTAGCAAGAAATGCTAATATTACTGGGTGAGGTTTATATTTGTTTTTTGTGTTTTTTTTTAAAAACAGGTAATGAGTTTGGGCATCCTGAATGGTTGGACTTCCCAAGGAAAGGAAATAATGAGAGTTATCATTATGCCAGAAGGCAGTTTCATTTAACTGACGATGACCTCCTTCGCTATAAGTTCCTAAATAACTTTGACAGGGATATGAATAAATTGGAAGAAAGATGTGGTTGGCTTTCAGCTCCACAGGTAAGCTCTTTATTCTAAATGTTATGTTTTAGTCTCCAATGTTGTACATGCTTGGAATGGCAATCGATTTAAATCCATATGCGGATCTTTTAAAAACCACTTTATTATTCAGTGTGTAGTGCCCTGGAACATACTTCGGGTTGTCAAAACATGTCACTGAAGTCTCTCCAATAGATAATGAAAATCTTAAACACAATGCCCTGCTTACTTTCCTGTTTAGTTTGTTGTTGGTTAAATTCAGTAATTTTTATTTCAATTGGCTAAAATAAATGACAAAAGCTCCGCATGGAGTCCATTTTGGAAATTGCTGTGGAAACATCTTAATTGTTTTGACTGTTTTCTTTATATAAATAATTTTGCTGTCATAAAGAGACTACTTTGACAACATGTAGATCTCTTTATTCCTTTTTTTTCTCCCTTCCTTTACTGGTCTCTAACTTGTCATCTCAATAGATGCCATTATACCTGCATGCTGTTTTGTATTTTTCATGAGTCTGACTCTCCTCTGGAATTAAAGTCTCAGTTTTCAATAAGTTTTAGAAAATGTAATTAACAGGTGCAAATTTTATACAGGCTTTTTCCCCTTACAAAAATTAGCATATAGTATGTGTTACTTCTAATCCATTTACTTTTTACTGGCACTATTTGAAATTACTGTTGATGTTTTTTGACTTTGGTGTCTATGACTTTTTTTTTTTTTTGTAAAGATTGAACAAAGGTACTTATATATTCACCAAGATTGGCTACATGACATGAATGCCCTAATCATGTTTATTAGTAATGCAGTTTCCAGAAGAGAGAGCAAAATGATGCTCCTTTTCAGCAGGAACAATGTTGAATACCAAAAGGCATGCTGTTTACTCTGGAGCCTTGTTCACATGGCTAAGTTACCAAGAGTAGTGCTGCTGATATGCAGGGAAATCAGCCCTTTCAAAATGGGAGCTGCCGGAGGGGGGTGTTGAAAAAGCGAAGGCTTCTCGCTGCCTACTGTAAAACATGGTGTATAAAATGGGAGACTTGGTAAATATAATTTCTTTTCAGACTTTCTATTTTATTAGAAAAAAGATAAATTGTAAAGAACATTAGGTTGCCATTGAATCTGACAAAGGTGTGCAATAATGTAAAGTTTTTAAGGTAACTACAACTTCAGAAATCCCAGTACAATAACAATGTTACATTTTATTTTAAAATGTAATTTTATATACCTTACCTCATTAATCTGGGGACTAAAAGTCTTAAAGAAAATTCACTTGGAAGTATCCAGTATGCACACACACACACACACACACACTTTATAGGTGACATAAGTACTTAAAACCTAAGCCACAGTGCTGATCCTCTGTGCTTTATTTGAAGTTGTCAGTGACTACTGAGATTTTTATACTCTTTAAGCCGTTTTTGTGACTTTTGTTAGTGCAGAGTTTGATGCATGGCAAAATTGCAAGACATTCAAAAAATCCAATACGTTTTCGTTTGTTGGCTTAATGACTAAGAAGTCTATTAATAAAGACAAAACCAACTTTTTAATAAATAATTTGCTTCTATCAGCACCCACAATGTAATAATGGAATATATGTGTTAATTCTTGCAGGCCTATGTGAGTGAAAAGCATGAAGCCAATAAGATCATTGCTTTTGAGAGAGCAGGTCTTCTTTTTATTTTCAACTTTCATCCAAGCAAGAGCTACACTGATTACCGAGTTGGAACAACACTGCCAGGAAAATATCCTTTTTGTTGCTGGTGAATGTATCTGTCTGCATTCAATTATTTATTACATCATAGAGAATAAGAAAGACTAATGCAGATCTTGGTGACAGTAGCTCTCAGTTACTCTTTTGAAAAATGAGGGACTTGAAAGAGTGATTGGCAAATCTTTGCTCTGCTTGGTTATTCTGAATGAATCCTCAGCTCATTCTGGTTCTGAAATAATTCTGAACATTTTTACATGATATTTTGATCCAATATGCAATTCAGGAAATGATTATAGTTTTCCTTTATGAAAATATTTTGTAAGTTACCTTTAAAAATTGTCTCTTTTCCCTTTATCCACTGAGAGAGCAGACAATAGCTATAAAGATAGCTTCCTTCCCTTTTCTCTGTCCTGCCTCCGCAAATGCAGGACATAGCTCACTTCAGAAAGCTTAAACTGGTAAGGAATCAGGGCTTTAGGAGTGTGAGCAAAAGAAATGATAGGGAGAATGTTTTCGATATTCTGCATATTCATTTACTCATTCATTTATTTGTTTCACAGATATTTGCTGAGCACCTACTCACTGAACACCAGTGTGCCAGCCCTCTGCTTGGTGCTGTAAATACAGGAATTCTCCTGACAGATGTAGTCACTGCCTTTATGGAGCTTTTAAACTAGTGAAAAAGAAAAACATTAGTAATTGTAAGTTTCATCATTGTTGCAAAAGGAAAAGTACAGGGTATTTTAGGAAGATTATGACTTACCAGATCCATGAAAAAAAAAAAAAAAAAAGAAATGACAGATTCAAGACCTAGCAACAACCTAACACAAACTTTTAAACAGACCACCGAAATAATGTTCTTCTCCCCTGAAGCCCTCACAGTGATCAGTATCTGCCACCCTGAACATTGCCCGATGCCAAGGGGAAGGCTGAGGCATCAGGGTATCTCTAGCTATAGTAAAGGAAACCTCCTGTTCAGCTCAATCAGATGGTAAAGAAGATGTATTTTGCCACACAATCAAAAGTCCTGAGGTAGGGTGACCCCAGGACCCATGACAGTATCATCAAGTTTCCTGGTTCGTTCTGTCTTTCTGCTTTCAACCCTCCAGGTGCACCCACGCCCAAAGGATGGCACTGCTATAGTCACAAGACAACAGCCATGGTTCCAAATGTAACACAAGAAAAGCCAAATTGACCTTTTTTTTTCTCTTTTTAAGAATGAGGTCACTTTAGCAAATTTTCTTTCATCTTCTGTTGACCAGAATTCAGTCACACATCCCCAAAGAAATTTCTAGGAAGGAGGAGTGTATTGCCATGACTGGTTGAATCGAAGGAATTACCCTGGAGTTTCTAGGAAGTGGAAAGTGGACTCAGGAAGTAGACTCCTGGGGAAGTGGTTACCCAGACAGTCTCTCTAAGAGTAAAGAAGAAAGGGCCAGTGCTGTCCAGTGAAGTAGCCTGAGGCACCCACCAGTCCCCTGTGCTACTCAGTGAGTGTGGTGAGAGGTGGTTCCCTCCCCTCTTCCTGCCCAGCAGATCACAGTTCCACATGCCACCGGGGCATTTAGGAGAGATGGCTGCAGCTGTGACTCATGGTCCCAGTGTGCCCCTGTCGTTGACAGGGAGAATGCTCCTTCAGTGTGAAGGGATTGCCTGCACCGAAGAGCTGCACTGTTTGGGGAAGCAAATGTACTCACCATTTTTATAAAGAAATAGAAATAAATGCTAGATGTGTAGCAACTCATACATGACCCTTCCCAGCTCCAAACTGCTAAACTAATGCCCCTAGACTCCCTCCTCACATACCTGAAAATGTAATCAACATGCAATCAATATATACTTTTTTTTATAATCAAACCAAAATACATTTTTAGTACTTGGGGACTACTGCAGTTCTTTGTTAAGCACTATCCTTGACGCTAAGTTGGTAGGAGAGAAGAGATATATAAAACCAAACTAGGATGCAAGTCATAATGCAGTAAATGAGAAGGGGACAGGAATGGACAGACATGGAAGAAAGGAGATAAGTAAAAGCAAGAAAGAAGAAAGAGAAACTGATGGATAGAGTGACTGACTTAAAGAAAAGACTCTAAGCCTGGACCTTGACAAGTGGATAAAATTATAGTAGAAAAATTGAGGAACGCCATCTCAGCTATTGGAGAGTATAGAACATTCTTACATAATGAATAGCACAATGTATTAATTGGAGAATGATGACCCTAAAAAGGAATAAGAGATAAAGCTGAAAAGACAGATCAAGATCACATAATAGAAGATTTCAATGCTATATTAATTAGTTTAGACTTTTTTCCATAGTTCTTATATTGAGTCACTGAAGGTTTCTAAGTTAAGGAGCTACCTGATAAGAATGTGTGCTTTAGGAAGAGTTCTCATGGACCCATGGAGAGCTTTCTTGAAGAAGGAGATTGGAAGTATAGATATTAATTATGAGAAATTACAGTATATGTAAAAGCTAATTAGGGCTTGAGCTAAAGGGATGACAATAGGCTAGAAAGAACATTTTCTTAGAGTGAAAGAACTCAGCAATTGTTTGAACTTGGGATAGAGAAGAGAAAATACAAGTTTTCATTCTGAGCAAGGGGAAG
The DNA here is from genome assembly GCF_020171115.1 of Neogale vison. NCBI lineage: Eukaryota > Metazoa > Chordata > Mammalia > Carnivora > Mustelidae > Neogale > Neogale vison. The sequence continues at coordinate 34,395,440 of NC_058096.1, read as the reverse complement.
AATGTTAGTGATGTTATTACTTAGGATACCAAAGCAAGAAAGCAAGGAGGAGTAGAGTAGTAACAGTTGGGGAAATAGAAAATACAAGTTTAGGGGCAGCTGGGTGGCTCACTTCTTAGAGCATGTGACTCTTGATCTCAGAGTTGTGAGTTCAAGCCCCATGTTGGGTGTAGAATTTACTTAAAAATAAATAAATAAATACACACACACACACACACACACATATTAAAATATGTTTTATTTAGGATTTTGATAAATGTAAATACATAGAATTTCAATTGTGATGTTTACAATAAAAACCTTGACTCAAGCTACATTGATCTCCTGTGTAACGATGTGATCTCTGTAACTTTAACAAATATTATTAAGTGATAACATAAATAATAGCATATTTAATGAAGTAGAATCTACCCAAAAGTTAATTTTATTTAGTGACATAATATTACACTGTACATGGAAGTCTAGTTTGGTATTTTGTGTGTTTTGTTTTGTTTTCCTAAAGTGATCTCTACACTAAACACAGGGCTTGAACCCATGATTCTGAGATCAAGAGTCAGATGCTCTAACAGTTGAGCCAGCCAGGTACCCGTCTAGTTGGGTTTTGATAAAAACCTTGACACAAATTGAGCCTCCTGAAATTTGGTGGTTTACTAGGTATTTATCAGTATCTGAAATTCTCTATAAATCTGAAATTTATGCAGAAATTCTCTATAGTAAACACTGAATGCTTTACGTTAGTGACCCTTTCAGAAACTGTACTCACTGAAAGCTCTAATGATGTAGACACCTGGGAAAATTGGGTCGTATCTTCATATAAGTGAAACTTGAGCCTTGATCATCTCCTGGATCTCTAGGGAAACCTCAAAGAAAATATTCTTGGTTCTTTTCCTACAGACTTGTTTTCTACAGGTTTGTGCCCACTTAGATCTTATTTACTCTTGCCACCTCTCTCGTTCTTGTCTGTCAGTAAGCTTTAACCAATTCCCATAAGTTACTGCTTTCTTTAAGGACATTTACAATTTAATAGTGATCTTCTTGAAACTGAAGAAATATGCAAGACCTCATAGACTGGTTATCTAATGTAATAATATTTTTATAACAAAGACTTTTTTGTTGTTGTTGTTTTGGAGGGGAAAGTAGCAGGAGAGGATCACCAACATACCTTAAACCACACCTAATTAGCTACAGGTTCATAACGCCAGCTTTCACTCCAATATTGATCTTAAAACCTTCTGGATTTTGTGATGTTCTATACTCTAGTGACCCAGTTCAGTGCAGAAATACCATTTATCAGTTCCTCCACACATCATAGCTAACCATCAATAGAGCACATTCCAGTCCTAGGAAACTCACTATGTCACAAGGTAAGGAATTCAGGGTTTTTCGTTTTTTTAATATTGCCTTAAACATATGAAAATAAATACATTAATTCTGTACTCTGTCCCCAAGAGCTGTTCTGCAAGCTGCCACTCAAGTCAGAGGGCCCTTAACATGCTCCTCACAGTACCTACTGCTTTCAAGACTTCCCTCTTGCAGACCAGATGCCTCTGGTTTCTTCACTAGATTCCCAAGATACTTTCCAGATCTCTTACTATCGCATCTCCCTCATCAAAATACACATGGCATGGTGTACATCCCTCTGATGGCATGTCTCCAGAACTAACAGCACAGTATTCCAGATAGAGTCTGGCAAGTATGACGTAGAGTACCCCATTACCTCCCTTTATCTTGATACTTCTCTCTTGTTAATATAATCTAAGGGAAACTAGCTTTCCTGACAGTCATCACATTTTCTATTCATATTACATTTGCAACCAAATAAAAATCTTCAGTTTTTTGGGAATGTGTAATAGTATGATGTCATAGCTCCCTTAGTCTGTCTTTTTTTTTTTTTTAAAGATTTTATTTATTTATTTTTTTAGAGAGAGAGTAAGCACAAGCAAGGGGAGCGGCAGGCAGAGCGAGAGAGAGAAGCAGACTCCTGCATGAAAATGTATATATATATTGCTTTTTGCCTCTCAACTGTTAATGAGGAAGACAACAGCTCTCTGTTATTATTATGATTGTACCATCTTCCATAAGCAGCAGATACACCTATGATATCTTTTGGCTCTTAGTGTTCCAAGCTTAGCTTTAAGAGTTCTTTTTATTATCCTTAGCGTTTTACAAGTCTCATTTCTTTTTGGTCTTTCATCTTTCCGACTTTATTCTTATACCTTTACACGACATTGTAGCTTGGCATTATAGAACCATTTCAGATAGGGAAAGTACAAAAAATTAGGATTTCTGTGCTGTATTTTCTGACTTTGCTGAAGTGTTCTGTGCCATTGGTATTTCCAACTACTAAGCCAGTGAATTGAATACAGATTTTCACTGTGAAGAATCCACAGTGGCAAGATTGGATATATTAATCAAGTCAAGAAATTCATCAAATTTTTAATTCCCTGGAAAGCAGGATTTGGTGCCAGAACAAATTTAAAGTTTCTGAAGAAGTCATTTGAACTTCTCCTGTCACTATGAAATATAAGCCCGCGAACAGGTAACATGTCTGCATTCTTGAGCTGTTCCATTTTTTGAACCCATATATCCTGTATATCAAATAGCAAGACATCGACTTTCACTCAAATCTGTGGAGAATACGTAGTGACTCTTCCCAAGAAACTTTTGTAAGGTGAACTATTTTGGGGATAATGCCAGGCTAAGTAGAAGAAACACTTTAAGGATGCTTTTAACTATCACTTCAAAATAAGATGATAGATTTTGGAAAGCCAGAAGAGAAGTCCGATTCGTATCACTAAGGTTTTGGAATGTGGTCTTAATGGTGACTGCTAAAAGACATAGTATTATTTCTGCCATAAGAATCTGCAGCCGTATTCTAGAAAATTAAACACACACACACACACACACACACACACACACATACACCCACACACAGCAAAAACCCTTTGCTTATATACTGTCTCATGTTGGTCTTTTTAGCTGCTGATCTTCAACTTAAACACCAACGTTCTCTAATTAGTAAATAGCAATGTGGGTGATGCAGAACTCAGATCTAAACCTACAGACAAGTAGACAGGTCATACATTTCATACCTAGGAAGAAAAACACACTCTCTTAATGTGTTATATTTGCCTATAATTTCATACTGTTTGGCCATAGAAAAAGAAAGAAAAAAACATAATGCCCTTTATATTATCTGAATCATTACTTTCTTTCTTCCATTGTATTTCTTCACTTAGAACGATTACCAAATCAGCCTTGAATCAAAAGGAAAACTGCTAAGCCCCCAAGGACAAAACCATTCCTTCTAATCCATTTTGAAGAATAAATGATGATACCACATTTTGAGTAGTGCCAAGGAAAGTGGGTGTTAGGGCACCTCTTTTTGAGGACCTTCTGTTTTCGGGCCATTTTAAATAAGTATCTAGTTTCATATTCCCAGCGGCCATGTAAGGTAGGTTGTGTTAGCCTCATGGGACAGATCAGTAAACCAAGGCCTTCATGTCACTACCTAACTTCCTCCAGCTCACAGCTGCAGAGGCTGAGCAAGGTACTGCAAAGCTCCTGCTCTTTGTCCTCTACCAGAGTGCCGTCTCTGCTCATGGCTGCCTCTGTGTGGTTGGTGGTAATTGCTGATGATGACATTTCTGTTACACACAGAAAAACTTAATGTGTAGTTCGGGGCAGTAGGTAGCATGGGAAAAGGAATTGTAAGTTCTGTATAGCAAATACACAAATTCATGGCACAGGCGAGCTTCTCTCTCTTCAACTAACTGCCTTCACGCCTCATTCGTAAGTTGTGTGTCTTGGTGTGTGCGGGTTCATACTGTTCTGAGAGTGTAAACAACACTAAAATCAAATGTTTCTTAAATTATTTGTCACCATGCTGAGATGGGGGCGGAAATAATAGTGTAACAGCAGCCCCCTTTCCAAATGGTGTTTCAAACTGTTACAATACTGAAATGTTAAGAGGAGAGTGATCATAAAGGATGGCTTGTGAAAACTACGTGAATCCCAGCCAAAAAATATTTAAAGCTAAGGGAACAGATGAGTAAATAGTTGAATTTGACCTGAGATCTTTGAAATATTTTCATTAAACTGCCGCAAGATGTACTTTTTAAAATGTAAATTCAGACTCTGACATTTGCAACCTGTACACAGAGTTTCTAATGAGCAAATAAGGTCACTTGGATGATTCACTGGAGTCTGATTGCTGAAGGCAGAGATGTTGCTGTGAGTTGCTTAGTTTACAGAAGCCTTTGAAGCATGGTTATGTAACACTCTGTGTTTATTAGAATCTATGCTTTATGCAACAAATAAAAACAAAGGGCTTAATTTAAACGCCACGTTCCATCAAGAGTTTATATATAAAGGTTGATTTCTGGACCATCTCAACTTTCTAGTTTTCCAGGTTATATTTTGGTTAAAAAAAAAAAAGCTTAAAAAAATACAAGGTTTTCTTGTAGAACATCTACAACAATCACTTTGAACAGATGCAAGCATGTTTCTTTTCCTTGTGTGTGTATGTGGTCTTTTACTCTATGCTACAATTTAATGATGCTATTCTTTATGTCAAAGAGATGACCCTACTAACAATTTCATATTTAATATAGGTCCTACTTTTGTTTTTATAGTTTCAAAATAGATGTGCATTTATTGCTAGGTTAGCCCTCTTTAGTTTCTAGATGACAGTAATACTTTTAAACATTACCTAGAGGTCTTTTTTATCATTTTTTATTGTTAAACATTGTCCAACAATTCCTATGATTTAATGATAATAACAGATGGGTATCCCCCCCTCCACTGGCAATAAAGAGCCTATGATTTAGCATCATTTTTCTACCCAGGAATTTAAGATGAATCACAAAGTAAGAAAAACATTTTGCATGATTAAAATATTGCAACTGCTATAACAGTTTTAGATTGGCTTAATATATATTCATAAGATTATAGGTGGTAATGAATAATGAGCAGGCCCTTAAAACACAAATGGTTTTAGGTGGGTTCTTTTTTCTTTACTTTTTTTTCTTTTTCTTTTTTATTCGTTTTCTTTTTTTTTTTCTTTTCTTTTTTTTTTTCTTAAATATAGGAGTACTATTTCAGGGTCTCAGTATTCTGAGATTTTCAATAGCATTTCTGGGTTTTTTTTTGCTTCATAGCTCGGTTGTGTGGTAATGGTCTCCTAGGCTCCAGAAATTCATCTAACAATAGCTCTTTCAAGATTTCTGTCCCCCATTTCTTGACCTTCTTTGAGAAAAGAGAAATCAGAAACATTACTGTAACCGTTAAAAACAATATACACTTACGTAACAGTTGCTTTGCTAATAAGGAGGAAAATATTTGTGCCCAGGTTGATTATTTGTACCAGTCTGTAAAAAGAGGTACTGGTATGTGGAAATTGACTCTGAGGTATGCGTAAGACTTAGAGTCTACCTGCACATTAGCAATTATATGTTTAGTTACCACACATAAAGCTAAGTTTCTGTTGGATGGATGGTGATGAGTAGAAGGATGGGCGGTCGGAAGTGGATGGATGGCTGAGTGGATGGGCAGTCGGAAGTGGATGGGTGGATGGGTGGCTGAGGATAGATGAATGGATGAACACACGGATGGATGGATGAGGTGGATAGATAGAGGATACAGCTACCTAATGGGAACAGAACACCTGGAGTTGTTTAAAATTAAATAATTGAAGTACAAAGATTACTAGAATTTATTGTCTTTCCCTTCAAGTAGATATTTAATTAAATGGTAGAAAGGAGAAATTGATAAAATACTCTCAATAAGATGCATTGTGATTTTGTACAACTCAAAATTAATACAATAAAATACATTGTCAGAATACTTGATGAACAGACTTTAATAAGAAGATCTATCATCCATTAGAAACTTATCATATGCCTGGCAGTCTGCAAGCACTTTGCACTTATTGTCTCATTTAGTAAACTTTTTCCTTTCCTAGCAAACAGTATTGTGTATATGGAAGAAGAAAATATTGGCCTGAAAAATTCCATATCTAACCTTTCTTTTAAAATAGTTCTTTATTTAATCAGTCCAAAACACATCACTCTCAACTATTAAAAAAAAAAAAAAACTGTAATTGTAGTCATCACCTTTCTTTATATCTGATGCCTTTAAACAGAGCATTCTGTGTCTAAAATAAATTTCTAGTAGTGAATGTTAAATTGCTTTTTCCTTCTGGATCTCAGTAGAAACTAGCCATTTATTTATTTATTTATTTATTTATTTTAGTGAATATCTCCTGCCATCCTTAAAGCTGTTTAGATCTTCTGTAAGTGAGGTATTTTCATTTTCATCATTTTCTGTTAAGCTGTTCTAATTCAGAATCTCACAGCGTCAAACTGAATAGTCAGTGTTTTACTTATATGTGAAAATAGTACCTGAATACTCCAGAAGATTCTCAAAATGAAGCCATGATATAATTACTGGTTCACTGTAATTATTGAAGGGCTCCCAGGAAAAATACATGGATGTTGCAACCAAAGGGAGAGTTTGTTTCTCGAGAGTAAAGTGGAAAAGGTAGAGCTATGAACAACTGTGTTCTTGGAAACAGTGTTTTCAGTTATCACCATGTGTAAGACTCATTTCTAATTCTACTAATGTAGCATTTCTTGGCCTAATGGTGGAAAAAATAACCTAATTAATTCCTATTATGTCTGTGAAGTTTATTTGTGAAATTAATTGATTCTTTTTGGTTGCTATATGGTATTAATTGTGAATTAGGAAAGTATTCTTTAGATGTGATTGAGAAAAATTATTTAATTAATGTATAACTTAATGAAATGCAATCATATTAGCTTCTACTGGCACACAGTACGTGTTTCATTACAGGAACATTAAAACAAAATTATTTTGTCTGTAAAATTACAAAAATTACTGTAATTTTTTTCCTCCATCCATTTCTATTTGGAGATAGTCCATTATTTTCACTTGAGTACCTTCCCTTTCAACACTCTTCCTTTCTTTGCAGCTAAGGAAAACAAGAAAAATAAATTTTTCTGATGATAGCATTCTTTTCAGATTCTGAAACATTGTTTTCTTCAGTTTGTTGTCTTACTCTAACATTTTTGTCTCCCAGAGGCTCACTAGTTCTAAGTATTTCCAGTTCTTATATGTGTAAATGTTGAGAAACTTGTTCTTATTATTAGGATAGTGGCTGAATGCATGGGCTCTTCAGATGGAACAGGACGGTGTAAGCGTTCAAGTTCCCTCTCTCGCACTTGTGTTATAAAAGTAACCTCACTCTTTCTTAGTTTGTTCCTCTTTAAAACACCTACTTTTAGAATTATTGTCAGAATTAAGGGAGTTAATGCATATGAAAGGCTTAGTTAGCATCAGTGTCCCACTCAGACCGTAAACTCGGCACTGTTACCTGCTGTGCTCATCATTATCAGCTCTAAAAATGCCTTGGAAATTTGGTAATAAAAGAAAGGAAGGGGGCGCCTGGGTGGCTCAGTGGGTTAAGCCGCTGCCTTCGGCTCAGGTCATGATCTCAGGGTCCTGGGATCGAGTCCCGCATCGGGCTCTCTGCTCAGCAGGGAGCCTGCTTCCTCCTCCTCTCTCTCTCTCTCTGCCTGCCTCTCTGCCTGCTTGTGATCTTTCTCTGTCAAATAAATAAATAAAATCTTTAAAAAAAAAAAAAAAAAAAAGAAAGGAAGGGAAAGATGGGAGGAGTAGGTACTGATCCTATCACCTCTTAAGTATGTCCTCCGGTCCTACCTTGTTCGGTTCTTATTCCCCAGGTCACCACCACAAGGTGATTTCTGTCCTGTCCCAGTCTTGGAATTTCTTCTGCTCCTGGCTAAATCCTTCCCACACCATTGTGTTACTGGCTCACCTCTCTGCCTTTACCCCCTTGCTCCATCTGCTGCAGCACTTGAGTTCCCTCTCCTCTGCACCTGCTTCGTCCTATCTTTTTCCCTCAGGTCCAAATCTAGTTATTTATTCTCTTTCCTTCCTTCTACTCTTCCCCTGAAGAACTCACATGTGCTCATAACGTCAACCTTTCATGGATGGTCCCTAATCATCCCTCCTACGTCAATGTGTGTGCTAGTCACCGACTGTAACTTTGGGATAATGACCATTAGGAAATACCCAGCAGCATGGAATCATGGATTTTTGAGAGGCAGCAGAACTCTAGCATGACCTGGTTCAGCCCATTGAAATTAGATGAAATCGCTTGGTTTAAAAGATATACTTTAGGACATGGTTTCCAAATTAGTATCAAAAATCAAACCTGCCTAACACTTTACATTGTGTGAGTGTTTTATTTACATTGACTCTTCTTATCATCACATCATCTCAGTGATGGGGATCAGGCAAGTATTCTTATCCTCAACTAATATGAGCACTAGAAAGATTTATAACTTTCACAGGATCATATTTCTGGTAAGTGAATAAATGTGATTTAAATCTGCTGCCTCTAATTTCAGTGTAGTTTTTCCACGTGAGCACCAGATAATTCACTTTTTTGTTGCCCTGTTGAGATGCCATTAAAGTAGGTAAAGCATGCCTCACTAATTATTTGTAATTTTATATTTCCTTTGTGTTTCTTTGTAAGAGTTAATGGTGCCTCTGACTAAATGTCATTTCTCTGCAGTGTTATACTGTCCTAGTTTCCAACACACTTATAAACACATCAGTTTAAATGGAATATTTTTTGAACAAATATATTCATTTTAAAAATAAATTTTTTAGGGGTGCGTGGGTGGCTCAGTCAGTTAAGCATCTGACTCGATTTGGGCTCAGGTCATGATCTCAGGCTCAGGAGATGGAGGGTTGGGCTCCACACTGGGTGTGGCACCTGCTTAAGATTCCCTCTCTCCTCTCTCTGCCCCTCCTCTCTCTCTCTCTGTTTCCACCTCATACACAGCAGACTTTTTAAGGGTAAAGTAACTTTTTAAGGAAAAAGGACTACTCAGATTTTTTATTAAACCTAAGTATATTTCAGCTTCAAGTGCTAACTGGGAAAGTGTAGATCTGAAGGACATCAGAGGATAAAAGGGTTTGGGGATGAAACATCCCATAAAACAGAGGAAAGAACACTTTACAAAGAAGTGAAAGATAAGAGTTCTGCTTTCATCAGCTTTCTTGATAAGCTGTTGCTCATGTTTTTCCTTTAGCAGTGGAAGTTAGGACCTATATGCTGGATCCATATTATGGGGATAGCCTTACAGCATATGAGTTCTAATTTGTTTTAGCTACACACAATAGATACAGTCGTGGACAGATTTAGGGAGATGAACCTCCATGTAGATATATATTAGAAGTGTATAACTGTATATTTCCTTTTCTTACCTTAATTTAGAATATAGAGAATTCGTCTCTGGTGACATTTTGTCTGCTGGCTGCCTTGGACAATTTACCTAAAGAATACATAGAATCCTGTCATTGTATTCTGTTAACTCTCTCATGACCATAATAGTCTTGTCCCTTTGGAATTTTAGTAATAATTCGACGGTCTAAATAAAACATTTGTGAAATAACTATAAAATAAATAATTAAATCTGCATATAATTTGGTTCAAAACCATCCAGAAAGTTTGGATTATATAAGTCATTTCCACGTCTGGGTATCATGGCCAAAACTTTTGTGGATTTCATTTTGAATGGGAAAAGCATGCACTTTGCAGAAATAACTTAGCCACTTTACTTCTTGCTTATATTATTTCTTCCACCAACTCAGTAAGATTAAACCAATATGATTGTTTTAAAGATGATTGCCAACTACTATGTTATGTCGGGGACCGCCTCCGGCCGGGAAAGTCCCCGCCATTACAAGATGGTGCTTGGCTCACTGCCAGCAAAATATGCTGCAAGTAAACAAGGAACTTTCTGGTGAAGCTTGCCTAAAGGAGGACATAGTCATTGGCTGTTTTAAATTTAATCAGCATAGTAACAGGTAAATCAGCTGTTTTCTCATTGGCTCTCCCCATTGTTTGGCCCCTTATTGGTCACCTTGTTCACTGATTGGTCATGTAAACATATATAAGTGTGTAGACTAGTGGAAATAAAGAGAGAGAAGATACATCTGAACCGGGGCTTCTTGTCGTCCTTGCGGGTCGAGGGCGACAATGTTAGATTTATTATACCCCTGGAAAATATATTTATTAGCAGTCACATATGTGTTTAAAGCTCTCGCACTCATTTTTTTTTTCAGACCCTACAGGGAAGTGTTTATTTTGAATCTTTTCCTTTACAATAATTAATCTAGGTAGAGTTACGATAGTTATGGGCTGGGTGCCCAGAACAGCTCGGGAATAACCGGGAGCGACACAGCACGCAGGGGCGGGTATGTGTGCCTGCGCATGCGCACACCCGCCTGCAGGCTTTTCTGTATAATTTTTCATGGGAAGCTAGCTCAGCCCATTCTCAGTTTTCTGAAACACTGAGTGGACCCTAGAGTATTATGATTTTCTATTTGCCGTGAAACTTATAAAAAATAAAAAAGGAATATACATTAACTATACATACAAGGTATGACTTCAGATAAATGTTTACTAACAACACTAAGATAATCAGCTTTCAAATGTTTAAGATTTCAATGTTCTCAAAATTTGCAGTCTTTCTATAGCAGATGGGGAGAGAGTGGTAGAACATACTACTCCTAGACCTATATCCTGGCCCTGCCGAACTATTTTTTATATATTTATATACACACACACATATATGTATATGTATGGGTTTTGATGTTCTTTGTTTAAGTTCAATCATCTGTATAAAAAAGCTAACTGATGGGGCACCTCGGTGGCTCAGTAGGTTAAGCCTCTGCCTTTGGCTCAGGTAATGATCTCACAGTTCTGAGATCGAGCCCAACATCGGGCTCTCTGCTCAGGAGAGAGCCTGCTTCCTCCTCCTCTTTCTCTCTCTGCCTGCCTCTCTGCCTACTTGTGATCTCTGTCAAATAAATAAATAAAATACAAAAAAAAAAAAAAAACCCAAAAACCCTAACTGATGAGGTTGATAATGCAGGTTTTTTTCTGCTGACTTTAGTAACTGAGTAATCAGTCATCCACTTCAACTAACAAATACATAAAATGTCTATCTCCAAGGCTCATACCAATCAGTTATTCACTTTAACTACTGAAAACTGACATGCATTTGTTTTACTATTATAATTTCTCCATACTAGACACAGTGCTAAGCACTCAAAATACATTGCTTTAGTTAATCTTTACAGCCACCCTCTGATATGGGCACCTCTGTTTTAACAGTGAGAAACTGAGCTGCCAGGAAGTTCAGTAACTTTCTGAGACACAGGGCAATTGACAAAATCGGTATTAGAATGCATTTGTTGGACTCCAAAGCGCATGGATGTACCCACCATATTTTCCTGCTGTAGGCTATTTCTCCTACCCTAATCTGTCTGTAAGACAGCTCAGATGATACCTACTTACTGCTTATAATTGTCATTATTTTTCAAGGACTTTGAAGTTTCCAATTATCTTATCCATTTATGTATGTTTCATTGGATTCCACTGAAGACTGTATTAGAGTAAGTTAGGGAAAAGCTATTTCTTTATAGTCTAAGTCAAAATTATTTTGAGCTCAAAAGCACAATGTGTCCATAATAAATGTTGAATCTGCATGGTCAAAACTCATTTAGATGACAAAGTATGTGGTTATAAGGTGAATAAAACCTTATTTTTTTCTTTTTCAATTCTAAATAATTGCTAATGCTTCATCAAATAATTGAATTTACAAGTTCTTTATGTAATCCTTAATGGCACAGACAAAAAGGCAACAGTTTTAGAGGATGGTTAGGCTAGAAGTGTGGGCATATTTTTTCATTATTATACTTTAACTGTGAGCATATTTTTCATTATTATTCTTTCTTGAATTATTGAGAAACAATGATTTTTTTTTTACTTCAAGTTATATAATCTTCTAGGACAAAGAAAAGTACCTAGTTGGGTTAGTCAAAGTATTCTGTAAAGTATTTAGAATAATTTTCCTGTTTGCATAGAGAAGTATGTGGTACTCAGAAGTTGGTATTATCATCTAGTTTGCTATTTACTGTTATATATCATTAAGCATGCCTAAGCGTAAACTAATAATTTGCATGAAAATTTATTTCAAAAAGCATAGCAATTCATTAATTAACATGGTAGATAATACTTGAGCCCCTCATCCTTTGAGTTTGTTTTATTGCTGTTCTGTATTATACAGTTTCCAAAAATTTACAGCCAAGGAAATAAACTTGAAGGAATTGTAGTTAATTGAAGAAACCTATTGTTGGTGAACCAAGCACATCCTAGAATATAGAAATATACTTCTGTTTTGTACTTAATTAAAACATGTGGTTGTCATTTAAACTTTTAATTAAGACAGTACTCACAAACTTGAATGCGAATGTAGCTTTTTACAAAAACACCAAAATATTAATGTGAACTAATAAGAGTAAAAAAAGAAGAAAAAGATTATTCCCTTAGGGAGAAGTTGTGGTGTTTGGCATTTATTATATCTTAAAATGCTCTTTGGTTATATTCAATAATAAATTCCCTTATTTATTTTCATATTACTCTCTGTTTTAATTTTGCTTTAGAAATATAACATTTAGGGATGTTTTAAAGCTAACGTTAAGAAAAAAATTTTAAATGGATATTTTCTTTTTTTTTTTAATGGATATTTTCTACTGAAAGTAGCATAGTCATAAATGCCACATTGCTGTAAAACAGTTTTGAAAAAATAGTTATCAGAATTGCTTTTCAATGATGAATTTTTAAGTTAATGTGTATTTTTTTTTAAGATTTTATTTATTTATTGGACAGACAGAGATCACAAGTAGGCGGAGAGGCAGGCAGAGAGAGGAGGAAGCAGGCTCCCTACTGAGCAGAGAGCCCGACGGGGGGCTCCATCCCAGGACCCTGGGATCATGACCTGAGCCGAAGGCAGAGGCTTTAACCCACTGAGCCACCCAGGCGCCCCGAGTTAATGTGTATTTTAGATAAGAGAAGTAAATGTAGGAATGCCTAAATCAGACATGCATGCACACATACCTCACATTAACACACATGCAGATTCATACAATATACAGCAACACATCACAAGACTTTGCTGCTTTTGCATTTGGAAAAAGGCCAGAGAGAGCAACTAAAAGGTTTAATGTATGGCCCGGTGTATTGCCTAGGCATAATCTCCCTATATTTATATTTATGGTATACAGTTATAACTGAAGATTTTGTGGATAGCATCTGGCAATAAGTAAAATTCAACTCATGAAACATAAAAAGAGAAGGACTTTGTTAGAACCCTGTGACCGGTCCTGTGCTGGAAGTTGTTTTTAACATTGTTAAAAATACAAAATTTCCTTTGCTTTCCAGAACTTGTTCTTCCTCTAGAAGTTTGTCCACAATTCCTTAAAGTTTCATATGGAATATTTCCTGCCTTGGATATAGATTCTTTCTTCCGGGGTCATTGAGCTCCCAGAAGTCATTTCAATCATGGTAATATGAGTGGGTTGATTAAAGAATCAGATCTGAAAGTAACATAATAAATGCATATATTCTAAGATGTACATTTTTTTCACATTTAAGCTTACCTTCAATTGGGATGTGTCGTACAATGAATGGCATGGTAGTGATATTTTTTTTCCTATTTATTTAAAGGGGATATATAAAATAATTCATCTTAAAATTGATGGTGGCTTAGATGTAAAGATAGATGGTAACTTACCGTCTTTGCCATCTTTATGGTCACCCCGTGCCTAGAGAACGCCTTTCATTGTCACTCCGTTTGAAACCTCAGGGGTTGTACCTTACAATAAATTTCCTTAGCTTGATCAGCGTGAGTGAAGTGAGTTTAGTGCAGAATGATATAAATGATAGTACTTCTTACATCAAAATCCTTATACTTTGAACAGACACTTTATCAAGTGGCTGAGCAAACACAGCAGCTTTTGAAGTATTTGAAGAGCCATTGAATTTAAGAGTCTTCATGCCTTCACTCTTCTCTAATCTTATTAGTGCAGGTCTTCAGAACATGGCTCTTTCTTGGTTCAGATTTAAGGACATAGATTATGCAATAATGCTTAAAACTTCTTATCTATTTCAACCTGTTGATAGATATATCAAATACTTAGGAAGCTCTTGAATTTAAAATGAGAAGAAATCATAATATTTTTAAATGACATTCGAATGGATAAGGACCTATTTGATCTCTTTTATAGAGAAAAAGTCTTCATAAAATAATTTCATCATTCTATCATTTTTTTCCTACTGTATTTTCCCAAATTGAGTGAGGTAAACTTTTTGGTCCAATATTTTGTATTCACCAATAAAATGACCAAATGAACCTAATGAACAAGAGTCGGTCTTGAACAAATACAATAAATGTCAGATATTCAGACTCCATAAGGAATGTTAAGAATTCAGCCTTTTAACATCAATTTTTTAAATTTAACGAGATCAGTCATTTAGATGAATATCACTTTATCTGCTTTTAAAATTTTTATTTCTCTCATGCTGTATTCATTCTGGCCTCTTTATCGTTAAGAATCTCAACTTCAGAATTAAACAAGAAACTGTTTATGAAAAGATTTTGCCTGATTCTCTGTGTAAACTAGGTACCCAGGTATAGAGAGTGGGGTAATTAGGTTACATTGGACTGGTGTGTACATCCCAGCTCCACCTCTAAACCAGATGTGTGTCTTTAGGCAGACATACTCTCCCCTTCTTCTGTCTCCCCACATTGTGCATTGGTGTCCTTACTTTTCCATCCAAAAATCTCATGGATGTATCTGTGCCTCTCCATTCATAATGTCCGAGGTTAACCATACTACTCTCCGTGGACTTCTAAGACTCCCGACTGTTCTCTCTGACCTGGTCTTTTCTTTGTCCATCTCATTCTACCCCTAACCTCCAGGTTAATTTTCTTGATTGTCATACTCTTTCTCACCAATCTTCAACATTCTGTACTTAATTACCAAAAATCTTAACAGCCTAGCCCAGCCTTCAAAACTCTTTATAGACAGTCAATCCTACCTTTTCTCCTTGACTCCCTCTCCCACTGCATATTCCTTTCTGCTTTATTTATAGACATTCAGGTGCATGTGTTATCTTTCCTTACACCTGTAAGTTGTAAGTAAACTAAGGCCATATCTTAGTCATTTTTTTTTATCTTGCACAGTGCCTTATACATTTTGTGTACTTAGTAAGTGAGTGGGGAAGTAAAGATAACTTACTTTACTTTCCTATAATACAAAAATATAAGATATGGAATTAGACCTTCCTTGGTGAATCAGAATTGTCCTAAATGTTTCAAAGATGTATTGAGAACCTTTTATGAAAAGACATTCTGTTAAGTGTGGGGAGGTAGCTATGAATGAAAGAAAGCCTTTTGAGGTATCTTGCTAGATTTATTCTACCTGCTACAGAATTGGAAACCATAAAAAATAATTTGAAATAAGTATAAATCGGTTCAGAGTTGTATTTTCAGAGGGATATTCTTTAGTGAAAGATGGGGGTTTACAGGGATTTTGGTGCTGTTTGGGTGCCCTGTGTGTGTGTGTGTGTGTGTGTGTGTGTGTGTGCGCACATGATAAAGAAGGAATAAGGGAATGCCTGAATGAGAGACCGGAAATCAGTAAATCAATCCAGGTACTCAAATAACCGTTTTAAAATTGTTTGTTCTAAGCAGTGTCCCTAAAAGATGGGTTTTCTAATGCTCAAATAATAATATGGTAATTCATAATTATAAGGCTCTTCCATAATCATTACTTTTAATCTAGTGCTTTAAGTTATTGTAATTTCTGGAACTCAAGAGTTGCTTTTATATTGTATTTCCTGGGTAATGTAGACACAGGGCTAAGTAATTCCAAAAGTGTCCACAGCTGAATTTATTCTTTAAATTATAGATCAGAGAAATAGGTCCAAACTGATGTTTTAAAATTTTCGTTATGGCTCTTTAAGCTTTTGCTTTATGACTACAAATTACATGTATTAAGTGAGTAGATTCCAACCATTTTAAGTGTGATGATCCCTTTCAGTGTCAAAAACAAATGGATTCTTTTATAACAATTGTTCTTTCAGTATTCTTGATTGAAAAAATATATAGACAAAACCTTACTCTAAATCTTGTGATTTTTGAAATAAATCTGCATTTTGTTAATCAAAAAAGATGAACATTATCTAAAATACAGTATCAGATGTGTATAATAACATAGGCTTCAGACAATGCCTGATGCAAATATAGATTCCCAGTCCCTTGTAATAACATAATTACTCATTCAGTGAAATCTTTTTAATAACAGCTACCCACAGTGAATATCAACCCACAGGTTGGGAAATTTTGATGAGATATTTGCTTTCTTCAGACACTACTACCAATTATCTGTGATCTTAACTATTAATTTAATAATTGATACTCTATTTCAGAAGTTTTTAAAGTATTCTAGGACATCAGTCTCTAACCTGTACTCATTTTTGTTCCTGTTTTTGCTTTTTGAAGACGTGTACAAGCATTTAATGAACTAGGATGAAGAACAAAAGCTAAACTTTAGTTGTACTAGTTCCCTTCATTCCACAAGGCTTCGTTTCTTTACGGTGTCCCCAGTTATTTATTTTCACTACCTGTGTTTTGCCATTAAATGATTTCAAATGATCAAGTCATTTTCAGCTATATTGAGTGACTTTAGAATCTGCCTGTGCCCAGTAGTCATCTTTTGAATCTCAATCAATCTTTCTCTCTGTCTCTTTCTTGTTAAACACTAACATTCTGATTATCAGTTTGAATTTGAGTCAAAGCAGACTGACCTAGATTGAATGAAATGGAGCCATTCCCCTCCCCCACCAAAAGTTCCTTTAGCAAGTTTGACTGTATCTGTACCCAGAGAGAGGTTACCTGGGCATGAACATGATGTTATTATTGGTCACCACATCTACTTTTAACGTGATACTTTTTAATGAAAATATACAAGCACTTCTGAATTAAGGGTTTGTATACCAGAGAAAGAAAACACAAAGCACTTAAATCTCTTTGCATCCCTCCTTAGGCTAGAAGAAAGTTAAGATTTCCATTTCTACTGATGTACGTTTACTTAAGGAATTTTGTATTGTCATGTCTAGACATTTAGACCATAATAAACTTGAACATAATAGCCATAGCTTTTATTTTGTTGTAAATACAGTAATAAAATATATTTCATAATTCACCCAAAAAACTGGATGGTAAATTATAGCAGACCTCATGAATGCAACATGAATCTGTGTGTAACATGAATAGACAGTATGTTTTCATGATCTTGTTTGTTAGTAGCAGAAGGAGGCCTGCTTAGGTCTGCACACTTCAGACCATACATGGACACTTGGTTCACTTCTGTGTTCCTCACTTTGATAACCAGGATCCAGAAAACTGGAATGAAGTTGGAGTTGAGAAAGGAGTAAAAAGCCATTTCAAATGAGAAATTCTTAAAGGTCCCGGGATTACATTTAGTATGTATTTAGTAATAGGTATAGAGGACACTGGGAGATAGCATAACTATTATTAAATATATGAAAGGTTACTATATTTTGAATTTTCCTTTATAGCTTTAACAGGTTGAAAAGTCCCAAGAAGTCAAATTTCTGCTCACTGCAGAGCTGAATTTCTAATGAATGGGATGGGTGGTAGTAAGAGAAAAGTAAATTCTCTGTTAATAGGTATAATCGGTCCTAGGTTGGATGATCATGTGATAATCTGTGATAGGATAACAAGGACCCATGAGTATGTGGACCAGAGTCTCAAATACCCCCTTTCAAACATGAGTATCTCTGAAATATTCGAAAAGAAATGGGTGTGTAACACAAATCAGGATTTAACAGTGTTCAGAATACTCCCTTTTAAATTACTATCTCAGAAGATATTTTATAATGTCTCATTTCACTCCTGAACCGTTGTGATTCCTTAAGAGCTGTACATTCAAAATTGTGCTGGATACAGATGCAGCTGAATACGGAGGACATCAGAGATTGGACCACAATACTGATTTTTTTTCTGAAGATTTTAAACATAATGAGCGTCCCTGTTCTCTTTTGGTAAGTAAGGTCTTTAAGATCTATTCATTGCATATTCATTTAATCCTTTATTTTTAAAGCGGTGTTTTTGTCCAAAGAAACAACTTCATGTAAGTGGCATGTAAAAAAAACGAAACGAAACAAAAAAAAAAAAAAAAAAGGGTGGGGTTGATAGAAAAGAAGTGAGCTGAAATATTCAGAGGCGGTGTGTGTGGTGCTGGGCTGAATTTGCTTTTGGAAAACTGATAGTAACAGGTATTTGGTGGACAATTGGGAAAGTTGGTCTATCACTAGGAATAAAAAATATTCCTCAAAAAATAAGGAGAAGGCATTTTTTCTATTTTTATGCAACACTTTTCTTCCTTTCTGTTCTTGCTTTCTGTATAATCTTTTACATCCAGCAGATTTCTACATTATTGACTGTCTAATGAAGTTTAATTTAAAACACCTTAAGAGGGTCTATAAAAATCTATTGCTTTTCTTTCCTGCAGTCAAAGACTGAATTCATTCCACTTACAGAATTTTCTGATCTCCTCATATCACTGAGAAAAACATTAAATCATATAACTAATTTTTACTCTGTGTTAATACGTACAAAAGGATATTGCTTTAAACTACAAGGCTTCAATTCTTTTTTTTTTTTAACTCTTCTTTTTTTTTTTAAGGTTTATTTATTTATTTATCTGACAGAGATCACAGGTAGGCAGAGAGGTAGGCAGAGAGAGAGAGAGAGAGAGAGAGAGAGGAAGCAGGCTCCCTGCTGAGCAGAGATCCCGATGCGGGGCTTGATCCCAGGACCCTGAGATCATGACCTGAGCCGAAGGCAGAGGCTTTAACCCACTGAGCCACCCAGGCACCCAAGGCTTCAATTTTTTTTAAACTGTAGGATCTAGAAACTCTCCAGATTTAGAGGAAGACTTGTTTAGTTTATGTCCAGATAGTAAGCTCAGATCCATATATCTACGTTATGTTTTTTTTTTCCTTTTCCTGACTAGTCCTATACCCACCCACCCCCGCTGCCCCTCCCTCTTCTCATTCACATTCTCATTTTCTCATCCTCTTCCTCTTCCATCACTCTGCTTCCCATGCACATTTTTTCATCATGGGAGGTCTTAGATGAAGATTTGTTTCACTTTTATGAGGCCAGAATGTATCTAACAAATGTATAGATAGTTTTATCACAGCTGTTAAATTCTCTCTTTTCCAAAAATATAAGTATAAGTCAAAGGGGAGAATCTGTAAGGGACGCCTGGTTCCCCGATTTTTCTACCATATTCCCACCTCTTAAAGTGGCGCAAGTATATCATTTTGTAAATCACCGTATTGCCTATGGAATCAGCTTTCCCAAGACAGTGGCATAAAATAAGTGAGAAGAGCAGAGATAAGCAGGATTGAGTTGTGGATTATAGGCTCTGAGGAAAGTGTAATGGCCACAGGAGACATGAAGGTTATTCTAACAGTATGTGTGTGTATATACTTGGTGATGATAATAACACATGTTTATGTAGCTTTAGATACAGATGTAAATAGATATGCATTTTTAAGAGGGTGGCCTGGGTGGCTCAGTGGGTTAAACCTTCTGCCTTTGGCTCAGGTCATGGTCCCAGGGTCCTGGGATCAAGCCCCACATCGGGCTCTCTGCTCAGCGGGGAGCCTGCTTCCTCCACTCCTCTCTCTCTCCCTGCCTGCCTCTCTGCTTCCTTGTTAATCTCTGTCAAATAAATAAATAAAATCTTTTTAAAAAATAAAATGATTAAGAGGGAAGGTTTCACGGTGCTATCAGATTTTATCCACAAAGAATAATTGTTGTAGTTTGTCGGAACATTCAGTTTTGCCATGTAAAGTTGATAAGAATAGTTTCTAAAATGAATTTTATTTTTTAATATTGTTTGAGAGAGAGAGAGAACACACAAGTAGGGGTGAGGGGCAGAGAGGGGGTAGAGAGAATCTCAAGCTAACTCTGCACTGAGTGGGGAGCACGAACCGGGCTAAGTCTCACAACTCTGAGATCATGACCTGAGCAGAAATCAAGAGTCAGACACTCCAAACTGAGCCACCCAGGCGCCCCGTGAAATGAATTTTTAAAATTATCTTAGGAGACACCTGCGTATCTCAGTCAGTTAAGCATCTGACTCTTGATTCTGGCTCAGGTCATGATCTCGGGTCCTGAGATTGAACCCTGTGTCCAGTTCCAGGCTCAGTCCAGCTCCCACTCTCTCTCTCCCTCTCCCTGCTTGTGTGCTCTGTTTCTCTAAATGAAAACATAAAATCTTTTTTAAAAAATTATCTTAAAGTTCTGCAATCACCGCTGAGAGATTAAGGAAGACCGTTCAGCTTGCGAGGAATGGAAGGGAATTTGGAAGAGTCAGGCAACATTTGTATGTAGCAAACTTCCTAAAGCTTCATGTGTCCAGTGAGGGTTCTCTGTTAGGTAGAGAGGCCTGGCAGAGCATTGAAAAGACCACAGAATGTTGTGGCAGCGAACTTGGGATCGAGCGCCCGTCTGCCATTTACTAGCTCTAAGAAACTGAGTTCTCACCTTTTCTGCACTGCATTTTCCATCGTCTATAATGAGGATTAGTATAGGATACTCTCCACAGCAACAGATTCTTATGACGCATGAACTCATTAACTTGGCCAAGTTTTTTTGGAAATCGCAAAAAGCTATTTCACATGTACTTTAAAGGTATTGCTATGGCTATTCAGTTCTTTTTTAGGTATGTTAAGCACATCAGGATACCAGGTGCTTTGAGGATACATAGTTAAGAAGAACTTCTCCCAATTTGGGGGAAGTTATAATCTTAGGCCAAGGGCTCACCCTCTATGGGGATGGGCAGAAAATATCTTGCTATACTTTTAGTTCTTGTAAAAATAAGATGATTCTATCACAATTAGAACAAGCCAACTCACAGTGGCAGCAACAGTCAGGAGGTTATTTTGCAAGTACTAATTGAATTTATCTTGCAAATAAGGAATGCACAGATCGAAATTAGCAGGTGGAGTGGAGAGCAGCACATGAGCGTTGGTAACAGGTAGAGGAATACCGTCTGCAAGCACATGAGAGACAGAACATAGCTTAGCCCCTGCCTGTATTAGAATTCTGATCCAACTGGGTCAAAAAGGTGATGATTAGCTCTGTCTTCCCAACAGCAGCATCTTGTTTCAGTAGCTTAAGGTGCTTCAGGAAACACTCATTTAAATGTCTTCAGGCTCCAGGTGAAATGATCACTGGTTTTAATATAGGAATAAGAGAGCCCAAATAGACCGGAAAGTCCAATAAAACATGTTCCTTCTTGCCAGAGTTATCCTTTGAAGAGCCAGAGGGGAAAAAAACCACATTAAAAAACAAACCTGTTCTAAGAATGCCTCATTATAAGGGACTCTATTAAACTAGGTCATATGTGCTGGGATCTGATCAGGGTTCTTGAAATGACTGCAGGCGCTCTAGGTCTCATTCCACCACCAGCGAGAGATCACTCTTGCCTCCCACATGGCTGGAATAAAGGGGAGAAGAAAGGCTTCTTTCCTTCTCCATAAAATTTCTGCCCATCATAATAAGGACACAGTATTTACCAAAGCTTAATTTGCAAGCTCAATAATCCAAAGGATTTCCTGAATAAGTGTCAAATCTGCTTTCAAAGATAGTAACAAATAGTGCTTGAAGGAATCTTAAAATAGCCACGCAAGCTGCTGATGCAGGTACCATTCCAGCACCTTCCCTATTATGAACTCCATCAGTTGACGCTGGGAAGCCCGGCGAGAACCGTGTGTGCGCTACCGTTGACACACCTTTGCTAAGGTCCGAGTCGCCCGCAAATGCCACGAAGCCATGGGAAAGAATTTCTCCATTCTCCTTTACTGGCAATTGTCAGAAACTACCCTTTAGCACACTCATTTCCCCATATCTTGGTTTTGTTTTGTTTTTTAAAGATTTTATTTATTTGACAGAGAGAGACACAGTGAGAGAGGGAACACAAGCAGGGGGAATGGGAGAGGGAGAACCAGCCTTCCAGCGGAGCAGGGAGCCTGATGCGGGGCTAGATCCCAGAATCCTCGGATCATGACCGGAGACAAAGGCAGCCGCTTAACGTGTGAGCCACCCAGACACCCCTATATTTTTGTCTCTGATAGAGGAACTTATATGAACCTATATGTTACTTACATGTTGGTCAGTGCACTGGAAGCAGGGAGGCTTTCTTTCCCTTCTCTGGTTCATAAATTCAAATTCCCTGGCACAAATGGAAGAACAGATTATTGCACCTGAAATGAGAATTAGTTTCCTTTACAGTAACTCAAGTAGTCTCAAGAGTGAAATATGAATAAGGCAATAATGTCAGCATTTATTACTTTCCCAGTTGGGCTCCTCATCACTAAGAAGTAGATCTGTTGATGTGATTTAAAAAAAAAAAAAGAAGGTAGATCTGTTTATTCTTATTCTAAATTTGGGAATTCAGAAGCAGACTTTTGGTTTAAATATGGAATTTGGCATAGGTGTATCTTTATTGTAGTGGAAATACAATTTAGCAGTTGGGAAAATGTGTTTTGCTCTATCCCAAATCATGAACATGTTTAGGTTTTTCAGATAAGAAAAAAGTCAAACAATTCCTAAAGCTTATTCTTTTTTAATATTTCTAAATCAGATAATATAGATTTCTATATAGAAATATTAGTATCACTTTTCTCTTAGCCTAACATGAAATAATGAATTAGAATAAGATTTATTTTTTTCTCAGAAAATACTTCATGAACTAAAACACATGTGTGAAAATTAGAATTATTTTATATATCAAACTTATTTTTCAAAATAATTTGTAATTCTTTTATGACAAATGTGTGTATGAAGACTATGAAAAGTCTAATCCCCTATTCATCAAATCATGTTATCACCCTTCAATTATGTGCTATTGCTAAATTTAGCAATTTCTAAGGAAATTTTAAAATTAAGGTATTTTCTACTTAAAAGTTATTTTAAAATTTTCTGTTTTCAAATTTTTGACACCCTGTCTTCAAAAATTGTATAATTAATTTTTGCAACTCAGTTATCCTCGAAGAACATAATATTTTGCCTCGATGTCATAATATAATAGATTATTATGTGCTGTGGGTTTTTTTGTTTCTGGGTTTTTTTAGTCATGTTAGTTCAACATAGTGATTAAGTCATTAGGGTAGTTAAAGTAACTAGGTATACTAGCATGCATTTTGCCTCTCTTAAAAAGTGAATTGGATTATACTGTGGCATTCTGATTCGTTCTGAACTGACTATAAATATAGCTAGAAAATATTAAATTCATGACCATACATTACATTGTCTTATATGTTCTTAATGTGCTTCTAACCACAAAGTCTTTAGGGCTCAATGGCTAACACATGGGCATGGTATATATGTCAATCAGCATATATTACCTGTAGCGTACTAAACACTTTTTCTATACATACACTTAAATATAAATTGTTTATATTTAAATATGCTTAAACATTTTCATGTTTAAACCTACTCAAATTATGTTCTTACTTCTTTTCACTTGCTGTATGAATCAAAACTATTTTTAGAATTCAAATTATAAAATGAGTGTTACAGAGCCAATACTTAGCACTAAATTATAGAGCCCCCAACCTGTTCGTGTCTGTGATTGTCTCATCACAAGGATTAGTTCTGATTATCTTAAATCCTTTAGTATAATTGGTAGTCATTTCCTAACCACTAAGAAAATTGATTTACAGACTCAGAACCCTAATAAAGAAAAAAACTCAAAATTCCATAAATAGCCAGAGTTAAGAAAAATCACTTGCTTGGGGAAATTCTTTCATGTTGCCTATACTGCAAGGGCTCAAGAGCAACATAAACACATTCTAGTAATTAACACTGCAGTGAAAAATATAATTACACAATATTCCCGTTAATGATACTCTACAATTATCAACTGAAGGTTTTTTGAGCAGATAGTATTAAGATGTCTCTAAGTGTGACTGGAATTGGCCTCGTAAAACTGCTTACATAAAACGACCAGCATCATTTAGTAAGAGTTCTTGGAGCATTTTTGAACCATTGAATGCCAAAAGAGGAAACTCAACGCATATATTGCAAGCCTTGAACTTCTCGTCATTCCTTTTGTTATATTCTTACATTTGGGTTGGCTAAAATGCCAAGAGATCACAGAAAGGAAGAGTGTTTCTAAATTATAGGTTTATAGTGTTCATTTGTATTTCATTAATGAAATTAGTTATGAGGTTATGAATCAAACAGAGTAGGTGCCAGAACTCTGTAGGATTCAAACAGGAGATTGATGTGACCTGTCCTGCCAGATCACTGTGCCACACTGAGCAGAGATCTGTCAATATTTGTTTAGGTCCGACTTGTTTGTTTTATTAGATCTGTCTGCAGAGCCTTGAACTTACCAGAATCCTTTTATATGCATATAAGACTATACCTAAAATTAGAGAAATGTTTTTAATGTAAAGGGAACTGAAATTCTTTTATCTAGTCATTGGTACTACTGAAAAATTTAGATTGATCTTCAGTTCTAAAGTGCTTAGAAGAGTTCAGAATCATTCTATTATAACCTGCTGCCCCAGTGATTAGTTAAACCTAGTTTTTGTGATTCCCCAAACTATACACACAGAACAGAGTAAATATATGGCAAACTCCTTTGAAAGGGCAGAACACTGTCTCCTGATTCCTGCCTATTTTGATGAGAATTGGAGAGAGAATTGGTTGAACCTGTAAATTATAGGAAAAATAGAGGGAAACAGGTTATGGCATTGACATAAAGGGTTTCCCCACACGTAATGATGGCAAGGTCATACTATTTATCTTTTGGAAGTACTAGACACAAATCGAACTGTGAGACATTGAGCTACCCAGTGACTGTTAGCATTTGTGAAATTATGATGCTGATCATTTTTGAAAATCATTATTAATTGAAGAAAAACTCTTCTCTAGTTACTACATTCATAATATAAATTTCTTTTTAAAATGCCATCATTTTACAACCACTTTAATCTTTATTGTTCAAAACTAACCAACTAGATTAGTATATCTGATTTTTTTTTTTAGAATTGTGAGAGTTCTTTATGACAAAAACCTTAAGGGAAAACATTGTGTTCATTTGCAGAGTCGAGATGTATTAGATATCCAATAGTTTCATTCAGTGAAAACCAGCTGTTCTGTTCCTTTATTTTTTTTTCCTTAAGCCGTGCCTGCTTTGCATCTTACATTCAAAAAAGCTTTTTTTTTTTTACATTCAGAAAAGCTTTTTTTTTTCTTTCTTTTACCTATCAGCCAGACTTTTACTTAAAGATAAAATGACTGAAATAATAAAATATTCAAAGTGTCAGAAATGGAGAGATATTGTCACAATGATGCCCACAGTCTAATATTATTTTTACTGTTTCTTAACAGTAAATATATGTAAAATAGCATATAGATAAACATCAAGCAGTTCAGTTCACTTCTCGATTTTGTAAAAAGTATTTCAGATATGTCTACCAAAGAATATCTTGTGATATATGCACACATTGGGCCCACTTTTATTTATTCTTTTATTCATTGTTCATTATTTTATTTTGTCATCAATGGCATCTACTTTGTCCACTGGCACCT
The DNA here is from genome assembly GCF_020171115.1 of Neogale vison. Taxonomy (NCBI): domain Eukaryota; kingdom Metazoa; phylum Chordata; class Mammalia; order Carnivora; family Mustelidae; genus Neogale; species Neogale vison. The sequence continues at coordinate 34,369,830 of NC_058096.1, read as the reverse complement.
ATGAAGAGTTAGAAATGTGAAGACTTAGGGCTTCTACCCTTATAAAATTCATAGTCTGGTGGGGAGGACATGTCATAAACTTGAAAAAAAAATCGCAAATTGTGTTAGATGTTCAGAAAGAAATAAAAATCCCTTTGACCTAAGAACTTGGATTCACCTCTCATCTCTGCCACTTACTAAGTGTGTGACCTTAGGAAAATTATTTAGCTGCCCCTTGCCTCCATTCCCTCATCCGAAAGATGGAGGTGATCGCAGTGCTGCCTCACAGGGTTGTCCTGAGGATTGAATGAACTAGGACCAGAAAGACGTGGAGATCCTCTCTGATGGAGGGCACAGACTGAGCGCTTAGTAGCTATTAGCTGCGATTATCGTGTGGCGTCCTCACCCTGCAGAAGGGAGATCAGGGACCCAGAGAGGCAAAGCAACACAGCCAAGGTTGCCCAGATTTCAAAACAAACAAACAAACATACAAACAAAGAAAAAAGAAGACAAGGGAAACAAACAAAAATGCATCAGTCATAGAAAACAAAGTGGAAAAGCTATGCTATCTAACATTGTCAAGAGACACCCCTCTGTGGAGCTGGAACTTTCTAAAATGCAAGAGATAAGGAACTAGCAAGGTCAAGAGTATTCTGAGCAGGGACCCAGCGAAGGGAGGAAACCCCGCCCCCCCGTGGGAGGAGCCTGGTGTGAGGGGAGGAGAGACTCGTGCCACCCGGAGCTGAGATGGGAGATGGACTGCCTCGCAGGCAGGAGCCCAGTCAGGACCCTGCAGGGCTTGGAGAGGATGCGTACTGCGTTTTCAATGCAGGGGCGAGCTTTTTGGCTGGTTTAAGTTGGGGAGGGGCCTAAATACCCTTAGGATCCCTTATATTACCTTTCAAGTTTATTTCTTAAAATGACAGAAGACAAAACGGGATGACAAATAAGAGTCTTGGTGTCGAGCAGTGTTCTGTATATTACTTCTATTCACCTGAGTAGAATAACATGGTAACCGCAGGGCAGCCTTCCTGTACCACCGGAGAGTGCCTCGTCAGCAGCGCGTGTCCTTCGGAGCCCGCGTGTCTGCGGGACGTCGGGTTTTGTAAAGTGTATGGCGCCCTCTAGTGGGGGTTGCTTCAAAGGCGTCTCGCTTAGGTATCGCGGCTGCTGAACCGCGGAAACGTCTCCTGGGAGCCTGCCGAAGTGGAAAGATACCTGTGACTCGAAGCACATGTGAGAGGGCATCGTGTCCCTTTGACACAATGTCATCGTGTTCGGTATTTCTTTCAGTGGCACTGACATGATTGTGTTGACGTAGGTGTACATTCCAAGCCGAGTGGGCCTCGTCCTTCAGAATGTGGATGTGCCCAACTGAAGAGACGGAGTTTCAGCTTCCCCAGGAGCCCAGTGCCCTTTGTTTCCCTGTTCGCCTTGTCACGGCGCTTGTAATGTGCACGCGGGCGAAGCACGGCTGTCTAGACGAAACATCAGACGTCTGAATGGAGTATTGGCTTATGCAAATGAACGGCAGACTCTGGCTAGAGGGGGGTATGTTTTTGAAATTTCAAGGATCCTAGACTCTATTTTTCTAGGCATCCGAGCAGCTAGGATTCTCAGCTGAAGTATTCTGTGTGATGCCTTTAAACAACTTTTCTTTCTAGGCCAATACTTGATCCTTAAAGTTCACATATGAATCGTGTGTCATGTATGATTATTTCTGTTGAATGTATACAGTGTTTTTTTAAGAAGAATATTGGGGGACTTTATTTGTTCTAAGTATATCTTGGTTTAATATATAAAGCACCAAGGTTGTTACTATGTTTTTTTTTTTCAAATTGTGTTTAGAAATACTGTAATAAGTATGTAGTAATGTAGTGATATAAAATTAAGAGTTGGATCAGAGATAATATAAGACCATTATACACTTGTCCATGCTTCATTTTGCCTAAGTTTTATCTTGTGACCTCTGCTTCATTTAATATCTTGGTGGATGCTGATATCTCCGTCTTTCTGAAGACCTGAATTGGGAATTGTAACAATTCAGAAAATGTCTTTTATTGTTAATCAATAAAAAATAAAAAAAAAATTAAAAACTGCAAAATTGCCTTTGCTAATATTTACTTTGCTGGACTACCATTGGGATTGATTTAGAATGAATGTTAAAATGCTTATCTTACCTCTCATACCCTCCCCACATATATGCACGCATGCACAATGGGCCAAACACGGGTTAATAATAGTTTTTCTTTAGGTACTATTTTGTAATGTAAGATTATATTGACTAACTCAGGTATCCAAGCTACTCTGCAGCTGTAAACCTGAACACTTTCAGACGTTGAATTAACTGTCTCAACTCAGTGGGATACTCAGTCATGAAATTGCCAGTCAATTCATTAAATAGTAGGCCATAGCTCTGAAATCAGTGACACATAATTCATTCATAACTGAGAAATTGTGATGCATTTATAAAACAAAGTATCTCTCACTTTTTTAGGATCTTATTTTCTCCTTTACATTAATACATAAATAGTGATGGCTTCTTTTTTGTTTGTTTTTAGCCTGATTATTCATGACTAATACGTAGTACTTGGAAGTCTTAACCTTAAAAACTTATTCAGTACTGGAAAGGGTTAGCAAAAGGGACTTTTATAGCTAAATCTATTATATATTTACCATTTTTCTTATAACTTAGGCCTGAAACATGGTGTGTACTTTGACTTCAAAGTAGAGTAATAGTTCGATTTCCTGACAGAATTAGGATTGCTAGCTGATGATGGTCCCTACTAGGAAATGTTACTGGAAGCCTCTGTGTTGCTTGTTACCAAATGTTCTGAGTATCTTAGCACTGCCATGATCTGTGTGATGTACCCTTTACTGATAACCATTCAACATACAGGGGCACCTGGGTGGCTCAGCTGGTTAAGCATCTGCCTTCGGCTCAGATCCTGAGTCTGGGATTTGTGTTGGCCTCAGGGTCCTGGGATCGAGTCCTCCATCAGGCTCCCTGCCCTGCGGGGAGTCTGCTTCTCCCTCTGCCTGCCACACTCCCTGCTTGTGCTCTCTCACTCTTTGGCAAATAAATAAATAAAATCTTTTTTAAAAAACAACAACAACATTACAGCTTGCAGCCATGATGTTTTATGTTCTTGTTCATCATTTCTTACTTTGGCATTTCATTTGTATGAAGAGATGTGGGAATTTTCTATCATAGCTCTTTGAAAATAACAAGAAATTACTTCAGATCTAGAACCCATCTTCTTTCCCTTGTGACTTCCGTCGTCTTGATCAGTCTTACCAATATAATGTTTCAATTTTTACGATCTAAAGTTCAAATTTAACAACGGAATGTAAGTTGCCTTTGTCAAATGCCCCCCCCAACGGGAATAATAAAAGGATGTTGCTAGGTAGAAATTATAAAAATACATGCAACCAAAATATTAAGAGTCCAAAGTAGAATGTAGTTTTTTGTTGTTGGTTTTTTTGTTTGTTTTTCCTATCAGAGCAGACAGCCTTTCTAGAACATTCTAGTATTGTAGTGTATTTCTCTATAGGTCTTCATTTTTGTATCAATAACATTCTCATCATCATGTGCTCTAGTGAGAAGTTCTTTCTTTTAATTGGTTAAACATTTTCAACAATCACAACAGAGAGATGCACAATTTTACTCCGTGTGCCTTATAATGTTTTTTTTCTCTGATGTGGTTATCACTCATATCAAAAATGAGAGTCCTCTATCTTTGTTGACTGGTTTAGAATAAGTATTTTTACCATTCTGATCTTCTGTGTTCTAGAAAACATAGATGATTACAGATTTCTTTCCCTTGTTGTTTTTTTTTAATATCAGTGAGTGCTAGTAATTATTTTCCAAAACAGAATTTACCCCTAATGTTAATGATGCTTCATGTATTAGTTTAATATCAGCTTACGTGGAAAGTGCTTATCTTTAATAATCAAAAACTGAACTGTAAACATTTTTCCTAGAACGTTTCCCACTTTTTAGCACTTGAACTCTGAGGGTCAACTCCTTTCCTATAATTCTTTTTCTGTACATTGAATGTTTCTGACGTTTCCCTGCTCTTAGCTGATGCATTCATCTCTAACATGAAATGAGGGAGTTAGCCACCATGTTCCTCAAGTTCAAAAAATAACCAGTGACAATAAATTGACTTTTCTTGTGGCAACTGTGAAAGAATGCATGTATTTTTTCCTCTGACTCGAGCATTCCCCTTAGCAATATCAATTCAACATTTGTCAACCATCAGGGTTATAGCCATGGCTATGTGGGATCATACGGGAGGCTGTCTGAATAAGGAGCCTATTCTTCAAATAATACAGAAGAGAGTGCAGACAGATCTCGGGGAAGCGATGAAGGGTAATATGTTTTCCTCTCGTGTTCAGCTGCGGCTTCGGGGCAAATATCTTTTCACTGTCTCTGGTCCCGCAGCCATTGAATCCCATGATGAAAGGAACATAAAATAGGTTTCCTGTTGCTCTTCCTGTTTAAAACAAGCCAGGGCAGACATACCTGATAAAAACCAAAGCAGGAAAGCAGCTTTCTGGCTGGCCTCAAACCTCTGAGACGATTTCTTTTTGCCTCTTTTGACTCGCGTCCTGATCTGGGGGTCTTTGAGTCTTGGGTTTCATTAATCTATATATTTCCTTTTAGGGAGACAGGCACTGAGCTAGGAACTTTGCTAGGTGGAATATTTTGTTGAAAGAAAATAGAAATCTAAACCTAACAATGTCATGTCCTTTATGCAGTCGAGTTCATTTATCATGCATGATGCGTTAGAATTAAAATGTAGATAAATTTTCCCACTAAAGCCAACCTTCAGGGGGAAAAAAATCAAATGAACTCCCTACTAATTTTTCTGCTCTATTATCTTATTAATGGTGATTTGTAGAGAATTGTAGAGAAACATTCATACTTTAGGGCAGAATTTCTTAATTGGTAGTGTGAGAAATTAAGATACAGTAGCTCTAAGTGTTTCTGTCTTTCTGTAATTTAAAACATTACATCTGGATTTTAACTCTTGGCAAAAACTGTGCAGAGAATGTAATGTTTATTTACATGAAAAAATGTATTTTGTGATAGATACGCTGATACTGCAGGGTATGTCACTCAGAAGTTTCCTTATGACTAACAGTGTTTCTTTGATTTGTGCTGGACCAGGGAGAGGTATCCGGCCCTCACATACTCAGTGCAGACCCCTTCACCTAGAAGCCTGCACTGAACTTGAACAGAGCACTGTGATAGCATGGTCAGAAGGCCTGAGTTCCACTTCTAGCTCATCCTTCCCGTGCCTGGTTTTAGAAAGCACCCACTGACTCTTTCTTCTCACTTAGGTCAATAAGGCAAAGGGGGCGGGGTGAGGGGAGCATTGGTTTTGTAAATGCTGTTGTTTGATCAATAGCCAAATGGATGGTGAGTCAGAGGAGACATCTTCCAAATTCATTGTCAGGGACACACAGTCTCCACCACCTGTCAGTCTTTCACAGCTTCTGAGCTAAGTTATCCACCCCCTCCCCCACCTAGGCTGGGATGTGGGGGCTGCCTTAGAGAGAAAGGGATTGTGCATTTCCTCCACTAATGCAGGTGACCAAAATGTCAGTCCTCCTCCACTGTTGCTTTCCTTTGCTTATTTAAGCTTTTTCTCTGAGTACACGAGGACATTCCAGTAAATTCCATTCCCCTGCAGTTATGTTCTGCCTCCTTAGTGGGTCAGCTATTCTTAAACTTGGCACTTACATAACTCAGTCTCATGAATGAAAGTTAACAACCCCTTTATGGCAACCAACAGGGCAAGGTAAACCATATATACGGTGACATAGCCACAGGTACCCTCCAGTGAGGTGTGGCAACCAAGTGCTAAGGGTCAGTGTTTCTCTCCTCTTCCCATTCTGCCCACACTACTGACAGAAGGCATGAATTACAGAGGCGACTTAAGAATTACAAAAGAGAGGTCAAGGTTAGAAACAATTAGGCCCATCATTTTTTGGATTGAAAGTCTGTACTCTTGTCAGGCATACACACATTCATTAAATAAATCTTTGCACAACTAAATAGTAATTTTTTCAAGAAGGGGGAGCAGTACCAACCATTGCTCTGCAATTCCTACAGTTGTTGTTACTTACAATTAGTGCATAGCAAAAAACTAGCAAAAAGGCTATCACCCTGAATTACTCTACCACATAAGGATATAAATTAAGTGGGATGTGTTCCAATTGTGTGTGCTTGTCTAAGGTCAGACAGGAAACATAAAGCTGTAAATGCATGAAAAAAGCTATCCTATATATAGAATTTGTAAGTAAACTGAAAACCCACAAAGTCCACTGATTCCAATATTTATCTTGAACTAATGAATTGTTTGATCTCTATATGTGATACTACTCAATTTAGGCACCTTTTCTCACCATATTATGAGCATCAAATCTGAACACATGATTTTATTTGGTTTTAAAGAGCTTTCAAATCTCAGAATGAAAGGCAGAATATGTTTCAGTCCCTTTAGATAATTTCTCACCTCAAACTACTTGGTTGTGAGTTTTTTATTTTTCCTTTAGAAAAAGAAGAGGAGGGAAATGAAATACTTTTATTACTTCTTTATGTATGTCCACTAGGGATTCTTTTTACCTGAGTTTGTAGTATCGCTTTCCATTCACTCCAGTAATGTAAATAATGAAAAACACTACATGGGATTTCATTTCACAAATGCCTCTAGCCTTGTTGTCAACTATTGATTAAAGCCAGTCATGTGATATGAAACTCCCCCCAACATGAAAAGTCAACTTTTTTTTTTTTTCCTAACATATACCATGTTGGCTACCATGTTCTGAGTGCTTTCCTCTTATTCTGTGCCCTATGGTGGGACTTTATACATTATCACTGAGTCTCTTAAACTCTGCCAAATGATTATAATTACCTCTGTTTGAGGTAACGCTCCTCCTCATCCTACCACACTCTGCTGTCTTCCACAGCAGATCCTTGGCCATTTCAAAATCAGAGGCCAAAATCTGGCCCTCCCATTTGTTAGTTTGTCTTCAATTGGATCTGAGCATCTTTGGTCAGGGAAGATTTCACCCCGTGAAATCACACTGGGGTGTGCAATGCCCCACACTTTATGTCTGATCGTATTCAAGTTTCAGGAATTATTTTTATCATGAATTGCACTAAAAAAAAGAAAAAAGTTACAAGATCATGACTCCAGCTCCCAGATCCTGCTTTCTAATGCTATTCTCCAATAAAAGGAACTCGGACTCCTTGGAGAGATGGCTGATTCTACAGCCAGAGCAGGGAGTCTACGAGATGGCCGGGGCCTTCTTGTACTGCCAGAAAGTAAGAAGTGCCCCTCAAAAGAATGGGAGCATATCCAAGGGACACAGGAGCCAACTGAAAGGTACCCAACTGCTACACCTGAAACAATCTGAACAACAAAATAAATAATGTATTACTGCATAAAGTATAAAATAAATACCCGTGAGTTCATACTGATATAAATAAATGCTTGAATAAATAAATCAATGGGGGAGAAGAGACAAATCTCCTACACAGAAGAATGCTAAATAGTTCTTACCCCTCTGGAAGATAGGTAGGGCTTGACACTCCCCACCCTAACTCTCTCCCTTGCGCATAGACTGCACTGAGTGATCACCTTCTAAAGAGTAGAGTGAGGCAAGGGGAAAAATAAATGGTAATAGGAAAACCTGGAAAACGACCTGAGCCAGGGAACTGTGCTTAGCATCATCAGTGAGTCACACTGGTAGCATGTGGTCTTAATATAATGTGGTACAGTGAGGAGAAAGACAAAAATAAGTCTTCCAAACCTATAACGCTAGTCTTACCATGAAAAAAAACCATAAAAAATTTGAGGGCTTGTGTGTATATTGATTAGATATCAGGAAATTATACATAGAAGATTTTGTACATATGTATATGTGTATATTAGATTTCATGTGTGTATATCTCTGCATATAATATATACGACATATAAAAAGAATTTTGTTTTAAGGAATTGGTGCCTCTGGTTAGGGGTACTGGCAGGCTGGTGAATTTGAAACTTGGACAAGAATTGACACTGTGGTCTTGAATCAGAATTCCTTCTTTTATGGAAAACCTCAGATTTTGCTCTTAAGATCTTCAGTTGATTGGATGAAGCCCCACCGTATCACCAAGGGTAATCTTTACTTAAAGTCAACTCCTTGCAGATGTTGACTACTATGTTAACAAAATAACCTAGTATTTTAATCTAGCCAAGTTGATATTTAAGAATAATCACCTAGAGATACCTGCCCCAGTAGGGACGTCTAAGGAACTGTCACAGCCCAGAGTTGGAGAAGAAGCATGACATCTGAATACACTGTGATACCCAAAGTGGGATTCTGAAACAAAAGAAACATTGGGGGAAAGAGTGAGATTCAAATGATATGTAGCTTAGTTAAGAATCTACGAAAAATTGCATCAAAGAAGACAGATGCCTAAACAGACAATTCTCCTTTAGAGAAGAAAGTGCTACAACAGATCACATCCAGTGTCCCAGGGAGATAGACCAAGACTGAAAAGAGAGGAAGCGTAGGAGCTTCAGAGCCTGACTGCAGTTTTCTAAAGTGACAGAAATAGTGATGACCAATTGTCCTCTCACCATCTTCTTTCCTGACCCACGGACAAAGCAAAAGTCTAAAATCTACATGGCGTTAAATGTCTAAAACTTGTGTCTTGTTGGTCTGTATGGGATTATTTCCTCTGAGACATTATACTTAGTATTTGGGTTGTGGCCTCCGAGTGAGCGAATACAACATTGTAAAACCAATACTCGGGATCTGTGGCACAACCTCTTCCACAAATAAGTTCTTAGCAATCCTATAGGCAAAATCACTCCTTCAACTACTTGGGCATATAGCTTTCAATCATTTATCTGACAGCAACCATTTCATGTTAATAAATAAAATACTCGAAGTGTTCTTCCAAAATTAAGAGCTTGACTGTAATCCTCATGCTAGGCAAAGTTAGGCTGAAATTCCACATTAACCCTATAATCTTAATGACTAGACAAAGGAAAGTGCATTTTTTGGCTTCCATCCCATTTCAGGGTAGGACAGATAACCTTCCATCTTGTCGCTACACTATCTGGAATATGTGGCCTCCAAAGTCACAATAAAAGGAGAGAAAACTGAAGAATTATAAGAATAAGTCCAGGTTTGGAAGGAGTTTATACCCCTTTGTCCCATCTGCTCAGCGGGGAGCCTGCTTCCTCCTCTCTCTCTGCCAGCCTGTCTGCCTACTTGTGATCTCTGTCTGTCAAATAAATGAATAAAATCTTTAAAAAAAAAAAAAAAAGAATTCAGTCATGTTATCCTGACCTACCTACAAAGGAGGCTGGATCTTTCTATGTCCAGGAAGGGGAAACAGTGCAATGAAAACATAGCATAGCACCTGCCGTAATTGTCAACTAAGTCTGAAAAATCTTATAGACTTAATTCTCCCTTATAAGCTCATATGCAAATTAAATATTAAATACCCTGTGAATTCCTATAACAAGGAAACTAGACTAACTTTGTTTAATTAACTGTTTCCCAAAGTTACTTAACATTGTTTAACTCAGTTCTTATCCTCAAGGAACATCAATAAATATCTTGGGGAAAAAATGCCACTGTATTTGTTTAAGCACCATTTGGATACACTAACTTGAAGATATCTGTCTCTTCTTTTTCTGTGCTTCTATGACCAAAAGCTCCCATTTCAAAATCGTCTGTGAGTGTGTGTGTGTGTGTGTGAGTGTGTGTGTATTCATTTCACTTCAAAGTCACCTTATCTAGGAGCCAATGTTCCTATTGAAATCATTTCTTGATCTCATAATTTAACCATGGGTGAACAATCCTATTTCCCTAGATTCAGAATTCTCTAGATAGATATTTAACTGAATCCTCCAATACAGACATACATCCTTTTGTTGCACTTCCTGGGTATAGTGGGTTTTTTTTTTTTCCTTGTTGTTGTTGTTTTCACAGATTGAAGGTTTGTGACAACCCTGAGTTGAGCAAGTCTATTGGTGCAATTTTTCCAACCACATTTGTTTAATTCATGTCTCTGTGTCACATTTTGGTAATTTTTATGATATTTCAAACTCTTTCATTATCATTATATATATTATGGTGATTTGTGATCAGTGATCTTTGACGTTACTAATAAACTGTTTTGGGGTGCCATGAACTGCACCCTTGTAGGATAGCTAACTTAATAACCGTTGTGTGTGTGTTCTGACTGTTCCACTGACCTGCTGTTTCTCCATTTCTCTCGGTTTCCTTGGGTCTCCCTATTCCCTGAGACACAGTAATATTAAGATTAGGTCAAATAATAACCCTACAATGGCCTCTAAGTGTTCAAGTGAAAGAAAGAGTCACATGTCTCTCTCTTTAAGTCAAAAGCTAGAAATGATTAAGTTTGGTAAGGAAAGTATATTGAAAGCTGAGATAGGCTGAAACCTAAGCCTCTTGTACCAGTTAGCTAAGCCGTGAATGCAGAGCAAAAGTTCTCAAAAGAAATTAAATGTGCTATTCCAAGAAATACATGAATGATAAGACAGCGAAAGAGTAATATTGCTGAGATGGAGAGTTTTAGTGGTCTGGGTGGAAAATCAAACCAACCACAAAATTCCCTTAAATCAAAGCCTAATTCAGGGCAAAGACCTAACTCTCTTCAGTTCTGTGAAGGCTGAAAGAGATGAGGAAGTGGCAGAAGAAAAGTTTGAATCTAGCAGACACAGGTTCATGAGATTTAAGGAAAGAAGCCATCTTTATTACATAAAAGTACAAGGTGAAGCAGTGACTGCTGATGTAAAAGCTGCAGGAAGTTATCTAGAAGATCTAGCGAAGATAATTAATGCGGGCGGCTACACTAAACAACAGATTTTCCACATAGATGAAACAGTCTTACAATGGAAGACGATGTTTTCCAGGATTCACATACCTTGAGAGACATCCACATCTGGCTTCAAAGCTTCAAATGACAGGTTGATTCTCTAGTTCACGGCTAAATGAAGCTGGTGATTTGAAGTTGAAGTTGGTGCTCATTTACCATCCCCCAAATCCTAGCATCCTCAAGAATTATGCTGTATCTACTCTGCCTGGGCTCTATAAATGGAACACAAACCCTGGGTGACAGCACATCTCTTTACAACATGATTTACTGAGTATTTTTCTTCTACTATTGAGGCCTACTGCTAAGAAGAAATGATACCATTCAAATTATGACGGCTCGTTGACAATGCTCCTACTTACCCAAGAGCTCTGATGGAGATGTGCGAGATTAATGTTGTTGTCATGGCTGCTAGTACAACGTTCACTCTGCAGCCCATGGATCAAGGAGTAATTTCAACTTACAAGTGTTACTTTTGAAGAAGAACATTTTTGTAAGGCTATCGCTGCCATAGAAAGTGATTCTTCTAAAGGATCTGGGCAAAGTCGGTTGAAAACCTTCTGGAAAGGATTCACTATTCTAGATGTCATTAAGAACATTCATGACTTATGGGAAGGGGTCAAAATATCAACATGAACAGGAGTTTAGAAAAAGATGACTCCAATCCTCGTGGATGACTTTGAGGGGTTCAGGTCTTCAGTGGAGGATGTAACTGCAGAAGTAGTGGAAATAGCGGGAGAACTAGAATTAGAAGTGGAGCCTGAGGATAGGACAACATTGCTGCAATCTTACGATAAAACTTAAACAGATGAGGAGTTGCCTCTTACGGATGAGCAAAGTGGTTTTTTCAGATGGAATCTATGCCCAGTAAAGATACTGTGAAGATTGTTGAAATGACAACAAAAGATTTAGAATAGTACATCAACTTTGTTGATAAGAGCAGCAGCAGGGTGCGAGAGGACTGACTCCAATTTTGAAAGAAGGTCTGTAGGTAAAATGCTGTCAAGCACCATTGCATGCTACAGAGAAATCATTTGTGAAAGGAAGAGTCAATTGATGTGACAATCTTCATTGTTCCCTTATTTCAAGAAATTGCCACAGCCACCCCAGCCTTCAGAAGCCACTACGCTGATCAGTCAGCAGCTCTCATCTTGGAGGCAAGACCCTCCAACAGCAAAGAGATTACAACTCACTGAAAGCCTTTCAGTGGTTAGCATTTTTTTAGAAATAAAGTATTTTTTAATTAAGGTATGTACATTTTTTTTGAAACAGTGATATTACACACTTCATGGACTACAGTATCATATGAATGTCATATTTACATACACTGGGAAACCAGAAAATTCATTTGATTCACGTTGTTGAGATATAAGCTGTATTGCAGTGGTCTGGAACCACGCCTGTGGTATCTCGGAGGTATGCCTCTCCTGATCTCCCAGTTCTCTGGAACCAGTTTCTCCAGGTTTTGAGAAATGCTAGAACCAGATTGATGGCTGACTTTTTCTGGAAAGTCAGTAAAATTTCATGGTATGCATGTCATTAAATTACCTAATTCCTGAAATGATTTACCCTTAATTTTCCTTTGATTTGTAAGACACCTAAATCATTTTTGGAGTAAGGCAGTAAATAGAAGATGTGTAGAAAATCATAGATTAGACAGGTGATAGATGATTGATAGATAGGTAGATGAATACATTTTTTAAATATGTCTTTTGTTGTTCTGATTGCATAGTCTGTAGCTATGTGTTTCTGTATTTTGTGACTAGTTGCTGAGGAACCACTTAGAGTTAATGAGAAGTATAGGAGTTTCCCTTGATATTTCATTAGTCTATAACCTGGATTTTCTAGATTCATGAAGATTTCTACCCAATATTATGGAGGCAGGATGTCAAATCTAATTATAATATGTGAAGCGTATTAAAATATATATGAAAAATGATGACTTTTTCTTATGTGACAAAAACAATAAATTCTTATGTGTACTTTATCAAGCTCCCATTCATATATATATTAAAATGTACTATGTTAGAAATCTGAAGGTAATATAAAAAGATAAACTAAATATTGGACAAAACTAAAAATTAAACTTGGGTAAAATAATATGTATTTATTGACAGGCAGTTAGAGAAATGAAGTTAGTAATATTCAGCTTTAGTTTCTTTCTTTTGAAGAAGCATTCCCAAATACAAATCATTCTTGTCCCTCTTGGCCAGTTATTTCTGGTACTGCTCAGAGTCCTAGCACAAGTATGATGTGGGCCCCTTCTTGACATTCTGGCTGGCTAGCCAAATGTCAGTTTAAAAAAAGATAAGGTTGTTATTCATTCATTATTATTCATCCATGTATTGAGATACTGTGCCAGGTGCCAGGAATGTAAAGATAAATAAGTAATAGAATTTCACAATTTAGTATTCTGACTGTAGTCTCAAAGGAGCAAATAGATTTGTTGTGGCAGAGTCTACAGGTTTTCTATCCAATGTCCATTCTTCTGTCTTCCATAATAATAGAATCATTATTCAGGTGCCAAAAGACATCATTTTTTTCAACCATGTGACTAAATTCCAAGCAAAGAAAGAAGTTGGGTAGAACTTCCAGGAAAACTCCTTAAAATGGAAAATAGAAAATTAGGGTGTTTACTAATAACAACCGTTACCTTCTCCTTGGCTGCTTGGTGTGTGGATGAAATGGCTGGAGGTCTACATCCTTCTTAGCCTCTAAGACACCTTTACATGCTAGATGGCAGAAGAGAATGTTAGAAGATGCTAGATTCTTTTTTTTTTTTTAAAGATTTTATTTATTTATTTATTTGACAGAGAGAGATCACGAGTAGACAGAGAGGCAGGCAGAGAGAGAGAAGGAAGCAGGCTCCCTGCTGAGCAGAGAGCCGGATGTGGGACCCGATCCCAGGACCCTGAGATCATGACCTGAGCCGAAGGCAGCGGCTTAACCCACTGAGCCACCCAGGTGCCCCTGAAGATGCTAGATTCTTGATGATTATAGACAACCATATAGCCGTGGACCGTCTTTACTCCAGATTCACTTATTTGTAAAAGAAAAATAAGCCTTTATGTATTTACTAATATATTTAAGATTTTCTGTTACATGCAGCTAAAAACATAAATGATTCACTTATCAATGAAAGTAAATCATCCACTTGATGAAAAAAAAATCAAGAACTAGGCCTTGTATATATAAGATTTAAGTAAGCACCTGAATGAGGCTGTCGGTACACAGAGAGAAGGCATATTAGTATATTAGAAGTAGGAAGGTACATTGAGTGTCCTCTAAATACATTAATTTATTCAATGTGAGTTACTAATTCAGAGTCTATGAAGAAAAGATAAAGAATAATGAAGGAATGATAATCTAGAACCAGTTTATAAATGGTCTTCAGTGTCTGAGCGAAGAAGATTAGTTTCTATTTTTCTCATGATATGGTCATTAGGATTATTTAAAAAGTAAGAGAAAATAATAATCTTTAGAGCTGAATGGACCTTAAAAATCTACTACTCTAGGGGTTTTCAAAATGTGCTATGGGGGATCCCCACAAGAACCACTTGGTGGTCAGAGGGCTGGGGCAGAGTTTGGGGCTGCTGACTAAGTCCACATAAACCACAATCTCTCATTCAGAACAACTCCATTTTTATTTGTTTGTAATGCCACACAGAGCTTTTTTGAAAAGAATATTACAAGACTAAAAGAATGTGAAATCTACCAACCGGCACCAATCTCTTCTTTCTATTTATTGGAAAATTTTGACTCAGAAGGGGGTTGTGATCTCACTGCCAGGTAGGACTTGATCACTCATGTGAATTTGGCTACTGACAGAACACTAGCCAAACTCCCCCATTGTGTTATGGTGCACATAGAGCTGTGCTTCGGGAAGATGCTCTGAAGTACCCTTTGTTGGCGATAAATGCTGGTGGCTGGTTGTAAAAGCTGGAAGGCTGGTTGTATAGTCAATTGCAGTTGCTGCTCCAGACACGGGGATGGCCTGAAGCCAGAGTAGTTTCGGTACGAACTGCACAGGTAGGAACATGAATCGGTCACCCCACATACATTCGAACCCTCCTTCATCAGCACTGTGACCAAATTCTTACTCTTAATTCCCTCCATCTTAAATACTCAGATGGTTTCTCTTTTTTCTTTTTTCTGGGTGCATCCTGATGTATATGCAGATCAATGCCCTACATTTCGCTGAAGAGAGCGGGTGAAGAAGGAAGTTGAACTTGCACCGTAACTCTGCAACCTGTAGCCTCGAACTTTCCATCTGATATTTGGACGCATCCGTCCTGATATGATCAGAGATGAAAGATAATTTTAGGGTAGTTTCCTGATCATGTTTTGACCTGTGAATCTAAAATGCTGAGAATTTGTTTTCTTAATGTGCCCAGAAGTAGGCACCTTCCCCACAGTCCTTCTACTCATCTGTGTCATGTCATCATTTTCCAAAAGTCACTTGGAGTCCCTATACCTGCTTTCACTAGGCTTTACATTCTCGGTAACTCCCAGTGATAATTTCAATAATTGTTTTTCATTGTGTCTTCTGGCCTGCCATCTCATTTCCCAGTAATGATGGAGTCACTACTACCTTCAATTGTCCCTATGCTAGACAACCAATACGAAGACTCCTCTTCAGGTGGCTCTTTACCTAGAATATTCTTCTGATCCCAAATATTGCATCAGTCAGGGGCAGTCAGGAAAACACACATCACCACAGGTATTACAAATACAAAGTGATCTAAGAATATGAAGGGCTGGTAAAGCCACGGTAAGAAAGCTTACTTCTGGCTTTCAGAAATTCCAGAAACATCAGACTTACAGAAAAGGCATGGCTAATAAACTTGGCTCTCTGAAACACCAAAGCCAGTGACTCCCAGGAGGATGCCCAGATACCGTTGGAAGCTGGTGCTGATTACTGCAGCTGCCTGCAGCCCTGAAGTAGGTCATTCTCTGGAGAATGCCTAGAAGGTCTGGAAAAACTCCCTCTGTACCATCTGCTGCTACCCTTCTCTGAGAAGAGTAAGGAATTTCCTTAGCAAAAATACCAAAATACAGCACAGGACACATGTGAAAACTGTTGGAACTGAATTGATAGTATCCCCAGCCCTTGGTTTGCACACTAATGAGGAATCATAAAGATGACTGTACAAGCTGAAACTATGCAAAGGCACCCATAATCAAGAAGAAAAAAAAAATAATTGTTTTACAGCCTTTCACCATATTTGTCAAAGCATTGAAACGTCTTTTACTCGAGGTTATAAATGTAAAGGGAAGTGAAAAAAAATAACAAAACTAATATTTACTTGGTCCACAGTAATTTTAAACATTTGAAACACTGACAATGAGTGTGTTTGATTTTTCTGTACAAAACATATCAAGAGTAGTTTGAACAGTGATTGCCTTTTTGTCATATAACTTAACTGCATGGAGAGAACATCTTTTCTATGCCTGGCTGAATCGTACTCCTTTCTAGGTTTAAATCAGCTGCCAGCATTTTATGCTTTGAACTTTCAGTGCCGTGAAATATCTCTGAGAATTCCTTGAGTGTAGGGTTGTGGGTTTTTTTGTTTTGTTTTGTTTTGTTTGTTTGTTTGTTGCCAGCATCACTTCCTCTGGGACACCTTTATCCTTTTCATCACAACCACTTGCCTCATTTAAGTCAATAAGCCACCTGCAGTAGACTAGTGAAAATATAGCTACATATCTAGAGTCTCGAATGTTGGTGGTGGCAACATTCCCACAGTCAGCGATGTTTTTCTAAAACATCATCTACACTTGATTCTCATTTTCTTTCCATCATTATCACTTACCATTTCTTTACTGTACTTTCATCTTTTCTGGCTAAGTCCTTTTCTAACTGTCCATTTTTGTAAAATAGACCAGGGGTTTATCATGGGAAACAGAAGTAAACACAATTACATGTAATTTGTGCATGAACAGAAAACCAGACGCACAAGGACCGACGATCAGCATCCTTTGAAAGAAGTGATGTTACAGGCCACTAATCCCTGATGCGGAGATGTTATTTACATGATGGTTTCTAGGCTGAAGAGCGATCAGAAACTTCAGACTTAATGCAATTACATAATTAATATACTGTGGTGACTGAAAATTGAACTTCATTTAGAACAGGTATTATTTAACTGAAACATGATGACCAAAATTCTGATATATTGGAACTTTACAAAGGAAGGACTATCTAGCTTGGTATTCAGTTGAAGTCCTGAAATAACCTTGGGAGTAACAGCTGAGAAGAAAAGAAAACATCAGTGGTGACTTTAAAACTTCAAAGAGGAAGAATGATAACACAAATAAGTGACATAGAAACAAGTGGTGGAGAAGTTGAGGAAAAATTAGGATATCGATTTTGAACCTCTTAAGTTTTAGATCCTGAAGCTAACCCCTGTGGAAGTATCCAGCAAGCTATTAAAATTTCAATACCCATTTCAGGACATTTAGGAAACAGAGCTATAAATTTGAATGCCATCCACAGAGAGGTGACAAATGAAGTTAGGAGGAAAATAAAATTGCTGAATGCAGATCTTTCCAAGACCTCACACATATCTGGTATGTAGAAAATAACAAATCAAGAGAATGGTAGATGGTAGCATCCCAAGAGACATAATGAATCCAGGAAAGGCAAAATCATGTAGCCAAGGAAAGTGAGTTTTTAGAACAGAACTAACAGTGACAATGACAAAAAGGTAGGCAATGGTAAGATGTTGCAGAGAAGCCAGACAAGTCCTAAGTAAGAAGCCGTTATTAGCTCTCCCATTTAGAAACTCCATGGTGATTCTTTAAAACTGTCAATAATGTGCTGGGAGGTAGCAGGAGAAAGAGATTAGAAAAAATTGAGAAGTGGGAAGTAGATGTGGATGACTAGCACATGTAAGTCATACTTTTGAGATGTTGGTCAGAGAAAGGAGAGCTTGGTAATGCACCTGGAGAAGAAAAGCACAATCTCTTTTCTTACAAGAAGAGAGTATATATTTCACTGCAGAGAAGGAGCCAGTAGAGAGATAAAAACTGAAGATGATGTAGGTTCAGAAGAAGCGGCCAAAGCCAGAGTTGAGATCAGATTGATGTGACTTGGACATGAGTGAGGGTAATGTGTCTTGAGAGACAAAAAAGAAGGAGGTATCAAGTAAGACTTTTAGGTGAAAAAGATTGAAACAGGTGGAGGCTTCATTAGCGCTTCTCTTCATCAGTGTCAAGCTGAGAACTTAAGATGACCTAGAATAGTTTATAATACTCATCATAGGAGCTGGTAAAACATACCTAAAGGAATTGTTCGGTAGTGGTTTACCCTCACCCAGTGGGTCAGATCACATGACTGTGACCCATGGATAGGCTGAATTTTTATGAATTTTGTTTCTATTTCAGTTCTTAGATACCTGCGATTTGGATTGGAAAAAGGAAACAGGAGTATTTCTAATGGGATAGTGATACAGCAGGAGGGTAAGCAAGAAAACGATCTTCTAGCGTTAGGAAAAAGTTTGCAAAAAGGAAGTCTGAATCCAGTGCGAAAGAACTGAGAACATATGTTGACTATAGGACGGGGTGATAGGGAACATCAGTGTATTAAGGAGTGGCAAGCAATTCTTCGTTGAAAAAAAAGGATTTGTCTTTACACGTGCTCAGTGAGTGTTCGCCAATGTCAAATACTTCATCTTCAAGTTCAAATACATAATTATATTCATACAACTCTAGGGTGCCTGTTCAAGCCCTGCATGTATTTATCTTTTTTTCAGAGAATTATGTCAGACTGTTGGATCTTCTGCTTTTTTCTCGGAAAGCTTTTTTCTATGGGATTCGTTTCTGACATTATTCAATGTAACTTCATTTTTTGTTTCTTTTCTATCAAATAGATTTTCCAGATATTTAAAAAAAAAACTTATTGTTGTGTGATAAGGGAGATTTTACCCTTTTTTGTTTGTTTTTAAGAAAACCTGTTAGCTTTGTGTCTTTTTGTCCATGAGCTGGAAGGAACAAATTGCAAGTATCTTTCCTTCCACCTAATTATTTTCATTTAAATATGGTGTTTGACGAACCAGGAACTGGGGATGAGCCATAGCTATGTTGTGAGTACGGTGGAGATGTGCACACTTCAGTGCTAGCCATGAATTTGCCATTCTTGCTTTGGAACCACCTGGAAAAAGAAAACATTTGATTACAAGAGGAAACCTAACTGGCGTGAAGCTTTGAGCAAATGAGAAGAAAGAGAAATTAATTCTTTTACATACAGACTCATGTCCTAGATGATGGTTAATCAAAGAACTTAACTTACATTCGAAGTACATGTATCAAGAATGAAAAACTGGAACACTGATATATTCAAGAAAGGTGTAAGTAGAGTCACAGTCAACCTCAGAACTCTGCATAATTGCCAAAGTTATGACAGTATTTTTGTTTTATTTAACTACTCTGTCCGCAAAAGCTCTTTGGCCTATGGATGAAGAAATTTGACATAGCACACGGAAGAAGAAAAGATATGCATGCTGAGGCAGCCGACCAAGAGAGTGGGCATCAATAAGAAAAGGCTGAGAAACAAATTTATGCGTGAAGACGTGCAAGCGTATGCACCAGACCTTTTCCAAGTTCATAACTGGGATGCCCAGCGGTTCACAGCTATCAAAATCTGGTTTAAAAATGCTTTTAATGTGGTACTTGCTAGTGATGTGTTAAGTTACAAGGAAAGAATACTCACTATCCACTGCTTTTGAAACGCCCAAAAGAGTATCTTTAAAGCTCTGACGAACTGGGAAAGGGGTCTCGGGAAAACAATAATTTGGCAGCTACGAAGGGATGTGGGTATTCAGATTTCTGTCTACACCGATAGATCGATTTCCATATCCCCTACTTTTAGCCTTCAGTTTGCACCTGCTGACCTGTGCATGCTTCTGCTGTCCCATCCGACTTCTGAGTTCATCCTCCTCTCGTACCAATGTTTTCTTGCTCAAAACCCACCTTGAATTTCCTTAAAGAAAATAATGTAGGAAAAGCATCCAGCATATGGGATGTAGGGGTTTTCAGCACAACAGCTGAAATGAATATGATTTCTTGACCCACAGATTTCCCTGAACCCATAGCATTTAACATTTCCTAGTGATACCACTTTTTAATTGTTGTAGTTGATTGCTATGAGCATTTCATGTATTTTTGTCTTGTTTATGGTTAAATATTACAGATCTTCCCCCAACTTATGATGGGGTTATGTCCTGATAAACACATTGTAAGGTGAAAATATCAGAAGTCAAAAATGCATTTAATACATCTAACCTCCCCACATCATAGCTTAGCCTAGCCTACCTTTAGTGTGCTCAGAACACTTCCATTAACCCATAGTTGGGTTTACCCTCATGATCCCAGGGCTGGTGGGTTGCTGCAGCTCGCTGCCATTGCCCAGAGTCACAAGAGAGGATTGGACCACAAATTGCTAGCCTGGATAATCAAAATTAAGATTTCTATCTGAATGTGTATTGCTTTCACACTACCATAAGTTTGCAAACTTGTAAGTTGAACCATTGTAAGTCGGGAACCTCTGTATTGTGAAAACTTGAAGCTCAATTCCTAAAAGGCTATGGCTGGCTGCCTTCCTTCCTTCCTTCCTCAATCCACAATGCAATGTATTGCACAATGACAAGAGAATATGCTCAATTAACTTTTGTGTGAACAAATAATCTTTCCAATAGAAGAGAGAATTCTCACCTAACTGTATTATTTATTCCCTCAATATTTTGCCTACAAAAGGCTTGTGTAATGCAGGTCACTGACTCTGATATACTGAGATGACAGTCATGTTCATTTCACAGTGGCGCAAACTAGGAGGGCTAATTGGATTTAGCTCTCTCGTTTTGCAGGTGAGGAAACAAGAATGTTTACTCGGATGACTTTAACTTTCTGAAGACAATGGCGGGAAATGGGCAGCAATAACCAGGACAAAAGCCACATAACATTTTTGCAGGGTTGTTGTCTATCCTGAAAGATACTATTTTCTGACCTGAATGGAGAAATTTAGTTTGTCTGGATTTTCTACAATACAAATTTGAGGCATAGGAATAATTTCATTATTTTTGAACCTGAGTCACTTTCACACTTAATTCTTCATAAAAACCTTTTCCAGGGTATGAAAAGAATTAGAACTTCTTATGTTTGGACTGTCTTACAGTAAAGAGGTGGAAAATAGAATTAACTGCAACGAAATGGTGTGTTATGCCTCACTTTAAATTATTCATTTTTTTATTTCTTTTATTGAGCTTGAGTTTTTCCTCATGATTGACCTTCAGACGCTTATGAATATCTCTCTGCCACAGAACTGAGTAGACTAGCATCTGGCCTTCCTAGGTTATGAAGTACAAATTCAATTGACTCTTCTAGGACTTGAGGCTGAGGTCACAGGGTGTCTTTTAATGGAAACTTGGGAATCGAATAGTCAAAGCTTGCTCTTTGAGAATTAATGTCCACCTATAATCAAAGTCCTTTTGTGCTTTGGCCTTGATAGTTTTAGTGGTGACTTGATTACGAGCTGACTTTAGCGTACTTTGGACAAATTCTGATATGAAGAAGAAGCGAGCGACATAAAAAGTATTACACTATGCAGTCTACATTTGATGAAATTCTTTAAAAACTGTCAAGGCAATCATCCGAGAAATGTATTGTGCTTCTAATGGCATGCCGAGAGCATGACAGGTGGGTGTGATTCACCCTAGACCACCAATGTCATGTTCCTGGGTGCTCTGGCAGGGACAAGAAGTCTGTGACACTTTCCTTCAAATAGCTCAAAATCTAGTTAGAGTTACAAAATAAGAGAATGGCTGTATGTATAAAACTGAGAGAAGGGGAAAATTATAATAGGCTGGAATATTTAAAAAAAATTTTTTTTTTCTTGAAGCTGCATTCTAATTTGGCCACAGAGCAGGGCAGAATTTGGACTCATCGATGAGAAAAGCAAGGTCAGGTGAAACAACACTCGCAAAGACAGATGTGAGCCTGAATTATTGTGCATCAGAGGACAGAGAGAGCATCAGCCCGAGTGGAACAGACTATGCATGGTGGGGTACAGTGGGGACAAGGCTGAAGGTACAGACCTATAAAGGACTTAAAAGAACTGAATACGGTATGCAGTGGAGAATCAATATTGTGTATGTTTTGGAGCAGTGGAATTAGTTAATGACATCACTCCCCTGCAAAGAGTAATCAGACTAATGCGTTAAAATGATTGAAAGGGGAGAGAGGTGACAGGTGGAGAAAATAGTTACAGGTTTCCAACTCTGAATGACTGCTGGAAAAAGGGTATGGAGAGGAATGTATAAATAGAAGAGATATTTTAAGGAAAAAACAATTGAGCATTATGACTTAGTTGAAGAAAATGGAAGTGAAAACACAGCAATATGCCAACCTTACAAATGACCAAATATCTCTAATGAGTAATAAAATGTTTGGTGTGTTTACCTAGCTCTGCCACCTTGACTGTTCAATGAATTTATTCATTAAAAGGTAATGTATCAATGTCAACCCAGTATGTAGGAGGCTAGCAAATAACAGGGAAATGGCCTCACCAGATACTGCTCTCAGCCAAAGGAACGCACACCCATTATGTTGTACAGAAGGCCCTTCCTGACTGCCAAACAGGGATCAAATCTTTTTTCATTATGATACAAAGCCTTAAAATTTGCCAACATTTATTCTTTTACCCTTGTGCAGAATCCCTTCTTCCTGAATTTCATGCCACCCTCTACCCCTCTTGATAGCGGTCATTCTTCAATTATCTATCACCCTTAGAAATTTTTGAAATATTGATTCCTTTGTCATTGCTTCCTTTCTCCAAGATCTGACATGAGCAGTTGCTGTTCCTCCCCTGAAATTTTGCCATCCAACATGCCTTGGTATGACCACAATCTGTCTTCCTTCAATCTCTCTCATACCTACATTCCTGATACCAATAATTTCTCAACGACTGCTAGCTGTTTTTGCCTTTACCAGAAATACTTAGTCATTATACTCTTAGTCCTTAGACTCTCCACTCCCTCGCAAATGTCCCAGGATACTAACAAAGCCAAACTCCAATCCTGAATTTACACCAAAAGCTACCCACCCCTTATCTATTTGAAATACAGTAAGAGAATATCCACAATGCTTAATCTCAGGGAATTCCTCATATTCAAGAATACATCTAGAGAAAAAAAGTACAAATATTTTATAGCTTTAATACTTCTGCCCACTGTCTGAAAAAAACAGCTGACTGCCAGTGACAGTCTCTCTAATTCTAGTGAGCTCTGTGTGTCTGCTCGTGCATGGGTATGTCTGTGTGTCCTTCCTAGGGAATAATATAGATCAAGTGAAAATGGAATCAAATTGCTCATTTCACCTCAAATCAACTATCACACTCTGTCCTCCTTCAATTTCCTCTAACACCTTTTACTTCTCAAGTTTCTTCCGCTTGCATCTCTACCTTTGTGCAGTATCTGATCTGTTTCCCCTGGAATAAATGTGCCTAGAAGTTTTCCAGAGTGTGTGTGGCAGTATAAGCATTACAAAGGGATTTAGGACTTGAAAGCTTTGCTCCCCTGTTTAGCAAAAATTTCAGGGAAAATAAGAAAAAAATAAGGATGTGTGTCAGGTTGTGTGGATGTGTGTGTATTTGTGGAGTAATGATGCTGATACCCAACCAAAATATATAGATAAGAAACTTCAAATTAAATGGAACATTATATTTGTCCTTCTCTACCATTCTGAGTATTACAATATTCTTTTACTTAAGAAAACCAAGTCCCAACATGGTTCCTTGATTCTCTCATCTGAAGGGATTAACGTACAAGTTTTCTTGACCTGAAAAGTAACCTTTAGCTGACAAAGCATGTAAGGAAATGAAAAACAGCAGTGTTTCTACTCTTATCCATTTTTTTTTTCTGGTCTCTTCTGATGTAAAAATATTTCGGCTTTCAAAAAACTATTGTTTTATATCTGCATATGTTAAGGAAAGCTTTAAATAATTAAGGTGCTTTCCCGAAGTGAGCGTACATATAAATTTAAAATTTAAGGCCAAGCAATAAAGTATTCTCTTTGAATTAAAGTGAACTCACTGAAATGATTCATTAAATACTTAAAAATAATTCAAACTTCAAGAATATATACTAATGAATATTTCTTGTCTAGCTTGCAAATTAACTTGAAAAAATCTACAAAAAATAGCTATCGATAGAAGAATGCTGATAAATCATACAGATTCATGATTTTATTATAAAAATTCATTAACAGATGAAATTTATGTGATTGTATACATTTCGAGTATATAATTGGGAACTTCACAAAGCCAGTGATCCACACAGGTAGATTTTTCCATTTTTCTAAACGTACCCTTAAATCCCCAAAGATATAAATTTATTGCGACAAAGTATTACTAAAAGAAGCAGAGAATATAAAGATTGGAGATGGCTTTCTCAGAAATACCAAAACCTCATGCAGTTTCTCACCTTAGACTTGGCTTGATGATACCAGGCCAATAAAGTCAGCCTTATGAATGGTTCAAAGAATAATAGAATAATATCAAGAAGTTAGAAATTCCATGGTGACAAGTATTATGTATTTATTCTCTAAGTGGTAATTTTGAAAATACTCATCTTTCTCTGGAGATATAAATTACTCACAATTAATTTGGTTAAGATATAACAATGTTTATAAGTCTCAAGATTATCAAAAATTATCAAAAAATTATCAAAAATTACATTTTAAAGAAATTTTTAAGTTTCATAGTTAAATTAAGGTAATGATGTACAGAGATGCAGGTAATGTGAGTTCCCTAGATCCAGCAATTGTGGTTGACATAAGAACAGACTAGATCTTTACTTTCCTGAGAAAAGAAAAAGATATTTATTAAATGTTGGGGTTTTTAACAAGACACTGGCTAGGCATTAATATGCTATTTTTTCTAATTGAAGTGACTGAAGCTCAGGCAATTGCCCAAAAATTATATAGTTAGAAAGCAAGAAGAGCAGATTTTTGAATTCAGGTTTGCTTGATTCTGAAGACTATGCTCATGTATTTCAGAAGTATTCATTATGTGATCTTTTTAATAATAGACACGTTACAATTTATGACAAATACATGATAAGTCACAACATTTGGGGAAAGCAAATTGGCAGTATGTAGCAGATATCTACTGAAGACAAAATTTCTGGAAACCGCCTACAACACTAAATGGGAAGGAATGTTGCTGGACACAATTAGAATTAGGTTCTTAGATGTTGCTAAAGAAACAAAAATTGTTCAATGACGCTTGTTAAAGATGATAAGGAAGACTTGATCATGTCATTATGATAGAAATAGGGAGCACTGGGGCACCTGAATGGCTCAGTCGTCTAAATATGTAGCTCTGCGTTTCGTCTCAGGTCATGATCTCAGGGTCCTGGGATTAAGCCCTGAGTCAGGCTTCACACTCGTCAGGGAGTCTGCTTGGGAATGTCTCTCTCTCTTCCTGCCTCTGCCCCTCCTCCTCTCTAAAATAAATCTAAAGTAAATCTCTCTAAAAATAAATCTTTAATAATGTACTGACTTATTTATTGAGAGAGAAAGAGAGAACACACAAGTGGGAGCGGCAGAGAGAGAGGGAGAGAGAATCTTAACAGACCCTGTCTTGAGCATGGAACCCCTGCGTGGGATCCCAGGACCCTGAGATTACGACCTGAGCTGAAGGCAGATGCTTAACCACTGAGCCACCAAGCACCCCTGGGCGTACAATTTTAAAGATGAAATGAAATCAGTTTCAGTCACCCTTCCCCGACTCCCACAATCCCTAGTCACAAAGCTCTTGGGAAAATGTCCTAATCTGGCTTGAACCATGTGTGTGTCACCTGGATGAATCACAGTCTAGCTAGGGATATAGGGAACAATGGTAGGCTGAGCCTGAGTCCAGTGCTCATTCTTCAACCAGTCACTATGGACAGGAAAGGACAAGCATGCAACCAGCAAATAAGCCTGCTCCCCTCAAAACATTTTCCCGAGGACGGTGCTAGGGTACTGTTTTGGAAAAACAAAACAAAACAAAAGATGCATTTCACGTAACCCAAAATATTTCCTCATTTGCTTAAACAAATTCAAATGGTTTCCAGTCATTGTGACCAAAAAGACTTAAATTATTAAACTGTTTTTTATTACATATAACAACATCTACTAAAGAAGAAATCCAAAGAAGAGAGCAAGTTCTTCACATACAATGTCCATTTTAATGTAACACTCGATGTTTGTTTGCATCTAACATTCCGTCTTTCCACCACCCTTTCCATAACCCAATTTTCATATAGGGTTAACTCCTCTGCAGGCAAGGTGATTTTCTCAGGGAAATTTCCCAGTGATTAGTTCAACCACCCAGACTGAAGTCAATCTTCAAATGGCCTTCTGCTGGCCACAGGGCTCAGGTACCAGGATTAACGTAACTCATGACCATGACATTAGAGGAAGTTCTCCTGGGAGTGACAGAAAAGAGGTCTACTGAGTCTTTATGTGAGAGAAGTCGTGGGTTGGAAAACGTTCTCTGTTCTGCCACCCATCTTGATTTCTGGACCTATGAAGGCTGGTACTACTGGAGGTGTTTTGTAAACACCATAAACGCTGGTTTTGTGGTCAGTGGCCCTGGAAGGGCACAGCTGAGGAGTCACAGAGAAATGAAATCAGCAGCATTGTATTAACAGAATGAACATTTGTCCTATTGTTGGAGATACAGCGATCTAAACAAAGGCCTGTCCTTCAGAATTAAGTTGTTTTTTTTTGTCTTTTCTTGTGTTACTTATATTACAAAACATCTTGAGACATGGAGCTTTAATTACAATATCATTTCAAACAACATTAAATGACCAACCAAAGAGAAGTGGAAAAAACTTTTCTAATATTCACCTTAAGAAATATTTGGAGACATTAAATGTTATAGTCACAAAGACTATAGACTATGTAGATATAGCCCACATCTATGTAGGATACTTTTCAAGTTAAAAACAAATGGTCTGTTTCACGTTTTATTACCTGAGCTATCAATCAGCGTCCGGCAGTCATATTAAAAATCTTACATTCTGGTGGTAACATACTTAGGTCTCAGAGGTCTGACATCACTGGGAATGAGCTATTTCATGAGAGTCTACCCAGAATACTCATGTGTTCTTCTTTTTGTTATTTTTTTAATAAGCTAAGTATTTTTATGGGAATATTCATATGATGTGTTAAATACTTCCTGCCTTATCGGGGAGGGATGCATAATTTCATGTTTTCTTGATGACTCAGGGTCATCGTTGTGCATATCAATTGTACGGCACCTGGTGAAGTAACTATTTGAGGAGACATTTGCCTCCAGACGCTATGCCTTTTAAATTCCTGGGGGTTTTGTTGTTGTTGTTGTTTGTTTGCTTTTTGGTATTTACTTTTTATAATTATTTTGTGTCTTTTACAATTCTGACTTGCCCCTTTCTGTCAGGCTGTTAGGTATCATTTCTTGCTGTTCTTTGACATCCCTCCAATGCAGTCATGCCCCCTCCTAATTTTCTGCTTTGACCGTTCTAGATTAGAAAGTCAAATAGGCATGCCTTTTAGAACCATGTCTAAAAAAGAACACAAGAGTTTTTAGTAAAGGATTTGTCTAATATACCAAGTTCTGGAACAAAGACATTGAGTTATTTCATTTGGGCTATTTAAAGACTTTTGGACAGATGGGAGTCAGGAGAAACAATCTTACCATTTGCTAATTACAAAATAAAGAGCTCACTTGTGTGTGAAAGGGATTTTTCTGTTAAATCTCTTAAAATTGAAGGGATTGTTTTGAGTAATATTTACACTGAGTTAATTTGGATTTTGCCCTGAAGTAGGCTTGTTGCCAACTGACATGTAAATTTTAGATCTGCAATGAATCTTGAGCTAGAAGCCACATTAGTCAAGATGTCATATGATCCATCAGATTACTGAATGCACACTGTTTTAATGGGGTTCGTTAGCTGTTCCCAGCTAATGACAGAGCTGGTCTGTTATCAGCGCCATTTTTTTCATAGTGTCCTGATCTTCCCACACAAAAATATCTAGTAAAACTGTTCCTTTTCTTCCACTAAAATTGCACTTTTTTCAGCTGAGTAAATATTTTAGGAAGAAAAAAATGAACTATTGGCTTAAATACTGTTGAAATCTACAATACTTTGAATTAACATCTTTGGATTGAATTTAGCTCTCAATGGATAATATTTAATATGACATCAATTTGAAACCCCAAGAAGACCATATGGAAATGATGACTAAAGTGTTTACTCAAAGCCTTAAACACAATTATTTTTATGGTTATCTTTAATGTTTCTACTTTGTTTAATAGCAGCCTTTAGTCACTGTTCTTGATCCAGCTAAGACATATAATGTGCTGTCTGGTGTAACAAAGTGTTATTAGAAGCAAAATCTTTAATATCTAATTTGCTAACTTCAATTTTACAGCTTTTGATCTGAAATGCAGATGTAAATTGGATCAAAGAGAAAACATTTCACTTGGAGAAATTTTCCCAGAAGCTTTTAAAATACATATCTTTTTCTTTTCCTTTTTCAAGAAGGATGAAACTGATTGTTTTGTGAAGTCCTGTGGAGTTTGAGACTCTAAGCAAAAAAAGTAGGGGGGAGGATTCTAGAACTCTCTGGCTTATATGGAAGGCATTTGCTTCATGGGAAACTTCCCTCAGACTCAGTCCATATGGATTATCTTTTAAAATGTTTTCATCAGTTTTGCCTCTCTGCCTTTGATTGAAATGAGCCTACCCCTTGAATGTTGCTGAATTTATAGCTCTAGTAAAACAAACTCTTCTGGCATTTCCTACACACAATTGGATTTTTTAGATGCTCCGAAGACTTGAGCTACAGTAGTTTGCTTCATTATTAAAGACATATGATGCCTGTTGTACAGATTTCCCGTTGGGCAACAGAGCTGATAAAAGAATAAAGAATTTCAAGAATCTGTATCTCGAAAATAAGTCCCAAGGTATCTTTCTTTCATTTTTTTAAGTTGGAGGAAAGCTTGCAAAATAATTTCCATTTTTTATTTAGCTTTGTACTTATTGTACAAAAGCTGTGTGAGAACACAGCATTTATCAGATAAGATTATTTGCCCTATGAAATAAACATGTGTTATTTTACCTTTTTGCCCACCACTGGGGATATTAATGAGAACTTCCTAAAAATGGGTATTTGATATCAGTCCTGATCAGAATCCTGATTGCGGGTACAGTATAATTCCAAAGGGAGCAAATGTGGTTACTCCTGAATGTTTCAGCCCCTTTACTAGAACACTATTCATCCCAAGGAAAAATTTTTTGGCACCGCCACTTGTGAAGAGTTCAATGGTGACAGCTTTTATACATCCTAATGCTTTAATGTCAGTCCTATGGTCCTGTGATTAGAATGTCATTGCATTAAATCTATCAAATTGCCAGGCCTTTTGCAAGCAATTTTGAAGCAGAATGTGTAAACTGCAATGAGATACTTTGTGCTTGAATGTCAGGGGAGAGAGACAACCGTAACCTAGATTGTCCCATCTACTGAGCTACATAGCTTTCCACAGACACATTCAGTGGCCGAGAGATTCCTTCTGTTAGTGCAAAGGAGGGCAGCTCAAGTAAAGGGGGAATTCACAAGGGGAGGACATCTGTTAGAAATCAGCCCAGGAGCAGGAGCTGGCAGTGCTCCCAAAGTGGTTTTTCAGCCTCGGCAGAGTCAGACAATGACAGATGGACTTGCATCCAAATGTCACAAAAGAGAAAAATGCAATCTAGAATTTAGCATTTAGGTCCTTTAACTGTCTGAGTTGAAGATGTGAGAGCTATACAGACAAAGTTCTGTAGCTTGGGCACCTGGATGGCTCAGTTGGTAGGTCACATAGTTGCTGATTTTCTGATTGAGTTTTGAAAAATTAAGGCACGGTATAACTCAGGAAAAATGCAAACTTTTGTAGCAAAGGTGATCATAGTAGTCTATTTAGACTCACAATGAAAAATCCTTACGTAGTCATGATCATGGCAACAGAAAATACACTGAATCCAGTACTGTGGTAGAAGTCCACTTGGCCACAAGGGATGAAATGCAGGTGGTGATCACAGACAAATAGAAAGCTAAATCTTTAATCATTGTAACAGGCAGGAATGAGATGCTTTAAGTAGATTATTGTACAGTCTGAACTCAAGAGCGTAAAATCAGGGGAAGAGATCATTTTTCTCCATGGCCGAGTTTAATTTAAACCTGCGCCGTCAGATCTCCTTCCCCCATCACCCTCCAGTCATGTTCATTTGTATGAGAAAGTTAATTGTGGCCACTCTCGGATATATGTCCAGACCGTTCCAACGTAAACCTTCAGCCTCATCTCTGATTCAGCTCTCACCCTGCCCCAAGCTCAGACACTTGCAGGGGGTAGGGGTCATAGCTTTGCTCTTTCACTCTTGGAACTATCTCCCCAGCCCCCATACTTGGGGAGGAGAAGGAGATGAAAAAGGTCAAGTGCTTAAGACAGATGTGGCAAAGGTAAAGGTCTTATGTCACTGGTACTTCTGTAATGTAGCCACTGCAATTCAATCTTTTGTGTGGAAAGTATAAATGGGCTAGTTCTCTGGGGGATCATATTAGAGATCTTCTTGGGGAGTCTGTGGTGATTTCCAAACTGCTTGGTTGCCTATATTGAGTAAAGTACTGTCTAGTGGTGTCTTGTGACCCAACCCACCCCAACCCTCAACACACACACACACACACACACACACACGCCCCTTTTGCTTTTTTTTTTAATTAAATTTATTTTCAGAAAAACAGTATTCATTATTTTTTCACCACACCCAGTGCTCCATGCAATCCGTGCCCTCTATAATACCCACCACCTGGTACCCCAACCTCCCACCCCCCTGGCACTTCAAACCCCTCAGTTGTTTTTCAGAGTCCATAGTCTCTCATGATTCACCTCCCCTTCCAATTTACCCCAACTCCCTTCATTTTTTTTAAAGTCAGCAACTCTTTTTTTTTTTAATTTTATTTATTTATTTGACAGACAGAGATCATAAATAGGCAGAGAGGCAGGCAGAGAGAGAGGAGGAAGCAGGCTCCCCACTGAGCAGAGAGCCCGATATGGGACTCGATCCCAGGACCCTGGGATCATGACCTGAGCCCAAGGCAGAGGCTTTAACCCACTGAGCTACCCAGGCACCCCACCCCTTTTACTTTTGAAGAATCCTCTTCCGCACTCCTCTATCCTGCTCAGTCAGGACTGGGCACCACACATGGTACACAGTGGCTATTCTGAGACCTCCTAGTTCTCTTCCTTGATCCTATGTGGGATTTCCTGATCTTAAGAGAGATGCCTTCTCATCTCTTCATTTACTTCCTTGTTTGCTTGAAGCACATCCACCAAGAGCTTCCTAAGAACTCTACATAGTAAAATTCTTTGAGTTCCTTTACATTTGAAAATGGTCTTCTTCTACCATTTATATTTATTTGTCAGAGACAGAGAGAGAGCACAAGCAGGCAGAGTGGCAGGCAGAGGCAGAGAGAGAAGCAGGCTCCCCACTGAGCAAGGAGCCCGATGTGGGATGATCCCAGGACACTGGGATCATGACCTGAGCCCAAGGCAGCCGCTTAACCCACTGAGCCACCCAGGCATCCCTTATTCTTTTTTTTAAAGATTTTATTTATTTATTTGACAGAGAGAGAGATGGCGAAAGAAGTAACACAGCAGGGGGAGTGGGAGAGGGAGAAGCTGGCTTCCCACTGAGCAGAGAGTCCCAGGAAACTCAATCCCAGGACCCTGGGACCATGACCTGAGCTGAAGACAGACACTTAACAACTAAGCCAGCCAGGCACCATCTACCCACTTCATTAACAAGTTTGCTGAGTATAAATTTTAGGTTGAAAGCCCTTTTCCATTACAAATGTGAATATGGGCCTCTACCATCTCCTCTAGCAAGAAGAAAATAGGAATGGGAGTGAGAATTCAAGTTCTGGTTTCCTTGGCTTCAGTCTGACCCCCTGTTTCCTGTTCCTCTTCTCCTTTACCCTATATTATTCACACAGAATTCTGCTTTTTCAATCCTATAATACTTGATTTGCTGTCATCACTGATTACGAGCCCCCAAAGCAACCTGTGGCCTTAAGATCTTTTTATTTTTTTCACAGTTAAAAACAAACAAACAAAAAACATTGTTAAGCATGTCAATTTTCATTTTTTCCCTGAAGGAAAACAGATATAAGGCCATGCAAAGATCTTAGGTATATATATATATATATATACATATATATATATATATATATTTTTTTTTTAAGATTTTATTTATTTGATGGAGAGAGAGAATCACAAGTAGGCAGAGAGGCAGGCAGAGAGAGAGGGGGAAGGAAGCAGGCTTCCCGCGGAGCAGAGAGCCCGACACAGGGCTCGATCCCAGGAATCATGACCTGAGCCGAAGGCAGCGGCTTTAACCCACTGAGCCACCCAGGCGCCCCTCTTAGGTATATATTTTAATGAACTTTTAAAATGTATACATCCATGTATCTGACATTCCAGTCAAGGTGAGGAACACTCCCGTCTCCCTAAAAAGTTATCTTCAGCTCTCTTTGAGTTAATTTCTGCCCAACATAGGCAACCACTGCTCTGATTTTACCACCATAGGTTAGTATTCTCGTAGTCTTCCCCTCTTGCCAATGTATCTAGGTCAGAAATAGTAAGAGTGGGGCACCTGGGTGTCGGTTAAGCGGCTGCTTTGGGCTCAGGTCATGATTCCAGCGTCCTGGGATCGAGTCCCACATCCGGCTCCCTGTGGAACAGGGAGCCTGCTTCTCTCCCTGCCTCTGCCTCTGCCTGCCACTCTGCCTGCCTCTGCTCTATCTCTCTAACAAATAAATAAATAAAATCTTAAAAAAAAAAAAGAAAGAAAGAAAAGAAAAGGAAAAAAAGAAAAAAAAAAGAAATAGTAAGAGTATCAGCGTTCACTGCTGCCCCCTTCAAAAACCATGTCAACTCAGCACGGAGCGAAGGCTCTTCCTTGCCACCCATCTGAAAATCTTTCCGTCACATAGAATGTATCAACCAAAACTTTGTTTCCTCTTCTCCTTTACCCTATCCAGAGTAAGAAAGCTGGGAGAGTGAGTGGAACGGGTGCAGGAGGAGCATTTGAATTTGGAAGGCAGAAGAAAACCCTCGGATAGAGTCGAGCCTAATGTTAGGGAAGGGGCAGGGTGAGGGCTGGGCTAAGCGGGGGCTTCACGGCCGCACGCTGTTCCTGAACTGCGTAGAGATGGAAACATGAAGTAGGTAATCCTGTGTCGCTGTTCTTGCTCCGCATATTCTGAGAATCGTTCCTTGTGTTTTATGTGTCAGTAGTTGTTAGGATTTATTATGATTATTGTTGTTATTGTTGAATAGCATTCCAGCATATGACTACAACACACATGGTTTTTCTAAATTCCTGTTGAGGAATACTTGAACTGTTTTTAGTTTTGAGATACAATTGAATAAAGCTGCTATAAACCTTCACACTCGAGTTTTGATGTATGATTTTTTTTTTTCATTTCTCCTTGGTAAATATCTAGAAAAGGAATTGTTTTGACATAGCTAAGTTAATGTTTAGCTTTATAAGAAATGCCAAACATATTTCCAAAGTGGTTCTACATTTTACCATCTCCCCAGCAATTCGAGAAGATTCCAGTGGCCACACATTCTTGCTACCATTTGGTATCATTCCCTTTAATTTATTTCTAATTGAGGTGATGTAGTAGCTTGTTGTGGTTTTAATTCACATCTTCCTGATGACTAATGATGCAGCATATCTTTCCATGTTCTTATTATCCACTTAGACTTTTTTTTTCTTTTGTAAAGTATCTTTCAATATTTTACTCATTTTTAAATTTAATTGTTTTTCTTTTGAATTGTAAGACTAAATATTTTGCATTTAAATACTGTGTTAGACATATGAATTACAAATATTGTTCTAGTCTTTTTGATTTCTTATGGCATTATTTTAAGGAGCAAAAACTTTTTTTAATGATTTTATTTATTTATTTGACAGGAAGAAAGAGAGAAGGAGAGCACAAGAACGGGAAGTGGCAGGCAGAGGGAAAGGGAGAAGCAGACTCACCACTGAGCAGGGAGCTCAATGCAGGGCCTGATCCCAGGACCCTGAGATCATGACCTGAGCCAAAGGCAGAGGCTTAACCTACTGAGTCTCCCAGGCACCCCAATAAGCAGAAACTTTTAATTTAGATAAAGTCCATTGTATTTTTTTCTTTTTTTGTTAGTGCTTTAAAAAAAAAAAAAAAATCTCTCATTAGAAATCTTTTCCTGCATAATGTCCCTAGAAATATTTGTCTCTGTTTACTTCTAAAAACATTACAGTTTGGGCTTAATGTTTTAGTTCTATGAATGTCTCAGCTTAAAACAAACAAACAAATAAGAGCAGTATTTTTTTTTTCCTCGAACCTGCTTTCAGGTATGCCACATTTGGTCATATTCTTTAAGAACGTGGAGTAAAAGATTTAGTGGCCTTCCTGACATTTTTATACCCAGTAGCCTAAAATTCCAGCTACAGTATATCACCAGACTCCTGAAAGATAGCAAGAGATAATTTAACCATACTTTGTTACTGCATAATAGGAAATGTCAATGATCTCCCTGGGGTAGACAAATTCTAGCTTTCTCTTACTCCACTTTGACTCAACTAACTCAAAAGTTTATACTTTCTCTCCCTGCAAATATCAATTTCAGTTTCTGTACATTTAAATCTTTAAATGATGAGCATCAGGATCCCAATTACAAATTTGCTTAAAATAACAATAAATACAAGAAGGATTATTATTAGTTTATATAACAGAAAAAATCCAAAAGAAGAGAGTCAGCTTTCGGAAGAGCTTTATAAACCTGGAGTACCCTCAGCCCTTTGTCAGTCTCCTCCCTATACCCACGCTTCTTTGCAATCACCACTTCCATCCATCTCTTAGCTCTTTTGTCCTCTGTGTTTATTTCATTCTCAGGCAGGCTCTCCCCATACAGCAGCCCTCGGCTTCTCTTTCCAATTATTTCTAAAAAAGTCTTGGTCTTAACTCCCAGACTTAGCCACAGTCACATGCCTGTCCTTGAGCTACTCAATTTAAATTTGTTAGACTGGGTATAAGCTACTTTCCATCCCTCAGAGCAGGATGGACTGGGGCTGGATTTACCTGAATTAATTTGTAAAGAAAAATAGAGTTGCTGGGGTGCCTGCATGGCTCGGTCATTTAGCATCCGCCTTCAGCTCAGGTCATGATCCTGGGGTCCTGGGATCAAACCCCATATTGAGCCCTGCATCAGGCTTCCTGGTCAGCAAGAAGCCTGCCTCTCCCTCTCCCACTCCTGCTGCTTGTGTTCCCTCTCTCACTGTGTCTCTCTCTCTGTCAAATAAATAAATAAAATCTTAAAAAAAAAAGAAAAAGAAAAATAGAGTTTCTAATTTCCAGAAAAAGGGAAAATACATGCTAAGCAGACAAAAGAAGAGACTATTATTACTATAATTTGAGGATATCAAAGAGTCAAATGAGATAAACATGCTGAAATATTTATTTTTAAAAGAAGTCTTATTCTGTAATTTTTTTTCCTCTACTTTTTTCCTGTACTTTTCACCTACCTTCTATTCCGGACCAAGGAAACATCCAGCTTCTTCTTGCGACGTATTTCAAGGTATCTCTAATGTAAAATGAAGACTCAGAGTTTATCTGAAAATGTTGAAACCATATCACATTTGTCTTATTCAAACTTGTGACACATGTGGTTGGATATCAAACAATGGATACTTTTTGACTTTTCAATAACATTTCTGGCCAGTAGCAACACTGTATGGAAACATTGATCTGCTATAGTCAGTTCTAGGCTGGGTTTTGATACTTTATAATGTAATTTCTCTGAAAGAAACTTTAGATAAAATAACTGGCATTCTGATCTCTGCAAGTATGCTTCATTTTTACAGTGACGAAAAAAGTCCATTTAGCTGATTTGTCAGCCTTGTAAGAACTTGCTATTAGAAACTCATCAGAGTTCTTTGGAGAAGGGCATTTTATATGGGCAACGGGGAGGAGAGTTTAAATCTTTTTGAAGTTATTTTTCAGTCTCTGATTCAAATCACCCAAAGTCCACATATAAATTAACTCCAACATTACCTCAAGGTTAGTAAGCTTGTTTTAACATCACCTTTGAATCTCATTTTTACAAAGTGGAGTTACATTTCTGTGGCTCAATGTGGCTACCACAACCAGTCACTGTCCTCAGGAGTCTCTGAGAGTTACTTTCAAACACCATGCCTTAATAAAAAACACGCTGGAAAATGAAATGTTATGTACTTCAATACCATCTTTGTTTGGTTTTAAGAACTTGCCTTCCTAATTCCATAGTCAGGGCCCGAGTGTCCCAGAATAAATTGGCCACCACCCCCCAGACAGTGCATTAAGCAATCCATTCTACTTGGCCAGCATTTAGCGCAGAGATGAGCAGACTCAATTAACCTTTCCTTACTTGTACTGAAACTCACCTTAGCCTCTTCTAGCTCCAGAACATACCACACCATGATATCACAAAACTCTCTGGAAAACTCATTTATCTCTTGGCCATTAACGTCTTCTCCCCCGTCCCACCCCAGTTTCCTCCCTGTGGGCCCTCCGTGGCTCTTCGCAGTCCTGACTCCTCTCCTGGGTAGCCTTGCAAAGGGCGACTTCCTTTTCCTTTGTTGCTGAAAGCGTTGCTTTCCATCTCTCTACCTCCCCTTCTTTTTTATTATTTTAAATATTTTCCTAAATATGAAAAACAAGTGGAAGACAGTTTTCCAGTGAGATGTTACCAAGATGAATAGCCTTATGCAAGCTGTTTCTGTTTCCCTTTTCCCTGGAAACCTCTAGACCAGCCTCCTCAGACTGTGACATTTATGTGTAGGGAATGAGGAACATTCCACACTGACAACACTCCTTGACCCAAAATGTATTTTCCTGTCAGGGAAAAGTAAGTGGACATGCCTCCAGTAGTCAGCGGGCTCAGACCCTTGCAATCCCAACGGAGTGTTGAGGTGAAGGGAAAGAGGAAGCAGGGATTCTCAGTTGCCTCTTGGACCTTGGTGGGACCGTGGTTCTCCTGATTTCTGGGGTCCCTGCTTTTCAGCGGTTGTCTTGAGGTTTCTCTAAGCTTCTAATACAAAGTCGTATAAAATAGCGGATAGAAATCACGGGTCTTGGTGGCAAACTGCCTATATTGAAGCCAGAACTCCAACTAGCAGTGTGACCTTAAAAAAACTAATCTCTCAGGGCTCCTGGGTGGCTTAGTGGGTTAAAGCCTCTGCGTTCAGCTCAGGTCATGATCCCAGGGTCCTGGGATCAAGCCCCGCATTGGCTCTCTGCTCAGCAGGGAGCCTACTTCCTCCTTTCTCTCTGCCTACTTCTCTGCCTGCTTGTGATAAATAAATAAATAAAAATCCAAAAAGAAAAAAAAAAACTAATCTCTCTGTTAACTTCTTAACAGAGAGTTAACAGAGAGGTGACCTGTTAATCTCTGCTAACCTCTCTGTGCTTCAGTTTCTCAACAACAAAATAAATATAACAGTAATACTAAGTCAAAGATGATTGGAAGGACTTATTGTCTACAACCCTTGTCTAAAACCCTTGTGACTAGATGTACCTTAGAATTTAAAAGATTTTATTTTTCAAAGAAAGTTTATATGGACAATATACAATATATTACACAATGCCCCATGAGTTTAGATAGCAGAGTCAAAAATATTGACAATTCTGTAGGAGAGCATATGGATATACACATCAAGTAAAGACTAGAAATAGCCACATAAACGTCCAGGTCAGGTTGCCATCAAATGAGTTGTCAAATACATGTTTCAGAATTGGAACCACAAGATTGTGTTTAGCCAAGTGCTGAACACATGGTAAGTTCCTCAAAGACTTTATCTATTATCATTATTATTAATTTATTTATTTATTTTATAGGTTTTATTTATTTATTTGATAGAGAGAGAGAGATCACAAGTAGTCAGAGAGGCAGTCAGAGAGAAGCGGGAAGCAGGCTCCCTGTTGAGCAGAGAAGCCTATGCGGGGCTTGATCCCAGGACCCTGACTGAGATCATGACCTTAGCCGAAGGCAGAGGCTTAACCCACGGAACCCACCCAGGTGCCTCTTATTGTTAAAAAACAACAACAACAACAACAACATTTATTGAATGCCTACCATACACTATTGATTTTGATATATGTTATTGTTTTATGGAACCTCTTGATTAAGGTCAAAACCTCTCCTTTCTTGTTTGGTTCTGATTAATTAACACTTAATTATTTTAAGACTTATTTGTTTTAGAGCAAGTGGGTGTGGGGGGAGGATCAGAGGGAAAGGAAGAGAGAAACTCAGACTCCCCATTGAGATCAGTTCCTGAGCTGAAACCAAGAAACAGTCAGACACAACTCACTGCACCACCTAGGCGCCAATACCTGTTAGTTTTAAGATGGAGTGAAACCTTCAGAACTTGAGGAGGTAGGTATCAGAAGAATTTTTCTAACAAAATCCTTTCATTTTCTCCCCTGGATAACTTTACTATTCAGATACAATCCACAATATCCTCTTTAAAAAAAAAAAATTTATAGTGGATAATTGACAGGCAAAATTGTAAGGCATTTAAAGTGTATGATGTGATGAAGTGATGCATGTATATAATATGAAAGAATTCCCTTCATCAAATAACACATCCATCACCTTATATATTTATCTTTTTTTCTTTCTTTCTTTTTTTTTTTTTTTTTGGTGAGATCATTTAAGTTGTACTCTCAATAAATTTCAATTACACAATGCAGTGTTACCAACTATAGCCACCATGTTGCACATTAGATTCTAATCCCATGGTGGTGGGGCTCCAAGAAGACCTGGAAGTAGCTGCTAATCTCATCCCAACCCCTCACGCAGCCCAGCCCCATTCACAACAGTGTTTATAGAGCCTCAAGTTCCTCCAAACATCTGGGTTCTGCTCCTGAGATGATTCATCTCATTTCTCTGAACTTGAGATGGCGGGCACGGTAAATATTCAGTTACAACCCTTTTTTCCTTTTTGGAGACCCTGAGAAGTGGGCCACCTCATATCTTCTACTGGACATCACGTGGTAGCAATTATGTGAAAAATTTCATGACAAGTTTCAAAATACACAGACTCTAAGACCCCACCCCCTTACTCTTCTTCCCTACTTAATTTATATGAATTATACTTTGGTATTAGAGCGTAGAAAGACAGAATACTACTAACACCAGTTTATTGAATCTGTAAGTTAAGAGGAAAGAAGTCTTTCTTTCTTTCTTTCTTTTTTTTTTTTTTTTAAGATTTTATTTATTTGTCAGAGAGAGAGAACACAAGTAGGGGGAGCAGGAGGCAGAAGAAAAAGCAGGCTCCACACTAAGCAAGAGGCCTGGTGCTGGGCTCCATCGCAGGACCCTGGGAACTGACTGAGGTGCCCCCCAAGGAAATCAGTCTTATTCTGAGATAACTGGCCAAAGCTTCGACCTGCAGGGCAGATCTTACATATTTTAAACCCGTATGTATTCAACAGCCTGCCTAAATTATAGGAGAGGTCATTAAAATTTTTTTCAGGAAAACATCTATAAGCCTTATGGTTCCTAGTTTTCGTTTTAATTATTATGATTATGTATTTTTTCTGTTTTATAATTATAAACCAAATAAAACAAATATCTTGTGTCTTTTTTATGTAAGCAGGTTGGCTCTTGGCTTTCATTTTTTTTTATTGTTAAATAAGTACAAATGAATGTAAGAAATTATATATGTATATAAACACACATAGTATTTTGGGTATATAGATATAAAGATATCTATAGACAGATAGGCAGACAGAAATCCAGATATCCCTCATAAAAAGGCCACCTAGACTTTTTCCCCAAAATGCTTTTTTTTAGGACTCATCACAATCCATTCACTGAAATGTGAAATTCACTCAGAAGGTCACTTTATTGCCAGCCTGAAATTCCCAATGTTTTGAGCACTTGGTATGGTGGCCTTTAGGCTTACTGCCTCTTGAACCTAAAGTCTGTGGCCATTACCCAGAAAAGTACATCGGGCTGTGGACCAAGCTCTTAAAGGAAAGTAGTTTTTCAAGCTACATTATGGTGCTTTTAAAGGGAATAAAATCCTTAATGAGAAAATGAGTCTCCTGAGACTTCTGGCTCCGAGGTCAGTTCTGCACACTTGCCCTTTTAGTTGGCAGAGCATCTGCTAAGGGAAATTTCGGGGAGCCAATTCTATAAAAGGTCCAGGATGAAATAAAATGACAGCCGGTTCTCTGGGGCCTCTGTTGGGCAACTTTATAATGCTCTGACAGATTTTCTCTGAAGCTGTTCCCACGCAATACCCAGTCACCCAGCCTCTCCCCCTGCTACATACCAATGGAGGGAAGAGAAATCGTGTTGCTAAGAAACCTGTTGCAATCGCACCTGATGGAACTAACACTTGTCAGCTAATAACAGTTTAGTGTGAATAAACTTATCAAATCTTCCCAAGTGGATTAATACATTGTCAGCTCTGGAGGGCTTGGGCCCTGTATTTATTTATCTTTATTTCTATTCACATCGAGTGCCGCGCTAAATAAATGTTTTTGGAGTGTCAGCTGAGGTCAGCCTGCTCTGCAATATTGCTCTCAGCTGACTCTTCCACGTGAGGAGTGAGGAGGAGGAAGGGGGTCTTTTCCCAGTTGCCGGCGTTCACCACTGCGTTGTTCCAGTCTCCGCGTCTACACGGTAAGCAGTCCAAAGTCGCGGAAGCGTTAAGACACTGACCGCTAAGATGATATCGTGAATATTGCTGAATGAAGGATAATGCAAAATCTTGACAAATTTTACCATGCAGAAGACTTCTGGAGCCTCTCTAGATGATCTCCATTAGTTGGTGGTCTAATTTTGGTCGGACTTCCCCTCCTGGAGGAGAGCGGTTCAATGAAACTTTGATAATGGGAGACAGAAAGCAGGACTGGAACAGTGGTTTTCATTCCCACTCCCAGTACGCCCACATTGAAGGCTTCTGGGTAAGCTACAGTGAACACTTCAACGTTGTGAGAAATGGAGATGACAGTATAATGTAATTACGTTTAATTTATCGAATGCAGAATAATAACATTCTGTAAACTAGGACACGTAAGAGAAAGGGAAAATCTAATCTGGTTTCCCGAGTCTCTCTCCTCTCCATCTCTTTAGCATTAACCGAGGCTCACTGTAACATGTATTATAAGGAGATGAATTCATTGGTGTGGTTCTTTGTTATTTTACTTTCACCCAGAAATGTAATTAAGAAGCAAATCATATTACCTAATGACAGAGACAAAGTATGTCAGAAATGGCATTATTATTGCAAAATTACAGAAAACACAGACTCCATTCCCACTTGTAATTTATCACAATAGTGATAAAAGGTCTAAATGCTCCAAAACAGTGAAATTGAATGAGAGTTATCAGCATTTTGTTACTTATGACCACAACTGCTTTCTTTTCACCCATTATAGAGTTAATTATATAATTTATGATACATTTTGGTGCTTTTGATGGTGGCAGTGTATATGACAATGACAATCCCTGGCGTCCTACTTTGAAGAAATTTTATATCAAGCTTAGGTGCCTATAAATTCATAGGACAAACTTACTAGTCATCAAGTGGTAAGTAGCATTCTGGATTAAGAAAATGAAACACAAGGAGTTCAAAGGTTTATGAACTTTATTCAAGTTTATGCAGCATTTATTTCCCAGGAGGGAAAAAAAAATCGCCACCCACTTAATTTCAGATGCCTCCTCTCTCCGAGCCTCTGGGACATAATAAAATCACTGGTATATACTTTCTCACCCTGATGGAATTGGCTGTCAGATGTGACCTTTTGTTCTTTCTGTTCAGACCAAACCCAGTCACCAGCATGTGCCTGGAAGAGTCTTCAAACCTCCGCTTAACTCCTTGTGTGCTGCTTTTTCTTCTGCCACCTGCTCCAAGGCTGCCTCTAATGTCTCCCAAGCTTGGAGCTCTGGAAACAAGCCGCACATCCCAGCAGTAACCCTCTGACCAGCTGTGGGGACTTTATGACAGGATACGCCCCTTCCACGAGCTTTTGACCTTGTTAGAGGGACCATGATCACTTTAGGAGGCCTTTCTCAGCTCAGATATTACGGTTTCCTCCCTAAAGACATTGCAAGGTCATTCTTCTTTCCTGATGTTTGCCCTAGCACTTTGGTAGAGGAAACTAATTCTTCCAGGATCTTTCTGGCAGGAGAGGATACAGGAGAGCCTTCTTATTTAGGGCAAGTTCAAGGAAAAAAGACTGAGCTGAGAGGGACATCAAGACTGACAGTGTGGAAATTTTGCCCCAGCCCTGTGATCTGGGAACACAGGGGAGGTTAAAAAAAATCCCCCTCCCTTTTTTGTTCCAGGAAAGTGTACGGCTGAGAACCATGCTATGG
Organism: Neogale vison; assembly: GCF_020171115.1. Lineage (NCBI taxonomy): Eukaryota > Metazoa > Chordata > Mammalia > Carnivora > Mustelidae > Neogale > Neogale vison. Next base: position 34,327,456 of record NC_058096.1, on the reverse strand, counting down.
AACATGACTTCGGTACACCTCACAGATGCCCCCTTGTTTAGCTGGAATGAGGTCAGACACAGAGGCCCCAAATTTTCCTTCTTTCCCTCACACACGTTTAGTTGAACTGCTTGTCCCAGCTGAGCACTCGACACAAAATGATGGTTAGCAAAACTTCAGTATCTTTAGTATTTTTCCTTCCCCCAGGGACCTGAGCTTTGACTCACTTTCAGCGTGAGCCAGCGTACAGCCAGACCGAAGGGTCCCTGGTCAAGAATGGTCTGGCCCCACAGTAAAACAGTCTCTGATCTGCTATCCCATCCGGACACCCCCATCCTACATCACTGCACCTCGTTCTTTCTAGCCTATTTACTCCTCCCTGCAAAGGAGAAACCCTTTTCTGCTTAACTTGTGAGACATTTGCAAATGTCTGATTAGAGCATTCTCTGGATGCTTCCAGTATTTTAGGCCTAATCAAGTATCTACACACTTCTTCCCCAACAACCTTCTCTCTCTCTCTCAAACACACACACACAGACTTCATACATATTCTTCTTCAGAAAGACTCCAATATGGCTAAAATTTACATTTCTCTAATAAAAGAATAGGTATGGTGATAGAGCAAGTTACAAGATTACCCCGGAAAAGCACATTTTTCTTTATCTCTGAATTTCTACTTACCTTTGATGTTTTCCCAAATTGCCTGGCAATCTCCATCCCTTATTGAGATCTCTATTTTGCATAGCTGTGTCCTTCAGAACCCACTGGTAAAGCCAATCAGCTCGCCCAGAGGAAAAACGAGCTTAGAAAACCCTTGTTATTGTTTCTTTCCCCTTTCATGATTTCTCACAAAAATGCCAGACTACCATATCTGACTAAATAAACTCTGAAGATTTTAAATAGAATAAATAGTGCTTATTCTAAAATGGTATTGTTAGGGTATTTTTTTTTTCTTTTGGGATAGGATCCATTCATGTCTTTTGAGATAAAAATAGTATTTGTTTTTCTTAGCATTCATTACTAGACAGGGTCTATGTAGACTTTCATGGTTTAAGCCTTTTCAAATTAAATTTGAAGGACCACTATTCTTTCCTATCAGAGTAAAACACATTCTAAATCCTAATAAATCTATTTCTTTAATATGCCACTTGATGTATAATAGTGCAAACAAAAACACATAATGGGTTCCTCTTGAGAAAGAAAAATGTATTCACTCCTGATGAAAGATCTTTTGATAATTCACTCTTGGCTTCACCACTTGATTTATATCATCTTCCCACATTAATTTGTTTTTAATTTTTTTCCTGCCTTCTAAGGTTTTTCTCATTTCAGTGACATATACGTGACAGATAAGGTTGATGAACTACAGAAGATTCTAACTCAGATGAAAAGCTTAAATTATTCTGCACTCCCATAGAATCCATGCAAGAAACTGAGAAGTCAGGATTTCCAAGGGCTTGATCACAGCATTTTAGAAGCAAGTGATAATATCAACAACAAAAAAAAAACCCCATTAAAACAGAGTGTATTTTTTTAGCCAACACTGAATGGCTCCCCGGAGTGTATTTTTTCCACGGCTTCAGCGGATTCAATTGTGTACTCTAAAAACAATGGCAAAACTATAGAAGGTCTATACAATCCATTCTTTATTACAGGTCTTAATTTCAAAGATATATTCCCACTCTGGACTTAATTTTAATTTGGGGAAAAGTGAAATTTAGTTAACTATCTTCAGGTAAGGAAGAAAGCAGAATAGATGATAATGGCTCAAGGTGAAACCCACTGTCTTTGACAATAATTCCCAATCCCGTTACAGGGTATGGTCTATGCACCTTCATAGAGATGCTCCTCTACATCAGTCCTGTTCTGTGTTTCACGAGTCAAGTTAGATACCACTTACTGTAGCATTTTTCTTTATTCTGTCTCAGTCACAGGAAATACATTTCAGTCATCTTTTCTCTTCCATGATCAGACTGCATGAGTGTATTTTATGTATCTCTTCAATAGTCCTTTGATTTCCACTATACCCTTTGCAATGTTGATTGATTTGAGGGTGTGACCCTAGCTAGGAGACGGGCATTCCAGCATCGGCTCCTAGGGTAAGAAAGCCTCATGATGTGTCGCTTTCCTCTTCTGTAAAGTGGAATTCTTCTGAAGATGAAAAAGGATGATATATTTAAAGCATCAAATGCTAGGGATTTATCTATTTGTCTGATTATTATTTATTTATGTTTCTAAATACTTTGCTTAATTGAAGGTGATGTGTTCCACTTACTTAAATTATTTCTTTTTTCCACAAAGCACCTGTAAATATTGCACTTTTGCTATTAGTCTGAGTTGTGTTAGAAACATCTAATGTAACTGACAGTGTACCCATAGGATGCTAAAAATGTCTGGTCCTGTTTTGGAGTAAGTTGGGCTCATAAAAATAGGCAAGCGGTGCCTTTTTTTTTTTTTTTTTTTTTTCTTTAAGAAACATTTTTTTTTTCTTTATGCCTTCCTATAAATAGCCTCCAAATTAACTTCATTCTATGACAATAATTTGAGAAAATAAATTCTTCAGGAAAAGGTAGGAAATAGAATACTAGACAGTAAATTCCTTAGGAATAAATCAGCTTAGTTAATTTGCTACTTAACATCCCTGAGGGATCTATGCCTTCAGAGCCCTGGACTGGAGGCTTTGGGCCTTTTTGCTTAAATTTAAGGATCTTTAAACTGCAACCCTAGCAAAGTATGACCAAGACTATTCCTGTTACAAGGAAAGCTTGGTTCTACCATAAGCATCTTTTTCAAGCAGAAATCACATGGTTATTATAACTTACAAGTAGGATATTTTAATCAATCAGTGACAATATGCAATATATCCAAAATACGTGCTTGTGGATGGCTTTGACCACTTAATTTTTATAATTCAATTGCCACATGGACCCATGTTTTCTAAGCTATAACATGAGTACTTTAAGCTACAGCATTCCCTAGCAACCCACCCACACTACTGACTTATTTAGATGTGTTCTATGGAATTGTGTGTGAGGAGCTTTGGTTAGAAGCACCCCCCTTTTTTCTGTTACCAAGAACAGATATATTTCCCACTGATTAATGGCCTAATAATTACCTCTTAGCAGTGTGAATTTTGGAAGAAACTATTTACAAATGCTGTTTTAGTTTTATGCATCCATGCTTTAACAGACTACTTCCATAAAAAGCACCCCCATGTTTTTTTAAAGAGTTACTTTTTAATCTGATCCAATATTTCTATTTTAATTTGTTGCCTGATTATTTATGTTTTTGAAAGTAAGACTTTATTACATGTCCTGGTTACCAGAATTCTTTTTCAGAGGAAAGTGTAATAATATAAACAAACTGACCAAGACGGAACACCATGGCTATCATAATGTTAGAGGCTATTCATGTGTTTTTATTAATCCCCATAACAACCTTGCAAGCATATCTTCTACCTTATGGAATAAGAAATATGGCTTGGAGAGTATCACTTGCTCCAGTCATACAGTCAGTCACCAGCAACACTGGGATTCTCACCCTGTCACCCTAATTCCAAAGCCTGTCCTTGTTCTTTGCCCTTGTATGTCCCAGCGTATAGCATATATGTATTGTATGCAACACAGTTTCTGGCACACAAGTTATTTGTTGAGAGATTGCTTGATAAAGCAATACAGATGTACATGTATTAAATCACAATATTACATTTTTTATTGTTATAGTTTTATAAAAACAAATGCGAGTGGTCATACCTCTCACAGACAGGTCCTGAGAAAGTATTTATTTAGAATAGTCACAAAACAAGTGGAGTTGCCAATATGATATTGTTCTGTTGTCCCTTACACTCTGGCTGAAACAGAGATCAGGCTTGGAAGAGACAACTCAGCTCTGACGCAGTGGGGTTTCTTAACTGCTGTGATCACAGGTCTAACCCTTATACTTGCAGCTCTGTGACATATTGGTCTAAGGCCTGGCCTGTGGGGCACCTGGGTGGCTCGGTCGGTTGAGCATCTGCCTTCAGCTCAGGTCATGATCGCAGGGTCCTGGCCTCAAGCCCCACATCGGGCTCTCTGCTTAGTGAGGAGTCTGCTTGTCTCCCTCTCCCTGCTCGTGTTCTCTCTCTTTCTCTCTCACTTGCTGATTCTCTCAAATAAATAAAACCTTAAAAAATAAATAAAGTTAAAAATGCATAAATAAATAAGGCCTAGCCTGCTCCTTCAGCTGTCTCTGTTTGGGGAATGCCCGCTCTTGCCTGACCCAGTCATGGACTGGAGTGTATCTGGGCTGCTACAGTTAATACAATCTGCTAGACAGGTGACCTGTGACTCCTTCAGCACTCTCCCAGCATTATTTGCCTTAAGCACCTGCCTGTACTGCACGGTTTCATGGAACTTTGCAAGAGACCAACATGCAGGAAATAGAGTTGACTAAGTTGCCTCTTCCCTTTTATGTATGTTACAGTTATTGTTTGTATAATTTTATTTTATATGTGTGCACAAAAATTGCCACTAGTGTCATAGTTCCTTGATAGCATCTGTGTAATCCTTCATCGAGTCCAAGCCAACTTTTTTTCCTCTGCTTTGGGGAGAGTATATAAATGTTCAAGGGGGAAAAAAAAATGATTCATGAATGAGAGTAGCAAAGATAACGGTCACAATGATAAGACAGAATTAGTGTAAGAACTACTTCTGCTTCACACTTTTCCTGCCAAACAAAGCCTGATTTGCTAAGGAGAGAAACAGAGTGGACAGTCACCTCTGTGGCATGGTGAGGGGCAGCAAGGAAACTTCCACGTTCCTCAAATATTCCCTTTTCCATTGACTACGTTCTGAAAAATCTTGCACTAAAAGATTGTTCTGTTTAATTAAAGGCTTAAAGTGACAGTTCTCCTGGGAGGGCTTACACTGAGCAACTATCAATACCTTTTGTGTGAATAAATTTCTGAAGAGTTAATAAGGAAAGGAATTTAGGGGGGGCCAGTGGCAAGGAGAGCATCTATGAAGTTCCTGAATAATATAACAGGATTGTGAGGATATCCACTCAAAAAGAAAATTAGTTGATGTCACGAAGGCCACATTTGTCTCTGCAACATTTTTCTATGCCCACTGCTACCTTAATTTATGACTTATCAAGTGGCAGTTGCTTATTCTATTTTTAAGGTTTACATATATCTAATATCTGGATAATTGAAAATTCAGTTAGACACTCAATATATTTAAGTATCTGGAAATAAATGACTAATCAACTACTCTTCTTTCAACCCTCTTTCCAGGTGGAGAGAATCATAATCCTAAATGAAATTCCAGGATCACCTGAGCATTTTAGTTTAATCTACTTAACAAAAGAATAAACATGGAAATGATAAAATGAATAATTTTTCTCTAAACTGAGTATTATGGATAAAATTATGGAGTCATTTCATTCAACTAAGATTACATATGATTTTAGTTCTACTGTATACCCCAGGGGACTATAAAGGCAGCATTTGAATTTATTTATATTCTATTGCTTTTCATTCAGCAGAGTCAATAACAAAAAATGATAGGGAGGTTGCATATATTGTGCTTTAAACAATTTGTTGCCTTTTCTTGGGCTACCTTCTCTCTATATTTTTAAAGACACAAGTGTATTATTTGCTTAGATGTAACAAAGTCCAATCATAATTACCTGGCAGATCAAGGAGCAATCTTGATATATCTCAGGAAATGCAAGCATGAGGAATGCAGCCAGACCCTGTAAGGGACTAAAGCTCAGTACTGAAACCAAGGCAATCAAGACAACCCAGAAATCCTGGCCACTCCCTCCCTCTCTTTGGGTCTATGTGGCTCTTTTATTTTGCTTTTTTCTGGATGTTACTCTTCTGTAATTGCCCAACAAAGCTGCCTGGAAAATATGATCGTCGCAGTCCTAATTTTATGTGATTTACAGAGGCCAGCACCCCAAGCCAAGTAGAATCTGTTCCGACTTCACATTCTTGAGAAAGTAAATTTGATTGGTTCAACCTGGGTCAAGGTCTGATGCATTTATAATTATATTTCATCAACATTACTTGAACCATTTTTGAATCATCAAAAAGTTTCCTGGGTACCCATCTTCATCTGTCTAAATATTTTAAAGTACAAAAAATATTTGAATTGGTACATGGTGTCACTCCTTGTTATTCTATCCCAAGCTTCAAGTCGTCATTCTGATCATCCTAGGGCCATTGGTATTTGTTCATATTTATTCGTGTATATTGCTGTCTCCTCAAAATAAATAACTACCACATGAATTTTGAAAGTTATCTCTACAAGCTTGTTTGTCATAGCACTCAACCCACAAAGTTAAATCTCCATATTTGGGGGGGGTACCCATTTACTCCATTCTAATATTTTCACTTGTTTCCATCAAGTCTCTTCAGTGTTGAAAAGGAACATTAAACACACTCACACGCATGAGCGCACACACACACACACACACACACACAGAGAGAAAACAAAAACTAAACAAAAAACCTTAACACAACATTCCTCTTCATTACATAAAATTTAGTCCAAGTTATCACCACTTCGTGAAGATGTCCCTTACAATGTTCCCTACCCAGCCCCATTGCACACCCAAAATCCTGCTCCCCCCTCCCCTCACACATGAAACATGCCAGAGATTGTAATATTCATGTTTGTAACTGTTTAATTTTCCTCTATTTTTCAATTTAGGTGATCGGCTTAGAGGGACAGGAATTCTGTCTTGGTCAGTTTGTGTCCTCAGTACCTACTTATCACAGAGGTAAGTGCATAGCAGGTGTAAGTAAGTCAATGATGATGTAGAAATAGCTAAGGGTTGCAAAGACCGATAGTGTTATGGTGCTCCATGATCAGATGGAGTTTGTTGTATTCTGAATTCCAAATGTATCCAGAAATGGCTCACTATTGACCTAGGACTTAACCTTTGTTATTTAGTTATCTTTTCACATGTTTTGAAAGACTTTCAACAATAGAGTAATTTTTTATCGAGAACAGTACAAAGAATACCAGTTTTTTTTTATTTTTGTTTTTTAAAGATTTTATTTATTTATTTGACATGGAGAGAGAAAAAGAGAGCACAAGCAGAGGGAGGGACAGAGGAAGAGGGAGAAACAGGCCCCACTGAACAGGGAATCTGATGTGGGTTTCTTTCCTGGGACTCCGGGATCATGACCTGAGCTGAAGGTAGATGCTTAACCGACTGAGACACCCAGGTGCCCCAGAACACCAGTTTTATAAATTAGAATTGTGTGAAAATTTGTGTGACACCTGTGATATTCACATGGCACATAGATCAATCTATTTTCATCTTCAGATTAAAGGGAAATGAGGGGTTAACTACATGGTTCCAAAAGTATTAGCATAAAATCACATTGTTTTTGACCCAAGCTTCTTATGATAACCTATGTTATATTTTTAGGAATCACCTTATAATTTTCTTAAGTTATAATGACAAGTCAGAATACTTTAATGGAGAGTGAGCATAGAGAGAAAAGTGAAGTAGAATAGTGTCGCATTTTTTAAATCACAAACTTAGCAATTAAATATATCACAGTCTATTTCAGCTTAACAATTTCTTTCTGCCTTTTTCAGTATCTTTGTGGTACCTATCCAGATTTGCAGGCTTTGTCTCCATCTCCCCTATTTTACTCTTTTCTCTGAACGACATTTAAGCACCTTGAGAACAGACATAAAGTTATGTTATCCTTATCCTTATCTGTTGGCTTCTGGGTCACTGCAGTTGAGATGTGGATGGTCTTGCCTGGTTTTCAGATTTGGTTTCTGTCTTTGTTTTATCTTCTATGAAGTGTCTTAATGTCATATTTCTCTACACAAGAAAATTCTTGGAATGATGACCACCTCCTTCTTCTTCTTCTTCTTCTTCTTCTTCTTCTTTTTTTTTTTTTAAAGATTTTACTTATTTAGTTGAGACAGAAAGAGAGCGCATGTGGGCAGGCACAAGTAGAGGGGAGGGGCAGCAGGACAGGGAGGAGCAGATCCCTACCTAGCAGGAGCAGGGGGCCTGATGCAGGCCTTGTTGCAGCGCTCCATGTGGGGATCGATCCCAGGACCCTGAGGTCAAGACGGAGCTGCAGGCAGATGCTTAACCAGCCAAGCCTCCCAGGAGCCCCTGGCCATCTCCTTCTGTTATCCAGAACAAACACCTCAGTTAATCCTAACAGAAATCCTAGCAAAGATTTCTGGTAGTATGATATGGAAGTCTCTGACTTTGGGCTATCCATCACACAATGACTGAGATGTCACACCTAAACCTCTAGATTTCTTTCCTGCTTTTCCCAGACTGTGGAGAATGAAGATGTTCCCATTTCATGACCTAATCATTACCTAACTATGATATACCACCATACTATGTTGTGTTGTCAGGCTGCTTCTTCAAAGAGCTTTGAAATTTTGTAAAATTGTAAAAATAAGGAATAAATCCTCAACTTTAATATGGATATTTCTGACAATCTATCCCAGAATTGTGATCCCAAGGCTGATGGGATTTTTGTATCAAAGGACTACCTTTCACTTTCCCCATGTCTCCTTTCCACCCAAACCAGACGAACACTTTTTGGAAGAGTATCACTTCACATTATGCTATCCACTGAATTGTGTCCACCCAAAACTCATCTGTTGAAGCCCTATCCCAATGTGGATGGTATTTGGAGATGAGGACTTTGAAAGGTAATTAGGTTCACGGGCGCCTGGGTGGCTCAGTGGATTGGGCCTCTGCCTTCGACTTGGGTCATGGTCTCAGGGTCCTGGGATCGAGTCCCTCATCGGGCTCTCTGCTCAGCAGGGAGTCTGCTCCCCACCCCCACCCTCTGTCTGCCTCTCTGTCTACTTGTAGTCTTTCTCTCTGTCAAATAAATAAATAAAATCTTTAAAAAAACAAAACGAAACAAACAAAAAAGAAAGGTAATTAGGTTCAGATGAGGTCATGAAAGAGGCCTCAGGATGGGATTAGTGTCTTCATAAAAAGAAGCATCAGATGAGGGCTTCTTTTCTGTCTCTGTCCGCCATGGGAGGACACAGCAAGAAGGTGCTGGTGGAACGCAGGAAGAAATCACTCACCACCAGAACCTGATCCTGCTATCACCCTGATCTCTTCCAGCCTCTAGAATTATAAAAAAAAAGTAAATAAATACATTTTTGTTATTTAAGCCACCCAGTCTGTGGTATTTTATTATGGTAGCCAAAGCTAAGAGACATTATCTCTTCTTCTTCCTACTGCATGGCTTAATCTTAAAAATAAGGATTGTTGTGGGACCAAATGCAATTTACCAAGAAGGGAACATACACTGGGGTAGTATAACATACTATTGCTCTTATGGATGAAAGAACACAAAGAAGACCTCAAATGCAGACTAAATAATAAAAATTAAGTATACATTATTTTTCAGACTCCAGGTTACAACCTGTTAATAGACTGTGAAAACAATAAAGGAGGTCACAATTAACCCTTCTGTTAACGATTTAGAACAGAACAAAATAATATAGAAAACATGAGAACATTGCTGTGTGGAAATTTTTATTTTTTAGTTGTATGCATGGGCCTGTTTGCATCATGTATGTATACCAGTTAATAATAGAACATGCATTTCTTCCTGAGACATGAACTATTACAGCCATCCATACCTAACATGCTCAGAGAGATGCTGATGTCAGCAAATCCTCTCATTCTAAGTCTCCATGGCCTTTAACCAGTAGGCATTGGCAACTATGCCTTCTGAAAGGAACAATCAGTCTTGGAGACCCTTTTGGGATTCTGTCCTCCCTGTCTGTTCCCTGTACCTCATATATGTGGAGGCCGAGAAAAATTAAGGCCATCCCACCTCAGGCTTAGCCTTAGCATAAGTACAGCCATCTTAGCTCCAGCAGCCATCACAGACCCCTTTGCCCAAGAGCTGAACTTTCCCCTACTATACTTTAGTTCTAAGGACCCCCACCCCTGCTTTAGTAACAGGAAGCCCCACCCTGCTTTAGTTCCCGAGATGCCCCACCCTGCTTTGGTTCCAGAAACCCCCACCCTGCTTTAGTAACAGGAACCCATAAATACCCTGCCTTAACTAAGCTCTGGGTCCAAGTCCCTACTCCGCTGTGTCGGGTATACTGTTGAATAACAAGTATAGCTTGTTGAATAAACCCTCATGTGATTGCATTGGTGTTGGCTCCTTGGTGATCTCTCGGACGCAAAAACTCGGGTATAACAATATACACGTTGAATTTATCTCTATCGGGTTTTAAAAATTGGTGGTGAAACCCCACAACTTTTTTTTTTAAGTCCTTTGGTATTTTCTTTTATTGATGTCCTTCAGTTTTTCCCACCCTCCTCCCAACCTACTTCTGACCCTTTTAATTTCCACTGTACATGGTTTAACATCTCTCAGTGTCATTTTCTTTATTTGGAAACTAAGAGAGTTGGATTTGCTTTTATTTAAGGTCTATTCTATCCCTAAAACTCTCTCTCTATTTTTTTTTTTTTTTGCTTTTATAGTCGAGTACTGCAATCTGTGATAGTATTTCTCAACCTGGGATTCATGACCAGCCTCTCAGGGTCTGAAGATATATTCTCAAGGATTGGGAAGCTTTAAAATTTGTTGCCATACAGTTTTTTGTTTGCTTGTTTTCACAGCCTTGGGAACTCAGACACACTTTTCTGGACGAGTGGCTTATGCAAGGGCTCAGGATCTTCACGTTGTTTAGCATAAATGGGAGTACCTTGTACTGTACAAAAGCGTACAGAATCAGGCCGGCGGTAGAAGCAGAATATAAACAGAAACAGCCTTGTAAGCCAAGTTGAGGATTTTGAACTTTATCCTAAGATCAGTATGTATATGTTGGGGGGGGGGTCGTGAGGGTGTTTATGGTAGCAGACAATAGACAGAGTTCATTAAAAGGGAGAGATGAAAGGTTTTGTTTTAGAAACACTGCCAAGGGACAGGGCAGGTTGAAGGTGACAAAATCCTGGGTCTAGTCAGGAAGGCTTTAATGATAGCAAAGTGAGAAATAGTATTTCCCTGCACTAGGGCATAGAGAGTGGAGAAGCAGAGATGTGGGAAAATTAGAGAGATATATTCCAGACAGATTCATCAGAACCTGATATTGGATGATCTTTGGGGATTAAGGGAGAGGGATGTGGAGGATGATGTTGGCATCTGCTTTGTGCAATTGGGAGGTGATGAAAAGTCCATCTTCTGAGAACATTAGAAAAGAGTGAAGCAGGAGGTAGGGAGAAATGAGACAAAATTGTTCATGTGGAAAGTGGGAGAGAAAGCTACCCACACATATCCTAGTACTATCATGCAGTCCAGACAGCTCATTTGGAATGAGACGTTATGAATTCGTACGTGCTTTCCCCAGCAATGTTCAACAGCCAGCAGAGGCTAGATAGTTATTAATCCAGAAGTGGGGAGAATGCAAAAGATACACATAAGCTTGGGTGACATTCTAGAGACATGGAAGGGCCACTAAAATGTTAGAGAGGTATTTTAAGTATGTCAGTTTGCAATTTGCATTTGCAAGGAGGCGTGACTGTTACACTCCCAGTCGGGGATCTGGGCTGTTTGCATGGAGGAGGGTGTGACTTTGGGTGAGGCAGCTCTTTTCCGCTGAGGCTGTGGTTCTCAAAGTATGGTTCCCAGAACACCAGCATCGGCATCACCTTGGTGCTTAGTAAAAGTTAGAATATCAACCCCCACCGCAGACCTACGAAATCAGAAATCTGGGGGCATAGCTGTTGGTGCATTAAAGTCTCTCTATGATTCTAGTACAAATTAAAGTTTGAGAACCACTGGCTTCAGGAAATTTTGGACAGAGACTCAGCTGGGAAGTGTCAGCAATCCAGACTCTCAGAAACTGGGGACTAAGTGCATTGCTCCTGAAGGGAGAACGGTGGGCACCCTGAATCATCAACAGGTGTTGACGTTGGAAAGACCAGTCTGCAAGCAGCGGATTCTATTCCAAGTTAGCAATACTGGGGACAGTTTAAGTAGGACTCACAGAGGGGCCAAATTCAAGAATTTGACAATGAATTATGAAAAGGTACATATTTGCCTTTTTCTTTATCTTAAGTATACATCCAATATACACTGTTAATTAGGCATTCTTTAATATCAACAACTCTTCTGAAGTCAACTACAGTTATAACAAATACTTATGGTTAAGGAGTTTTATGTTATGATTAATCAATATTACATCTTACTAGTTCAAAAAGTTAACAGTAACTCAACATTTTTCCTTTATTATGTATAAGCTGGCAAAAGTTAAAAGAGAAGCTTTTGAAAGTAAATCAAGTTATATTGTATAGAAGTATGATTCTAATGCAAATACATCTTTTCTTTGTTGATTAACATAGAAGTCAGATTTTCATTAGAATAAAACACCTAATATTTCATTAAGCACTCAGAAGACTGTGTAAAACCTGCTTCTAAACCCACATTGAATCAATTCTTCTCCAAGGCTATTGGCTGTATGCACTACTTTTATTGCTGACCTTCTGCATCTTAAATCCTTGTAACAGCAACCTTGACTAGAGAAATATTCATTGCCGACACACAATTTATTTAATGCGCAGAACAACAGCTTGATGGTTTAGTTCAGGGAAGTCTAGATGCTATGAAGTGAGTATCTTGAAATTTTCCCACCACTCGGGGCTAGTAGTACCTAGAAAATGGCAATCCATCTTGGAAGGGGATAAAGAGGAGATCTGTCAAGTCCCTTTACCTTGTTTTTAGATTACATGCAGAAACACTTACTTTTGTAGAAACCAGTAAGGTTTCTGGGCCACTTGAAATAGGAAAAATGCCGCCTGGCAAATAGAAACAAATAAAGATATAATGGGTTTAAATAGCCCTGAAGACAGAGATTCAGACTTTAATTTAGTCACTACCTAAAGATAATCAGTAGCTCTTTAGGAAAAATTTAAGGTATAAATCTCTCAGCAGAAGCAATTTAAAACAAGGTAAAATATGGAGCAAGCAACAAACAGCTAGAGTATTACAATAGAGAAATATGTCAGTTTTCATGCGATAGTTGCTTTTTGTTTCTTTTTTTTTTTCCTTAAAGATTTTATTTATTTATTTGTCAGAGACAGAGGGGGAGGGAGAGAGCGAGTGCACAAGCAGGGGAAGTGGCAGACAGAGGGAGAAACAGGCTCCCTGCCTCAGAGCAGGGATCCCCACTCTGGGGCTCAATCCCAGGACCCTGGGATCATGACCTGAGCCAAAGGCAGAAGCTTAAAGGACTGAGCGACCCAGGTATCTCTGTTTTCTGGTTTTTATTGGGCCAAATTTCCTAAGTAGACGCAAACCCAACACCCAGAAGTTCGATGGGCCATTTGTTCCTTGCCAGTGACTAGGTGATGTTCCTCTTGGCTTTTCATTATTCATCATTTTACTGCTGTAGAGGAGGATGACAGAAATTAATAAGAAAATCTGGACAGTGGGTTCGTGGCTACTTAGAAGATAAAAAGGAAAGTTAAACTGAGCTTGCAACAGGAATTGATTAGCAGTGGTAATTTGGGATCTCCCAAAGGCACCTGGAAACGGTTACGGAGTTCTGTTGTAGGTAAATACCAATAACCTCAATCTAGTTCAGTGACGTTCTCTCATTATTCCTATTAATCCTTGTTATGAGTGAATTTTTTCTTTTATTTTTTCATTGAAATTATTTTCTTTGTGTGCCCTATTCCTGTTGCCCAAATATATGACTACAGATAGTAATGATATTTTAGCATGTGTATTGATGTTAAAGCCAGAGTGTGAAGTCATTTACTTGACTCCTAAATTTATTTCCTTTCTTTTTGATCTTAATGATGATCTCCTCCTACTCCCATGAAGACCATGGGCTTCAAGAAGCTGACTCTAGGGGTGCCTAGGTGCCTCAGTCGGTTGAGCATCCAACTCTTGCTCTTGGTTTCAGTTCAGGTCTTTATCTCCAGGTTGTGAGATTGAGCCCTGGTGGGCTCTGACCTCAGTGCTGAGTCTGCTCATGTCCCCTCCCTGCTCTTATGAATGCTCCCTCTCTCAAATAAATGAATTAATTAAAAAAAAAAAAGAATTGACTCTATTGTTAGGTATAGATGTGGCACGTAGTCGCCCTGGCCATCATGATTTATTTAGAGATGAAGCTGTGATTTAACTGCTCTGATCAGAATGAGTCTCTGGACATATATTTGGAAGTTGTAGCAGAAATGTTCTCTTTGCTGGATAGGAAAGCAGAAGTACGATTTCTTAGAATCCACTGTCATCCAACTTGGAATATGAGAGAAGCTGCCAATGAGTGAAAGACACTCCCAGAAAGAGGAACTGAGACATAGAAAATGGATAAAACAAGTCCTAGTAATACCTTTCAAGCTATAGTTTAAACAAGTACTACTTGGAAGACTTCTCAGCCACAAAAGCAGTAAGTTACGTTGGCTAATTAAGCCTGTGTGAATTGTGTTTTCTGCCATTTTCAAACAAGGCACTCTGATAGGTGTGGTAATCCTCTATTCTCCAATCCCTAAATCATATATTTAAAAAGAAGAAGAAGAACAACAACAATATGGGGAAGAAGAAACGGGCACCTAGGTGGTGCAGTCAGTTAAGCATTTGACTTTTGGTTTGAGCTCAGGTCCTGATCTTAGGGTGAGAAGATTGAGCCCACATCAGGCTCTGTGCTCAGTGCTGAGTCTGCTTGATTCTCTCTCCCTTTCCCTCTGCCCTTCCCTCTCGTGCTCTCTCTCCCTAACAAATAAATAAATCTTTATAAAAAGAAGAAGAAGAAAGAGAAATAGAAAAAGATGCACATAAGTAGCAATATTTGTAAGGAGTGTAAACTATTTTCTGACTATCTTGTAGAGAAGTCATAGATGCATGCAATACCTTACTTTAATTATCTCATAGCAACATGGTTGAAGTCATAAATAGCCAATATCAATGAGCAATTTGGAGATGGCCTATTTTATTTTCTTTATCTTCATTCACTGCCAGGGAAATAAATGTAAAATAATCAAAGTATTATTTAGGAGTCAGGAGAGTTTCTCAACATTCACAAAAATCCTGTTTCATTCAAATATTTTGCTCATGGTAATAAAGAGCATAGGAAAGAGAATGAGAAATCACAGAACAAACAAATTGTTTCTTCTCCTATTTCAAAGATTACCTGGAGGTATCTGTTGCCCTTTACTATATAATTATAAAGATGCATTACTTGAAGTTAAAATTTCCAGTGAATAAAAAGCATGTTTTCGTGAATATATTGATCTAAATAACTTAAAGAAAACTCATATGCTTTTATTGCAGGTCAAAACTCACCAGTGAAGCTCCGTCATTAAATAACCAAAAACGCCTGTGTTGGGTTTTTTTTTTTTTTTTTTTCAATTTGACTGCATAAGTATGTTTTTGTAATAGTTGTTGAGTACACATTTTAGTGTCCTTGTTTTTTTGTGGGTTTTTTGGGGTTTTTGTTTTTGTTTTTGTTTAGTATCAAGAATCTACAATAAGGACCCCACTAGGGATGTTGACAATGAAGGAAGTAATTGGCTTTCTGGGAGATAAATGATAAAATCAATATCAGATTACAGATCAGCAGGCTTATGACAGACCAGATGGCTTCTGATTAAAGTATTAACATGTTTAGAGGAAAAAAGGTGCCACACAGAGAGGTATCAGTGGACCATGGAAATGCAGGGAAAGCTATGTCTTTGGGCAAATGGTAACCATCATGAAATGAAGAGAGGACGCTGGTCATTGGACATCAAGTTATTTATGTCCCCTAGCAAGGCTGAGCCTTAGATTTGGAGCCAGGGGCACTCAGTCTTTGTGATCATATCTTCCTTCTTTTCTGTGTTTCAATCCTGTTGCTGCAATGTCACAGTAAATCAATAAAATAAACTTGATTATGTTTATTGCATGGCCATATAGTTTGGCCACTGGGAGTCAATGTGCCAGCACTAACTCAAATAGGTATGGCTTGTGTGAAAGTTGTATTTCTCAGCGCATATAAATAAGGTAGTATTTATCTTACATATTGTTTATTAGTAACAGTGAACCAGTCCATTCAGGACCTGATCCCATTCTGGAACATAAATAAGATAGCATCTTTGTGGACTTCAGAATGAACAAACGTTATAAAAGGTTTCCTCTGTATGATACCACTTACTTATTTGTATATTAATTTCTGAAGTATCCATCAAAATTGTCAGATATCGTTTTTACTTTTTATGCAAAGCTTAATAATCTTTTAAATATCTTTCATAGTCTCCTGTTGCCTTTAGGATAAAGTTTGAGCTGTTTCAGGTGACATGTAAATCCCTTCATGATCTGATTTCTATATATTCATCTCTTGACATCTTGCTGCATGTAATGGAAGTTTTATTCTTGGTCTCTTATAAACTACCTGTGTTCAAGGTTCAGCCCAAACATTATCATAGGACAGTCACTCCTCCCCTCTTTCCTTTTCTTTGTTTAAATACAGCCCTTCTTTGGAGCTTTGGCCCTTGCTGTCATAATACTCATGGCAATACTACGGTGTATTATAATTATTTGACTTGGCTATAAGATTACAAGCCTTTTTAAAAACAATTCTGGATTTTACCTTGGCATGCCTAAGACAGAAGGATGTGCTTATGTATGAAACTCAAGGGAGTTTACTGAATGGACAGATGAATGGAAAATGAATTGAATCTTAAATTCACATTCCTTGTTATGAATTATAGTAGACTGACGTAACGACCAAATACTCTGCCTCTCCCTGTGTCCATACCGATGATCATATACCTTTGACATGGCCCTCATACTCTGACTCTTAAACCTGCCCTGTGAGTTGCCTTAGGCCAATGAAATGTGGGTACCCAAGATGCAAGCAGAGCCTGGTGGAGAGATATAGGAATTAGAACCACTCGGCAGAAGAATGAATGAGCCCAGCCAAGCCCTGTCAAGCCCATCCTACATCAGCTGAATCCCAGCGATGCATGACAAATAAATGCTCATTTTTATAGGCCACTGAAGTTTTGGGTGGTTTATTACACATTGTTGTCACAATACATAAACGACACACCTATGATGACCGGCGATATTAATGAAGCAATACCCATAGCAAAAACAAAGCCATAATTAGTGTTGACCATAGACAGTGTGAAGTAATGGTTGAAGTAGCATGCCCTAAAGCCAGACTGCTTGGCCTTAATCTTGTTTTTGTACTTACTAATAATCTGACATCAATCAAATTACTGATTCATGCCACACTTGTTTTTTCATCTATAAAATGTGGAAAATAATAGCAGTACCTCATAAATTTTGTTATGAGTGTTGAGTTGTGAATGCATATAAAACACTTAGGCCTGTGCCTAGCACGAGTATTCAAGAAATGCTGTTATTCTTCTGTGTAGAACAACAATAGCAAACACCCTTGTTTAATGAATCTTCTTCTTTTTTCCCTGGATAAACTATGTTCTTCTTAGCTATGACGTATGGTTCTGTACATCTGTAAAAGGTGATGAAATACAATGTTTTATCTGTTCAACAACATGGCTCTTTTGAACTCAGAAGTAGGCAAATCCTAAATTGTAAGCCATACTGGTCGACTAGAGGAGCGGCAGTGACAGATTTCCTGGGAAAGTCACACAACATATCTTAATAAATTGCAGAAAATTAGAAGCTAAGAAGGTAAAATGTATTCATGACAAAGCTCATCTCCAAACTCCAAAATCTTAAGCTTGAAACTTCTTGCCCAAGTTCCCTTCCTTTCAAAGAGTTCTATTCTTCATGGAAAGACCAGCTCTGACAGATCCTTACAGGTTAAAGGAGCTAGCTTCCACCCCTACTGCATGTGAAAAGCCATTTCCGACTTTTCTCTATGTTCATACACCTCTACTGGGCTCCTTGTGAGTTGGTACCCTGCAGTATCTTATGGGGTCAAGTGACAGAAACGTGATGTGTTTTACCCCTTCACCGTGAGGGCCTTTGGAGAAGGAATGCTTAGTAGTAATAATTGATCAAGCCCCTTAAAGCCTTCTACCATTAGACACAAGGCTCTCTACTCTAAGGAAAACTCAAGAAGTTGCTGAGGATCATTTTAAACTTTACTAGAAGCTGACAGGGAAGTTGGATGAAAACAGTAAAGCCACTGGACTTTGCCATATGCTTGCCAAGGATTTCTAAACAAGAAGGGGCTCCTTGGACATCGCCAAGGACTCTTCCCATAAAGCACTGGTGTGTCTCGGCACGCAGCGGGTCTGCCATGGCCATCGGTAAGGAGGAGAGTCAAAATGCTGACTGTAGCAATTGGCAGGACTCGTCATCTCTCTCCAGCACTCGTGCAATCCCTGAAAGAGCTGCTTTCAGTCAGTTACGGAGCAGGGCTAAAGAACTGGGTGTGAGGCATGGGAAGTTTTTGCCTGCAGGAGGAACAGTATTCTCTTGTTAGGAGAGAAATACAAGAAATAATTTGAAGAGTTGGATACATGTCCCAGAACTTTGTATGGATGTGTTTTCAATTATTAGCAGGCCCAAACTGTGGTACTTCTAAATAGATACGGATGTAAATAGAATTAATTATGACCAGAGCCAGTACATGAGGGGATGGCCTTGCAGGTGACAGTTGAGGTCTGTGTTCGAGCCATTGCCCGTATAAATAGCCCTTAGATTTGGCTTTGGGATCATCTTTTCTGGAAGGCCTGCTTAGAGAGCTGAGAAATGAGCATTATGTTATTAGAATATAAATTTGGCCTCTGGGGAAGCCCTTCCAGCTCAAAAAATTATGGACATCTTTACAACACTCAGAACTATTCTGTGTACACTATAACTCGCTGGAAATTCAGAGCCATCCCCACACAGCAGAGACACATAGAAGGGTGTCTTCTTTTGGAAGACTGAGGTAACATCATCGCCTTGTACCACGATGGCCGCTCTCAACGCCAAGGACAATCCTTGGAGGTGCGTGCTGCCCTGTAAGCCTTGTGAGGAATGACTGTTAATAGCACTAGGAGAGGACAGAGAGCTAACCTTTGCTTGGGGGTGCTAAAATGCTTGAGAATTCATGAGGCAGTTATTAAACAGTATCCCCTTGTTAGGGCCACCCTTTGACACGGTGAGAAACAAGGCAACGGAACAGGACATGGATGCCAACTTTTCACTCTGGGTGTACTTGGGGAAGTCGTCCAGAGTGGGACAAATTCATGAAACTCCTTGAAGCTTTCTACCTTTCCTCATGAGGCTGTAAGTGGAATGCACCATTTTTTTTTTTTCCTGAACAGTGGAGCTCTATTTACATCAGAAGGGACATCTACCACAACAATCACTAAAAATGAAATCCCTGGGCTTAGCCTGCCAACCAGCATGGAAAGTGTGCAGCTGGAAGTGAGCTTCAAAAGGCAAGTCACGCGCAAGGGAGAGAAGACAGCACGGTGCCAAAATAGCTTATGGATCGCATGAGAAAGGGGGGCAGACTAAGAACGGCAGGGAACAAAACCTAAAAAGGCTCAGAGAAGAGAAGGATTTGGCTGAGCTCTCTAGAAGCAGACAGACAGAAAGAAGAACAGAGAAACCACACTGAGCCTGCAAAGGCAGGGTCTAAACTCAGAGATAAGACCTGCCCAGAGTGTCTGCAGCCGTAAATGCAGGGTCATGGCCATGTGAACCCAGGGTTGACAAGGACCCGTGGGTTATCTATCAAACTTGACAGCTGTATTTGATACTGTCACTGTCATCTGTGTCACTGTTGAATATAAAGGTCAGGAAACTAAAGAGTTGTAGAGACATCTTAAATATGAAGGCTATACAAATGACCCTCTCAACATGAGATCACAGCCATGAACATTTCTGAAAAGGTTGTCTAACGGCTCTATGCATCTGCTATTTTTAGGGACACTGACACCTCCATGTAGGCCATGAAAAAAAAAAAATGGGAAACTCCATTTCAACTCAGGTGAGTATCTTCCCTTCTCTTACTCTGTTAAATTGTTGGCCTCTCTGTCCACTTATCGGAGTTATTAAACCCGAAGAACCAGTACATGTGTGAAGGAGAAGATGGTGTGTTTATGGGCCACACATGCCTTTATGTTCGCCTGCTCAAGTCTGAGCCCATCTGTACCTTGTCGGAATTCTCCTGGCTGCTCTAAGGATCGTTAGTACTTAATCTCTATTCATGTGAAACAAGAAACAACGTCCTTCTCATTTTATTCCAAAGCCATCTTGAATGCCAAAGATGAATGCGGATATGGGGGAGGTTGACATTTACTCAGAATTATTATTCAATCAAAGTTCTATTTTCTTCTTATGATGATTTCATTTGTCAGAGTCGTTTTAATGCAAAGCTTGTGATCAGGGTTTGGGTTTTTTTTTTCCCCTTAAACAATTGGTGCTAGCATCTGTGTCACCTGAGGCTCCTTTTTGTTGATTATTTTGCATCGTAGCCTCATGTAACGTGACACAATGAAAACAGAAAGAATTCAAGCCTTGTTTTGCTGGGAAAGAACACTCCACCCAGTGGAGTACCGATTCCGGAGAAGGCGAAGCAATGTAATATTCTTCCCACAAAAACGCGCTACTTTTTTTTTTCGATCTTCTCTTTGTAAGTCTTTGCTGAGTTTGATTGGAGATCCACATCAGAGGCGTTTTCTGGGGCATGGGACCCTCCTGCTCGGGAACTTCCCACAGTGCGGATGAAGCACCGTTCACCTAGTCTGAGCCGCTGGAGTTCAGAACAACCCAAGGGCATTTTTGTTTTCTGTTTTATATCTCGTTTGTTCTTTCCCTTTGTTCTCTTCCATTCAGAGAAAGGTGTGTGCTAATGCCAACTTGTTAGAAGTGTACGCAGCAGGAGGAGAATGTGAGCTGTTTGGATTCTTTAAAATAGTTCTTGCTTATTTGCCCAGTGCGTTAGGTAACAATTAGAGGATAGTCTCTCCATAGACGCAAGGGGCTCCGTCTTCAAATAGGTAAGGTTAGCAACGTGTTACCTACGAACTTTGATGGTTTACCCCCATTCTCTCATACTTAGCTCTTAAGGCTCCTCCATCCATGCCCAGTAGAAATGGTTTCTAGCTATTCTTTCCATAGCAGAGCTCTCCAAAAAAAAAAAAAAAAAAAAAAAAAAAAAGAGAGAGAGAGAGAGAGAGATTGGAGATTGACTCTAAAATGCTATATTTGGAGAATGCTGGATTCCGGCACGAGTTATGTTTTCTGCTATCTTGCCAAAGCAGGCACTCTCTGGGCCTTGGCTGTTGGAAGAGCTTGAAAACAGGAGTGCTGAGCTAAGTTAATAATCTTCTAGTATTTTTTTGAACTTAAATTTCAGAATATGTCACCAGCAGCGAAGTGATAATAAATTAAGGTCCTTACAAAAAATTTTAAGAGCTAGAATTTTGGAACACGGTTCGTGTTTAGCTTATTCTCCAATGCAACCTCCAGACTCACTGCTTTCGATTGGTTGTTTTGGTGTTTACATGCTTGTGCTCTCACTGGGGCAAAGCCAACATGGTCTTCTGAGATACTGGGAAGCATTTAGGGGTGAGAAGAAGAGGACTCCTCCTGTATACCCTCTTATGCCAGAAAAGCCACCGTGAGCCATTCCTTCTCCTCCTTCGAATATTTTCCTCTTTATATCCATTAAAGAGCCAGATTTTAAGTAGCAGAACTTAGAGCCAACGGACACCAGGGATTTTGATTTCCTACATGCTTATTACTCAGAAAGGTTGATTAAGTGTGTTTTACTCAATTAACCACAGATGTGCCCTTGTGCACGACTAGTTTGTAATTGTCCTAATTGATTCTGAGGAGAGATCTTTGGTCAGAGTCAAGCCAGATGTAGGCTTTGTTAGTGATTTTGATGGAATGACCCCAGGAAGCTCGATTTCTACAGCTTTGCGATTAAAAAAAAAAAAAAAAAAAAGCAAGCCTAAGAAGCTTGCCCAGGCCTCTCTGCTTGCTTAATTATATTTTTGATAATTTATTTTACCAATTGACTTGTAGCCAGGCCAGGTTATGTTTAATTTTGATGATGTTGCACAGACTTGTAGGAGAGGAAGAAATGTCCTAGCTCATTATCTTCTCTTCTTGCTTTATCAGATCTGTTTTCTGGAAACTATACAAATTCCGGTTATCAGACACTGTCTTTTTTTTTTTTTTTTTAAAGATTTTATTTATTTATTTGACAGAGAGAAATCACAAGTAGATGGAGAGGCAGGCAGAGAGAGAGAAGGAAGCAGGCTCCCTGCTGAGCAGAGAGGCTGATGCGGGACTCGATCCCAGGACCCCGAGATCATGATCTGAGCCGAAGGCAGCGGCTTAACCCACTGAGCCACCCAGGCGCCCCCAGACACTGTCTTTAAAAAAAAAAAAAAATTCCTTTATTTCTCTCTCTCCTCTTCTGAATCCTTTTGTTAGCTCAGGGTGAAGAGCCAGCTTCTCGTCTTCTCATCACTGATGTTGGGAGATTTCATCATTGGCCACACATTCTGCTTTCTTAACTCCTGTCTTTTCAAGTATACCCATAATAATACCCTGGTATTATTTTGGTAAAGTGAGGCTTTAAGATTAGGTTAAGATAAAGTTCATTACATATAGCAATCAGATTCATTCAGAAGTCAATTAATTCTTAGGACTTTACTAAGATAAAAACAGAGTGGTAGAAAACATTTTGAAACAGCATTTTATTTTTTCCATTTCCAAATTATACTCAGCATCTATAACCTCCTTCTCCCTCTGCAGAAGGGAGACAGTAATAGAAGGCAGAGAGCAAGCGAAGGTGTTTTCTGTCATGGGAGAGAATGAGGAGTGCAGGTAGAAATTAAGTGATGGAAAAATAAAGTTTTCTGTGTTTTTGTTTTGTTTTTTCACCTGCGTCTGTGGACTATGAGATCCATATCTATTACAGTAGCTTCTGTATGTTGTTATAATTGTTCTTATAAACATTTCTTATAGGAGTTCCACTTTTTTTTTTAATGTTTTATTTCTTTTCAGCGTAACACTATTCATTGTTTTTGCACCCCACCCAGTGCTCCATGCAATCCGTGCCCTCTCTAATACCCACCACCTGGTACCCCGACCTCCCATCCCCCACCCCCTTCAAAACCCTCAGATTGTTTTTCAGAGTCCATCGTCTCTCATGGTTCACCTCCCCTTCCAATTTCCCTCAACTCCCTTCTCCTCTCCATCTCCCCTTGAGGAGTTCCACTTTTGTTGGCTCACACAGGCATATTGTTAGAATGTGGCTAACTCTGGAAATTGGAAAATAGAAAGTCCTTTCCACCCCAATACCCATCCGCATGTAGTTCCTGCAGGGAAAACAAAAGATAGCACAATCCAGGAAGGATTCAGTGTATGTGTGTAGTTACAGATGGGCAAAGATTCTCTGTAGATTCTGTCTATATGTTTTGTTAGCCTTAAAAATAAAAACTGCCAAAAATAAAATAAAAAATAGAAATAAAAACCACCGGTTGTTTTATCAGCAAAAGACAGGTTTACTCGGGACTGAATGAGAATTGCAATCTAGGACAAGCAAGCTGTGTCAAGACTGTAGGCAAGTCCGGGGAGCAAGGAGAGAGGTGTGCTTTATGAGGAGGAAAGAATACACTGGGAAGGCTGTTAGAAACTAAAAGTCCCTTGGTGTAAAGTGGGAGTTTGAAGTGGTACCCTCTCCTTGGCTGAGCCATTTTGGGGTTGGGGGAAGGAAAGCATCTTTTTCTGCCGCGGGAGGAGTAGAGTAGGATCCATGTGCAAGGTCAGGTTCATGTGAAGCAGGCAAGCAAGGTTCTTGCCTCTCAGAGTCGAAGAATGAATCTCCTGGACAACAGAGAGTGAGTAAAGGGATGTTTATTTAGTGAAGGTACAGAAAAACTTCTCAAGAGTGAGAGGGGTCCAGACAAGGTTGCCACTGAGGACGTTCAAGGTTGGTCTTCTATAAAAACTAACCAGGGAACTTAAATCATTTTAACATCTCTGTTGATATCATCATGGAGCAAGGACTAGTGATAACACCTTCAGTGGCTAAATTCCTTGTTAGGGTCTGGTTAGTCTTTGTTGGTCAGAGATGATTTTCATAAAGAAGACACCCAACCCACATCCCAAGGGCCAGGTGGTCCAGTTTGTTCCCTTATCTCCGATTTCCCCCCTCCTCCACCTTTTTGGGATTTCTGTGAGCCTGATCACAAAGTTGCATATTTATCTCTTCCTACCTAGCCCCGCCTTTCCCTTCCTCCCCTGTGAGGTCAAAGGTGTCTCTTCCTGGTAGGTCTGCAACTGACTAGGAGTGGTAGAGCTGGGGAGCTATCCCTCCCTAACCAACCGGCCCCATTTTAGTGAGATTTCCCATTACTAATTTTCAGTTTCTCCAGAGAAGAACATGTAAGTTCAGAGCAAGAGGGGAGAAATATGGTCCTGACAACACTGAAGTATTACATAATTTCATTTAGAGCTCTAGAGGTTTTAGTTTTCTTGGTCACGTTTACCAAGCAATTTGTAATCCATGCACATGTGAATGAATATTTTATGCAAAACTTCTAAATTTTATTTTAAAACTTAAAACTCTACTTTGGTGAATTTTGTAAATGTTGTCAGTTGAGTAAAATTTCAGAATGTGCAGGTGTATAGAGTTTGTACCAAGATAGTGGGACAGTGTTGTCCATGTAAGGGAGAAATAAAAAATCTTTTTGCTCTACCCTCTTAGGTTCTCCAGCTGCACTTGAATCAGACAGAAGTTGGGGAGCAAGAATTTCTGTCCCCTTTAAGTTCCTTCTAGCTGAATTAAGAATCAAATTGACATGAGATACACAGGAAAGAACCAAATTTAAATTTGCACATATGGGGACTCCATGCAGACATGAAAATTCCAGAAATGGGCAAAATGAGGTTTATATGTCACTTCAAACTAAGAAGAAGAGGATAGCGGTCTGGGACGTCAAAAGGAAGAAATGCAGTTCATAGGAAGATGAAAAATAGTAAATATTTGGTAAGCAAATGTCTGCTGGGCCACTGAGAAACAATGGAACACAGAGAACTTGGGCCTTGCTAGGGTCCTCCCTGACTACCATACCTAGTATATATTATAATGTTATCTTTAGTGATAGCTCTCTTCCTGGAGAAGGTCCTATGTTTAAATTCTTTTTAGGCAGTTATAGGGGGAGGTAAAGAGCTTTTCCTGAATCTGCTGGGTTTGTAGTCCTTTTTTTCTTTTTTTTTTTTTTTTTTTTTTAGATTTTATTTATGTATCTGAGAGAGAGAGAGAGACAGAGAGAGAGAACATGAGATGGTGGTTGGGCAGAGGGAGAAGCAGCCTCCCCAGTGAGCAGGGAGCCCAATGCTATCTCAGGGGTTTATCTCAGGACCCTGAGATCTTGACCTGAACCCAAGCCAGACTCTTGACCAACTAACCACCCAGGCACCCCTTTGAGCTTTTTAACTTAAAATAATCTTCCTGCCAAAGTCGTTCATCTTGGGCTGGCTTGCCCTTGACCCACACACCGGTAAAAGACAGATAAACAAGATAAAAACTAAGAGACGTTTACTCAGATATTTATCATATGTACACATGGGGGCATCTAGTGATGAGTAGCCAAGGGGGGATGGTTAGAACTTGGGTTCATTTAACATCTTAGGCTAAACACAGGAAAAAAGGTTTAGGGATCCTGGGGCCAAGGAGGCAAGTTCTGGGAAGGTGATCAGGAAAAGTATGGTAAATATGGGTTGTTAGTAAGGTTTGTTATACAGATTTGTCCTACCTTCTCTAATGATAAGAGCTGTTAGGAGTCCTCTTCTTCATAGAAGAGAAGGTGAAACCTTTACAAATGGAGATTTCCTTTATAAGTGTAAATATCTTTTACAAAAGGAAAACTCTGTGCCCTGCTTTGGAGCTTTTCAGACATCTACTTGTTCTAAAAGTCCTTTAGGTCAAAACAATCCATATGCCCAAGAAGGTTTTTAGGGAGTGGCATGTAGTGCTACCTTTCATCCATCCCTCCCCTCACTGGCATTGTTTAAGATGCTTTCAGTTACAAATTAAAGACAAATGAGCTCAAACTGTCTTAAACACTGAAAAGAAATATAAAATTTGAACTCTATGATAGGTTCAATACTTGGTTCATTCCATAGACTCAATTTGGTTATTAAGGCCACAGTTTTAATTTATTCCTCCTCTCTGTTTTTAAGGTATTAGCTCCTAGGCTATGATAGTTTCCAAGGTCGTGTATGTGAAAACTGCCAGCAGATTCCAGAGCCAAATACCTCCAACAGAGGGAAGAGAAATGTAGTCTTAGAATTCCCAGCAAAATTCCTGATGGCCCATTCAATTGGTCCAGAACAACTTTCTGATTTCACACTAATTGACCCAGCTTAGGTTATGTGCTTGTTCCTTTAAGTAATTTTTATGGGCAGGAAGTTCAATACATTATGAGTTTAATTACGGCCACATTCTCTAGTCCTGAACAATCCCAGGCCAAGATTCAGATTCTTCTGAAAAACATGGACAAAGAATTGGGATTGTGGAGGCCGAGAAAAATTAAGGCCATCCCACCTCAGGTTTAGTCTTAGCATAAGTACAGCCATCTTAGCTCCGACAGCCATCTCAGACCCCTGTGCCCAAGGGCTGAACTTTCCCCTACTTTACTTTAGTTCTAAGAACCTGCACCCTGCTTTAGTAAGCCCCACCCTGCTTTAGGTCCAGAGACGCCCCCCACCCTGCTTTGGTTCCAGAAACCCCCGCCCTGCTTTAGTAACAGGAACCCATAAATACCCCTGCCTTAACTAAGCTCTGGGTCCAAGTCTCTACTCCGCTGTTTCGGGTATATTTGGGCCCAAGCTTAAGCTTGTCGAATAAACCCTCATGTGATTGCATCAGTGTTGGCTCCTTGGTGGTCTCTCTGACACGAAAACTCGGATATAATAGGGATGGATGGGTCCCTTAAATCATCATCCTTTATTCTTGCCTCAAGAAAGGGGAGTGGTCACTGGGAAAAAAACAATAATCACTGACTATACTATTTAGTGAGAATCATTGGTTTAAAAACTGTATACAGGGTGCCTGGGTGGCTCAGTTGGTTAAGTGACTGCCTTTGGCTCAGGTCATGATCCCGAAGTACCAGGATTGAGTCCCTCAGGGGGCTCCTAGCTCCATGGGGAGTCTACTTCTCCCTCTGACCTTCTCCCCTCTCATGCTTTCTCTCATTCTCTATCTCTCAAATAAATAAAATCTTTAAAAAAAATAAAAACTATATACATATATAGAGAGAACATTAAAATACATTTAATATTTACGTGTATATTAAATAAAGGTGATGGAAAACTTGAAAAGACAGCTTTTTATCTAAAGAAAAATAGAGTTAAAGAAATATGGTCATAGACTAGAATGGGTGCAGCCTTTGGAATAAAATCATGGAGTGTTGTAGAATTTTAGGGTTGAACACAAGAAAACTAGAAGAAACTCTAGTTTTTAAAACTTTTCTTGTGTTGAGCTGAACCTCCTTTAAATGTTATCAAACCATTTCCCATGGTTCTCTCATTTGAAACTACTTATAAAAAGAAATTCTTCTCTTATGCAACAGCACTTCAAACATGTGGGGTTGGTTATAGATAATGGCCAATGTAACACTGTCTTACATTGGGTAGTACCTTAAAGTTTTCAAGTCCTGTTATGTTTAATATCTTATTTTATGTCTAAAAGAAACACTTATGAAATTAGAAAAGTTGATCAGATTAGAATTCTTTGGCACCAAGGGATAGATGCCAATTTCGAAGATGAGGTAAGAAAGGGGAAATGCACTGGCAGATGATTCCAAGGAAAAGCTGAATGACCAAGCAGCTAGTACTGTAGGACACAGCTGAACTTGGAAGGACTCAGGCAGCAAAATTGTCGGGGACCGCCTCCGGCCGGGAAAGTCCCCGCCATTACAAGATGGCGCTTGGCTCCCTGCCAGCAAAATAGCTGCAAGTAAACAACGAACTTTCTGGTGAAGCTTGCCTAAAGGAGGACATAGTCATTGGCTGTTTCAAATTTAATCAGCATAGTAACAGAACTCTCATTGGCTCTCCCCATTGTTTGGCCCCTTATTGGTCACCTTGCTCGCTGATTGGTCATGCAAACGTATATAAGTGTGTAGACTTGCGGAAATAAGGAGAGAGAAGACACATCTGAACCGGGGCTTCTTGTCGTCCTTGCGGGTCGAGGGCGACAAATGGTGCCGGCACCCGGGAATTGTTAATGAGTAAGTAAACCTTGCAAGGAGAAAAACCGCAGGTAAGCTGGGAAGGGACCAGGGAATCTTGTACAAGACCGCAATAAGAAGCGGGCGGCCATAGAGCCGGGATTTTCTTAAGGGACCACGATTAAAGTGGTGGCAATCTTGTACAAGACCGCAATAAGAAGCGGGGCGGCCATAGAGCCGGGATTTTATCCCGCGGTAAAGTGGGGAGTAAAGGTCGACTGAAGTATAAAGTTAATGTGTTAGTGTCTTTAATGTCCGCGTCTGTTGTCTGTGTGTTCATAATGGGATCTGAAGTATCTAAAGTGCGGTTAGAAGGGTCTTTAAAAGACCTGCTGTAAGCAATGGAACTCCACTAAAAGCAAGAACTGCTCGGGCCTTTTTGAATACAGTGGAAAAGGCGGCTCCATGGTTCCTAGATGAAGGCTTGGGACCACCTGTGATCCAGGGTTTGGCCCCTGTAAAACCTATTAATGCCTCAGGGCCACATCAACCTTTTAACTTGCCCAGGTGCACCAATAACAGGGTATGGCCACCAGAGTGGTCTGGATGTCAGAGTACCTTGCGCTCAGTTTAAATGCATAGCTTTACATTCACTCCACGATCTTTCCCAGTGCTGGAATTTCACAGCCTTCAAGCTGGCTGTGATTATGCGTATCCCTACCCTTGTTCCTATCTCAGTTTTCATTCCAGAGGACAAGTTACCGGTAGTGCTATCCAGAAAGAAGAGGGATTTTGGTATCACAGCCGCCATTGTGACAGCATTGGCTATATCTACAGCAGCTGTCACGGCAGCAGCAGTCTCGCTTGCTGCAACTGTACCCACTGCGGAAGCTGTGAACACCCTTGCAGCAGGAACTGCAGCAGCCCTTCAAACACAGACTCAGATCAATGCACATCTGCAAGCAGGAATCCTGATAGTCAACCAGAGAGTGGAGTTGGTTCAAGAACAAGTGGACATATTGGGGGCCCTATTGGGACTGGGATGTATAGCACCCTTCCCGGCAATTTGTGTAACTCCCATAGCCTATACTAATATGAGTAACTTACAGAATGTCTCCCGACAGCTCTCCCAGTATTTGCAGGGTGCTTGGTCTGACAATTTTCAAAATTTCGCACGAGTACGCGTGTGCAACCAGCTTCCCTCCCAGAGCTATTTCAAACATTCAGCAGTATGTTCCAGTTTACCAAACAATGGGCTGGCACAATTGGTCTTCTTGTCCTCCTTCTTATTGGCATTCTGCTTCTATTCAGAAAAGTTCGCCAGTGGAGAACACAGCAGCGAGAGCAGAGCCGAGCTATAGTACAAGCCCTTATGTCAATAGAGGCTGGGACATCTCCCCAGATATGGCTAAGCATGCTAGATCGGTAGTCAAAGACGGGTAAGATCAGTAGAGAAACATACCAACCTAAGACAGGACAGAGATCATTGATATCTTGTGTCTGATGACGGGTAAGGATGTTTTCTGCTACTGACGACCTAAGACAGGCACGATCTCTGCCATAAAACAAAAAAGGGGGAGATGTCGGGGACCGCCTCCGCTGGGAAAGTCCCCGCCATTACAAGATGGCTCTTGGCTCCCTGCCAGCAAAATAGCTGCAAGTAAACAACGAACTTTCTGGTGAAGCTTGCCTAAAGGAGGACATAGTCATTGGCTGTTTCAAATTTAATCAGCATAGTAACAGAACTCTCATTGGCTCTCCCCATTGTTTGGCCCCTTATTGGTCACCTTGCTCGCTGATTGGTCATGCAAACGTATATAAGTGT
The DNA here is from genome assembly GCF_020171115.1 of Neogale vison. Classification (NCBI taxonomy): domain Eukaryota; kingdom Metazoa; phylum Chordata; class Mammalia; order Carnivora; family Mustelidae; genus Neogale; species Neogale vison. The sequence continues at coordinate 34,297,527 of NC_058096.1, read as the reverse complement.
GTAGACTTGCGGAAATAAGGAGAGAGAAGACACATCTGAACCGGGCCTTCTTGTCGTTCTTGCGGGTCGAGGGCGACACAAAATAACATGACCCTATTTCTCAACTGTCTCTCTGTTTACCGGCTTCTTTCTTATAGCAGGCTGACTTTCTTTGGTAGTATCTATGGTCAGTGGTAGCTTCTTAGCTGTCATATCCCAGCTCTGGCTACTAAAGACCACCTGATCTCTGTCTGGTTCACAAATCCCTCGTAGTGCCTCATGAACTAAACAGAATCAGGTTCATGTGCCTCTTACAACCAAATATAGTTAGAAGTTTGTTAGGGGACGTCAAGAGGATGTGACTGCAGGTTGATGGTTGAGCTGGACCAGGGCAACAGGAGACTCCCCACCTCCTCCGCTTTCTTGGAATATATGTTACACCCACCATTCCACACTGGGAGCTGTTGCAAGGACACAGACTTGACAGAGCAATGTTATTGAGACCATCTGGATGGTATAAGTGACTGCACCCACATTTCTATATAAACTTTGAAGATTCTGGTTGGTGGGTGTAGAGATTTGCTTATCTTGCAGCTGCTGGAGATAATCCTCATAAGTAAGTTTCTTTGCTTATTAAACCTGTTACCTACTTATCTGAAATGGCCTGCCTCTTTCATGGGTCTCTCCTTGCTCTCCTATATGGGGGCCAGGTCTAATACTCTTGTTGGAAGAAATACACATAGCACACCCTGGCAAATAAGGGAAATGAATGGTTGCTGCAGTGGGCTGACCTCTACTGCGGGCAGTTTGGCTCAAACACCTGTGGCAAAGCCTGATTAGGGTAGTAAGAGATGGAATCCATAGGACAGTGAAGAGGAAGATGTTGTGGTGATAGATATGCCAAAATGCCCTGACCTCAAATACAAAGGAAAGCAAAAACATAATAACAGCAACCCCAGCCAGCAGAGCAACCCCAATTCAGAAAATGTTTGTAATTAGAGAATATACTCCCACAGGGCTCATTGGTATAGCTCCCAGAGCACATGGACCTTTGGAAATCTATAGAGGAGGTAAGACAAATTTTAGGTAGTTGAGAATGAGACAGGCCATCCATGCGCCTGCCTTTGAAAGTCCTGATCATGTCATATTTACCAGGAATAAAAGCTAAGATTCTTGAAGTCCACCTCTGAGCATTTGGTATGAGATGCTGATATTCATGCTGAGACCAGTTGTGGGAGAAGACATTTATGAAGTTGAGTAATCCATTGCCGATCTGGAGGAAACTGACAAATCCTAGAAGAGGTATGAACTGTGGGAAAGACCCAAGACAGAGAGGGAACTCAAAAAGCCAAAGGCTTTCCCAATCAGCTGTAAAGGGTCTGGTAAAGGTAACTCAGAAGTATGTGTGGTTCAATCTCATTGCTGCTAGGACCCCACCTGAAAAAGTAGACCCCCAATCTACACTAGGATTTGTTTCAGAGATACAGCCTTGAGGAAGTAAGATGTTGAGATTACATGTGACTAAATCTAGTTAAGGTCTCCCTGTAAGCTGTTAGGATGCTGAAGGTTGAGTATGAAGATCTACTCATCTTGCAGTCACCCCAAACAAGCCTTAAATGTAAATTCCTTTGCTTACTAAAACTGTCACTTACCAACCTGGAGTGATCTGCCTCTTTCTTAGGTTTCTCCGTGCTCTGTGTATGGAGGCTGGTTTCAGCTTTCACCAAAGAAATTCCCAAGGTCACTGACACAAGGTTGTGTCATAGCTGCCATATGGACAGTGGCTAGTGTCTAGGACAGGCTGCTGGGGAAACAGTCATACTATGATCTATGATCTATTACAGTAGTCTCATTTTAGGGATGAGGAAACTAAGCCATAAGGATACCAGGCAATTTATCCAAGACAATTATCTTGCAACTGACAGGTCAAAAACTTCAGGTCTTTTTTTTTTTTTTTAAGATTTAATTTATTTATTTGACAGAGATCACAAGTAGGCAGAGAGGCAGGCAGAGAGAGAGGGGGAAGCAGACTCCCCGCCAAGCAGAGAGCCCGATGTGGGGCTCGATCCCAAGACCCTGAGATCATGACCTGAGCCGAAGGCAGAGGCTTAACTCACTGAGCCACCCAGGTGCCCCACTTCAGGTCTTTTGACATCATGTCTTTTTTTTGGGGGGGGGGGTCTTTCCCCATGCTTTCTCTTTTCAAATCTGCATTACTCCAGTTTTTAATTAAGTGTCCTTATGTAATCTTTCAATTACACTTTTCTGCAAGTGTTCCATTTATCAGTATCTTGGCACTCAGAATTTAGCAAAATTATATTACAGAGAAAGGGAAACCAAAGAAAATAGTAAAAATATTCCCCTTAATGTCATTATTACATTGTTATTTTCATTTGTCACATTCATCCCATTCATCATTTTGGACACCTACAATAATTAAACTCCCCCTCTCTTTTTCTTCTTGAGGTTTGTGGTCATTGGTTTTATTTTTTAATTAATTTTTTTAAAAGTTTAAATCCAGTGTAGTTAACTGGAATACCTAACTGGAATATCTATACCTAATATGACAGGGTTATATTACTTTCAGGTATACCACATAGTGATCCAACAATTCTATACCTTACTCAGGGCTCATCACAATTAGTCCACTCTTTAATCCCCTTCCCTTATTTCAGCCACTCCACCTCCCACCCATGTCCCCTCTGGTAACCATGAGTTTGTTCCCTATGGTTGAGTCTGTTGCTTGGTTTGTCTCATCTCTCTTTTTAGGTTTGTTCATTTGTTTCTTAAATTTTACATATGAATGAAATCATGTAGTATTTGTCTTTCTCTGACTGACTTATTTCACTTAGCATTATACTCTCTGCTCCATCCATGTCACTGCAAATGTCCAGATTTCTTTTTCATTCTTTTTATAGTTGAATGATTTATTCACCAATCAATGAACACTTGGGCTGCTTCTACAATTTGGCTATTGTAAATAATGCTGCAATAAACATAGGAATACATGAATCCTTTAGAATTAGTGTTTTTGTATGTTTTGGGTAAATACCCAGTAGTGTGATTACTCAATCATAGTGTAGTTCTATTTTTAACTTTTTGAGGAACCACCATTGTGTTTTCCACAATGTCTCCACTGGTTTGTATTCCTACCGATAATGTACAAGTGTTTCTTTTCCACCAAGTCCTCACCAACAGTTGTTGTTTCTTGTGTTTCTGAGTTTAGCCATTCTGCCAAATGTAGTGACATCTTATAGTTTTGATTTGCATTTCCCTGATGATGAGTGATGTTGAGCATCTTTTCATGTGTCTATTGGCCTTTTGTTTGTCTTCTTTGGAGAAATGTTTGTTCATTTTATCCTGCCCATTTTTAAATTGGATTATGTGGTTTTTTGGGTGTTGAGTTTTTTAAGTTCTTTATGTATCTGAGATACTAACCCTTTATTGGAAATGTTCTTTACAAATATCTTGTCCTATTCAATAGGTTGTCTTTTAGTTTTGTTGATTGTTTCCTTTGCTGTGCAGAAGTTTTTATCTTGACGAAGTCTCCATAGTTTATTTTTGCTTTTATTTCCCTTGCCTCAGGAAACACCTCTAGAAAAATGTTGCTACAGCCACTATAAGAGAAATTACTGCCTGTGTTATCTTCTAGGATTTTTAGTGTTTCAGGTCTCACATTTAGGTCATCAATCCTTTTCCAGTTTATCTTTTTGTATGTATGGTAGAAGAAAGTGGTCCAGTTTCATTCTTTTGCATGTAGCTGTCCAGTTTTCCTAATGCCATTTGTTGAAGAGACTTTTTCCCATTGCATATTCTTGCTTCATTTGTTGAAAATTAATTGACCATATAATTGTGGGTTTGTTTCTGGCTTTCTATTCTGTTCCATTGATCTATTTGTCTATTTTTGTGTCAGTACCATACTCTTTTGATTCCTGCAATTTTGTAATGTAACTTGAAATCTGGACTTGTGATACCTCCAGGTTTGTTTTTCCTTTTCAAGATTGTTTTGGCTTTTGGGGGTCTTTTGTGGGTCCATACAGATTTCAGGATTGATTATTTGTTATAGTTCTGTGAAAAATGCTGGTGGTGTTCTGATAAGGATTGCATTAAATGTGTAGATTGTTTCAGGTTATATAGACATTTTAACAATATTTCTTCTCCCAATCCATAAGCATGGAAGATCTTTCCATTTTTTGTGTGTGTTGTCTTCAATTTTTTTCATCAGTGTTTCATAGTTTTCAGAGTGCAGGTCTTTCACCTCCCTAAAAAAACTCTTTCTATATTTTTCACTTGGAATATCTCTTAGATTGGACCCAATAATCTTATGTTAAGACATAATTGTCTTTGAGAGTTCATGTTTTAAGTATTAACCACTTTTTTACTTTTAGTTTCTTGAAAATTTTGAAGACCTTATTGTATTAATCATTGTTACATCAATAAGGTTTTTCTAAATACAAATGTCTGCATCTGTACTCTGAGGGATCTTTATGCTGCTTCTACATGCATTATTCTATCTAGCCATCAACATAATTAGAATGATTTTTTAAAAAGACAATTCATTTCTCTCTTATCATCTAGCTCTGATTCTGCTCTTTAGAGTTATGAAGAATAAAAGATTCCATTGAAAAACGTGAGTCAGAAAAGTGGTATTTAACTCTCTTTTTCAAGACTCCTTTGGTTCCTAAGGAAACCATACACAAGGTGTTTTGATGAAAATGAGAACATATTAGCTCATATCAATGTAAAGTCAGAGAACAGGACTGACTCAGGTACAACTTGATCCATGTATTTGAGGGATATCTTTAGGGCACTGTCGCTCTATTCACCCACTCTACTGCTTTCTGTGAATTGACCTAATTCTCAGGTAGGTATTCTCCATGTTGCAGGCCTTTAGGAGCCCCTAGTGGAAATCATTTGCATTTTTCACCATCCAAAAATAAGAAAACCCATGAGCATCTAAAGAAGCATTTACAGAGCAAATATCAAGATTTTGTGTTGGAAAGAGGCATCCTATTGCTTGAAAAAAGTATGACAGAGTTTAAGGATTTTTTGAAAGGACATCCAACTTGTGAATACTAGAGCTGCACTCAAGCCAGAGGTCAACCTCTGTTAAACATGCACAGTCTAGCTCAAAATATTCTATAAGAGCTATAAAAATTCTCAATCTTTGTTTTTCTTGGATGGTACATGTATGTATTTCCCTGGAAAACTCATTTACACTTATAATGTAAATGAAAGAAATCTTACCATCTTTTTTTAAAAAAAGATTTGTTTCTTGATTGGGGGGTGTGGAGGGAAAGGGAGAGAGGGAGAATCCTAAGCAGACTCCCTGCTGAGCGTGGAGTCTGATGTGGGGCTTAATCCCATGACCCTGAGATCCTGACCTGAGCTGAAATCAACAGCTGATGCTTAACTGACTAAGCCACCCAGGCACCCCCAAATCTTACCACCTTTAATTACTTGGGTTTTCTGTACATTTCTATGGTGACAAACTTTTCTTTGTATCGAAGTCTCCTAAGTTAAGTGGATTATTTCATTTATTGCCTGTAAGTAACAACTAATACACCTGGATTTCGTAAGACCGTGTATCTTGCTTTTGTCATATTTTACAAGGTGTGTTCATTCTCAGGTAATAGTTGCATAAGTAAGAATTTAAAACTTAGCTATTTAATATAGCTCTGAAATAATTTACCTTCAAACTGTAACTACAAAAGAACAAAGAGTATTGCTTAAGCTTCTGTTAGCTTCAAACGTTCAAAATACAACTGGGGCAAGCTTAAGTAAAATGCAAACTTAATGGATGGCTTCCAGGCTGTCTTATGGATTGGAAATATAAGAAGATATCTCAGCCTCACAAAAAACTGCAATCAGGGGCCTAATGCCCTCAGAACTGTATCTACCTGTCTCTCTCCTTGTCTTTCCCTAATTGAACCTCTTCTACCTCTCCAGTCCAAACCCAAAGTGATTGTCTCTAATTTATAAATCTTGTATCTTTAAATATAGTGTAGCTTCAGACACTAGAGAGAGGCTTATTCTCCTAGAAAGTTTTTAGTTTTTGGAGAAAGACTCTTACTGGTTCATCTTGGATCAGGGATCCATCCTGGTAACCAGAAGCTGAAATTTGAAAAGAACTTTGTCCCAGCTTTTGCCAAATGTTTATGCCAGTTAGGTCAGATGCCCAGTTTTTGTCAGCCAATATTACATCATGCTAAAATATTTTTTCCATAGTTGCTATGTGTATGGAGGAGGAACTATCTCTCAGAAAGGGGTTTCTCCAATATTCAACACACTAAGTAATGTATTTTCTCATAGCTAGTGGTAGCTTTAGGATATTAGTTCAAGCCCCAGTAAAGATTTAACATATGTATCCTAGCTATAACTGGATTTTAGATGTCAACATTATTGCTGATAATATTATATGTAAGGTGGACTTGTCCTTTTCAATGTCACTTGCATACCTTTTAATTATCAACTCTCTTACTAATTTTATTTCTATTCGTCCCACAACAACTCTTGAATATATTTGACATTAAAATAAATATATTTTTTAACTTAACTAAAGGAATGACAATGATTATAGAATTAAACAGGCATGAAGATTTATCACAAAAAGATGCATGCTTTGGAAATTGTGTTATATATTTGTTTTGTAAAGGACGTGCTTGGGTTGGAAAGGGTTCTAATAAGACTCCTACATGTATCTTCTATTTTATATTTCTCAGAGGACTTTGTCACTATTCTTTGAGAGCTCTGAAATTTCCATAATAAAAACTGTAACTAATCTTTATAATTATAAAGGAATAGTTGATTTTTGTAGCCAGCTGAAATAGTTTAGCAGGTAAAACTTTTCCAGACTATCCAGTGCACCAAAAAGACTAGGACGCCATCTTGTAACAATTAGGTTTTCCAAAAATAAAGGCTTACATTTTAGAAAAAATATATATAATTCAGTTTCTCATGCATTGTTCCATAAGAGCACAAATACATCTGAGTAGATTATAAAACAGAAAATCATTTCAATAGGTGGTTTAGACAGAATTGGTAAGACACTCTGAATTCAGGCCAGTCATAAAAATTTACTAAAGCTTGCCATCTAGAGGCCTTCAAGGGTATATTTTGGAAAGTATTTCCAGATGCTTTTTCTGTAATCTGAAGTCCTGATATTTAAATGTGTAACGTCTTAATACAATAAAAATTAAGGTAAAGGGAGAGCATTTACTTCATTATTGAATCTACACAGGACATTTTAAATCTTGAACTTTGAATCTTAAATAAAGGTTCGTTTGTTTCTATTTTTTACTTATACAACCACTTTGGTGGTTACATTACAAGAAACCTTTTAGTCGAGACCAATTACTAATTTCTTCACCTTATATGTGAAAAGAGGAAATAATACATTACAGATTGGTAAATGTACCGTGGTGCATATACTGATTAACATTTTCTTGACTATCAAGGTGGACTGTCTTAGGGTAATTTGCATTCCAAGCCAGTACGGCTGCCTGATGGATGGAAAGAGAAAGTTGTTCACGTTAAACATCTGCAGGAGTAAGGAAAGCAAAATTCTCTGGTAATAAAAGACAAAGGCATCATCTGAAACTCAGTTTTAAAGCCTAGAACTATATCTTTATGTGTGTGTGTGCACACGCATGTGTGTAAACAATATGGATCTGTGAATCTCTGGCACTTTAAGAAATAATTGTAATGCATATATCATTGTTGCAACAGATTACACAGTGGAGGCATTTATCAAGATTGCAATTGTGTTTTCATGAATGTTTTACAGTTGTCAGCTTATCAGTGCTAAAACAGAGGATAATGAGCTTTAAAATGTAGGTTATGGGGCCACAGTAGAACCTACTTCTAATGAAAACTTTCCAATCAACTGAGTTGAAGGTTGGGAACTTTTAATTCTCACTACATCACATGGTGTTGGCTCCCGCCACAAGAGCGACAGGATGTTACAGTTGCTGCCAACATTGATGCTTTCTGTTGTCAGGAGGAGGTGGTGAGCATTCCACGTGATCCAGACAAACATGCTCAATGTTTAGCAACTGTGGAAAACACTCAGAGGGGCTTCTTTAAAATTTTAGAAATTATTTCTATACCATACCAATATTGGATTATTTCATTTCTCTCCCTCCCCCAACTCTCCACCCCCAATTCTAAGAGACCTTCCAGGTAAGATGGACCTTAGAATTAAAAATCAGCATTTGGGGACAGGTGTCACCTCACTGAATGCACACACTTACATCTGATTTCAGGACGTTGAGATGCATTCCGGTGTCAGACATCCTGTGGGGGGGGCGGGGAGGTGTTTCCTAGGAATGAGAAATTGCTGTGATAAAAATTATTTTATGTAGTGGAGGTAATATGCACCTCTGTAATTAAGTGCCTCATGTTATGGTGTAATTATTCCATGTCCTCACACTGACCTCCAGGAAAAGAGTGTCTAAATATTACATTATAATTTTAACATTCGTCTTTTTAAATAATACAGTTCCCATGAAATGCAGTACATTGTGTTGATAAAATATCCAAGGCAATTTACCAACAAAAGGGTATTTCAGCAGCAGTGAGATTCCTCCACTTCATTCTAGAGACCTCTGATATCTTGAAATCAACTTAAAAACAGTAATAAGGTTGAACAGATAGCTCAATCTCTGTGCTCATCAGTGTTTGGGGACTACATGAACTGTGGCTTCCCGCAGAAGATCCTTCATTATGCACCATTCGCAGCCCACTAATGATAGCAAACATTTTATGTTAACAGTATCAAGATCTGATGATGAGGAAAACTGGTTTGGAGAGTTACCTGAAGGAGAGACACTTCTTGAACCCAAAGCGACTCCTCTTATTACAGTCCAAGCATGCAGTTTCTCATACTAGGAGTTTCTATTTACTGCTAAGTTGGTAAGCATAATGGTCAGCGGAATGCCGAATGGGATCTTCCTGACCACGGGACGACATCTTACAACTGCGACTGCTAATAGGGTGTGTATGTGTGTGTGCGTGTGTGTTTTTTAGTCAGGATGCTGTGCTGCTTTGTCTTCAAAAATAGTGTTGTGTATATTTCAATGAGCTTATTTTATATTCAAATTCTTGCCTTATCAAGGAAAGATGATTCATTTTCTTTTGAAAAAGGAATCCACTAATATAAGTCTCACACATTTAGGTCCTCATGAGTCCTACGTATTTAACTCCTCTAAAGATTTTCTCAGGCTGGCATAATGGCAAATCTTATGGCTCTGGAATCAGATGACTTAAATTCATATCTCGGCTTCTGCCGAGCTGTGTAACTTTGGGTAACTTACTTAAAACCTTTCTGTCACACAGTTATCTGATTCAAATAGGGATAATAATACTACCTTCCCTTTAGGATTATTGTGAGAAATGAATGACTGAAACATATTAAGAGGTCAATAAATCTTCACTATTAGAATGATATTTAATCACTAGTCAATAGCCTGGAAACCTACCAGTCTAGTTTATTTCTCTGTGTCAACAAAATCTCGATTACTCTTTCTGACAAGAGACTCTTAGGTAAAAATCAACACCTGGATTTTACAAGAAGGTTTTGAGGTTATTAAGTGTAAGAGGCAAGCTGAGTTTCAATTTGACAGTATTCCACAGTAATTTTAAAAATGCATGATTTTTCTAAAGAACTAAATATACACTCTTGAATAAGGAGCACAAAACTGAAAAATAATGAAAGTCAGTGCGGTGTTAGAACAATGGGTGTTAGTACCATACCTGAGTTACAATTACTGGTCTATAATTTGGTCAACATCTCTAGGACTTACACACCTCATCTGTAACTTAGGGTAATGTCATTTCCTTAATTAGGGTTGTTTTGAGGCTTAATTGAGATAATATAATTAAAATAAATAAGAGCTAATGAGTAGAGCTTTTTCTTTGTAATAGGGAGAAAAGGCACCATGGCAGGGGTTGGCTGGGTGTAGGCATATTGCTCTGACTTTCCCTTAACAATTCTGATCCCATTTTTCTCTATGTCTATACAAATTATTCCCTGTTACCCTTCTTACTTACCTCTTTCTTTCACTGAATTTTCCTCTTGTTCCATGTGTATTTTCCTCTTTTCCCTTTTGTCCTGCTTATTTGCCACTAAGCCCAAAGTAGCATTTTGAGGAAAGCATTTTTCTAAGTTTGCTGAAAAGAGATTCATGTTTAAAATTACTCATGAAGTAGAATATAAGAATGGCTAGCACACAGTGTTTTGAATAGGGGGAAATATGTATAAGCATGTAATTGTCTACCATCAACTGACATGATATTCTTTAGGCCAGGGGTTGACAATATTTTTGTAAAGGACCAGACAGCAAATATATTAGACTTTGTAGGCCATATGGTCTCTGTTGCAGTTATTCAACTCTGCTGTTGTTGTGTGAAATCAGCCGTAGACAATACATAAACAAATGAGCATGGCTATGTTCCAATAAAACTTTATTTATGGACATGGAAATTTGAATTTTACATAGTTTCACATATGATAAAATATCGTTTTTCTTTTGATTTTTTTCCCCAACTGTTTCAAAATGTAAAAACCAACCATTTGCAACAACATGGATGGAGCTAGAGAGTATTGCACTAAGCAAAATAAGTCAGGCAGAGAAAGACAAATACCATATGAATTCATTCATATGTGGAATCGAAGAAACAAAACAAACAAGGGTTGGGGAAAAAGAGGCAACGAAGAAACAGACTCTTAACTCTAGAGAACAAAATGATGGTTATTGGCCAGGGTGTGGGGGAGGATGGGTGATGGAGATGAAGGAGCATACGTGTTGGGATGAGCACCAGGTGTTGTATGGAAGTGCTGAATCACTCTACCGTACACCTGAAACTCATGCTACACTGTATGTTAACTAACAGGAATTTAAGTAAAAACTTAAAAAAATGTAAAACTCATACTTAAACGACAGGCCATATTAAAACAGGCAATAGGCCAGATTTGATCCATGGGCCATAGTTGGCAGATCACTGCTTTAAGCTATGGGCTTTATGCTAATGTTAAAAAATGATATATTGAAAACCCATGCTAATTAAAAATAGATTAGAAGAGACTATGATATCAAATCGAGTGGGAACAGATTATGGAAGACTTTGAATAACAAGAAGAGGCATTTAGATAAAATGATGCTGTCAATAGATGGCTTTATTTATTTTAAAGCAGAATTAAGTGATAAAAACAACTTTTGAGGGAGATTCATCTGGAAATGCTGTGTGGTGTGGACAGTGAAAGGAAACGAGCTGGAGTAAATTCCCAAAACCCTTTTGCGTCAGCTAATCCAGGTGTCAGCTAAAGAGGGCTTTGGCTTGGCTGGTGGCTTTGAGAACCATGAAGGGGTTGGAAAAGGAAGAATCAACAGAACTTGATAAACAATTGGATTTAAAAATAAACGGAGGTGATAGCAAAACAAAATGGTGACATTATTAAAGTCAGGAACTGGGACAAAACAAGAAAGTAAAAATGAGAGGTGCCTGGGTGGCTCAGTCAGTTAAGCGGCTGCCTTTGGCTCAGGTCATGATCGCAGGATCCTGGGATCGAGCCCCACGTTAGACTTCCTGCTCGGCGGAGAGCCTGTTTCTCTCTCTCCCTCTGCCTGCCGCTCTGCCTACTTACGCTCTCTCTCTGTCAAATAAATAAATACAAAATCTTAAAAAAAAAAAAAGTAAATGAAAATGGGAAAGAGAAGTCATAATTTGAATTATATATCTTTTCTAGACCAAATGACTAAGTACACTAGGGCTTCTCTCTTTTCTAAAGAGATTTCACAAAAGAAAATCCTCTGTAGATTTTTCTTCATCATTTTTTATAATTTAAATTGTTATTTTAGTTTTTGTGTTGTAATTAACTAAGTCAGTAAGTTAGCTAAATAAGTGGAGACTAAATAAGACTAAATAAGACCATTACTGGTCTTACCTATGTGCGAGTTAAGAAAAGTTTCACATAAAAATGCCATAGGCAACAACAGAAGTCATGATAGTCTAATAAAGCATAGAGTATATAAACACATTTGTTTTTCTTTGCTCTATTAGTATGTAATGGAAGAAAAATGGCATTGTTCAGATCCCATTTTCCGGACATTTTTACAACATAACCTTCAAGGATGTGCATTCCAAGTAAAAACATTTACCAGTACTCTGAATCACTGAGAATTAAATAACTCAACATTTTCAATAGAAAACTCAATTTTCAAGCTATCATATCTCATTTCTTACCAAAGACATGCTAGTCTACTCATGGCTCCCCTAGGTGAACTTTTTTCTCCATCGACTGAGAGAAGTGGTATGCCTCTAAGAAGTAAGCGTACAGTAGGACCTCAGGGCTATGGAGTTCCAACTTCTTATTTTTCCCAATAAAAACTGCTTTTATAAAATATTCCCCTAAGCACAGACTGAGTTTAAATAACACATTTGGTTATTTCCTAGAAGTTGGATGGTATTATGTGGCAAGTTAAATGTATTCATTTCTATAAAGTAGTTGGCAAATGGGCATGTATAAAGTAGTTTTGGTCCTTGTGAGTTGTCTTTCTATAATTTGAATGATCACTTCCCATTTCTTTCTTCACAATGAGAAGCAAAACCATCTTTCTCTGTTTTAAAGGAGCAAAGTGATATCCACCTATAAAAGCAGTTAGTACATAACATCTTTATGTCATATCATGCATCTTTGGGATTGTCTGTGGCTAGCATAGCAAAAAGCCTTCCATTAGAAGAAAGGGGTAATAGATATTAAGTAGGTCAATTAACTTAAAAGGTTGTTTACAGTGAGGAATCATGAGATAAATTCTATATCCTTACATTACAGTTTTTTCTATTAAGCTAAAATCTAGAAATTCATGTTCATTAATTTTTCTTAAATATAAGACCAAAGTTGTTTTTGCTTTTTAGTTTTTTTAAGGACGGGTCCAGAGATTCGAGCTCATTGTATTTTTATCATAAAATTTACACATAATATATCTTATATAAGCCAGTTTTATTTTTAAGTGGAGCACGAACTTAAAGACCCACTGTGAAGTAAACTAACGTAGGTAAGAAAAGACTTTAAGATATTTAAATTTTTTTCCTTCAGTTGTTTACAATTGTATCTACTGAAGCTAATTCAGCCCTATTGGTGACTTACTGAGTCTTAAAACATTCAACCTAGTTCTTCCAGAGACAATATCAAAGAAACAGTTTTATAAACAAATTTGATCAGTTTAAGCAACATTTAATTGAATTACATAATTATAAACATAACTTATAGAAACATGCTTGGGAAAAAATCCAAACTACCCTCTTGGAGAAAACCAAAACATAAAAACCCTCAACTAGTGGAAGAAAAAAAATCAGAGTACATAAGAGATCTTATTTTTGAGCATTCAGCATGCTATGGCCATCAGATAGATCATCATAGAACTAATTAAGAACGTTGGTTAATATGATGGAATACTTAAGTAGTAGTTGTATGACATATATATTGGATTTTAAAAGGTGCTCTGTTAATGTTCTTTAACAGTTTTTGAAAAATCTAGAAAGTACTACTAGGTTTTCAGCTCTTGAGAGTAAAAGATGAATCTTATTCATAACTATATGACCATTGCTTGACATATAATAAACATTCAATTATTACTTGAATGGATAAATCAGTGGATGGTTGAATAAATATCTACACCAAAGGGGAAAAGGATAATATGCTGACTTCTACATGGTTTTACAGGACATAAATCTAGATTAAGAAGTTAATTTCGCCATGGAAATGTACTCACCTTTATATTACTATGGGAAATGTTTCCTTTCCTCATTAGATAACAATATAGAAAGTCCATTCTCAGTGTGATTTTATTCTGTCTTAAACTAGCTCAACTAACCAGATTCTACAATTTGTAATTTGACTTCCACTCTCAACATAATTGAAATAATTTAAAGGTTAAGAGTGATCATCTAAACATCTAATTACATACTTACAGCAAAATAGATCAAGGAGATTGAGTAGTTGGTCACGTATTTTCATTTCTTCACTTTTTATACTCCTACCCTCTCAAGCTATACACAATTTACAAAATGCAAAACATTCAGGCTACCTGCAGGCTAAATTACCTGTGGGTAGTCTGATTCTCCTCCTACTGTATTTTATAAGTCCATCTACCTTTCTTCATAAAAATAGTAACCACTGATTCCAAAATAGCATGCGGGCTTCTTATTCGTGCATCAAGAATGATTTCCCACTGTAGTTTAATTGTGATAGTTGGTGTAAATTTTCTAACTTTCAAAAATGTTAATAATGATAGGTTTCTAAAAAATTTCATGTTATAGAGTCATAAGAAAGTGAGAAATCTTCATCTAATGCACTATTAAAATGGTGTCACTATGTGCAAATCACAGTAATATATTGAAATTGCTTTGAATAAATACTTTCTTTTCAGTCCTCATAAAGCTATTGATATATCATATTACTTTTTATAGACTCTGTTCTGTGATATGATGTTCCTACGTCTAAGTGTACCCAGCATGAGGAAAAAAAACTTTCCTTCTGATAAAATGACTTTCATTCTGCCCCCAAATATTTTTTGATGGTATCCAGTGAGCACAGAAGTCAAAAATCTAATAACTCTTACTCAGTTCTTCTTGATATCTCTCCTTTCTTTTTGACTGTTTTGTTCTCTGACAATAAATAAACTCGCTTAGTTATTCTTCTATTTTTTTTCAATCTTTTGAATTCTCATTTTATCCCTTAAATAGTGGTTCCTCAGGTTTTTGCTTTGTTTGTTTTTTTTTTTTTTTTTACATTTTATTTATTTATTTGACAGAGATCACAAGTAAGCAGAGAAGCAGATAGAGAGAGGAGGAAGCAGGCTCCTTGCTGAGCAGAGAACCCAATGCAGGGCTCAATCCCAGGACTCTGGGATCATGACCTGAGCTAAAGGCAGAAGCTTTAACCCACTGAGCCACCCAGATACCCTGTTTTTTTTTTTGTTTGTTTGTTTTGTTTTGTTTTTATTAGAGCAGTCCTCATTTTTTTTTTTTTTTACACAGTTAGCATTATGTGGACAATTCACAAATCGCTTTCTAAAGTCCTGGCTTCCTTTGTAATTTTAGTCCTATAAATGCAAATGTTGGCCAGAAACCTCACTTGGCTATTCAGTAGTTATCAAAACTAGAATCACCATAATCCCCTTCTCAAATTAAGACCTCTTGTTGTGCAAGGGCTCCAGGTTTCTGTGCTTTCACCACCCATTATTGAAACTTAAACTCTAGATGTCAGCTTGGCTTCTAAATAGGTTCTGATACCAGTTTCAATGTGGGGAGGTTGAGGGCTTCCCACACAGCACCAAATATTCTCCAGATTCCAGCTAGATGTCCTCCAATTCGACTCAATTCTGACTCTATCCACCTAGAGCTGGTAGATCACACAGATCGAGGGTTCAGTCCTATAAGACTACCCTGCACCCCCTACTTCAGATGCCAGTCACAAGTCCAAGTTCTTATTTCTGCTTCTGATGCACTGACTACAGATTGGAAGTTCCCATAAACTCTTCCTCTGGTTCCATTAGTATCACATAAGGTCCTGAAGAACTAAACCCTGCCAACTCATTGTTCCTGATTTAGAGAACTCTTAACTTGAGCAAAGTGAAAGATTTTATGGGAAAAAGACAATTAAGAAGATAAGGGGGGGAAATGAGTGGTTAGTTTAAAATTTATATTAGATTTTGAAGAAAGAATGGGATTTTGGCTGACCAAAAAAAAGACAGAACACGTCAGATCTTATGTTTTCATTCTTTGGATATTTGTTTGTGTTATTCTTTCTGTCCATACTTCCATCTCCTTAATCTCTACCTATCAAAATCTTACTGAACTTTAGGATCTGTCACAGATCATCTTATTCAATATTTTTCAACTAATTGCAAAAGTGTGTGCCAATCTTATTAACTTTAGTATCTTCTGCTAACACTATACACTGTGTTTGGCACATGGTAGGTTTTCAAAATGTATTTGCTAAAGTAATAACTAACAGCATGAGAAAATGCACATTCAGGAAAACAAAAATACAGTGTATACACTGTGTTTCAAATTGCCCAGGCTTTTTCTGCTGTATTCACATATGAAATTAGGAATTGACATTGGTATCCTAATCATGAAGAGCAGTGTAAAAACTCCGGTGCCTTGTAGTCAGAAATAATCAGACTTTCCATATCTGGGATGTCCAAAACAAATGTTATGACCTATTATTCGAGTATCTGGGTATTTATGAAGGAGCTGAAGTTTAATCACAAATGGAAATACAGTTATAGTGAATAATAGTTATCTGGATCTTCAGTTTCTCGTAATCTTCTACTCTACTTTTTTCAAACTGTAACTAACACTTGCTCCATTTTCTGAATTAAGGAAAGCTGATTTTTACTAACTTATTCACCAAAGTATTTTGTGCTTGTAGATGTAAAAATATAATGACATTTACTATTTATTGAATGCTAGCAATATGCTACTCACCCTACATCTGTTACTTTACTTAATCTTTATAGCCACCCAGTGAATTATTCATATCCCATTTTATAGTTGGAACTAAGGATGCAAGTGATAAAGCAATTGCCTGTTTATAGTCCTAGGAGGTAGGGGCACTTTATTTGGGAGCTAGGTCTAACATTAAAAAGCAGCTCTTACTACACCTTGCCCTTAACCATGTAATAAACACAAGAGACATTTAAGGGGACAGGAATGTTGAATGGGTTGCTTCTCAGGTACAAAATCATCAGCTGAAAAAAGTGTATTTGCTTTTATTCATTGTATATCATGAGCATAAAATCATAATTTATTTTACAAGTTATGTTTAGATGGGGTCATTCTCCCAACTCCAGCATTAGTCTTTGAAATAATCAAATGGGATATGATGAATTGTATAGGTCCTTCAAGCTCTAATATCAATAAGTCTTCACTATGAATAGTTAAAAGGGTTGTGCTTAGCTGCAGGTTGAACAAATGTTTTCTTTGAGAGGTTAAGACCATGCTAGCTGGATATTGAAGAGAAGAGGACACTTGCCAATTATACCTCAATACGGCTGAAAAATACAATGAATGCTCTTCCATTCTATATAATATCCTATCAATCGTGGCTTTAATTGCTGTGACACTGATAAAACAACCAGGGAAAACTTGAGCATGAAAAAGCCAGTCAGTGTTTTGGGCTGAATTATGGAAATAATGAAGTTGGAAATCTTTTCATTCTCTTCTTCTCACTGAATTAATTTATGGTTTTCATATCATATCAACACATTCACTGAAGAGCTACTCAAACTTGGCAATCACCCCTCCCCCGACACTCCTTCCTACAATGGCTTGAAAGATACATTTTTTTTAAACTTCCTTTTTTTCCTCTTCCTTTTGTCTTCTTGGGGTGTTATATATCTAAGTGACAGGAGTCTTACAAAAATTTAGGAAGATAAACACTCTGTGTCTGTTAGGTACAACAGAAGGATTCATACATCATTTACGAATTTCCCTCCCTCCCTGTCTGATTCAGGGGAGGACAATAACACTGGATGGGCTCAGTACCTTACGGCTGATTGCTGTCGAGGACATCATTATCGGTGATCTTGTCTTGTCATTGGCTTATGGATGTCACAGAGGATGGTGGTCTCAAACTGGGATCTCTGCAGCAGAGCCAAGAATCATTACAGGTTATTACCCACTTGCAAGGTGATGAATGTTGTGTTAAGATTCAAAATGGCTTCGGGAGATAATTTTCAAGGAAATATACATTTTATCATTTTTCTACAAAACTTTCACTTTAAAAAAGTAGATGGCTTATCATTACTTTACAAGTAAGTTTTGATATTTTAAGATGTATTTAGTGGTCAGTTCTCAAAATCCTAGTCAACCTGGAAACTAGAAATCTGGAAAACATGTCCATTGAAAGATCCCCCCGGGGCTCCAAGCACCCCGGAATGGACCCCTTCTCAGGAGGAGACCCCCGGACCCAAAAACCGAGCCGAGTCCACTGGTCAGATGCAAACAGCACGAGGTTTATTGAGTAGACACAGGTACCTGCGGGCGGTCAAGTCTTAGGAGGACTCGCGCACCAGCCCTTAGTTCAGGGCCTTTTTATGGGGTTTGGGGAAGCAAAAGCATACGTACAGAAGCGGAAGCATGGTTACAAAGTTTTCATTGGCTGGTTTGAATGTAAAGGCATACTTGGCGCGCGGGAATACCCCTGATTGGTTCGCTCAGCATCCTTCATTTACATAGTGGGAAGTTACTTTCATTGGTCGTTAACAAAAGGGAAACAGACAGTATTGGCTAGATTTCAATCCTTCATTAGCATGTAGACTGACCATCGGCATTGGCCAGACTACAATCCCTTATTAGCATGTAGACTGACCATCGGCATTGGTCAGACTACAATCCCTTATTTGCATGTAGACTGACCTTTCAACATTCCTTGTAGTATCTTATCACTTTTTACAACACGGGAGGAATGTTTAAGGGAGTGGGAGAAGGGGGTGTTGGCTAAGCAAAGAGAAGGGGGAAGGAGGGGGAAAGGGAGGGAGAAAACCCTTTTCATTCCCCCATTTTCTTTTTGGCCCGAGTAAAATCTTTTACTTTACTAGGGGCTAATCTCCCGCTGCCCTATTGCATAATATTGTTGGGTTAATACCATGGTTTGGACAAGCGACAATCTATCCTTTACGAATTGGGTTATTCTGTTAATGATGCATGGCCCGAAGGAGGTTATTAGGGAAGTAAACCAGGGTGAACGATTTCAAACTCCTTTATACCAAGACTGTTGGGATTCAAAGTCTCTTTTACGCTTATTTAGCCTTTTCTTCAATTTGTCTGGAGTTTCTGTTACTACTCCAGTCTGGTCGGCAAAAAAACAGCATTCTTCTCTGAGAGCAGCACAAAGGCCACCCTCTTTTAGGAACAGTAGGTCTAAGTCTCTTCTGTTTTGTAAGGTAACTTCTTTGTTGCAAATCTCAAGGACATTTGCAAACAAAGGGAGACTTCTGCCTTACAAGACTGTGATCTCTGCAATATAAACATTTGTTCTTCTTTCAGGGCAGTTAGGGGTGCCTGTGAAATGTCATACATATTACCAAGGGGAGTGGGTGGAGAGGGGGTGCAAGGCGCCAGCCCCTGCTCCCTCCTCAGCCAGCCTCCTGAACAATTTTGACCCTTAAATCTTTAAGGTGGTTGAAGGTGGAAGGTCTTATCTTCTGTAACTTCTTCCTGCTGAATAGGGGCGTAGAGCTGTCCCTACCTACTCAGGTCAACATTGATCAGTGGAGGAATGTATAGGGGAGTTACGAAAGGCGGAGGCAGCTGAATCCAGTGCTGACAGTGAAGAAGTATCTTTGCGCGTGGTAAGGATCATCTGTTGTGGTGAAATCATTGCCGCGATGGAGTCTCGGCACCAAGTAGAGACAGGTAACTAGGTTTAAAGTTTGACAAATTTTAAGTATTATTTTTGGCATATCTGTTAGTGTAGCCCAGTATTTAATAAGTCGGCCTCTGCCATACATTGGTGGCCTTTGGCTTCTAAGACAAATCTGGACCTGATGTGAAGTCATTACAGTCAGGGACTGTCCCATAGTGAGCTTTGAGGCTCTTTTATGAGGAGGGCTATTCTAGGTTTCGCTAAAGCATCTGTTTGCAATTGCACCTCAACAGAGGTAGCCTCTAGGATAAATATGACTAAGGGATGAAACCAATAAGAAGACCTTTGAGTGGTCCAGCCTTAACAATATCCTGATTACAGAGGATCACTGGCAAGCGAGAAAACTTGTCAAGAGATAAGGGGAGTTCCCCATGCATCATCCAATCCACTCATAAAGAAAGTGGGGTCATCCATTATCTCCATAAGTCCATAGTTAATCCTATGGAGTGCGATAGGCTGGCTTTTAGGCAATTTCATTATCCCAGCCACACACAAGGTGTTAGTTATAAAATTGTAGGGGAATCAATCCCATTTTCCAGTTGTTTAATCATGTGCCGTGGGGTCTGCTAATATCCCCTCAAAATAAGATCGACTAAAGGAGCTATTGTACAACTTCTCTGAAGTTTACCTCAAATTATTTAGCTTAGGTAAACAAACATTTAAAGACAATCAAATCTAGAATTTAACATCCATAAAGGTGTGTTACTAAAACATAATTTTTCTCTCTAAAATAACCCTCATTTACAGAGATAGCCAAATCAGGCCTAATTCACTTGTGAAACAAGTCCAGTTTTAACAGACTTGGCCTAATTATTTACATAAGCTCAGCAAGAACAGTGAGTGTGATCAATAGATCTTCTAGAATCTGCTTTGCTGGGACTTTTTATAAGGAATCTCTAGGTTGAACTTTTAGTAGCCTCTCCAGGCCAGAAGCCAAGCCCTGTACTTGCCATCAGGCATGCCTGCAATACCTGTCGATTTGGGAGAATTCCTCTTCTGAGACTGCACCTACCAAGGAGTGACATTCTTTACTCACCTGGTGAGGCTGCTGGGAACTCTGTAAGCAAGGTATCAGGCCAACAGTCCCAAGGGGCTTTATGGCTCCAGGTTTCATAAAGTCAACCTTAGTTCCTTTAAACTGTCTGGTCATATCTGAGTCTTTTCAAATATGACATCCCAGTCAAAGCCTTGGTAAAATAACCAGTTTCCAATAGTGTCCTGTTACAAGGAGAAGAGATTCTTATTGAACTTATGCAAATGACTGGTTGCCATGGAAGAAAGAATACTTAACTGAGACCTTTTGGTTTCAGAGGGTTCAGATAGAGAGAAAAGGTTGAATGCTTTGAGCACTTTTACAAATGAGCACTTTTACATCTCTATAAGTTACAGATAACTAGGAGGAAGTATCCCTAGTCTGGAAGAGCAAACATTAGAGAGAACCAGCAATGTCTAAAGTAAGACAAAACATTAAGAGACACAACACTATAATCTTTTAGTTCATTTAGTTCCATGTTACTAATTCTGGTGAATGCACTTTTAGTTAGTTTTGGAAATTCTTACCCATTTCAGTTTTAGGATTTTCAGGTATATCGAATATCTGTATTTGTCCTGAAAGTCCTTTATATGAATCTCCTTGAAGATAAAACTCATTTTACGAGAGAATTAAAACAATTATAAATGACAAAAACTCGGAATGGATATGGTTAGAGCTGAAGAGACACGGGAGTTTACAATTTAGCTGCAAGGAAATCAGGTTACTTCTGTGAGACATAACATTTCCCTAATTACAATATCAAGCGGTGATCTCTCCAAACGTTAAAACTTTAGGAAGTGCGTAGAATCTCTAGAATAGTTATAGTATTTTCCCAAATGTAACCCAAGGTTTATCATTGGTTCAGTAGTACTTCATGAGCAACTTCGCATACCAAGGAAAAGCCTGAGTTAAAGAGATTTACAACTTAAATCTTGTCAACATTTGCTAAAATCTTATAAAGTTTTGAAGCACATGCCTAAATATAATTAGGGATGTTAAACACCTGATAAAACAAAACATAGGAACTGAGTTTTCTGGGCAGGCAAAGAGGAAACCATTTACATTCTTGTAACAGCAGATCAATTAATCTAAGAAAACACTGTCCTTTTGAACAGAGACAATTTCAGTCGTGTACCAATGTAACTTTAAAACCCATCCATTTCAATCTTAGTCCATTCTTGACCATAGCTAAAATTCCCTTTCTGAAGATTTCCCTTCACAAACCTTCTACAACTTTCCTTTGCATTCAGGTTTTGTCCCAAGCCATTTCCTTCCAAACAACCATCTCATTTAGGACAAAATTTATCTTCCCTTACCTTCAACAAAATGTATTCCCATTCCTTAAATCTTTCTTACATATCTCCTACTTTCCTACATACAGAGTTTCCCTTTATTTCCATCAGTCTTAGTTACACTAAGCAGAACTTTGTATTCTTAGAAACACCTTTAGTTATTAGCCATTTGTGAACTGTTACAACAGAATTCTTCAGGTGGCAAATTTATGAATCAGTTAAGTGGAAAACAAGTTTACCAGCAGATTTAAATACTCTTAGTTTCTTTGCAGTTAAGAAGTCAAAAGCACAAACCTGCATCCAGTAATTAACGACTTAGCCTTTTATCCTGTTTGGTTAAGATATAGATGTCCACAATTCAATTCCGTTTGTCATCCAAGCAAAACTTTAAAACTTTCAGGTTACCAAAGACTTTGAAAGCTACTTCAGCAATTACCCATTAGAACTTTGGGACAGACAATTAACCATCAGTTTAGTCATTTCTTTGCTAACAAATTTTAATAAATAACACAAGCTTATTCTGACACCATTTACTACTGTTAACTTAAAAGACAGGTCTTATCTTAATTAAACCAACAAACTTAACTTAGTTCCAATAGTGATTTACGTTTCACCTGGGCCCACTCCACTTTGAATGTTTACCTGAGACATGCATGGGAAGATCTGGAGTGGGGGTTTTAGGTCCAGGGGGTGCTCTTTTTGCTCCTTGACAGTGGAGAGAGGAGCCATGGTGCATGATCTAGAGGCTAGTCATGCAGGCTGCACGCACGTTGGTGCAGAAACACGATAAGGGGGAAACAGAGGAAAACAAAGTGCTGCTAGGAGGCAGAGAAAGGATTCCCGGTTTTGGAGCTCATAAGCCCCAACAGAGGAGCAGATGCCATGCTTTCCCACCAGCAAGGGGGGAGGGGTTAAGCAGTCCAAGTCGGGCCAGAGAACACAGGGAAACTTCCCCGAAACAAAGAGAGTTTCGGCAGCTGCTCGGGAATATTCCTTATGGTCTCTGTCTCGAGTTAGACCAACCCCAGTTGGTTCCAGTTATAGCCATTAACATGGGAAGTGAGTGAGGGAGAAACCCCCACATCTATTAGGAGAGACTCAGAATCTCTCCAGTGACCTAAAGTGAGACTTAAGGGGGTGGTAAGTGTTTGCCCCATTTTAGAGTCAAAGAAAACACCAAGGACAATAAGTAAGACACACAAAACAGTTAACAAGAAGGACGCTGCGCGATTTCGGTTCAAAACCGAAAGCAAAAACTCAAGCGGAGATCCCGGGGGTCCGGATTCCCCCTCTCCAACCAAGGCCACGTATCTCTCTGATACAGGCTGAGCTCCAAATGCCCCGCTGCCCCGGGGCCCAAATGTCCCGAAGGACCCAAATGTCCCGCCCGGCGGGACTACAAACGCCTCTGGAACGTCTTCCAGGGCTGCGAGGGAGAAGTCCGAGCCCGTCAGCTCCTTCTGGCCCTCGCCAAATACAAATGGATCCGATCGAACCCCAAACCAAACGCATGCGCAAATTCACAAGTAACAGGTTCAGACGCAGCCACAGACACAACGAACAGACACAACGAATAAAGTGCTGGCCAGCTTACCTCCTGACAGTGGGTCGGTGGTCCTTGGGTGGGGGGTCTCGTATCCCAGGACGAGCCCCCAAATGAAAGATCCCCCCGGGGCTCCAAGCACCCCGGAATGGACCCCTTCTCAGGAGGAGACCCCCGGACCCAAAAACCGAGCCGAGTCCACTGGTCAGATGCAAACAGCACGAGGTTTATTGAGTAGACACAGGTACCTGCGGGCGGTCAAGTCTTAGGAGGACTCGCGCACCAGCCCTTAGTTCAGGGCCTTTTTATGGGGTTTGGGGAAGCAAAAGCATACGTACAGAAGCGGAAGCATGGTTACAAAGTTTTCATTGGCTGGTTTGAATGTAAAGGCATACTTGGCGCGCGGGAATACCCCTGATTGGTTCGCTCAGCATCCTTCATTTACATAGTGGGAAGTTACTTTCATTGGTCGTTAACAAAAGGGAAACAGACAGTATTGGCTAGATTTCAATCCTTCATTAGCATGTAGACTGACCATCGGCATTGGCCAGACTACAATCCCTTATTAGCATGTAGACTGACCATCGGCATTGGTCAGACTACAATCCCTTATTTGCATGTAGACTGACCTTTCAACATTCCTTGTAGTATCTTATCACTTTTTACAACACGGGAGGAATGTTTAAGGGAGTGGGAGAAGGGGGTGTTGGCTAAGCAAAGAGAAGGGGGAAGGAGGGGGAAAGGGAGGGAGAAAACCCTTTTCATCCATAACACTTGTAGTGAAAAGTCCAGGACACCAAGTGCCCCTGATTTCCAAGGAAACCAGATTGGCTCTCTTTTATTTTTTTGCTTCTCAATGAATTGCTTGAGCTGGGGCTAAATTCTGTGCTTGATCATTACCAAGGCATAACTTACATTACACAAGGGTTGTAAGTCATGGCAGGCTTCTCAGGGAATTTAACGATGAACTTGTGCTTTGTGGACAGGATGCCAGTTTTGCAGCTTCCCCCACATTTAGCATGACAGTGAGCTGCCACTGCCTACACTTTCTCTCTGAAAGGCATTGATTACGGGGCTGAAGAAGGACTGCAGGGAAATGGCCACATCCAACTATGGGCTAACCCATAGAGGTCTGACTAATCCTACTCTGTGTACTGCCTTCTCCCAAACCTTCTCTCCAATGCTGTCCTCTAATCATTATTATTTTTACTTAGGGGAAAGTGAAATAAATTAATATCCTAGGTATGTGAATGGAAGCCAGGCTGCAGAGGCCTTCCCCTGCTTTTGTATTGGCTGTGTTAGATGTAGGGATATGTTTTGTGGACCTGTCCTGCCCAGAGGAGACCCCTGAGATTCAGAGATTATTCTGCACTTGCTTGATAAAGGAGTTATCCCCAACCTTTTGCCCTCCCCTCACCAAGCATTTCTTAGTAACTAACAATCACCTTTCCATGACAGCTTTTCCTCCTCAAAGACATTCTTTATTAAAACCCTGCTTTATACAACCTTTGCATGGCTCTGCATATGAAATACTAAAACATCATCAGTTTTAATGAAATAGTCAACCTACTACTTGAAGAATTTATATTTATGGCCAGCAGACTAGCTACCCTCCAACATGAGCTAGGTGATGCATTTCTAGGAACTTCAAATTAATCCTTTTCATTACAGAAGTAGGTACCCATGAAAATGAATAGAAATAGCTGATCTCATTAAAGGCTGAATTGAAACCAATTCTTATAGTGGCAGTAGCTACAACCTGTGATAATTTCCCTAGCTGCTGTATGAGTTAAGTCCTGTAATTACTTTTAAAAATTCTAAATAGCATAATTTTCGGTTATATTGTATTTTTTATGTGTATATTTGTATGTATGTTGGAGAACAGGGTATAGAGATGTATTTAAATAAGCTTGAATTTTAATTGGGTTGGCTTGGTTTTTATATTCATAGGGCTTTATACATGTCTTTCTACAGACACTACTTTTTCCCTCTAATTCTTTTTGATTCTCATTCTCATTTTGTGAGACTGATCCTTAGATTATGACTCTTGTTATAAATGCATACTATGCTAGAGGGCTATTTTTATGCTCACAGACTCAAATCATTCTGGGATTTTAATTTCTCTTCTATAGTTTGAAACAAATTTTTTAAATTTAAAAAGATGAAGACATTTGTCCTTGCCCTAGGGCCCTGATTTAAGGTTTAGACAGAAGGTTAAATATCAGACCTTTAATATAAATCAAGTGCATACATTTTGGAATAAAGGTCTGGAGCCATCTGCACAAGGCATTGATTCCTCTAGCCAGAGGGCTGGAGAGTCTGTTTACAAAAGAATATACAATTTAGACAGAACAAGTGCCCTTCTATCAAATAGAAGAGAAGAGTCATGTTCATTTGTCATTACAAGCACACCATTTCCTTTTTGGTGGGTTAATGCCCTTCCTTAAAAGGAGATTAGTCCTTTAAAGTAAAGAAATTGGAGCTGGCAGCTAGCATCCTGAAGTAGATACAGATTCGAAATTCTTTAAAAGCCCGAGTTCCGTCGGACCCATTCAGAATCTCTTAAAAACCTCACCAGAGAACGCTGGTCGTATCTACATTCACCCACCAGGATTATTTCAGAATCACGACCACATGACTTTTCACAGTTAGAATTTGTATGCAAATAGACATCAGTTCTCAATGGACACTCTGAAAACTCTTTGGTTAATGCAGCAAGAAAGTAAGCACAGAGACCATGAGGGAAAGATATTAATCTTAAGATTTGACAGGAAGGGTCATACCTTGATTTTAGCTAACGTCTGTCCTCTACAAGTAGATGACCCCAGTTTCTTTAATAACTTACCCTCAAAATTAGATGCAATGGGTAATTATCTTGGTAGAGAATTTAAATTCAGCCTTTGATTCCTTTCACAGATGAATCTCATACTATGAACACAAGGATAATAATAGGCCAAGGAGCATTTAAATATTTATGCAGATTCTACTTCAATTTATATTTGGAAACTTTGCAACCCTGGTAGAAAGAATATTTCTCTTCTCACTGCGTGCCATAATTTTCAGGACTTTAAAAGTAAATATTTTAGTACAGAGAAGCAGTGGAGAAGCTCAGTGACCTGTAGCTTTGAATAAAGACAATTCTATTAAACTTTCATTTATAAGTCACAATCAGGGAATTGGCTGAGAATAACAATATGAACCATAAATAAATTGAAAATTGTTCCAGGTATTATAATGCAATAAAAATATACACAACACTGATACCGTATTAGAGATATTTTAATATTTCCTTAATGGCTTCAAAGCCACTTAGAAAAGCTGCATCAATTTAGGATCTTCATTAATGACATTACATTCTTGGGGGAAAAATTAGGTTTTAAGTTATCTAGCTGTTTGAATTTAGGACAAAAACCTAATGGTTAGGATAGATAATTTGTTTTATATAAACCAAGGCGTTAGATGTTTTCTCCAGAAAGTTATTATGAGGTATATTATTTCAGTAATGATAATAGCGCCCTTGTTTTTTTAATAGTTGTGATAGAAAAACAAAGAGTAGAGAGTCTAGAGAGGGATATTATTATAGAGGGAAGAGGAATGAAAGGAAGGGAAGAAGTCTGAAAGGGTATATATACTGTAAATTAAATAAGTAAATAAATAAATAAGCCACCCTGTTATACTTTGTGCAAAACACATACGAATTAGCTATGTGTTTTGGAAAATGGCAGTTCTGAACATCATAGCTTCTTCATTCATAAACATAAATATAGTTCATACTGCATTTGGTCACTGTGGATGTTAAAGGAGATTATATATGTGAAGAGCGTAGAATATAATGTTTATCGTATGTGTCTGTTTTCCCTGTCCTCTTAGGAAATAGAAAGATCAGGCTGCAACAATTACTCCCATCCTAGGCCATTTTAGGTCTCAGAAAAGAGATTTCTCCATTTCCCAGTTTTTAGATTTTTCTTCCAGGCAGATATGCCAACCAGTAGGTCTGGCAGAACTTTGTGGGTATGCGAGCTCATTTATCATGGGCACTCATATGACAAGTGTCAGTAGGCAAAGCAAATGGTATGCAGTACCCTGGAGCTCAGTTGAACTTGCGATGTCATTTAGCCTTCTTGTACTTCACTCTAATTCCTTTCCTGGTGATCTTTCAGTTTGTCTGCAACATAAGTATCTACTAAAGCTGATTCAACATCTAACCCCCAAAGGAGATCTAAATGTCCTCATGAGATTCAGCCTGTACTATATACTTCATTTCCAAGCACCATTACAAGAGCATTCTCACAGGGGTGAATGCCACTGCCATGGAAGTGGGGGTGGATTCTACATTGGGCAGGTTTTACTGAAAACGGTACTAATGTTCTTCATCTTCCACATTGTTTACAGTTCTCTTCATTTGTGATTGTAAGTAGTCAATAAACCCAAAAAACCAGTAGTAAACTGTAGTTGTGTAGATAATGTAGCCACAATTCAAGCATCTAATTGTTAGTCTTGTGTTGGTTAAAAGAAAAAAAAATAGCCATGAAAACGGTCAAAATAAATTAATTGTATATCTCAAACTCCACAAGAAGATACAAGGTTCAAGCGACACGACTCTCTTATCTATCATCAGCAAAACCAGTATCAAACTCCAACATCCGAATCACCTAAAAAAATGCCTTCCCCCATCTTCTACCCTCTAGTGTAATTTCTTCCAGTTTTCCCATAATATTGCATCACCATAATACAAAGATATGTTTGGAACTGCAGAATGCTCCTCATTGTTTTGAGAAAAAGGAAGAAATTTGTAGGCAGAGGAAGAAACGTCTTTAGCGAGAAGAGGATAGGGAAAGCCTGAAACCATTGGTATTTTTATTTTGGTTTTCAGATCTACAAGCTTCAGCTACCACAGGGCAGAGAACAGAGTAAAAGAACCAGAGATACGTTGGATAAGGAGTATTGTCAATGGAGTAGTGAAGCAACTTAGGAACATGAGAATCAAAGAGAAAAAAATGTTTCCGCTTTATTGACGTTTGGTGACTTAAGCTCTGATAGAAAAAAATTTTAGAGATTGTAAGGAGTACATCGGACCGCATAGATGGACACAGAGGGTATTATACTGAATGAAGTAAGTCAGACTGAGAAAGGCAAATAACAGAATCTCACTCGTAAGTGGAATCTAAAAAATAAATAAACAAGAACAAAAAGCCACAAATGAACAAAAAAGCAGAATCAGACCTATGAATACAGAGAACAAAACAATGGTTGCCAGAGAGGAGCGGAGGGGTATACAAAATGGGTGAAGGAGGGTGGGAGATACAAGCTTCCAATTACAGAATGAATAAGTCACAAGAATAAAAGGCACAGCATAGGCAATATAGCCAATGATATGGTAACAGCGATGTTTTGGGACAGGTGGTAGGCATACTTATGGTGAACATAGCATAATGCATGAACTTATTGAATCACGATGTTGTACACTTAAAATTAAGGTAACATTGTGTGTCAACCATGCTGAAATAAAAACAAACAAATAGGAAATACATACATACATATATACAAATTAAGAAGACTTGAGGGGTGCCTGGGTGGCTCAGTGGGTTAGGCTGCTGCCTTCGGCTCAGGTCGTGATCTCGGGGTCCTGGGATTGAGTCCCACATCAGGCTCTCTGCTCAGCGGGGAGCCTGCTTCCCTCTCTCTCTCTACCTGCCTCTCCATCTACTTGGGATTTCTCTCTGTCAAATAAATAAATAAAATCTTTAAAAAAAAGAAGTGCTACTCTTCAAAAAAAAGAAGACTTGAATCTGAGTTTTGTATTCTGGCTGAGTGCAGTTTACTCAAAACCTGTGTTGTTTAGAGATACTAATTTTCTCTTTCTTTTTCAACATTGATCAATTAAATCAATGAAATATTATAAATATAATAAGTTTTTATTGTCCAATGCCTTAGTAAATACAAAATAACTGATGTCTGGTAGTAATTTATAGATTATGAATAAGTGGGTTTCTCCAGTAAGTAAATTCTTAAATGGCATAGGATCAAGTCTAATGTTTTCTGTAGTCTTCCATCTGTGTTACCTGTCTTCATTATTCTCTAGAAATGCTTCAGTCCTGATAGGAGGGGGTGGCCAGATAACTTTATACTACCTTCATTCTTCCATGCTAAGATTCCATAATCAATATAAAAATGAATGAATTTAAAATAAGTATTTTAAAAGGGCATAAGCTTCACTTTAAACTAATTATCCCATAAATCCTATTTTGTTATTTTGTTGGGTTCCTTGGTCTCTTAATTTTCTATTTAGTGTTTAGAATCTCAGGGCTGGTTTTTTCCTTGCATTTATTTAGAGCTTTTATGTCGTGTATGCCAACATTTATTTCTGTATTCAGTACTAAACAGGTTCTTTTCAGTGAATACATCTACTCTCCTCCCACTGCCCCCCCCACAACTTCCTTCAAATCCATCAATGCTAATGGTCTCTGAATTTATAGCTTTTCAAAAAGGTAAATCTGCCAAACAAGAAAAAACACATTGCTCAATTCATTTAAAGTGATTTCAGAGGCTGTCAAGTTAAAGATTTAGGTGACATAAACAAACAAAGAAATAGTAACAGATCAAGAAATCATAATTGAAACATAGGAATGAATATATTGATCTGATTTAAAAATGACTTAATTATTTTAAAATGAATCCTTTCTGTATACACCCATAAAGCAATAGCATTTTACAACTATTTTTTCATTTTTATTTGCTTATTTATTTATTTTTAAAGATTTTATTTATTTATTTGTTAGAGAGACAGCTAGAGAGGAAACAGAAGCAGAGAGAGTGGGAGAGAGAGAAGCAGGCTCCCCGCTAACAGAGAGCCTGATGCCAGGCTTGAAACTAGGACCCCAGGATTAAGACCTGAACTAAAGGCAGACGCTTAATGACTGAGCCACCCAGGCACCCCTATATTTATTTATTTTAAATAAGCTCTATGTCCAACTTGGAGCTCAAACTCAAGACCCCAAGATCAGGACTCCCACTCTTTACCAACTGAACTAGCCAGGCATCCTGCATTTTACAACTTTTTGAAACATTTTCAGTAGTATGGCTGTTTAAAAGTTTTATTTCTACAGATTTATATGTGTTGTAATAGCAGCTATGTACTGTGCACTGACTCTTTGCTGAGAATTATATTAGCATTAAAAAGGTTATTTTACTGAATTCTTACATTACGGCCTATGTAATAGGTATTATTAATCTTATTTTACTAATTTTTAAAAAAAAGTACTTCCAAAAGGTAAGGTAAATTTCCCAATTCCACATAAGTAATAAACATCAAATCTGGCATTCAAAGTCAAGTCCATTGGTCTCCAGAGTCCAAGACTATTGGCTTTACACAATGATAACCCAATAACCTGATTTCTAATTTCAAATAGAAAATACACTAAAAATTATTACTTCTTTTTTTGAAAATTTTTCTTTGATCTCTTGTGAGTTCATTTAGAATTTTGGAATCTCGATAGGTCCTTCTCTAACCCTCATTTGACTCAGGAATCTTCTCTACAATATTGGTGATAGATCTGTTGCTTCTTTTAAATGTTTCTGATAGCAGGGCACCTGGGTGACTCAGTGGGTTAAAGCCTCTGCCTTCAGCTCAGGTCATGATCCCAGGGTCTTGGGATCAGGCCCCACATGGAGTCCCACATCAGACTCTCTGCACAGCAGGGAACCTGCCTCCCCCTCTCTCTCTGCCTGCCTCTCTGCCTAAATCTTTAAAATATATATATATATATATATATATATATGTTTGTAATAGCAGTAAAGTCTTATTCTTTTAAGGCATCTGTGTATCTACACCAATTAGAGGTCACTGTAATTTTTTTAATTCTCTGTTATTGAGTAGATATTTGCCTTTATTAACAGCCACCCATCAGTTCTAATTCTGCCCTAATCAGAATAGGTAACAAAAGTCTCTTTAAAAGTCTGAGACTGAAAAGGAAATAAGCAAAAGAGTAAGCAAAGCTTGGTGTATAGGTATTCTAACACAAATAACAAAATAAATTCTTGACAGTATTCAATCCTAGGATGGCTGGGGAAATGATTTATTTCTTGCCTTAAAAATTTATAATCTGGAATCCTATCTGGGGTGCATTATTATTTTAATGCAATAATATTGTAGCAACAGAACCATGTAATACTATGATAATCCTATAGAAAATGTGGAGAATTTTTCTGAGTTAGATGTAGCTACGGTTATCCGGCGAGAAAATCATTTTAAATCGGGTGCAGGAGTGCCAAAAATGCAAAATAGTAACAATAATAATAATATTTTCAAAACATTTCATGTGACATTTGATAATATGAAACATTAAAGAAGACATTTCTGGCATAGACAATGTTTGGTGGAAATGCCTTGGAAGGATCAATAAATCACATATATGACGTAATGTTCCACATTATCAGCATTCATATGTAGAATAGCCAGTCGTTTTTTGATAGTATGTATTGTTCACAAAACTAAATGATTATAAAGAAGGCAAACATGATATTACATAATATTTACTTTTTATACTATTGAAACTCTACTTAAAAGGAAGGCTGGGGTGTTTCAAATAGACCAACGAGTCAGTTGCAGGACTGTACTTGAGTTGGAAGAGTCTGAGGGATTAGTAGTTCTTCGGGTCCTGTATGAAAAGTGTCATCAGTGTGCAGGGCAGGAAAGAACTAAATGCAGATATAAGTTGTACATTATTCACCCAAAGCAGTTGTTCACATTGATTTAGTCAAAGTGCCTGATCTAATATATAATAGTTCCAATCAGGGCCAGGCCAGACACCACAGTGGAACATTTAGTTCCCTTACTTTGATCTTCTAATCCTTTCTATGTTCATCTTTCATTTTATTTATTGAGAACCTGTCTTGTATATTCCCCTCCTGACTACTTGTCCCTACATTCACCTGTACTTCCATCACCAGAATCACTCTCATCGGAACCATCTGTACTTCTATAAAGTCAGTGTGGGGGCTCCACTGGTGTGCATGTCTGAATCACACGGTAGTTCCACCGCCACTACTTCCTAAGTGTGCGATCTTGGGAAGGTGACGTAGGTATTTGGGCTTCTCCTTACTCTTTTACTAAATAATATTGTATTTCTATGTACTAGTTTACTTAATCATCTTAAGACTCTATGGAGTCTATGGAGTCTAGCTCCGGAATCCAATAATCTTGACTATTGCACTCTATCCCTTCTGTAATGTTGCCTAGCTGCTGGAACTTTGAAACATTTTTTTTTAAACTTTGAATCTTAATATTTTTGGCTTTATGTTTAAAGGGAATGAAATCCCTTCCCTTTGAGTATCTCTATATCACAGAGAACTGTGTAATTCAGATTACCAAAGTCACTAACTTTGTGGGAATAGTCAGAGAAAAACAACAAAGAATACCCAAGGTGTTCTGTTCGGATGAGTGTTTTGTTTGCTGAATGAATTTAAATTTTACTTCTGTTTCATTTCAGTTTTCATTCAACAGTTGGAGCCTTTCTTGGACCTTCCTCCACGACTCCGTATGAACTTGTTCCCTACATAGGACACCTGTAGCTGTGAATTGGGTAGGAGAGAACATCTGTCGGAAGACTCTAAGTCACATTGGAACCATCACCTTGTGTGTAATGGGATAATGAAATAGATAGCCTTTTGGACTCCTATCCTAACACAGGATTTCATCACCTCTAGTAGTTCCTATAATTATTATAGGTAATAACAGTAATTTATAGTAGATCAATTGAACTATAATGTGTATCTCTATCCCACTGGATTATCTGTATTATCATATCAAATCTAACCACAGTCCCATTAATCTCCTTCTATTTATCTTCATCAATGTATCTTTTGACTTCTGAATAGCCTCAAGAGATGCTTTTAGAAAGAATTTCTAACTTTTGATATCCACAGGGAGGTGGCGTGCAACTACTGTATCATGGTCATGAAAGATGCTGCTAATATATCTCCAAGCATAGCCCTCTTTGGAAGAAACCAGTCTTTATTGCTACCGTTCGCAGTACCAGCATTTTGAAGAAGAACAGGAATGAAATGCTTACACATAATTCAAAGAAGTAGCTGAAAATACCTGAGGTGCATCCCTGAACCTCTGAGAAGGTATTCCTGTCCCCTCCCTTTGTCTTTTTGCGTTGAGTGTTCTTCCCAGGCATAACTTCGAAACCTATTTGTTCATGATTGTGGCAGGTTTGCACATTTCAGGACTGTCCAGGCTGTGGAAGGGATGGTCACACATCAAAACCCAACACATTACCCAGCACTTCCTGTGCTCTCACTTAGCATGCCTTCATGAATGTGTAGCCTTTTTCGTTTTCCCAGTTGAGTCCCCAGACCTATTATTAGCACATTATGATTTACAAGAGAGTGGGTTTTTTAGTAACAACGCTGAGAAAGCGAAACCCATTTGTTCATCCGAAGAGGTTTGGGAGCACATTATAAGTGCGGGGTGGTCAGAATAAAATCTGACACAAGTACACGGTCTGTGATTGTTCCTAATCGAAGAAAACACCAAATTAGAGCCAAAAGGCTGGGAAACAAATTGTTTACCACAGTAAATCATTCTCATAAATACAATTATTTAGAGCATTTGAACTCTATTTGGGGATATCAACAGTGATGTGGGTTTCACAAGGACACTAGACAGCTGGTTGGCTTTAAATCTCAGTGGCAACCACACTGGAAGCTGCCAGAGGCTTCTACGGTTCCCTTTTAGCTAAAGGCAGGATTACTGAAGCTGCATTATATCCTCCATCTCATTTTCAGCTCTATTGCACCAATTATGCTGCATTGAGGCTTATAGGGGCTTACACAGAGTCTCACATAGATGGAAGAAGCCAGTCTATATTCTTTGTGATAAAAATAGTCATTAATTAC
The DNA here is from genome assembly GCF_020171115.1 of Neogale vison. NCBI lineage: Eukaryota > Metazoa > Chordata > Mammalia > Carnivora > Mustelidae > Neogale > Neogale vison. The sequence goes on along the minus strand of NC_058096.1, from coordinate 34,263,343 downwards.
TGAGACTTGTAAACCGCTTAGCATCCTTCTTAATGTGGCCCGTCAGGTGCTTCTCCTCATTCTATAGCTAATCAGCAAAAGAGGAGAAAAATCCTCAGGAAGAAGATGATCTTTTTTGGCTCAAACAGAAAGCCAAGGTTAAAAATAAATCGAAAATGCACTGTAAATCTAAGCCAATGCACACTCACTGGCAAAATACGGTCTTGTTTTCTTTTCAGTCAGTGTTGATGAGAGAAATATTTCTTATAACGTTGTCCCGTGGGGAAATTAATTATCAATATAATTTTTCCCCTCTCTGATGAAAAACAATGCGTTCTGAGGATTTAGATGCATGAAAACACATTAACAAAGACCTCAAATAGAGTTGGATAATTATCTAATTAAAGAAAAGTGAAATGTCATAGGAATTAATGAGTAATTCAGCAGCGAGGGAACACAACTAGTAAAGGGTCTGCTGAAAGCCACAATGAATAGGTTCACCTCTGAGTGGACAGTTAACTATGCTGGAAGAATTTCCAGGTAGCCGTTTCAGAATTGACTGCCACATTCAGTATTTTAATTTTTAACAGTAACCTCACGTTTAATTGGCCAAGATGTCCATTAGGTTCCACCGTGAAGGCATCCAGAATCATGGGGTAGTAAATGTCAGTGTGAAGAACTAGAACAACTTTCATTTGGTAGACAAAACGCAGATAAATGGCCTTTGTGTGTGAAAGTATCCTACAGGTTGGAAAGATAGAAAACATTCCACTAGGGAGTGTTAGCACATGTGGAGGGTTTCTTTCCTTAATGTGCATATATTTTTTAAAGATTTTATTTAAAAAATAAAATAAAGATTTTATTTATTTATTTGAGACAGAGAGACAGAGATCACAAGTAGGCAGAGAGGCAGGCAGAGGTGGGGGAAGCAGGCTCCCCACTGAGCAGAGAGCCGGATGCGGGGCTTGATCCCAGGACCCCAAGATCATGACCTGAGCCAAAGGCAGAGGCTTAACCTAATGAACAACCCAGGTGCCCCAATGTGTATATTTTATAAATCAAAACCATGCTTTAAGGAATGCTGTACAATCACACTTCATGCATTTTGATATAACTACTATATGTGAATGGGAGTACTGTTTTTCAAAGCAATGGGCAAAGAAAATTGGAGTGATGGTATATCGACTAAGTTGATTTTTATAAAAGCCTTGTAGAGGACTTTAAAAATGAACAGTATGTGCAGGGGAAAATAAAAAACAACTATGAAAGAAATTACAAGTGGGTTTCACTATATTACAAGCTTGAGATTGCTTATTAAATACATAACTTGTTTTTCTGCTATACCAGTCATTTTACATAAGTGTGTGATTTGGCTTCCATTTATAATGTGTAACTGCAGCGTGCTTCAACAGTGCCACAGGGAATACTTGTTATGGGTTGAATATTTGGTTAAAATCTCTGGAAAAATTCCAAAAGCATCTACATACCCATGGCAGCTTTGGGTAAGCAGCTTTTTTTCAGTTCACTTCTTTCCTTGGCAAGTCTGGAGAAAACAACTGCCCTCCGGACACAGGGCAGATCGTATATCCCCATTTCCTTTCTTACCACTCCACATTTTTGTGAATCAGTGCTATCTGTATTTGGAAGTAATTTCAATTTCTACTGCTCCTTAAGCAGAAACTGCTTTAGAATCTGTCTGTAAAATGTTGAGTTATTAATGCATACTGTATTTGTATATACTTATTTTAATCATAAATAATTATAGTACTTAAAACCAACAGTGAAATGTTGACTTCTTGGTACAATTTCTGCGTAAAATCCCATTGCACAATAGTTCTGAGGAGCAGGGAGGGACAGTTCTGGAAAAGAGGTATAAAAACAGATAAGCAAGAAGAAATTTGTCCCAAAACTAGAAAAATGGGTCCTTCATATGTTATATCAAGCATAGATTCTGGCACAAATTTTATGATGGACAATTGTAGAAAGTAATATTATATATATATATGTATATATATATATACACACATATATACATACATATGCAACATTTTTTTTCCAATTTAAAGCTTCGCTGGAGGAAATTATATATATAGCCTTTAGATGTAATCATTGATTTATTATAAAAGAGGCAAAGACACCACCAAAGGGAGCCAGAAATGAGACTCAATGCTGAAAGAGTGGAGAAGAAACATGTAAACATGTTCTAGGACTATTTATTTTCTAACTGCGTTTCTCTGACTTGCACAATCTAAAAGGCTTTGCAGGAACAGTCTGTTAGCAGAAGGAACACAATCTTATTTTTCATAAAAAAGAAGGCACACAGAGACTGTAGCTGATACAAAATATTCTTTTCTTTTCACATCATCACCTTTCAATGGACACAGGATGTACACAGGGTGTGCTTAGGTAAAACGGACATTTAGAAAACATCTCTTTCTCTGACATGCTCTCTTTTTCTCTGCTGCTTCCCAATGCTCTAGTTTCTTCTGCGTCTTTTCCCATTATCTTCGTCAGAATCATGGGGCCTTGTCTCCATCCTTGCAGGGAGCTTTAAAGTTAAGGTCATGAGGAAAATCCTGGGTAGGCTCAGGTGTAGTTGACAGCAACTATGTCCTCATGTCTTTGGTAGGAGTAGGTCTAAGTCCTTCAAAATAATCATGGTGAAACATCAAACGACCTCCTCATCATCAAGAGTGAGAAAGGGTGGCTCAGTGGGTTAAGCCGCTGCCTTCGGCTCAGGTCATGATCTCAGAGTCCTGGGATCGAGTCCCGCATCGGGCTCTCTGCTCAGCAGGGAGCCTGCTTTCCCCCTCTCTCTCTGCCTACTTGTGATTTCTCTCTGTCAAATAAATAAATAAAATCTTTAAAAAAAAAAAAAAAAGAGTGAGAAAGGGAAGGAATAAGAAGAGCAGAGAACTTCTATTTCTCACCCTCTTCCTCTAGTGGTCTTCCTTGAGTTTTTGGAACAGATATCACTGTTTATCTTTCATCAGTGAGTGGATTTGTGTTTTTGGAATTGGAGTAAGATATCTAAGTACCACATACCATACTTGGCATATCTTGGGTTATGCATGGAACTGAAAAACCAGCAAACTAAAGTAGGTAAAATAGAAACATTACTGACTCATATAATTAAATAAACCTGGGCACAATGTGGTCTGAGGTGGAAACATTTTCATCAAGGACTAAATATCTTCCATATTGTTTGATGTTTTTCTCAGTTTTAGCTTCTTTCTTCAGTTTCAAACGTCACAAGATGGCTGTCAACTTTCCAGAATAAAACTGTTCCCCTATACAATACTTCAATCCCCCTGGTTAATATCGTGTGCCTTGGGGGGAAAAGACACCCCAAAACTTGAACATCTGATAAAAGAATAGCTTCTTTCTGCTGTTTGCAATTCTGAATCTTCCTTCTGAAACTTTTACCCATCCACCTCCCTCATATAGCAAGGAGCAAAGATAAATGTGAGGTGGTGAAATCATAGCTTTTGTGGCTTAAAGCATAGGATAGCTCTAGGCTACCAGCCTTCTCCTATAAGGGAGATTGTTTTCTATACTTGGGGGATGTCTGGCAGCCCATCTCCACATGTCTTAGCAGCCTGTTGGGGCCTATGAAAAGAGCATCCGCATTGATAGTGCTTACTTAATTTTGATTGACAATGAATTATAAAATTAGAGAATGTAAAAGCCTTCTTTAGTGCTTTTCCATTGGGTCTAATTCAGCCCTGGTAAGGATTTGGGGAAGAGGGTTATTTTCAATTCACATTTGAAAGATACCCTCTGCACATACTTCTTGCTGATCAAATCAAAGCTTAGACCCAGTTTATGAATAATTAAATTGTCCTCATGCCATGCAGACATTAACCAATAAAGTCCACAGGTTTCCTGTATAACAGCACAGCCAAATAGTCCAAGGTTCATTTTCCTGAATGTCTACTGGATATCTTCCTCAAGAATGTATTCATGATCTGGAGGCCTGAGCTCTGCTAACACAAAGGACCTGCAGGAAGATTCCCTCTAATGAAATTATGACAGGTTGCTAGATATCAGCAGAAGCTTTGATAGATCAGCTACATTAACTACTGAACCCCAACATGGGTTTAGTTCTTTAGAGTTATCCAGAGCACATTTTATTATCTAAGAGTAATGAAAAAAGGCATACTTCTACATTCTCTTTCATCTAAGGGGTAGGAAATAACTACTTCAATAAGGAAGGGTTTGAACTGACAAGAGATGGAAGTGATGATGTTACAGTTGCTTTCTGAAAGTATGTTTGAATCCCTGGCTATTTCTTTTTAAGCAGAAGATTATATATTTAGTTTTTGGATTTTTATTTTGTTTTGTGTGGGATTTTTTCCCCCAGAATAGAGTATCTACAGGCAAATAAACTTTTCTTCAGCCAGAATGGACTACATTTCCAGGCTTAGATTAAATGAAGTTCCTCTAACACCCTCCTACCAGGGCACAACAAAATATAACTGGAGAGGAATGGGTCTCTTCCCACTACAGTTTATTTATTAATCCCACAAGCATTTGTTAGGGCCTACTATATATACCGACTTTATACAATAGAAATACATTCCCTGACTTTATATGTCATATGGATATTAAGGTCCTTTGGTTTACTGAAACGTTTTGTTTTTTTCTGGATCTTTCTGAATTTTAGGTGAGAACTTATACTACCAGAAAAAGAGACTTGCTATTCCCTGGGTGAAGCCAGTGCCACCAAGTGGGAAAAGTGGCTCATCTTCTGTCACAAACAACCTCCAACACTAGTCGGCATCTGAGGATCAAAAGCAAACCAAGGCTCATCAAATACAGGGGTCCTTGGGAAAGTCATGAATATTGGTATTGGGTTTAGGATTTGGATTTGAATCTGTACTTCCAGATTGCCTCCATAAAATCAAAGGTATATCAGTGGGAGTTAGTTGTGGTAAGGTTGACATTTGATTTGAGATTTTACTTAAATATCTTAAGAGTTTATTAATAAGCATTTCAAATAAAGTAATTTGTTAATGGAAAATTTAATTGTTTTGCTGAAATTGATGATTTCAGATTGTCTGAAAGGTACTCTGTCAGAGAAGAGTATCATAGATGGCTGATAAAAGATTATTGACTGATAAAAGATTATTGGCTCGTTGGAGTCTGATTAATCGAAAGGAAGCTGAAGATACTTTTTAAAATTATGCAGTAGAAGAAGGTGGTCAAAATGTGTTAATAACTTTGAATGATAAATACATTTACAACTTTCATCAGTGGTTATCATAAAGAATTCCTTTAGTGAACGGAACTGGAAGATACATCAATAATTGATATTTAAATACTTATGTCAGACACTGTAGTTCTTGTCCTCAAGTAATTCATATTTTCACAGGGAAGATTGATATTATTCATTAATTACCAAGTGCCTAACATGTGTCAGACACTGCATTTAGTTCTAGGGAAACAATGATGAAAACAACTGATTTTGTCCCTGACCTCATGTTGCTTAGACTCCATTGTTGGGCCAGAGAAAAGGAGTAATAAATAAAAGAAACACTACTGAGATATATGGTGCCAAGAAAAGTTCATAGTTCTGAAGAGAGCATAGTGGAGGGATTTGATCTAGTTAGTGAGGATAGGAAGTGTTTCTGGGGACAAGATATTTTGCTGACATCTGAAGAATGCTTAAGATTTAATTAGAAAAGTTGGGAGAGACCAGCTGGCAAAATATGTAGAGGTAAGTATAGAGGTGCTGTGATGGAAACAGATCCTTCCTGGAGTTGAAAGAGTAATGTGTACAGATGTTTGTGAAGTAAAGGACCTATTAAAGATGTTGAATATTGTCCTAAGAGTTCTGAGAGGCTACTGAAGTGTTTAAAGCAGAGTGTGTTATGTCTAAATTGTTATTTCATCAAGACTGTTATTGTGGCCATATACGAAGAATGTATTTACACAAGTAAATATGAGCAGAACTTTCGGGCAACGCTTGCAAAATATCTCAGAAGAGAAATGGTCATTGTGCAGAGCAGGGGTGGTAGAGATAGGAGTCCTGTATGCAGATCTGAGAGATATTTAGAAGTTATAATCATTAAGACTCGGTAAAATATTGGACAGAGGCAGTGAAAGGGAGGGAGTTTTTTTTTTAATTTTTTAAATTAATTATTTTTAAAAAGATTGTACTTATGTATTTGACAGAGAGAGAGAGAGAGAGAGAGACACCACAAGTAGACAGAGCATCAGGCAGAGAGAGATGGAGAAGCAGGCTCCCTGCTGAGCAGAGAGCCCAATGCGGGGCTCAATCTCAGGACCCTGAGATCATGACCTGAGCCGAAGGCAGAGGCTTAAACCACAGAGCCACTCAGGCATCCCGGGAGGGAGTTATTTTAGATAATTCCTAGGTATTTGGCATTTACAATTGGACTCTTTGTTGACCAGTTTCATCAAGAGAGGATGCCAAGAAGAAGGGTCAGTTTTGCTATCATGAGAGTAGGCACAAATTGCTAGAGACACTAAAGGAAGTGGCTGAGAGGTACCCCAGTGCTGGAGAGCTCATGCTGCGATCTTTCATACGCACACGTGGACACCCACACATATATGTTCATCGAGGGCTGGTATAGAATTGGCAGCATGGGGGCCAATTAGGATCTTGTGGGGTTTTTTTGTTTTGTTTGTTTTGTTTTGTTTTATTTTTGGTTTTTTTTTTTTGTTTTTTTTTTTGTTTTGTTTTTTTTTTTTAAAGTGAGCTCTATGCCCAATATAGGGCTTGAATCTACAACCCTGAGATCAAGAGTTGCATGCTCTACCGACTAAGGCAGCCGGGTGTCCCTTTTGTATAAATTTAGGAATTTATCATTGCAAATGACAGAAATCAGCTTGGGATAAATTAAGCAACAGTTAATTTTTTTGGCAAATAAGGGGATTACAGAATTCATGGAATGCTACATGTAAACATAGGACTTGGAAATAAGGATGTCGAGTAGCCCCAGAGTCTAGAAAGCAAGAAGCCCAATAAAAGTCTAAGGAGAGTAATAATCTGGGTGAGTTACAGCTTTTAGAGTGGATGAATTCCAATGTCTCTGGTTTCTTTGTTCTGCTCACAAGAAAGCAGCTGATGGGTCTAGCTCATGTTCAATGTCATCTACTGAATATGGCAACACCAGACCATACTGGAGAAGGTGATTTTTCAAAAGGATCTCAAGGGTCAATTCAAAAAGGGAAGCGAAATCTGAAAAGCCAAAAACTAATCTCTGCTACACCGTGGAAGGCATTTACCTTTCTCTCTCTTAAGTATTCACTGAAGCAATGCAGCAATGAGGCAACCCTTCCAAACGTTCGTTTGATCACACATGTTAAAAGGAAGCATCTTCTCTTATTTGGCAGTGACTGTGAATTATTAATTGTGCTTATCCCTCTCTGCATCCTCCTTCTCTTCTCTTCACTTCACATATTCTAGGTTTGGCCAGGTTTATTCAGCTTGTTTTTTGCAACTATTGAATATGCTGCATTATAAGAGGGTGTTAGTTTGAGTGAAGGGAATCACCTTCCTTTAGTACACAAATATAAGCCAGTAAAACATACAAATAAACTTCAATAAAGTATGTTTACATGGTTGTCATTGTCAAATTGTATTCTAAAAGCACTGCATCACGATTCAGAGAAACAAAAAATGTGGCTTTTGTATATACTGCATTTTTCTCTCCACGAAGTAAGTACTTCCCTATATTTCAGCCTTAACTGTTCTCTAGTTACATACTTTTAAGAAAAGGCATTCATATCCCTGTTGATTTCCATATATTTCACAATTCTGCCTCCCCCTCCACAAAGACAGTTCAAAGAGATTCATTAGAACTTACACAGTTGCATATGAAATCATTGTAAGAGTTTTGTTTGTGTCCATCACTTCCCTGTCAGTACAATTCTCCTCACTCCTCTCAGGAAAATACGAATCTCTTTCTGAACACAATTTTGGTTCCCAACTGTGTTAAGTAATTTATCTCCAGTTGTTGTCCCAAATCCTGCATCAAATTACCCAAGTTGTCAGTCAGGTTTCCACATATTGATTCAGCAAACTCAGCCTTGTGTCCTGCCCAACTCCAGCAGAGAGTTGATTGCTTTACTCCAAAATCCGTTGAAAAGTTAAATTGTTAACAATACAAATTCACTGGAAATTGGGATAACTCTTCGCCTTAGCTTCAATCTCTTCACCTTGAGCCCTGGGCATTGAACACTCATCTCTGGGCAGCAGGGCAGGGAATTGGAAAGGAAAGTAGTAATGTGGTTACTGCCAGGAGTCAAAGGAGTAGTTAGAGGTCCACTGACTCTGGCGGTGGGTACAGGTGATGCTCAGACACTCACCTGCCTCCCAAAGCAAACAGCTACTGATAGAGTCAATTAAATATAACCTGCATTTCAGGGTCCCTGCTTATACCTGACCAAACAACCAAAGAGAGATACAAATAAATGGGCCCAGGAGATAAGGGAGTCATTTACTTTAACCCAAACCTTTGTCTTGATTCAGTTCTTGCTCCAAAGGGAAACATTACCTTATAATGCCAATTAGAAACATTGTTCTCTGGATTATTTTCATAATAGCTGATGAAAACCGTATCTGTTTGCAAATACCGTACCTTTATAAGAAGGCACTAAAGCTTTAAATAGCCTTGAGTGCTTTTTACTTAATGTTCAATTTGTAGCAAATATACTTTAGGAGTTAAGTGCTAGTGTTTAAACAGTTAAGATATTGTAAGTTAACTTGGGCATTTAACAACGAGTTGTTTTGAAGAGTATTATAAGTGAGCAGGTGTTTAGGAGAGTGGATCATAATTTAAAGTGCTTGACTGAAAAATGGGAATCTTTTAATGGTATTTATGTGTTTAAGTCTTTGGTAAAAGCTCTATATGAAAAAAAAATATCCATCAAGGCAAAATAGTGCATTTGCACTGCTGTTGTTCACACAATCATGACATGAATCTTGAAGTTCAAAAGGAGCCTAGAGATCATTTACTGCATCTTTTGATCCGTCCCTTTTCTCCATTCCATCTTCAGCAACTTTCCAACTTCTCCATCCTTTTTCTAACAAAAATCCTCAAAAGAGTCATTGATAGATGTCACCTTCTCTTATCTCCTCTTACTCTCTTTATACCCACTCCAATCAGTACGTTGACAATGACACACCGTAAAAATGCCCCACGAAGGCCAACAATGACTTCCACATTCCAAAATCCAATTGCTAATTGTAATTCTCATCTTAGTTGATATCGATCCTATCCTTTTTTTTTATTTTAAAGATTTTATTTATTTATTTGACAGAGATCACAAGTAGGCAGAGAGGCAGGCAGAGAGAGAGAAAGGAGGAAGCAGGCTCCCCACTGAGCAGAGAGCCCGATGTGGGGCTCGATCCTAGGACCCTGGGATCATGACCTGAGCTGAAGGCAGAGGCCTTAAACCACTGAGCCACCCAGCTGCCCCCATCCTTCTTTATAAAGCATATTATTTGTTTGGCTTATGGCACACATTCTTTGTTGGTTCTCCTTTTCCTCATTGGCTTCTCATTTAATTCCTCTTTGCCAACCTGACATTTTTATGTTAGAAGCCCAGAGACATCCTCTTTTTTCTTTCTATACTCCTTCCTCATGTTGTCCAGTTTCATGGTTTTTCCACTTCAAACCCTAACAAAGATAGGGTGAATGGTTATAAAATAATAATTATTCTTATAACTATGCTATATTAAGTGCATATTCTATCTCTCAGTCCATTCATATGTATTATCTATTCATAAATATGTACTTCACCGTACTTGTCCCAGATACGCCAGAGAATCCATACACTTTATCAATTTTAAGCCAAAAAATGGACCCAGTGTGTTAAGAATGAAACAAAGACCTAGGAACACCCCAAAAGGACAATTGAAATAGAAGTTTACAATAAAATACTTTGTTTTGGCACTTGGAAGAATGTTGGAGGTGGTCAATGACAAGATGTGACCACTACTTGACCCAAGAGCTGGACCTGAGCCATCAGAGGCTCCTTGCCTCCTTCCCTGTCCTTGGAATGTGCATTCTGCCCACCATCCTATGTTGGGAGGTGTTTCAAATATGCAAAGAGGGCAACACACCGGTATATGTGACTGAACCCAACTAAAATGGCTACAAAAATTTTAAAATGTTGGTGGGCAGGTATAGAGATCTACCTATTCTGAGGCTATCAAAGATAAGACTTGTATGTAAATTCCCTTGCTTGTTAAAACTGCTAGCTATCAATCTGGAGTGGCCTCTTTCTTCAGTCTCTCCTTGCCCTTCTGTATGGGGGCCAGCTTCAGATTTCATCTACAAAATTCCACAGTTTGCAAACCAACATTTGGTGAGTCAGCCAGTAGATGGAAGAAATGGATCTTAGAAAAAAGAAGGATCTGTGGGAAAAGGCCGAGGAGGGATACCACATACGTCGGATGCCTGTGAACTACCACATGAGTACAGTAGCACCCTGAAAGTACTGATCTAATTCACTTATTTGAGAAAATACACACTGGGGGACAAAGAAGGAAGTGGTTGCTGCAGTGGGCTGGCCTCTACTGTGCATAGTTTGGCCACCAATGCCTGACTAGAAGAAGTCAGAAGAAAAGCTGAGGAGAGAGAAGGACATATGGTTCTCCATTACTCTGCTCACTTTGGGGCCAGCAGATGAGGTGGGAGAGCAGGATAATAAATTGGAGGACATAGTGTGCTGTTTTGCCAAGATAGGCGGGTGCAAGCTACCATAGGGAATACCTGAGCACTTGTGACCAAGCCTGATTTAGACACTAAGATGTAGAATCTCTCGGAAAGTGAGGAGAAAGATGACCAGGATTTTGAAGTGATTGACAGTGAAATGGTCCCTAATTTAAAGGAAAACCAAAACATAGTAACCTTAGCCAGCAGAGCAGTCCCCAGGGCAGGAAATGTTCATGATGAGAGAATATAATCCCACTGACCTTATTGTTAAAGCTGCCAAATTCTCACAAAAGGCCAAGGAAAGTATGGAGGTATGGTTAGTGTGGCCACAGGATAGAGGGGGTAATGACATTCCTCTGACCAGACAGGGGGAAGGAAGAATGAGCAACATCATCACACACCCTGTTCTCTGGCACCTGCATGGTGTTCAGTGTATTCAAGGCACTTTCTCCCTTACAGATAGCATTTTTCTAGCCTTCAGGAAGGCTTGGTTCAATGAGAGGCTCTCCCTGGGCACATGGTTCTGCTGGTAATCTATACATGAGTTACAACAAATTCTTGGGGAGTTGGGAATGAGATAGGGCTTCTATGCTCCTATCTTTGAAGGCTTTGATCAGGTCACAGTTACTGTGCAAATGAAAGCCAAGATACTCCATCCCCAGAACCTGGTAGATGATCCTTATCGAGCTCAGTTGAAGGACAGGACATTTATGATACTGGGCAATCCATTGCTGATCTAAGGGTAACTGACCAATCTGTGGGAAAGACTCAAGACAGAGAGGGAACTCAACAAGTCGAAGGCTATCCAAATCAGCCTCAAAGGACTCACAAACGTAGCCTGGAGGCAAATGTGGTTTGAGCTCATTGCAGCCAGGACTCTACCTGAAAAGATAGGCTAAAGACCAACAACAGTTAAGTCAAGAAAGTCTGAACAACAAACCTGCCCCATTGTGTCACTACTACCCCTGATGCCTGCCTCACCCGCTCCTGTGAAAGCCCAAGGAATTTAGTCCTAGTCAGGTATTCCCAGGCCTAGTCAGCTTCCCACACTCTGTATACTTATACACTCTGGGTGTAGGCTGCTGGCCACAGCTGCCTCCAGTGGGGGCTGTTGGAGGTGATCAGAGACCTAATGTTAAGCTCAATATTCACTGGTCCCTCAGAAATAAAATAAAAGGGACAGCTCAGGTTGATAGTACGGATAAATGTACTCTAAAGAGGGCTACTCATAGTAACCCTCACAAGTTTCCTGGCCATCAATGGTTACAGAGGGCAAACAGTTATGATCAGGAACTTCAAACTAGGCATCGGCCCCACCCCCATGAATATAGGATTTTGTCTCTCCCGCACCAAAGAACACACTGGGCATTGATCTCCTACAAGGCCAAATCCGTAAACCTTCATTGTTGAACTCCTCCTCCTGGTTCAAATAATCAAACCAGTGCAGAGAGGAAACACCACCTGGGAACCAGAAAGTGTACCATCCCCATAAAGACTGATGGCCTCAAGCAATGTAAATTGCCTGGGGGAGTATAAGGAAATAGGAGAAAGTCTTCAGGAACTGCACCAAGTAGGTATTGCATGCCCTGAATATAGTGTTTTCAATACCTGGTATGACCTATAAAAAAGCTAGGTGGCTCATGGCAGGCTTGGACAAGGTAAAGCCCCACATCTATGCCGCTCTGCCCAACATTAGCACCAGCTTAGATATTTTGGCCATGTTCCCAGGAGTGCACTGTGCTATACTGAGCAAATGCTTTTTTTTTTTTTTTTTTTTTTTTTTTTAGTATAACCCTGGCCACTGAATCATAAGATCAATTTGCCTTGCCTTCATATGGAGGGGACAACAATGGACCTTTCAAAAGCTTTCCCAAGGTTACCTGCATAGACCCACCATATGTCATAGGATAGTAACCTGAGATCTATCCCTGTTTTCCTTCTCCCAAATGAGCCTGTTACACTGATGATATAGTGTTTAGCAAAGACTTGCCTCTGCTGCAGAACATTCTGAAGTCTTTGTTGGAACATCTGTAAAGGAGAGGATGGGCAGTGCCCACATAACATTCAAGGCTCAGGCACGACCTTAAAGCTTTTGAGAGTCATTTGATTAAGACATGAGTTGTCCCAGAAGCTGTGATTGTGTAAGGTACAAGCCTACGCAATCTCTAAATAAATGAAAGAGGTATGAATCTAGGTAGGGATTTTGGAATTTTAGAGGACTTTCATCCCCCACCTGGCATAGTACATCCACCCCTTTTATCACCTGGTAAACAAAGAACACGTGTGGGGCTGGGGATCAGAGCAGAAGCCACCATTCAGAAGGTAAAAGTATTAATGAAGCAGATTAAAGCTCTGGGTATCTACCATGCAGTGTTACCATTTGAGTTAGATGTGTCTGTGACTCTGGAACATATTAATTGGACATCATGGTAGAGACAATGGAAGGAGAGAGTACCCTTAGAACTTTAGTTTCAGTTTGGGGGGATGTGGCAGAAACACAATATATATAATAACCTTGGAGCAACACCCCCCTGAAGTATACACAGTGCCTCTCCAGGTAGAGCCACCCAAGAAGGAATAACATATCGGGGTGAGAACTCTTCTTCCTATGAAGGTTGACAATATGTACCGTCAACGTACCTCTGCCATGGCTGACTTCCACTTTGGCATCCTATTTCTAGCAGAGGAACACTGTGTCTGCCGACCCACTATCTCTAGAAATAGGGTGCTACTACAGCCTGTAGAGTATATAGATGCTCCAAATGTCCCTGCCCCTAATCCTCTAGCAGTCCCTGTGACCTATTGAAAGGAATTGGGGAACTTTCTGCTGATTCCTGGTACGGAGTTGGTTCCAGTCTGTCCACATGACTGTAATCACTATTTGGCCCAACACTACACCATCTGAATGGAAACAGGAATGGCCAGTGGACTGAACTCAGGCTGGTGGAGATTAAAGTAGCTGAGTATCATGTACAGATACCCTCGTCAAGTAAAAAGTGATGATGGGGAGAGAGTCACATTTTAAAATTCATGATGTATAAGACTGGGCAAAAGAATGTGACATTGAATGGAGTTTCCATCTCCCCTATAATCCATAGGTAGCAGGGTTGGTAGAAGGGAAGAATGGAATATTAAAGCAGCAGAACAGATTACTAACAGGTGAAACCACACTAGTTGGGTGGACAAAAGTGCTGTCTCGGCATTTAATATTTAAATGACCAACCAGTAGGGCCTATTGCCCCATATGCCAGATGGGGGGCCCTGCAGAGCTATCTCAGCCCATCACGATTTGGAAATTGAAAGAAATCGCCGTTGCCCAAACTCTCACAATGGATCAACTCTCATAATGGATCATGCTGAAACCCCGAGTCTCATCACACCTGGAAAGATACTATCTACCAGACTTCTAATAGACACCTCAAAGAGTTGGGCAAATTACTTTGGACCCATAGATGAGGGGGAGCTACTCAACCTCTACTGGGATCCTGTTACTCCTGCAAGCCAGACCTGTTGAAACACACCGTGCCTGGAATGGAGCACACCCCACTGAAGGAGAGGAGGAGGTGAGTGTCCTAGTCTGGCATATCCCACTTGCAGTCTACCTCCTCATGCCAGCCAATGCTACCTCCCCTGCCCAACATATATGGTACACACAACTAGGTCCAGTCCCTAAGCTGTAGCCATATTAACATCTCAGAATCAGGTCACAAGTGTAATTCTTAAGGAAGGGGAAAATCTTCCCATGTAAGTTCCTACTAAATATCTATCTTTTTGACCTTAGCCTTGTGCTGTTTCCATGTTTTTTGGTCACAGAATGGATACCTAATGGCAATACCTTTTTATAGTGGGCCCACTCAGATGCTTAGTAAAGGGATCAAGCCAACTGCTGGTTATGCAGGCAGTTGCCCCGCTTTACCTTGTCAAGATTACCTTCATAGGTATCACCACTACTGCAAAGGGATTGGAGGACTTAAAGAAGTACATTAAAAGAGAACAAGGTAGGTCTAGTACCCTTACTTCATGAGGTATTATCAATACTGATCCAGAAACCTGGCCTGTAGGACACACTCTTCATAATCCTGGGCATAAGTATTCTTTTTCTCTCAGTCAAAATACATAGGCAGCCCATCAAACCACTGACTGGAAGGGTCCTAAAAAAATATCCCTATTAGAGCTGTGAGTGGCTTTGCTCTGATATGGGATGCGTTCAGGTGGCTGAGCCCCAGTTATAGACATTTGAATACCCAGGCACCCCTATGTTGGGAATTGAAAAATAACTGTAAAAAGAACTCAGTAGTACAAGAGTATGGGATGGATATCACCGGAACTATGTAATCAGTCTATCATACTAAAGGAGAGGGACTGCTTTGGCACTGACCCATCCTTTGTGGCAATATTTATCAGGTAGACCCAAAAGGGACCCAGTATTGGATGGCACAAACCTTTGACTGTGGCTTCTACTTGGGTGGTTGGGCCACCAGGTTTCTCCTGGACAGAATGGAGAATCTGCCCCACAAGGAACGCTTTTCAACCTACCCCTCCTCAAGACCACATGGGAACATTCTGTATTCCCATCGTACCATCATTTGGCCACCTTCTTTGTCCCTTCCGTTGGCCTTATAACACATGTACAAGCCTTTCCTGCATTCACCCAGCAAGCCTTAAATGATAGCTGGCAAAGCCTGTCTCGAATGAACACTGAGATGTCTCTAATGAGAAAAACTGTCCTCCAAAATAAAATGAACTCGGACATTATTGCCCCTCCAAGAGTCACCTACGCCATTATCCAAACTGAATGTGTGTTCACAGCTGATGAATCTGCCCATGCATCATCTTTGTTAAATCATACACGGACCCAAGTGAATGCACTGAGTGAGCTGATCTCCAGCCCCGCGGACTCAGAAAATCAGTGGTTCGAATCGTGCCACTCTTGGTGGAAAAAATGGTTATGTATATTGGGAAACATTATCTCAGTTTGCGTTTTCTCGTGTTTGCGCTCGCACTGTTGCTGTGGCATCGGCCTCCACCGCAGCCAGAGAGCCGCCCAAGCCTCCGAAGTAAGTGCCTTGTTCGTGTGGACTGCCACCTACTAATGGGGGGCGGGGGGTGTCGATTCTTTTTTCCGGCCTGTCCTTGCCCTCTGCATCCGGTAGCTGGTATCACATTTCACCTGGGGATATTCCTGAAGTTACAAACCGCCAAAGGATTGAATAGTTTTACACAAGACAAAAATTCTCTTTCTCAGAAGCGTCAAGAATCACCCCGAATACTACCCAACGGGTATTCATCTACTATAATCTACATGCAATGAAAAAAATACCTTGTTTTTTTTTTTTTTGTTTTGTTTTTTTTTTTTAAGATTATTATTTATTTGTTAGAGAGAGAGAGCTCACGACCAAGGGGGAAGGGGTAGGGGTAAAGCGAGAAGCAGACTCCTAGCTGAGCAGGGAGCCAGTGGCGGGATTCGATCCGAGGACTGTGGGATCATGGGTGAGCCCAAGGCAGTGGTTTAATGGACTGGGCCACCAAGACGCCCGAAACAGATACTTTCCAACTGCATGTTAATTCTTGTACTCTAATTTCTGTTTGATCTGTTTGAGTGCAGTCTGGTATCCTTGGAAGCAGTTGTTGAGATGGAATTTGGATTCAAGTTGTATATTAGAGACAGAAACTTGCCAGAGCCGAGGACAGGAAGCAGGCTTGGGCAGATGGAGAGGCAGACTAGACAAGGCTTTCACCTACTCCGTGGGGGCCCTGGACCAAGTTCACTTGCTGGAGTGTGGTGCATGGGGCCAAACTGTCCATACCTCCCCTCACTTAGTAACCAGTCCTGGGCTTCCCTGGCAGGGGTGTGACTTCAGGCAAGGCTGTTCTTTACCTCTGAGGCTGACCCTGAAGAGGATAACAGCTGGACAGTGTCTGGTGAGTATACACCCCCCTGTGTCAGGTCCTTCCTTTATTAAGGATTGGGGTGGCTCATTTCCACATCTACCCCTGTGTACCCCTTGCACCACAGGATCCACTCTGTGCATATGCAGATGGCAGGTCTATCTCATATGCCAGGGTCCACTGTTTTCCTAATCAGAGCCCTCATTGCAGTGTAACTGACTTGCCTTAGTGAGCATTTTTGTCGTGTTGGTTGTTGGGCATTTAACCCCTGGTCTTTTAGATCCTGTATTTGGTCTTTGGCTTTTTCTGTCCTGCCATGCCAATGATAAGAGTGACTTTGCAGGCACTCGCACAGGCTTCTGGCTTTTATATTTGACTTGGTTACCTCAGCTGTTTGTTTCCGTCTTAAGTGGAGCATCAGTGGCCTTTAGCCATGGCCATGGGGTCCTGTTATCCTTACACCTGCTAGGACCTCCCTAAGTCGTAGCACTTGAGCTTCATCTGTGGTAATGTAGTCCCCTCTTCCCTGGTACACCCTCCCAGTTTACCACTCGTAAAGCATTAACTGCCACCGTTCTGGAGAAATGTTCTTGACTTGCCACCAGTGATGCATCCTCATTGTCACACATGGCGCCTTCTCATTGTCTACTGACTCAGCTAGCCCCAGTGTTGCTTCTTATGGCTGATGTACTTGGATCCCATTTCTGGTTCTCTGGGAGCTGAGATAGAGTTTGAGGTGCAAAGTGGGTCAACTTCTACAAAAGGAGAGAGGAAAAACATGACTATGGAAATCATTGAATTTCAGTGTTAGCCTCACAAAACCCCAGCCAGCTTGACAAGGAGCTCTGGAGTGAGTGATGCCCACCAGAGCATCATATCAGGCCTAGATTCCTGGGACTTATACCCTCACCTTGATCAGTCAATAAATACGGGCTCAAAAATGATGGGACTTCTGAAACTGAGGCAGATCCTGAAAGAGCTACAGCTGAAGGCTACTTGTTACATATGCTGTAGGTTAGCAGCACGTTCATCCTGGAGGAGAACATTATCTGTGTATCTCTGGCAGCACATTATCTGTGTCTACTGTAGAACTCTTATTATATTTTGTTGGTCAGTTAATACATTTGTATAGATATAAGTAGATTTTTGGATTTTTAATATTATTTCTATTTTTAGAAATTCTGCCCATCCTTACCATTGTAATTAAATGCATTTTTTGACCCTAAACCTTCTTCAGCCTCATAAATTAATCTGTTTTTCTTATTTATGCTTTTGCAGCATTAACATTGTCTTCCTCTGCCATACTTGTAAAGAGATTATGTCCCAACAGGGATAACACTTGTGAGAAATTTCTGTATGTGTTTTGCTTACTGAAACCAAGTGTTTCTTCTCCTTAAAAATCTGTCCATAATTTCGGTTAAAGAATGTGTCTTTATGCTTCTTGGAAGAAACATGAGAAGAATAAAACATATGGTATGTATCTGCCAGCATAAAGTAGTATCAGAAAGTTTTTCTTTTTCTCCAGAGGAGTGCTGGGATTCACAAGATAGACCGGAGAGAAGCAGCCAAGTGTTTTGTCAAGAGAAAAAAAAAAAAAAAAAAAAGAGCAGGGGAGTGCCCTTTTTTTTCTACTTCTAATATGAAATCTAGAATGAGAATTCCAAATGGGGCAGCTATAATATCAGAATAGAACTGGATGTCTATCCTATTTGAGCAAGCAGAGAGACAGAGCTGGAACAAGTGGTGATCTTGGTATGGGTGCAGAATGGGTAGATAGAGACGTTTCTCCATGAGTTGGTGACTGACACTGCTGGCTGATGAGATCAAAGGAATATGAGGAGGGAAGCTTGATATGGTACGGCAAAATACAGAGGTGGCCAGGGCTATCCTGAGAACATAGGGAGAACCCAAACAACAAGAATCAAGGTGTTGATGAGAGAGCAAAGTAGAACTGGGTTCAGCAGGGAGCAGCCGGGATTCAGAGAACAGGATGCAAGTTGGAGAAAGTATCCACATCCTCTCCTGTAAGGCCCACCTCTCCATATATGCATTGGTTTCTTGTGAAAAAAAGTGGAGGTAGTAGAAACAGCAATGATGGGGATTTTGAATTAACTGACTAGTAAAATAAGAATATCAAACACATTCAAGGAACTCATCAAATTCAATCTCATTACTGTTTGCACCAGGTTGAAGACTTGAAGGTTAGATCAGACATGAAAAAAAAAATGTTCTTCATTTTCTTGGTATACATGAACAGTACAGTATAAATTGCAGTGGGTTTTTATACTTAACATTCTCTAGGGGATTGTGGGCTCCTCTAGGTCCAGCATGGTCCCTCCTCATCTTTTTATTCTTGGGGCCAGCATTTATAGGTCCTCACTTAATGTTGTAACTTTAGAGGAGGGGACTTGTTTTATTTTTCTGTATTTCTTTTGGTGTCGAGAACTCAATTTTGCAAACAGAGGTCATTTAGAGAATTCTTTATATTTAATTGTATAATTTCATAGTTGCCTAGTTTCTTCTGTGAGGATCTGGATCTACCATTTATGGAAGAAATGTACTTAAAGCATTTTGACCATCTTTGAGATTATATTTATATATTCTTTTGCATTTCTAAGTGTTATAAAGTGTTTTTATTGCTACTTTTCATTTCAGCTAAAATTATCTCTTGGTTTTAATTTTAATACATGGCTTTGGTGGTGCTAATTGATTTTTTCCTTGCTTATATACTTTAAAAAGTCTCCAATACTTCTGAGTAAGATAATGGGCTTAATAAGAAGTATTTATCGCTAATTCACTTAATACTTAATATTTCTTTACCAGATTTTTAAATATAAATGACACCATTTACTGGAACAGAAAATTTCACAAGGTTTTTACATTAATTCTTCCTCTAATTCTTGCCAATTTGCTGCAACAATGTAATTGCATTGCCTACATTATGGTTAACAGGAAAGATTAGGTATGTAGCATTTTATTGTCTTTGACAGCTTGATGAATTGTGACTTGAAGTGAGCAAGTGCCTTTGTTCTAATTGTCTCTTTTTCATTAAAGCTAAGAACTGTACTTGGGCATTGGGGGAATACTCCTCTTACTGCCTTTAAGTAAGAGCTGTTCACACTGATGAATGTTTCCCACCTAAATATTGTGCAGGCAGCTCTTTGTTTATATTCCACCCTTTTTATCATTTCAAGGCTAAAACTGATGAAGATCAATCAATACAACAGACTGAAAAAAATTGTCAGAGAAAGTGATTTCAGGAAACAGAATGCATTTTCCTGCTTTCCAAAAGAGTAGGAGAATAAGATAAAGGAATTCCTGGTATTTTGCCATTCTTTTCCATGTATACATATGAGTGTTTTTGTACATCTGTATAGGGTGAATCTGTGGTTCATTAACCCAGTTATCCAGCTTGGTTAATGCAGGTTAACATCATTAATTTGATTGCTCTGAGAGCACATTTGCCTTTCTCTTTTCCAGAGCTGTAGGTTAATTCTAACTAGTTATCCACTCTTTCATTCACGATTAATTAATTTCATCCAATTGGCACACTCTTATTGAGGGTCAACCATGAGCCAAGCTCTGTACTAAAGGCAGTATGGACAAAAGATGAACACAGTGTATCCAGTCCCTAAAAAGGTTACGTTCTGCTTTTAAGGGAGATGGGATGAAAGACTTTGACTCCAATAGTGAAAATTCCATTATTTGCTTCAAATAATATCCTATTAGTGTGTGATTAATGTGTTCTGTGGGATGGAAGGGCAGCTTCAATCAGGTAATAGATGAACAGAGTGTGTCGAAAATTTTCACTATTCTGTCCCATTTCCAACAGGTACCTTTCACCTGGGGACAGTATACAAGGTCCCACTAGTGTGAATTGGGGGAGAAGAAATGTTTGCAGTATATTACTCTTTTTGTTAGGTGAAGGAGTTCGATGAATTTATTCTAAAGTTGGGAAGAGCCACTAAGAATTTGAAGGGAATGAATGATGGGAGTGTTTCTCAGTTTTAAAGAGCTAAATGGCAGCGTCAAGTGTTATTTGAAGGCAGGGAGAATTTCAGTATTCCATTTGAGGTAAGATAAAGCTAAATATTTTTACTATTTCTGTGGTGAAAAATGGCAAATGTATCAACTAATTTAATTCCAGGTATTAGTGCATGTGATAGAAGGAAGGGAGATGGTTGGCCTCTCCCCTTCCCTTTCTGCTTGATTTCACCTGCCCATCTGCTACTTTTGTTTTCCCCAGTTACTCTGCAGACTCTATCTACATGCCCTGTTGACTTGTGTTTAACTCCTGGGTGGCTTAACTGGAAAGTGTCAGCCTCTAAGACTTAGTAGCTTTGGGGCACCTGGGTGGCTCAGTGGGTTAAAGCCTCTGCCTTCTGTTTTCCGCTCAGGTCGTGATCCTAGGGTCCTGAGATTGAGCCCTGCTTCCGGGCTCTCCACTCAGCAGGGAACCTGCTTCCTCCTCCTCTCTCTCTCTCTCTCTCTCTCTATCTTCCTGCCTCTCTGCCAGCTGTGATCTCTGTCAAATTAAAAAAAAAACAAAACTTAGTAGCTTTGCCATAAAAAAAAAAATGTGAGACTCAGTAGATTGACATTAATCAGGATGAATTTAATGTATCAGTTAAAGTATGTTTTAAGGCCACTCAGAGAGAATGCAGCTGTTGCAAGAGTGGACCACAGACTCTCTGGAAAAACTTTGATGCCTCAGTCTTTGAAGAAAGATGCCGTGGTTGAGGTGTTCAGTGGCTGGCAGAAGAATGTAGTGTACTGAGCCAGGAGCTGTCACATTGATGTTTGGGCTCCCTTGTCGAATGTGTGTATCACACACATTCCACGTTTTATTCAAGATGGGTAATTTTTGGATCCCTTACTCCTAAATTACTTTTCTTTTTACTGACTTTTTTTCTTAGGCTCAGTGTTCCTGGCTCAATATATAGTCTCTCTCTGAATAATAGATGTTTACTTGAATAGATCAGAACCAAAGCTTAAAGCCAAGTGTCCGTTCCTTCATAGCTTCCAGGTTGGTGACTATAAGGTCCAGACAGGACACCTGGTAACCAAGAAGACCATAACATTTTCTTCAGCTTGGATATATTTGGACAAGTTTTTTCTAGTCTCTAGGCCTCTGATATCTCCTTTCGTAGAACATTTACTTTAGAAAACTAGTGAAATTGTACATTCTTTCCCTGCCCCTTTGAGTTATAAATCTTTAAAAAGCTTTTGCTAGCTTTACAACCCTACATAGTCTTTCTCAAGGACCTGAGAGCCATCCCTTTGAATTGTAATCAAGGAAGATAGTGCCTATGTCTTGCAGTCTCTGTAGGAGAGTAAGAATTTAATTTAGGTGGGAAATGTTGCTCTAAATTGTGAAACTACCTCCCATGATTACTTTTCCTTTGGGTAAAGTAAATTAAAAAATACAGCTGACCCATGATTCCCCATCCCACCTATCTCATTGCCTTTGAGTTTCCTCTTTAAAAAACCTTATTTTGCATTTGAGTGTTGGGTGTATGAGTCTTTTACATAATAACAGGCAACTTTGAAGGAACACACACCACTCCATTCTGGGTTTTGTGTTTTGGGACAGAGCAGAGCTCAGCTGTATTCCCTTCCAGACTGAGGAAAATGAAAGAGCTCATAGCTGAATAACATACACCCAGATTAGGTGAGTTACACTTTGTGTTCCAAGCTCTAAAGGCAGTAGAGTTTCTCTGTAATGTTTGTTCAGATCTGTGCAGTGGTTGGAAAGATGGCAGCAAAATTCCATGATCTGAAGTCCCAGAATGATGGATTTCCTGGGAAATAAAACAGAAAAAAGGCTGTTAGTAACTGGTGGAAAGGAGGCAAGACTGAGGACAACCAAATGGGCTGGGGTGAAGTGGGTATTAGGAAGAATCTCATTCAATGTAAATGAGCTGATGTCCTGAGGATCCATACAATTACAGAGCAGAGCTGAGATGGGGCCAGTGGCTGCATTTCAGGATGAAGGGGCCTAAATTAGATTAAAAATTTTATAAAAACTTTTTAATCAGAAGAGACCCCAAATCGCGAAGGAAATGTTGAAAAACAAAAATAAAGCTGGGGGCATCACGTTACCTGATTTCAAGCTTTATTACAAAGCTGTGATCACCAAAACAGCATGGTGCTGGCATAAAAACAGACACATAGACCAGTGGAACAGAGTAGAGAGCCCAGATATGGACCCTCAACTCTATGGTCAATTAATCTTCGACAAAACAGGAAAAAATATACAGTGGAAAAAAGACAGTCTCTTCAATAAATGGTGCTGGGAAAACTGAACAGCTATATGTAGAAGAATGAAACTCGACCATTCTCTTACACCGTACACAAAGATCGACTCAAAATGGATAAAAGACCTCAACGTGAGACAGGAATCCATCAGACTCCTAGAGGAGAACATAGGCACTAATCTCTTCGATATCAGCCACAGCAACTTCTTTTAAGATATGTCTCCAAAGGCAAAGGGAACAAAAGCGAAAATAAACTTTTGGGACTTCATCAAAATCAAAAGCTTCTGCACAGCAAAGGAAACAGTCAAAAAAACAAGAAGGCAACCCACGGAATGGGAGAAGATATTTGCAAATGACAGTACAGACAAAAGGTTGATATCCAGGATCTATAATGAACTCCTCAAACTCAACCCACACGAAACAGGCAAACATATCAAAAAATGGGCAGAAGATATGAACAGACACTTCTCTAATCAAGACATACAAATGGCTATCAGACACATGAAAAAATGTTCATCATCACTAGCCCTCAGGGAGATTCAAATTAAAACCACATTGAGATATCACCTTACACCAGTTAGAATGGCCAAAATTAACAAAACAGGAAACAACATGTGTTGGAGAGGATGTGGAGAAAGGGGAACCCTCTTCCACTGTTGGTGGGAATGCAGGTTGGTGCAGCCTCTTTGGAGAACAGTGTGGAGATTCCTCAAGAAATTAAAAATAGAGCTTCCCTATGACCCTGCAATCGCACTACTGGGTATTTACCCCAAAGATACAGATGTAGTGAAAAGAAGGTCCATCTGTACCCCAATGTTTATAGCAGCAATGGCCACGGTCGCCAAACTGTGGAAAGAACCAAGATGCCCTTCAGCGGACGAATGGATAAGGAAGATGTGGTCTATATACACTATGGAGTATTATGCCTCCGTCAGAAAGGATGAATACCCAGCTTTTGTGTCAACATGGACGGGACTGGAAGAGATGATGCTGAGTGAAATAAGTCAAGCAGAGAGAGTCAATTATCATATGGTTTCACTTATTTGTGGAGCATAATAAATAGCATGGAGGACAAGGGGTGTTAGAGAGGAGAAGGGAGTTGGGGTAAATTGGAAGGGGAGGTGAATCATGAGAGACTATGGACTCTGAAAAACAATCTGAGAGGTTTGAAGTGGCGGGGGGGGGTGGGAGGTTGGGGTACCAGGTGGTGGGTATTATAGAGGGCATGGATTGCATGGAGCACTGGGTGTGGTGAAAAAAATAATGAATACCGTTTTTCTGAAAATAAATCAATTTAATAAAAAAAATTTATAAAAACTAATAGTCTGGGGAAGGAAGGGCAGAGGCTTCTAGAGAATAAAAGTGCTTGGGATGAAACAAGGTAGGAGCTGCTCAGAAATGCATCAACAGATATCAATACCTGGAATTCCCTTGGCCACTTGTGCACTGAAAAATGCAAACAACTCAGTGGATTAATGTGAAAATGTGGATTATTAGATTTAAGGAAATGATGAGGCAATCTCATTCTTACTAGTTGTTCATCATTTTATTGGGGGTCGGGAGCGCCCTGACAGAGAAGGGGGTTCTGGACTATGCCTATTCTTCTGTGTTATCACTGTAAATTAATATGGATGCTATAAGTGCATGGGTGTCTGGACTTACTGATCAGATACATTCATTGTGACTCTTGGTGGTGGCTTCTCAAGTATTTGGATGCACGGCTTAGAACTACTTGTAAGCTTAAACCTTTCCAAAGTTGTGACATTGAAATAATGCCCTCTTTCACAAGAAGGAGCAAATTTTTCTTTCCTCATTCAAGTAGCATTGGAGGCTATAAAACAACTCCCTATTTTAGCCACTGAAAAGTCATTAAAAGTCATGGGTACTTGGAGACTTACTATGGAGTGTTGAGGTTTATAAAGAAGGAACTGTTGTTCTTGTAATCCAGCATTTCATTACAGTGACTAAACAAATAGCTATTGCCAATGATGTTTTGTATGTAACCTTGGGCATTGCTAATGCCCTCTTTTCCATATTTCTTAACTTAAAAATCCCCCCAAATCAGTTCATCATTACTTGACAAGTAGCACAGTATGTTTTTTACTCACCCAAGCCTTCCTGGGAAGTGTCATCAGGAATTAGACAAACTCAAGTACAATGTAGATTTCTAGGTGAGGTCCAAACATTCTAGAATATTGATGGTATTTTGATAGTAGTCCCCTCTGTGAAATGTCACATTATTGCATAACATGGCATTCCAGCATGAGTAAACATGAATGGGACCTTAAATGAGGACAGATTCCAAGGCTCTGCCACACTGCTGACCTCTGGGGCTAACAGGACTGCAGTCTTAACAGACATTTCATGGGCCATTGAGTATAATTTTTTGGCCTTTCTGTCTCCCACTCTAAAGAAGGAAGCCTTCCAATTGTTTGACATCTTTGGATACTGGAGGAAATGCATTCTGTACTTGGGATTTTATTAAAATCTCCATCCCAAGATACCCAATTAGTGGCCAGATTTGACTGGCAGGCCATAATCTTGAGAAGTGTCCAGATAACAGTAAGACAGGTTCAATCCTTGGGTTACCAATTGCTTTAGATCCCAAATTCCAGATTCCTTGAACCAATCTTATAGCTATAATGAGCCTTAACAAAAACAAATAAAACCTAATCCAAACAAAAGAAACAAAACCTCTGCTGCTATTCAGTAGCTTCTGGGCTTTTGTACTTGAAAACTTTATTCTGAG
Source organism: Neogale vison (assembly GCF_020171115.1). Taxonomy (NCBI): domain Eukaryota; kingdom Metazoa; phylum Chordata; class Mammalia; order Carnivora; family Mustelidae; genus Neogale; species Neogale vison. Next base: position 34,237,778 of record NC_058096.1, on the reverse strand, counting down.
GTCTAGCCACAGATGCTAGCCTATGATTGAGTCCTTCTGAAGGCATATCGTTCTCACTAAAAGAAGATTGTTACTTTTTCTATAAAGCATCTTCACTGAATCTTAGGTCTTATAAGACTTTAAAAAAAATTTTTTTTAAAGATTTTATTTATTTGACAGAGAAAGAGAGAGAGAGAGAAGGAGAGAGAGAGAGAGAGACAGAGCACAAGCAGGTGGAGCAGCAGGGAGAGGGAGAAGCAGGCTCCCCGATAAGCAGAGAACTTCTGGGGCTTGATCCCAGGACCCTGGGATCATGACCTGAGCCAAAGGCAGACACCCAACTGATTGAGCCACTCAGGCACCTGAGGGAAAAGATAAATTTAAAAAATAAAATTTTGAAAAATGTACATACTACATTCAGTCAAGAGCTAGGTTTAGTTTCTGAGCCTTAGTTGACATCATGAATGGGTGACTCCATACTCATTTCTCATGAGATGGCTCTCCTATAGCCTGACCCAAACTGTTAGCTCAGTAGAGGTATTTTTTTTTTTTTTTTTAAGTAGAGGTCTTGTCAAAACATTTTCTACCTTGAGAAAGTGCATGAATCACTGATTAAAAACAAACAAAACAAAACAAAAAACATAGCCCTCCCCCAAGGTGGGTAAATTCTATGGAATGCCATAGCCCACTGTCAAACTTAATGAGAGCGAGTTGTTAATAACCCACAGCATTAGCGGTTCTGTGCTATCAGATAAATTTTAGTTCTCCTGGTGAGAGAGCAGCATTCCTGAAATTGACAAAAACAGCTACCTAGATGTGTGGTGTATGACAAAGAGCCTCTACTGGACCAAAGGTTACTCAGGCTTCCTTGAACTTTTCAACTAGACTTCTATTTTTGGACTAACGTGTTTGTCTCTGTATTGTCCCTTTTTAGCAAGAATCCTGCTAGGTTGGTTTATCTCACCAACTGTAAAATTTGAAATACACAGGAGCTGAGTGAATATATTTGTTGCTACTTAACAATTCTAACCTGCTAGTCCCAGAGTTTTTTTAACATGCTCTTTTTAACTTTACACCTTTCTTAATTATAGATGACTTATTCCGTACACTTACAGGTTTATCTCATGTATTGTAACAGTAATATATGTCAACAGTGAAGCTGTGACATTTATTTTTATAAAAACCAAGTCTCTTTCTCTGACAGAGAAATAAAATCTTAAAAAACCACAAACATTTAGTTAATTTACCATATTGTAATTTAATCTTTGTATATCTTCCATTTTTAACTGCTTAAATGACTACCATATTGCCTCAAAAATGTAGTGATACAATTAGCTGGCCATTAAAACTTTACTTCTACAGATAAAAAAAATATATCTTTTTTTCCATATCCTGTCATCCTCAATAACTAATCAGGTTCTTCATCCTCTACTATCCTCCAAGTAGTTTCTGATCACCCTGGCCTGCCTTCAGCAAGAATATTATTAGGTGAATTAGCCAGAATCCCCCCTTGCTCATGTTAATTTCTCCACTGACCTGCACCCTCTTCTTTGGCTACAAATTTCTACTTGCCAATGCTGTTTGGAGTTGAGTCCAGTTTTTGTCTTCAGTTATAAGACCCCATACAGTAGGTCCCTATATCCATTGCCATGCTCCCACTGAATAGTTTGCCTTAGTATATTTTAACAAGTGGACTAGAACCAGAATAATTGATGATAATGCTCCATGGGAAAAGTTTAGAATAGTATTAAGTGTTTCCCATTTATTCCAGCCTCTATGTTAATAATATCTAGCTGGACTTGCTGCCTGGCTCTTTAAAAGTTGTGTACTGTTATATTTAATTTGCCAAGGTTGAAGAGCAGTGCACCCAGGAATCGTGGGATAGAAAGCTAGTTAAGTTTGAAGAGGAACATTTTGTCCATCTTCAGTATTTTTAAGATTTTTTTTTTTTTTTTTTGCTTTGGCAATGGTGTATGGATGGACAGTTTATGACCTTGGTGAGTGGATGACTAGTTTAACAGTCCAGTTTGAGGGCATGTGGAAATAAATAATTCTCGATAGTGATTTTGCCTCTCTCATGGTTATACAAAAACCTTCTGTGCCCAGAAGTTGCTTTTGATAACAAAAGGATAATTCCTAAATCTTGGAAGATCTTGTAATTTTTTAAAGTGGATATACAGCCTAACTGATAAAGAGGAATGACAGACCTTAGTCAGGTATGAACAGCTCTGACCCCAGAAAGTGTCTGGTGTATGTGGATTTCCTATTTCAGATATGGATGAAAAGGTTGAAATTGTCTTTCACAATTGTTTCAAGCAGTGGCTTGCTATCTGTCCCAGCTGCAGGAGACCTCCTCCCTGACAATTATGCCAGAATCCATGAGAGCTAATGGAAAGACTCACACTTAATGAGCCACCAAGGGTAGGGAGTGGACTGAAAAGAGATGAATTTGGATGGTTCTGGGGCTTATTCTCCCCCTTTGCCACAACTCACACTCTCTTTTTGGTAGCTTAGCAAGCAGCTAGCACAGCAGTTTTGAATTAGCTCAGTAGTAAAACAGCCTGATACCAGAAGCTAAGCTCAAAATCTCTCCAGCTGTGCTCTATCCAAGCATGCCCCCTCTCCTCAATGCCGAGAGGATGGAGGAGTCATGCACTCTGCTGCCTTTCTGCTTGTGAGTTTTCCCATTAAATCCTCTTTTATTTTACATTTACACCTCATAGTGCCGTGGCATATGTGTGTCCATGCATGACAAATGCGGAAAGAATACAAACATCATTTTTACCCATGGACCTTTGTTTAAACCCTGATGGTGGGGAGGAGGAAGATCTATTAAGGACCCAGGAGAAACTGTAAGATTTGTCAACATTATTTCAAGTAGATGTGGATAATTTAAAACCTGTGAATATGTAATGTATAACTTAAAAGGTTTCAAATATAAGATGTAAATACATTGTAATAGGCCTTGCCTCAGAACACAGGGGAAAATATTACAAGGCCTTTACTGCATGTAGATAACTCTGCTTCGATTACCATTAGATTATAACTGTAAAATCCAGATATGAAGTACAATAAATCACAGTGCAGAGTTTCAGCTCAGTGAACAGTGTTTCAAATAAAAACAATCTTACATACTGGAAAGAAATACACATGAGTTTCCTTTCCAATGAGATATCCATAAAGATGGCATACTTACTGTAGATCATCCAAGTTCATACCTATTACTATAAATCTCATTTTGTATGGTTATGGTGAGGCCAGTAATGAAAGTGGAGTTTCCATATGGGATTGAATGGAACACTTGTGATTTTACTGTAATTCTGTGTTATAAAATGGTTTGTTTGGTTTTTGTTTCATTTCTGGAGATCAGGAATCATGGCTCATAAAGAATGGATTGTGTTAATTCTGAACTTTTGTGTTCATTTTGGTATATTTAGATATCAAAATATACCAACTTTTGGTATATTTAGACACATCCAATAAAAGAGGGCAGTTCTAGAGGACTTTTGCATGAGTGGTAGAGGCAGAGGGAATTGGTGGCATTGAGAGTTGCAATGTGGAATGAGTCTATAAAAAAAAAAAGAAGGGTGTGTCTTGGAACACAGTTCCAAGTTATTATTCCATGTTATCCAAGCAGTTATTGACTGCTGATGTCCTAGGTAAAGAGCTCAAAGTCTGAGAGACAGTCATGACAGGCAGAGCCGCTATTCACTTTAGTCACTTTGAAAGAACTGAAATGATAATACTCCTCACTATTGGACTTATTAAAAATACATTGGGAGAAAAATGATTACTTCTAATACGAAATATCAGAAATAGTTACAGATAATGTGATTCATGAATCTTCAGGAAGAAACAGAATAAAGAAAATAGCTAGAGTTTTATCTTAGTGGAAAAAATAGAGCACTTCTTCAATCTTATGAAAATTACTAAAAATTTTAGTGGCATAACTTCAGAAATGATTAATAGCAAGGCTCAGAGGACCAATGGCCTTTGTCCTTTAACAGGAACAGAATTGAACCTGAGGCAAAGTAAAGGTTTAAATATAATGATGGTCTTGGCCTGTCAATTGTTAAAGATTGAGCCAACCCATTCCATCAGAAAGTCATGAAATTCCTTCTGCTTGATGAGGTACTTAATAATATTCTTGTTCAATTTTCATGAATGCTATTCTGGTGCATGTTCTGTAAATTATAGTTATAACCTGGATAGATAGCCAAGGACCCCACAAATGAAGCACTTTTATATTTTTTTCATACAATTTGAAAATATTTTCAAATTAGAAGGAAACAGTCCCAGTAAAATAAAGAGAACATCACACAAAAATGGCAACTTCTTTGGAAATTATTGAATCCTAGCAATTCATCATTTTAGTTGGTTAAAACATTCTACTATAAACTATTTCTAAAGCATTTTTACTTTGGGGGGTGAATTACATTTTAAAATTTATAGACAACGAAATTCACATGTTTTGGTGTACATTTCTCTGATTATGTACATGCAGAGCTGTGGATCACAGATCCATCACCCCAAAGAGGTCTCTCATACTGACAATTTGTAACCACAACTTTGCCCTTTGTCCCAACCCAACAGATCTGTTTTCCAATTTATATATATAAATTCCCTCTTTTTAAAAAACATATATAAAACACACACACACACACACGTAATTTTTCCCTCTTCTTGGTTCTTGGTAACCTCTAATCCCTGTCTCTAGGAAATTGCCTATTCTAGATAGTTATATAAATGGAATTATACAGTATTTTCCTTTCCAGTAATTTCCTTTTGGCTTATTTCACTTAGTATCATGTTTTCAAGGTTCATCCATGTTGCAGTATGTATCAGAACATCATTCTTTATTATGGCCACATAATACACCATTGCATGTATATACCACAATTTTTTATTCATTATGTTAATGTACCCTTTGGTAATTTGTTATCTATTCTGTCAAGGTACCCTTTGGAATTTCCACCTTTTGGCTATTTTGAATAATTGGACTTGGTGTATAAATATCTGCATGAGTGCCTGCTTTCAGTTCTTTGGGATTTATACCTAAGAGTGGAATTGCTAGATTATGAGGTACTTCTCTGTTTATCTTTCTGAGGAATCGGCTGCTTCTACAGTAACTTTACTGTACTACAATCTTACTAGCCATGTACAAAGATTCCATTTTCTTTACATTCTCAGCAGTGCTTTTTCCCCTTCCCTTCCCCCCCCCTTTTTTTGTCCTTGTTTGAATTATAACTATGGTAGGTGTGAAGTGATACTTCCTCATGGTTGTGATTTGCCTTTCCCTAATGACTAATGATATTGAGCATCTTTTCATGTGCTTATTGACCATTTGTATATCTTTGGGAAAATGACTACTCAAGGCCTTTGTCCATTTTTTAATTCAGTTGTTTGTTTTTTGTTATTCTTGGGACTTAGGGTTTCCTTACATGTATGAATATTAAATCCTTTTCAGATACATGATTGCAAAATTTCTCCTCCTTTTTGGGTAAGTCTTCTTAACTTTTTGGATAATGTTGTTTGATGCACAAAAATTTTAAATTATGATGAAGTCCAAATTACTGATTTCTTTTGTCTTTTGTTACTCAGCTTTTGGTGTCATGTTAAGAATCCATTGCCAAATACAAGGTCATGAGGTTTTATCCCTATGTTTTCTTCTAAGAGTTTAATAGATTTAGTTTTTATATTTATATCATTAAGTTTTAGTTAATATTTTTACAGTATATGTTGTGAAGTAAGGGTCCAAATTTACTCTTTTTTGTATGTGAAAATTCAGTTGTCTCAAAGTCATCTTTTGAAGACTATTCTTTCCCCTTTGAATGGACTTGGCAATTTTGTGAAAGATCAGTTAACTATAAAGTCACAGGTATTTTTAGACTCTCTTTTCTATTCCATTTGTTTATATATCTATCCTTATGCCGGTATCACACTAATTTTTGATTAGTATAGCTTTATAGTAGGTTTTGAACTTCCGAAGCTGATCCCTTCAAGATAATTCTTCTCTTTCAATATTGTTTTAGTTATTCAGGTCTCTTGCAATTCCTTGCAAATTAGAGGATTGGCTTGTAATAAATGTTAAGTGCACGAAGCACTCACCATTAGGAGATAGAGAGTGTCACATTGGATAAAATATATGCTGTCACAAGAAAAATCACTTCAAATACAATATTAAAGACAGATTAAATATGAAGCCAAAAAACAAGTTTCAGTAAATTTTAGAAGATTGAACTCTTACCAAGTATTTTCTCTGACTGCAGTGAAGTTAGAATTCAATAACAGAAGGAAGACTGGAAAACTAAAAAACATGTGACAATCAAACGCACATCATTTTTTAGAACCATTATTCCATCTTTTGTTATTAAAGTATAGATGACACACAATGTTATACTAGTTTCAGGTGTAGGACATAGTGATTCAACAAGTCGATACTTCATGCTATGCTCACCACAAGCGTAGGTTCCATCTGTCAGCATCTGCTATCACAGTACCATGGACTAAATGTTCTGTGTTGTCTTATTCATTGCATACCTGGAAGCCTGTACCTCCCACTCCTCTTCGCCCATTTTTGCCCATCCAGCCTCCCGCTCCCCTCCGGCAGTCATCAAACAGCATACTCTCAAGAAATGAGCAAATTAAAAATCACAAAGGAAATTAGGAAATACCTAGGGATGAATAAAAATGAAAATACAACTACCCAAATTTATGGGATGTGGCAAAGGCGATGCTCAGAGGGAGTTTTTTAACTATGCATGCCTAGATAGAGTTTCTCTCAGGGTTTTTGTGTTTTGTCTTAGTTTTTATTTTGATACAATTGTACATGCACATGCAGGATAAGAAATAACACAGTAAGACAGATATTTGATCTAGTTTTCCCCAATAGTAACATCTTTTATAACAAGAGTAACAATACCACAATTAGGAAATGGATGTAATCTACAGACTTACTCAGATATCACCAGTTTTACAAGTACTGATTTCTGTGTGTGCATGTGAGTGTGTGCTTAGTTCTAGGAAATTTTATCGTGTGTAGATTTGTGTGATTACCATAATACTTAAGAATCAGAACAATTATATGACAAGGATTGGCCATCTACCCCTTTCATAGTCACAGCCATCATAGTCACTCCCCCTATCCACTTGCTGTCTAACCTTGATCAACTGCTAATTTGCTCTCCATTTCTATAATTTGTCATTTAAGATATGTTACATGAGTGAAATTATGCATGAGGTGACTTTTTGAGATTGTCTTTTTCACCCTGCATAATTCCCTTGAGTTCCATCCAGGTTGTTGCATTTTTTTTTTTTTCTTTTTATTACAGAGTAGTGTTCTTGGTAAGGATGTGTCACGGTTTAACTGTTCATCTTTTGAAAGGTATTATGTTTCCAGATCAGGGCTATTATGAACAAAGCTGTTATAAATATCCCTGTGCAAGGTTTTATGTGAACATAAGTTTTCATTTCTCTGGGATTACTCAAGTGTGCAAATGCTGAGGTGTACGGTAAGCACAAGTTCAGCTTTATAAGGAAATGTCATACTGCTTTCCAGAGTGGTTGGACCACTTTACCTTATGTCCTGTCTGCACCTTCTCAATGTTTTAAGCGTGTCTCCTGCTGTAACCAGTTAACACTGGCTGAGTTCAGAGCAGGTGTAGGAAAGAAATGAACAACGCCCCCCCCCCCCAACACACACACTAAAGACAAACTAAAACAACAACAAAACCTACCAGATTGTCCTCCTGCTTTCTTCAGCTGAGGAGTTTACTTTTCCCAGTCTTACTACTTTGAAAATAGAGTTTCTGTAGGAGATTTTCCTATCAATGTGCAGTCAATCCTCTGTGCAGTTCTGGGGCTCAGCTTGCTCTCAGATCAAACACAGGAGATAAACGAGGGGGTAAAAAACATTAACTCACCACCATGCTGGAATTTCTTAAAGTTTTGACATCCTTCCTCAATCTGTTATTGTTTATTTTTAGAGACTTACGTTCTGTGTTCTGTCCAGAGTTTCAGTTATGTCATTGGGAGCTGAAGGCTCTAGTGAGCTTACTTCATCTTGGTTATCACCAGAATCATTTCACATAACTTTAGGAATTGTCAAACTGTTGGTACATTTTCAAATACATTGCTGCTCCAGCATTTTTTCAGATGTCTTAGTTCTTTTTCTTCTTGGCCAGCTGGGAAAGATACTTGTACGTTGTTCTAAAGTGAGCAGTGGCTGAGTGATGAATGTCATCCAGCTGATGATCTAATAGATGAGAATGCAACTTCTGATAGCAAAGTGGATAAATAATGTGACTCTTATGGTATGTCCTGAAACCAGGGCATATTTGGAATTTTTTGAAGATGACTTGCGTTGCAGTACTTAGGAGCTTTATACTCTTCAATGGGAGATGATTAAGTAAAGGGCTTGCAGAGTAAATTCTTTTTTAAAAGAATGGTAAATCCAGTTTCTATTTTTGTTTCTCCTGGTGTTCTGTCATTTAGCTTATCTTTGGGTGGAGAAAATCACTGCAGTTTCAAAAGCGTGAGTTTAATCTATGATATATTAGGGTGTTCAAATCCCTTCTGAGATTCTAGTCTTCTCCTAGGAGTGATAATTAACCTCTGAGAGTATCACTTATGCAGTTTCACCTGGTGGCTTGTTTTAAGAATTTATTTATCTCATTTACCTTTCTGACTATAATCACTTCAGGCTGGAGGCAGGAATGGTAAGGGTGTAGAAAAATAGGTACCCTCACCAAGATCAGATTTCAGCCATCAGAGACACTAAGCATCAGGGACCCCTGGGTGACTCAGTCAGTTAAGTGTCTGCCTATGGCTGGGGTCATGATCTCAGCGTCCTGGGATCAAGTCCTGCATCAGGCTCTGTTCAGCGGGGAACCTGCTTCTCCCTCTGCCCGCTTGCTCGAGCCCTCTCTCTGACAAATAAACAAAACAAAACAAAAAAAAAAAAAAAAGCAAACCCTGAGTATTGCATTCTAGTGTTCAATATTTGAATTGTATAGTGCTGTTTTAAATAATAGTTCTAGGATACCTTTTCTTTCTTAGTGTACCTGAAAGTGCGTGGGACTTCTACTCTAAAGGATTAAATTTGCCCTTAGTTCAACTTTTTGTTAATTACGATACTTTAGAATGATTTATTATTATGAGCCTTAGATTCCTCATATGAAAATGGTGGTTAATAATATCTGGCACAAAGAACTTTGTTCTGAGTTCTGAATTTTATACATATGCATTGATAATCTAAATAGAGCTAAACTGAGGCAAGCTCAGATTTTGGAAACTGAGTTTATTTGGGAATAGCAGAGGAATTGCAGTTTAGGAATTGCATGCTGTAGCAAGCTGCAGGTCAATCCACTGAGAATTTGCAGTGACCTTGTTTATGGGCAAGGATAGCAAAGAGGCAGAAGTCCAGCGAGAGTCCCAGCAGTAAGCTCATTGATTTGAGGATGGGGAGAGATTCCTGGGAGATATTCACTGGTACAAAAGTGAGTCTCAGTTTTCTCTAAATCAGGTATTTATAAGAAATCAGTCTCTCAGTTCTTAAGTTCTTTTCTTTTATATGCATGTGGGAGATTCCGCATTTCATATTCTTCTGTTCCATTTTAGATTGAAATTTCTTCACAGTATATATATATGATGTATTATATACATGATATTTTTATATATATTTATCTCTAGGACTACTATCTGAAGGTAATATTGCTATAAAAAAACTTTTATAAGCCAAACTAGCATAAAGCAAAAAAACAAAGAGCATTAATTTATATGGAAAAGTTTTGAGCATTCCCAGACCCCAAAAATAACATTTCTTAGGATCTATCTTCCTAATGGATATACAAAACAATTTGAGATAAAGGACAGAACATGCTCATAGACACAGTTGAAAGCCACGGTGACTTGATGCTGAGATGCTGAGATGCTGAGGGTATTTTCCAGGGAAGGAGCTGGCCCACGTCCACTGCTTGGGGTAAATGCTGCCTCTGTAAGGACTTGCTGCATGGCTAACACTAAATTCTACTTTTGCTTTTTGCCTTTTTTGGTAAAGGTGAAATCCTCTTAGGATTCCTTTTGGTTAGTGAAAATAGATAGTAACATAATCTTTCTTAAAAACTTAGTAGCATAATCTGAACCTTTGAAAAACTAGTTAAATTAAACACATATGTAACTCCTCTGTAAGATTTTAAATGCAATAAAGAAAAGAGTATTGTTTTTCTGTAAATAACTTATGCCTGAAAAGCAATGATTTCTTCCTTGGTGTAGGGGAAGGAGGCTTTTAAAAATATTAGCCAATTTTTAGGAGTAGTTATTGGAATATTCACAATATAATATGCTATATTTCTACTAGTAATATCTGTAAGTAGATTGCAGAAACCAAGGATTCCTTCTGTTCCAGTTTATAATTACATTTTGCGGGCTCTCTTTGAGGTTCTGACTCTTTGTACTCACCATTTTAGAATCTACATATAAATTGCTGTGTACTGTCAATTTTACTATAGTCAAATACATTTCAAAGCCAAACATCATGATGTTTAAAAAGGGACAGAGAACAATTATATTTGACAAACAATTTTTACATGACCTGAAAATGTCTTAGGATTAAAAATGATCCTTTTATACTCTGATTTGCTTAGAAGTGTTTGTTTAGTTGAAACTTGTGGAATCATTTCACTTTACTTTACTTCAGGGCTGACTAAAAAGTTGGAAAAGTCTCAGTAAAGATTTCGAATTTTGCCTCTTTGCCCACTGGGATGAGTATTCCCAGCAGAAGAATCACCAAGTTTGTATTGAACTTATTGATAGTTACAACTAACACTGTAGTCATTTATGCAATTTTTGTGAATACCCAGGAGATGGTGGTACTTTTTCAGTTTCAGAAGGAAAACACTTGACATAACTATAAGGAAACATCTAATGTTGAAAATGGAAAGTAGTTATCTTTTTGTTATAGTTAGCATCAAACAGAAGTATTCATGTTTTTCCTCACAGTTTAAAACTAGGCATGCAGAAATTTATGTGTCATTCAGAGAGAGAATAAAATAAATAATTCCAACTGAAAGGGAGCTGCCCTAAAATCTGGGAAATTTTCCTAAGTATGAATTTCAATTAATAGTATTTTTTAAAAATCTAATTTCAATTCTTTGTACACATTTATTTTTTTTTTAATTTTTAAAGGTTTATTTATTTATTAGAGAGAGGGTGTGAGTGGAGGGAGGGGCAGAGAGGAGGGAGAGACAGAATCTCAAGCTGCCTCCCTGCTGAGTGTGGAACCTGATGCAGGGCTCACTCTCATAGCCCTGACATCATGACCTGAGCCAAAACCAAGAGTCAGATGCTCAACCAATTAAGCCACCCAGGCGCCACCACATTTATTTTTCAATGAAGGTTTATAAACTGATGAGAGGGTTAAAGAATAGAAAATTTAGGTCAAGAAAGTCTGAATTGTGCAATATTTCTTATTTTCTCACCGGTTGCCCTATTTGGAAGTTCCTTTGAAAACCCACCAACCTGCAACTCCTTGCCCACTTTTCCAAAGAGAGTATTTTAGAATTTACATTTAAAAAAGTTTTTAAGAATGATTTAGAAGATTAAAGTTATTTGGACAGATTGGTTCTCAAAATAAAGCACATAAAAGAAGCAGTTTTTCTGAAAAGAATTGGAACAGTTTTGATGTTCTCTTCCTAAGAATAAATAACATGTGGAGACAGGGCAGTACCTTCAAAGCCTCTGTTTCTTTAATAGAGGTCCCATAACATAACCACCTCTATTCTTTCAAGTGAAAGGTTTTGCTAGGTTTGAATTAATTCATAAGCACTCTTGGAGATTAGTAAAAAGGCCACCTCTCACCCCTGGAAGGGAAACAGAAAAAATATTTTTTTTTCCCAAGCTTAGAAAAGATGAAGGATTGGCTGTTAAATCCCTAAGTAGAGTTCAATGTTTGATTTTATAAACCCAGTAGATGAGGGTCAGGTTATTGTTGTAACACTTCACATACACACGCACATGCACGTACACACGTGCTTGTGTGTGTTAAGTAATCTTTATAGTTGTTCCCTGTCCTATGAGAAGTCTTTAAACAGGAGATGCCTTTGTCTAGTGTTATTTACTTATCTTTTGGCTGAAGATAACAGATATAAGTTAGCAACTTGTTAGTGGTAATGTAATGTGATGTATATGGGTAATGCAGCCTATAGTTAAGAGTATGGGCATGAAGTCATTCTCCCTTAGTTCAGATTCTGGTTCTGAAATTAGCTGTGTGACTTTGAACAATCTTATTTGAACTCTTTGTGCCTGAATTTTCTCTTTCACAAAAGAGAAAATTACACATAACCTGTAAGGTTTTTTAGGAGATATAAATGACACAATATTTAAAATACTGGTATATGTTTAGATTTTAATAGATTTAGATATTTTTGTTATTATTATTTTAATAATCAAGAAACCATCATCATTACCAGGATAATCATCTTTATTATATCCTGATATTCTGTTTTATTGGATTATATCAGCCTTTTATCTGAGGGGATTACTTTTGTTCCTATATTTAGTAGAGGAAAGTGTATGTATTTGTATGTTGTATTTTTGTATTAATAGTTATTTAGATTTTCAAAAGCCTGAACATATGGGTAAAATGTATTAATATGTAATGTTCCTCTTGAACAGTACATATACATTTAAATAGAATAATTATTACAATTTTACTCCAAAGTTACTCAAAATGCTTTATTTTTAAATACTTTAAAAACTAATACATTTTGAGAATTTAAAGTTCTGCAAGAATTTCTTAGATGCTTGTAAGTTTTTTTTTGAACCTTGTTAGCCCAGTTCATTACTGAAAGTTTACTGTATGTTGAAGTTAAAACGGAAATTTGTACTTTTGCTGGACATAGTCAAGTGAGGAATTGAAAAGAAACAAAATGAAGGAACGGAAATCCAATTGTGTAGCCTCATTTTAGTTTCATTCCATCACCATGAATAAAATTTCTATAATGCAGTACCATAAGTGATCTCACATATATGAGTTACAAGAAAGCCAGATCAAAAAATACATACTTTAGGGTGCCTGGGTGGTTCAGAGGGTTAAGCCTCTGCCTTCGGCTCAGGTCATGGTCTTGGAGTCCTGGGATCGAACCCCACATCAGGCTGTCTGCTCGGCGGGGAGTCTGCTTCCCCCTCTCTCTCTGCCTGCCTCTCTGCCTACTTGTGATGTCTCTCTCTCTGTGTCAAATAAATAAAATCTTAAAAAACAACAACAACAACAACAACAACAAAACCATACTTTATGAACTACTTAAAAGTAGTTGAAAAGTAGACAAAATTAATGTATGGTGATAAAGATTAGAATGATTGCTACTCTGGGGGATTTAATCTGGAGTTTAGGTGCTCGAAATTACCTATTACATGTGTATGTATGTGTGTAAAAAGTCATTCACTGAATGGTACGCTAAAGATTAGAGCATGTAATACATTCCTCAGGAAAGGGAGAGGGAGAAGGAGAGAGAGAAAGAGGGAGCGGGAGAGAGAGAAAGAGGGAGCGAGAGAGAGAGAAGAGAGGGTGTGTGTGTGTGGTGGGGAAGAATAGATGTCTAATTTTGCTCTAAGGTTTCTTTTGCTTTTCTTATTCCAACCTCCCTTATTGTTTCCAAAGACATTTGATGTTTCTTTAATTTTAAATTTGTGAACTTGACAAAGTGTTTGCAGTATTCTTCCATATCTGATTAATCTTGTTATATTCTTAATTCTTTTGAAAAGGTGTGGAATTTGATTTGTATATTTTGTTCTTTGTCAAAGATTGAACCATATTTACCATAAGTAGGGTAAAATCTGCCGGAAACAAAACAGTTTGATACTGTTAACACGTCATTGCTGGCATTCCTTTTGTATCTTACCCTCTCAAAATGTCATTATAAAGTGAGATTTATTTTCAGGTATGTACACTTTCTGGATGTGAGTGATGTTTCATTACCTGACATAAATACAGACACTGTGGTCTGTAATTCTCAACATCCCTGCTTAGTCACTTAAGCTGAGGTGAAGCCATCTTGCTTGCCTTTATATTTTCCTCACGAGAGTGGAATTCAGATTTTTAGATAATAAATTTATCAGTTGCCTTTTTTTTTTTCAATTGCAGCCTTTAAAAAACCATGTTTCTCTGCATTCTTTGTGTTCAGCAGTTTATCCTTCACTTTTTTACTTTCACTATTTATACATCATCAGAACATGGGTATGATTCAGATTCAGGTTACATAGAACCAAAGAGAAATGTTTTGAACCCAAATTGGAAAGCATAGCTAAATATTTGGATTCAGCCTGGAGTCTCAAATAAATACATAAGGTAACATTGTTAAGAAGAAAAGAGGCTCTTAAGGCCCCTGGAGAATACTTATACCTCTATGGTCTCCAATGATTATGTTTAAACAGAATATAAATCTTTGAGTCTTATATGATTCCCTGTATTTTCTTAGAACATTGCTATTTATTTTGTAAGAGAGGGATCTTGACTTGTAGAGTACCATGGGATTTCTTAATCTATCCCTGGTCATCACTATTTGACACCATCATGATGTTTTGATAAATTCTTTGATCCTAGGTCTTTATTACAGCTTGTTGAGGTGAGTTCTTAGAATCATCTGAAATAAAAATACTAAGGTCAGAAAGATTATTTTCTTTTGTTAAGCAGCAAATGCTATTGTTTCACTGGATGCTCAGATGCCCTTGAGTCCACCTTTAACCCCAGGGAGTCTGAAATCCCAGGAAGGGGAAAGGGGACTCTTCTAGTAGGCCCTTAGCCAAAGACTGATTTTGGTAGAGTATGACTGCCCACCTCCCTTGCCTCAGGCTGGGGCAATTCTGAAATGCAGTACTCCCGAGTTCCTCAGTTGCAGGCCACAAGTACTCTTCTGGGACATCGTCTACAAATGTTCCCCTCATTAGTGTCTTTCCTTTCTCTGTCTTGTATCCTCTCTCCCCCCACTTTCCTTAGTGATCTCTCCTGTGATTCTTTCCTTAATATATCATTAGGAAAAGAATCTTCTTAAACTCTGCTTTTGGGCAACTTGACCTAGGACAAACTATATGCCACATAACGATTAACTTCTTTCAGCCCATGTTCATAATAAGTTTTTAAAGAGAATTTATTCCTCTTTAGCAAAAGTTTGCAATATTTGTAAGACCATATAAGTATCGACACTAGAGATATTATTTACACTGATTCCTTTCTACCATGGCTGCTGTTTTACATACTGAAGAATAAGACTACTGACTTCCTTTGGACTATAATCAGTGAACTTACATTCTTCAGGGAAAAAAAAGTCAGCCTGAATATACCTCTTAATTTGCTTTTTTTCGATAGCGTACTCTTCCCACTTTGAAAAGCAGGAAGTCTTGCTTCTGAAACTTTAGAAATAATACATGAAATGTTAATTTTTATGCCTTTTTTGATATGACGGCTTTTTCATGTGAAAATAGTTGACTGCTATTGAAAATGACACAATAGCAGTTGTTGTTTATAATGTTCCTTAGTGAAGACAAGTGCTGAGAGCTGGAGTTTCTCCACACAAAGCAGCCAGCTGGGGGCAGAGAAGCTTGCCACAGTGTTGGAGGGCAGAGCTGGTTCACGGGCGCAGTCCACTGTCGCTGAGGAATCTCCCAGAGGATGACTGCCACTGGGCCACCTATATACCCAGTCTCCGGGGAGATGCAACATAAGAGTGTAACCAAGAACGAATGTGAGTTCACTCCTTGGTGAGGTAGAGGGAGAGACTACACCAGGTGGAGTTGTCACACAAAATGATCTTTATTAGAAGCAAATAAGGAAGTCATGGGGATAGATTTCCAAAGCTGTGACTTTCCAGACAATACAGCTGGGGAGGTTTTAAGCTAATACATTTTCATGGAAGGGCTCGACAAAGGGTGAATTCAGTATAGAATTGGGGCAGAAGTCATCCTTCATAGTCAAAGTCCACGTCCTCCTTGATTGAAGTCATGAAGACCAGCAAGCATAGGATCCTCAGTTTTATGGCTCCAATTTGGTGTCTGAGGGTTCACCGGGATTTGAATCCTGCAAAAAGCATCTACAGTGTGTGTGTTAGGTCCATCGTTGCTTTTGAAAAATCGCTGGGAGTTTTACCCCTGATTTACTGTGTCTGACAGGGTTAGGCTATCTCCTGGCCTGCTAGGTTTTTGCATTCTGTTTATTTCTGGAGATTCCTTAATAGGTTTTTGCATTCCATTGTAATTCTAGCACCTCTTGGGAAGTTCTCCAAGTGGTCTGCCAGGGCCAGGGGGACATAGGTCACAAAAATATCTGGGGGCCTAAAATGACTTATTGTGTGTCATGAAATCTAGGTCTCCTCTTTCTTATCCTCTTCCTTTTCCTGGGGACCCCTAACAAGAGTCTCCTCAATCTGGAAGAGACACGGGCTGCAGCTTCTCTTTTGGTCTTGCAGTGTCCCTGCAGCACCCTCTGTTGACAAAGCCTGACATTGTGCCAGCTGGCCCTGGGAAATGTTTTGAGTCCAGCTTCAACACCACAGAGGCGAGAAGAGTAGGTTTGAACTGACGGGATAAATTGATGACCCCACACACAATTCTTAAAGCAAATATTCAGTTTTGTTTCGGTGATGAGCTCTGTTTCAAAAAGCATAGAGCTGCTCTCTAAATTTTGTTTTCAGTATAAAAGTAAGGTTACTAAGTTATATAGAAATAGCAGTGTATTTTTAAAAATAAGGGTCTTTTAACCTATTACGAAGGTTAATGCTTGATAATTTGAACACTCCTTTCTTTATATTGTTTACTGCTTATTTTTATTTTTACAGAACAGTCTCCTTCAGTTTTTTATGACTAAGAGGAGATGTAAAGTAAGTGTATATATTAAACTCAGGTCTTAGCTTGGCTTTCAGAGTTGGTTCAATTCATTCCCCCAATCAAAAAAGAAATGGTAATCTGGGGAGCACATACCAGTCATGCTCTTTGCTTCTTTTTCACAGAAGGGATATTTTAAAATCTTTCTTTTTATCCTTGATGGAGTCATAAAGCTAAATGTGGTATTGTATACTGCAGGGTATCAGCTTCTGATTTTACATGTGGAATGCTTCAGAACTGAATGACTTAGCAGAAGTCACAGAGCTTGCTTGTGACCGAATCCACACATGCCATAATTTAGGCACGCAGGTACTTGGGATTGCAACTCTTTCTGTGAAGTTAGATTGTGCAGGTACCAGTGTGGTTTAGATATTGATGCACAATAAGTCGCCTCAATATTTAGCAACTTGAAACAATAAGCATTTAGTTAGATCATGATTTTACAGTTTGTCAGTTTAGGTGAGGCATAGGTAGGTGGTTCTTCTGGTTTTGACTGGGCTCTGTCACCCGTGTCCTTCTCTGGTTGGGTCGGCAGCTTTGCTGATCTCATCCGGGCTTATCTGTGGGCATCAGCTTTGACAAGTAGGTCGACTTGGGATCATTATTCTGCCTACCACAGATGGCTAGCCGTCCAGGATCTCCTGTGAAATATTAGCATTTCCCCACTCTTTATCTCTTGCCATCAGGGCGTATTGCTTGTCTAGGCTAGTTTTGTGGAGGAAAAAATGGGAACGATACAGACCGAATACACTGGAGTAGGAATTTATAGCAGATGTTGTAGGTATACCCTACACCCCCTTGACTTACTCCAGATATCATCTACAGACATAACAAAGGAAAATTGAAGCCCATTTTGCAAGTAAGGGTGGTGTCAGGAACAGAAGGATTAGTTTAAAATACTTTGTTTCAGAGGTGTGTCTCCTGAACAAGAACAGGATCCAGGGAAAGGATTTATAGCCGTGATTTTGCACGAAGATGGTACAGGCAAATAGAGGAGGTAAAGTCTGAAGAAATCTTAAAGGAGTATGTGGGGGGTAGGCATGAGGAGGCTTTTAGAGTTCATGGGAGTGAGTGATGGAGAAGAAGCTGCTCCAAGAGTGGCAGTCTGAGTTTGTGGGCATAGAAGGAACTGTTCTACAGGTAAATGGAGATGTAGACTATATTACCTCCATTCATATGAATGTATGAATCCTGATTGGTTCTCTGATTCACCATCTGTCATGTTTAATTTGTTTTCTTATAGGACTTTCAAGGTTTATCTGCAGTTGTAGCGTGGCTGGAGATATATAGTTTTCTTCATACAAACTTTCTGGCATAGATTTTCTTTCACATTTACCTGTGGCTTAACCATTGGTTTTGGTGACACTCAAGTGAGTGACCATTTCTTCCTGCCAGTTTATGAACTAGAATGAATGGTTTGTAAGAAGCCTAAAATCTTTTTTTTTTTTTTAAATATACTAATAGCTGTATTTCACCTTCTTTACCTGTGGGATGCCTTTAATTTTTCACACTGGTGTAGGAATGGCACATAATTGCCAAGAGAAAGCCAAGCTTATTTGATACTGTTGTTTGAGAGCAAATAAAACCCAAGTATTGGAAAAAGAAAAACTGGGAATTTGATTAAGAAGTGGAGGGCTTTAAGTGACACTTGAGTGCCTTGGGCTGGAGTTTCAAAAAGTTGGCAAGGGAATTGAATCCCCCAAGTGCTCAGGCTTATGACGGCAGGAATAAAGCTATTTTTGTCCTCTAGGCAACAACCTTACTCTGCCAAATTTCCCAAGACTCATACAATGAGAGCATCCATCCCAAAATGATTAATGCAAATTTAGTAATTGTGCACATGGATCATTTCTCTGTCACCCATTTTATCCATAAAATGCGCCTTTCTCTCTATGCACGCATTGCTCATGTTTTGTGCCATTCACCTGTTGCTGGGGGCATGGAACAAATTACTTCTTTGTGTGAGGCTGCGGGAAGAAGAAATTATCACATTTGTGGCTGGCACCCACTATTAAGCCAAGCATGTAATTATTTGAATCAGAATGATCATACGCACAGAGTCAGATTTATCTTGGCTACCACAAGGAGAGCATATGAGGTGTGATCCACAGCTGGACAATTTTCTGAAGGGGAGATAGTGGAGAGGATATGGGTCTCTGTTAAAGAAGATACATTTTTGGCAGCAAAGGCAAATTTCAGTAGAAGCCAATGAGACCTCAGGGGTTCTGGCTTTTGTAAAATTTTAAGTGCAGTGCGTACCAGTGGAAGGGTTTGAGCTGAGAGCCCTGGGGAAGTTAATCAGCAAAAGACGTATCGTGTTGCCAGTCTCACAGTGTGGACTCCCCCAAGCACTTCACACCAGACCCTCAAACTTAATCAACCAACATAGCTCAGAGGAGTAAACTAGAAAGCCCCTCAGGCTTGTGATAGCCCTTTCAAGTTTCCAGGAAGCATTGATGCCTGCCTAATAGGGCCTTTCTGGAAACTACTAGCTCCTGTTCTGAGGGCACCAATCAACCTGCAGCTGTGTTGAGTTAGGGCTTTAAATTGACAGGGGAAGGTGGAGAAGCCATGGTGAAGTAGGGGTCTCCTCCACAGAAGCCATTTGCTGGTTAAACATCCCACTGCTTGCTGACACTCCCAGTTACTAATTTGAGCAGCTGTATGCTTACTCTACATTCTGCTGCTGTGGGATAACAAAGTGTCCACTCTATTTTTCTCCTATACCGCAGGCTGTCAAGCAGATTTCCTGAAACAAACAAAATCTTTTCTGTGCTAATAAATGGGGGTGGATTAAAAATGGATGAATTTTCCATATGAAGATTGGAAGGACCCTGTACAAATAGTACATGGCTACTTACGAGTGCCACCATGTGAGGCAGAGAGAACTCAGTGACCTCATGCATCCCTTTCTCAAATGCCTGGCAGTTACAGTTTTTGAAGAGTAGCTGCTTTGAAACCCCACTTTTGAGAGTGCTTGACTGTCTTTCTCTTCTTTTTACTTCAGGATGAATTGGGAAAATAATAATAACAAATCCAATAAAATACACCATACAAAAATAGAAGGTTTTAGTCAGTAGGATTGTAGAGAAACTTTGCCGAGAGCATTGAAATGGACAAAACACAAAGATTACTGAGTGTCCTGGGTAGTACACCTTTCCTGGTTATATGATTTTTGTCTGGTGCCACCCTATTCCTCCTCTTTGTTAATAACGTAAATAGTTCTTGTCTATAGAAATGAAAATGAGTTTGGTCCAGTAAAATGCAACTGATTATTACCCTGTGCCTATTTATCAGATTTAGATCTATTTGCAAATTTGCTTCAGCATTCTTGATTGCCTATGTATGTGTGAGTTGTTTGAATTCTTCCTTGAACTACTAGTAACATCCTATGGTATTCTTATTAATGATTTAATAAAATATTTGGCACATATTCTTTTTATATTTCCCTGTGAGTTATGATGTTAATTTAAAAAAAATATATTCCTCATTAGCATCAATTCAGAGCATTTTTAAAAAAATTAATACTGAGGAAAAGTATGTTTTTTAAAATGTTCTCCAGGGGCGCCTGTATGGCTCAGTGGATTAAAGCCTCTGCCTTCAGCTCAGGTCATGATCTCGGGGTCCTGGGATCTAGCCTTGCATTGGGCTCTCTGCTCAGCAGGGAGCTTGCCTCCCCCTCTCTCTGTCTCTGCCTCCCTCTCTGCCTACTTGTGATCTCTATCAAATAAATAAATAAAATTTTTAAGAAAAAAAAAATGTTCTCCAAAGGGAATGCCACTCTACCCCATGGGAGAAAATGAACAACAAATAACTCTGGTGGGTGACTTGAAAATGCCAAATGCCCATTAATGGAACAAAGCTATCAAGCTGTCTTTAATAGAAAAATGAGATACTGCAGTGTGTTATGTTTAGCATCAGTCTGATCTTAATGCTTAATCAAATGAACACTCAGTAAATGGAAGCTTGGTTTTCTTTTGTTGTTTGTTTTTGTACAGAATCAAAATAATGTCTTTGCTGAATCTCTTTTAGATTGAGGGTATAGATTTGGACATGGAGGTTAAAACCTTTGGGTAGCCAAGATACAGGATCAGATTGTTTTTCCCTTTTGTCCTTCAGGATGTAAGAAGTAGCTTAGACAAGAAACTCCATGATTGCTTCTAATCAAATCTATTTGTTTCCATTGATGCAGCTTCACTATTATGAATATTGTAATAGAACAAAAGAAAAACAAATGAATTTAGGAGATCATTGACTTAGTTTTTTAGAATATGTCTGCTTCATTGTAGCTTACATATTTTCCAGGACCTGTTTTTGTCTGAGGGCCAAGGAAAGGCCTGAGATCAGCTAATGCATCCTAGATCATATTTTTGAAGTTTGTATAGTACCAGAGTATTTATTTGAGATTTATGTTGAATGCTTCAACTTATGTCATGAGTACTTGGGAACCTGGCTTCCCCTGAAGGCTTTTCTCCTTTTCTCTTGGCAGACCCTCCCCAACCCTGACTTATTAAATATAATATCTCATAATAAGCCAGGATGAAACATGCCAGGACAAAATTAGCTTTTTTTTTTTTTCCTGTCATGTCATGTTCTAATATGAGAAGTTAATGGGATGACTCGAACTTGCATTTTAACACCTGATGGGTAACTATTCAAAACCTCATTTTTTGAGATGTTTGATGAAATTTGGGTTTGAAGGTAATACCTTTTCACAAGTCACTGGCTATATAAGGAAGTATACCAGAATATAATATAACCTTACTATTTGGCATTGGTCATTCCTTCTGACTTTGTATAGATATGTGGTGAGTGAGGGGATACAAAGAAAAGATCACTGGTTAGAATTGTATCTCTAAAAGAAACAATCAGAGCTAGCCTGTTATCTATGTGATGGTTTCATTTGTCATGTTAAACTTTTCATGCCTTAAGTTCAGGAAAATTCTCTTTAATCAAACTGTAGCATTTAGCACTTCTTCTTCTTCTTCTTTTTTTTTTTTTTTGAAGTAGGCACCATGTCCAGCTTAGAGCCAAACACGGGGCTTGAACTCACAGCCCCACAACCCTGAGATCAAGAACTAAGCTGACATCAAGAGTCAGATACTTAACTGACTGAGCCAACCAGGCACCCAGTATTCAAGCATTTTAGGGTTATAACCTAAAGTTAATTTACAACCTCTCTACCTTTAAACCTTTATAAACACTGTACTTCAGTGAAACAGACTACAGACTTCTTCCTCATCCTAGAACAGGTAGAATGCTTTGCTTTGCAAAAGCCTTGGCCGCCTCCTATGTTTGTGTAGAGATGTTAACTGACCTCTAGTCCAGTTCTCTTAACCTCTCTGTGGTAAAGGACAAGTTTTTTTGAAAGCTCCTATTGGGTCACATTCCAAAATTGCAATATAAAAAAATTACTAGGCATATGATATAACTATAAAAGGCTTATCAACTATAAGGCTTAATTTGTTGTTATTATATTCAAAACACATTTTCAAATGGCTGTAAAAATTTCTAAACCCTTTGAATCTCTGTACTTTTGCCTTCACAAATCAGTAATAAACAATTCAATGACTAGAGGCATTGGCATAATTTCTCTCACAAATGCTATCTGCTCCCAATTGTTTTTTCTGTATCTCTCTAAATAAAAGTGATCTAACCTTTACTGAAAAGTAGCGGTTCAGTGTTGTTATACTTCTTATAATAATTGACTTAATAGTATTAGAGTTCTTGAATAATTACTGTTTCCCTTTGAGGAAAACTTCAGCTCTAAATGTTCAAGTAAATATTTGTTGAATTGCAATTTTCTTAAATCTGTTGTTGGAAATAGGTTTTACGATTGATGTTTAATGCCTATTCCCCTCTTTTCTGCAACAATTAATTATAATAGAGGGGAAAAAAAGCATACATCAAAGTCATTGTTTTTGAAATACCTTCTGCAAGGATGATTCCCAGCAAATCAGACCTAAGAATTTGAGTATCTGTTATGATTGACAGTATTTCCAAGTTTATTGACCTTGTGCGTCGGGCCTGCTTTGCCTACCCATTTTACTTTGAGCTTAGGCCAATATGGCTTTTACTTTTTTTCTTTCTTTTTTTTAAAGATTTTATCTCTCTGTTTATTTAGAGAGAGCGTGCATATGCAAGGGGGGGAGGGGCAGAGAAAGAGAGAGAGAGAGAGAGGGAGAATCTCAAGCAGTGTCTCGCTGAGCTCAGAACCCAGTGCTCAGGGGCTTGGTCTCAGGACTCTGAAATCAGGACTGGAGCCAAATTAAGAGTCGGATACTTAACTGATTAAGCCGCCCAGGTGCCCCTGGCTTTTCCTTTCATTCATTAACTGTGATTTCACATTTCCCTCATCATCTTCCTTCATTTCTTCCTAATCTCATTACCTGTATTCAGTAAGTTGTCTGTCACTATGGATTTGCAGTTCTTACATCATCACCTGCCCTTCCATCTGTGTTGGCCATTACCTTGGTTCTGGGGATCATCAAAGCTAAGACTTAGGTTGGTCAATAGTCTTCATCTGTTTTTTGTCATTACATTATGTGTACTGGGCTTTGCCTTTCTTTGGAGCATCTTTCTTTGGCAATTTTTTTTTTTAATTACTGATGAGAGTTCCCAAATAAACTCAATACTAATAATCCTAGAAAGCCTAAATGAGTGGTAGAGACTGGGTGAGACCATTCAAGCATGAAGGGACTCAACTCCCTATACCAGGCTCACTGGTGTAAAGTTTCTTGTTTTCTTCTTTCCTTTTCTTTTCCTTTCTTTTTTCTTCCTTTCTTTTTTTTTTTTTTTTTTAGTAAGTGGAAAAAGCTCTCATGATTATGTAAGTTAATGGTAAAATTGATAAAATAAGGGTAGAAATGGTATGTAAATGCTCTCATGAGAAAATTTACTTTTTGATGTAAGACTTCTATAAATACTCTATAAGATTTATAGTAGCAATGGTCTATCTAGTTACAGAGTACTGAGTTTTAGAAAAAGTCAGTTCTCTCTCAATGTTAATGTTGAAAACTCTGAAATCACTGTACAAAGAGGCTTCAGATAGAAAATATTTCGTTCCTGGAGCAATTGCATGGGAGTAAATGGCACAATACTAATAATTTTGATAGTGATATTAGGTGTGAGAACTATGTATTGCCTGATTATTAAGTTAATTCACAAACCATGTAAGTTTCCTGCAAATTAAAAATCTTACAGCTTTGTAGACTGTAATTACTGGAAACTTTTTTTCAGTTTACGAATGCTACTTTTGAATCCAGCTGGTCTCATTTGCAGTATGTTTTGTGGAAGTTGTAGAACAGTACTGGGAAGGTGCCAAAGGTTATTTTACTGACAGCTATCAGTAAGCTATGTTAGCCTGGGGATGTCATTTTTCTTTCAAGAATAAGGTAAAGCTAATCAGATACCAAAGTCCATTATCTGATGAGAAGTAAACAAGTGACAATATCATAGCTGTCAAAATGAAGTATAGTCTTGTGAGAGGGTTGTCTAGGAAAATGAAGAAAAGTGAATATAAAAAAAATATCTGAAATGAAAAGAACTAGCTTTTTTCTTTGGACATAACAATGGGTCATATTTTGGGACATAATTATAGGAGGAACAATCTGGGAGTTGAAATATTGGAGTTAGAAAAATCAACTGCTAAGTTACTATGCCATTCTAAAATGGAAGTTGCAAATATGATTGAAATATTCATATTGGTCAAATAAGTAATAGGATTGAAACTTTGATTATCTTAATTTACAATATACTTGTTTCCTTGATCTTGAATTTTAAAATTTAAACTATATTTAAACAGAATATATGCCATCTTTATTAGGGAATAGGCCAGGCTGCTGTGAAAATATTTTAAAATGCAAGAACTTAGCAAGATAGGAATTTATCTCTCAAGGACCAGTTCCAAAGAATAGATAAAAAGCAGATAGATGGGCTCCATTGTACTTAGTTTAGCTTCCCAATGCACTGTCACCCAGGTGCTTTCCTCATTTGCATGGCCAAAACTGGCTGTAGTCCATCCCACAGCCTGTTGGAAAAGAGAAATATCAGGACACAAAATAAGCAATTTTGTTATAAGGAAATACCCAGGCAATTGCATGCCTGTTTTCTGCTCTTTTCATTGCATAAACGTAGCCACATGACCCCACTTTGTTGCAAGAGAGGCTGGGAGATGTAGTCCTAACCAGCTTCCTTTAAACCTTAATAGAACTAGGCAAAAGAGCAGGAAGGGGGGGGAGTAACTACTGGTGAATAATAATTAGTGTTTTTGTATTTGTTTTTTGGCTGTATATATACGTGATTAAAATTAAATATGATTTTAAATTGGAAAAAATAAATTCTCCATTCCTAGTCCTACTGCTAATTTTTTTTTTAAAAAGATCTGCTTATTTATTATTTTAGAAAGAGAGAGAGAATACGAGAGGGGAAGGAGAGTGGGAGAGAGAGAATCCCCAGCAAGTTCCATGCCCCACTGAGGTCTTGATCCCATGACCATGAGATCATGACCTGAGCCAAAACCAGGAGTCAGATGCTTAACCCCCTGAGCCACCAAGGTGCCCCAGTTCTACTGCTATTTTTTAGTGTGTGCTTTTCAGATACTTTTATACTAAAGGGGTTCAGAACATACCCACCCCGCAATATGCCCTCTGGCATATTGATTATTTTGAGGTGAAGGCACCTGACAAATAGCAGTTACAGGAAGGGCTCTCTAACCTCTTCCTTTCCACCTAAAAGCAGGTTATGAACTTTCCCATGAGAAGGGTGCCTCCT
The DNA here is from genome assembly GCF_020171115.1 of Neogale vison. NCBI lineage: Eukaryota > Metazoa > Chordata > Mammalia > Carnivora > Mustelidae > Neogale > Neogale vison. The sequence goes on along the minus strand of NC_058096.1, from coordinate 34,212,155 downwards.
TTGTACCAGGAGGAGAACATTTTTACCATCAGGGATTGAGAGTGACCGCAAAATGAATGTGTTCAAACAAACCTATTGAAATAACCCTTGAATTCCATTAGCTTCCCCCATATATTTCCTTACGACTCTACCATAATTTACTGCCCCTGGCTGAAGCCACTATGTCTTGTCACTTTCTCATGATTTATTTTTTGTTTCCAAGGCATATTAATTTTGGGGTCCTAATGGTTCTTTTAGGTCTACATTTTCCTTTTGAAGACTCTCATGTGCACATAAAAATATTAAGTAAGTTGTATATGTTTTCTCCTATTAGTCTATCTTAGGTCAGTTTAATTTTTAAGCCCAGCTTTATAGAACCTAAGAAGGTAGAATTTTTTTCCTTCTCTACAATATTCATGGAAAAAGATACAGATTATAGCATTCCCCCAACCCCCCCTTTTTTTTTCCAATTTATTTATTTTCAGAAAAACATCATTCATTATTTTTTCACCACACCCAGTGCTCCATGCAAGCCGTGCCCCCTATAATACCCACCACCTGGTACCCCAACCTCCCACCCCCCTGCCACTTCAAACCCCTCAGACTGTTTTTCAGAGTCCATAGTCTCTCATGGTTCACCTCCCCTTCCAATTTACCCAAATTCCCTACTCCTCTCTAACGCCCCTTGTCCTCCATGCTATTTGTTATGCTCCACAAATAAGTGAAACCATATGATAATTGACTCTCTCTGCTTGACTTATTTCACTCAGCATAATCTCTTCCACCCCCTTTTAAAGTATAGTTTACACATAGTTATACATTTTGTTACTTAATGCATCTTTGAAATATTTCCATATTAGCACATGCATATGTTCTTTTTCTCTCTTTCATCGCTATACAGTGTCCAGTTGTATGAATGAACTATGACTTTGAACTACTTTTGGATATTTTGATATCATCAAGGTATTTTTCTTCTTCTTTCTCTTTCATGACCATTCTACAATGAACTTTACTGAATACAGTGGATCTTTATTGAATATAATATATATTTCATAAAATATACCCATTCTAAGCATATAGTTTGATGAGTTTTAGTAATACATACAGTCATGAAAAGATGATGACAATCTAAGTTTAGAGTACTTGTTTCGTATCTAAAAAGGTCCTTTATGCCTCTTTGCAGTCGGTTTCTGCTTCCACCCAGCTCAGAGCAACTACTTATCTGTTTTCTGCTGCTGGAGATTTTACTTTTCGAGAAGGCTCACGTGAATAGAATCATGTTGCATAATTATTGGTTTTTTTTTCTGGCTTTTTTCATTTAGTGTTATTATTATGTAAAAAAGTTATTTTAAAATAATTTTATATTTCCAGAAAGGCTACAAAACAGTATAGAATTTACATAGCTTTCTTTTCTGTTAACAGCTTACACCTCATAGTCCAGTTATCAAAACCATAAAATCATTAGCACAGCAATGTTTTAATTTCACATGTATTGTAGAAAGAACCAAACCTAAGTCACCACTCAGATGTATTTATGTCAGTAATTATAGTGTATGATCTTATAGAGATTATTTTAATAAATTGTTTTATTTATTAAATTAATTATTTGATTGTTTCATAAATTGTTCTAATAGTAGAATAATAAGTAGAACACTAATTTATTGATTCAACTTGCTATTTTTTTCTGCCAATATCACACTTGGTCTTGAAACATAATATACATAATTTTTGAAGGGGTTGAAGAGATTCTCAGCTAACAGCAGTACTCATTTTGACTAAAAAGGATGAGTTAATTCCAGATTCTTCCAGTCTAGCTCAGCAGTATATAACAATCTATTCTCCTGAGAAAAACTTTGCAGTTAGGGAAGAAACAGAATAATTTTCCCTGTCACTAAACTTCCCAGATGACTCAGATACCTAGATACCATGTAGGTATACCTTTGGTTACTGATCTGTAGATTGGCAAATCAGGCTGGCTGGTGTACTAATCAGCATAATTATTTTGAAATTAGTTCATGCTATTTTGTGTATTATTACTTCCTTTTTATAGTTAGTTGTATTTTATTATATGGATATACCATATTTTTTTCAATATAATAGGTAATAAAGAACAAAAATTATCTAAAATCTTTTTATCAAGGAATAACAATCACTAACATTTTCAAGTATAACCTTGAGATAGTTTTCTGTGTTTACATACCCACTTATGAATTACCCTTCCCCCTGAACAAAATCATATATACAGCTTTTGTAACTTGCTTATTCACTCAGTAATCTTTCATGAACATTTTCCTATTTAAATAAGTTTAGGCCTTTCTTATATTTTAAATATTTAACAGGTTTTATATAATTATTATCTATTAATTATTATTTTAAAAAATGCCATGATTAAGATCTTTGTAAATGTAATATTACAATGCTTCCAGAGAAATGCCTTAACATTAATTATTGATTCATGTTTATAGCTGTGTCTGCTAGGCTGTATTTGGTATTGAAAAACAGAAGTCTTATTATTGGCTACTGGGAATCTGAAGCTCATGATAATATTGAAATACTGATCTATCACTATCATTTGCCTATTTTTATTAATAGCTATTATAGCTATTAATGTACATGAAGAAGAAACAAAAGGTGTTCACTCATGTACACAAGTACAAAAGCTCACACCCATATCCACCCACCTGAAAAACCTTTATCACTAATTGAAATTCAGTTCTTTTATTTTTCCCATTTTAAGAAAATACATTCAGGCTCTTTAATTCTACTCCTGGTGAAGCATAGCTAGTGGAACAGTACATGAGCGAAGCCTGGGACAAGTCCCTTGGGCAAGAAGCTGCAGATATGTGGAACACCAAGAAACTAAGTCACTTCTCAGTCAGGGGCAATTACACTGACACCTAAGAAAAATAGCATTAGAGTCGCTTGACAGTTGGAATCGAGTAAAGGATTATCAAAAATGCTGTATGCCAGGTTCATGCCTAAGGCAGATGACCTGGTTGACAAGCTTGCCCAAGCTAACTATATTAATGCTTCAGATCAGTGTTAAGAGGAACTAGCAGCAGTTCTCCTTAACTAATCAAGTTAAAATTGTTGACAGATTTCGTGTCTGCTTTTCAGTTGCATAACTATTCATCAGGTGAGTAAGGTGAAGAGAAAAATTCATACAAATTGATTAGAATATGTGCATCTTTTTTCTCTTGGCACTGTAGGAATATGGGAGCTGCTTTCTTTAATTTTCTGGTTGTTTCTCTAGTAAGTCAAATTTTCCTACAACAGCTAATCTTTTTTTGTTTAAAAAGAAAAATAAAACTGCATGATGTATCTGTCAGTTCTGAGGATTGTGCTATGCAAGTTGTAAGCTTCAATCTGGGTCACATGTATTTTCTGTTAGGAAAGCATAGGGTTCAGAATTTGGAGAGTCAAGTACTATTAAAATGTGCTCAATATGAATATAAATTCTTAACCAATAGTTAAGCCTTGGGGTTTAAAATTGTGACTATCAATTAAATGCGTGTTTGACGTTGATTAGCCACCTTCTTTTTTCTCTGTGGCAAAGTATTTCAATCACATTTGTTCCTGAGAGTAATTGGATTTTTGAATAATCTACAAATTGCCTTACAAGCTGGTTTTCGAACCCCTAAAATCATGCACATGTCTGTACATGATTTTGCTGTATTAGGATTTGTCTTTACTTCCTGATTTCTTAGGGAAATAATAACTCTTGTCGGAAGGAAAAAAATTATATTCATGTTAATGTTTCACATATTCAAAATAAATGAAGTTAAATCAACTTAAATCACCCTAAAGTTTTTAGTTTAGAATAAAGATCTTCTCATTGGGTCAGTTCATATAGAAATAAAATTAGAAGTAGCTTGCATGATATTTTCTATTAGCAAGTGTGTCACATTTCTCTTTGGAAAGGATTTGGATTGGCTTTTATGAAAAACATAAAAACCTGCTTAAGTTTAATACCTGATTCTTACTTTTTCTCTATCTCAATACTGAAGATAAATTTGTGTGTGAATAATGACCTCTTTCTCCAAAGATGAGAAACAACTTTATCTACATCCAGTTGCTTCTACAGACTTTGTAGTCAGGTACTATAAACTCAAAAAACAAGATCTGACTTTGCTGCCCCCATTATACAGGGAGTAGTCTTGTCATTTTCCTTTTATCCACTAGGTGACATAATAGATGCAGCTTTTCAATGTCTGTGAAGGTGCAGGTGCCTGTGTAACATGTTTTTTAATGTTTAATCCTCTTAGTTATGTTTGTTAACTGACAGACTAAGTGTAAGTATGCTGATAGAACAGTGGCCCAAAAGGGTTTGTTCATGACTGCTCACTTAAGTATTTATGCTTTCCATCTTGGAAGTTATATGGAAACACAATGATTGATCAAGAAAATACTAGTTTTCGGGACGCCTGGGTGGCGTAGTTGGTTAAACGACTGCCTCTGGCTCAGGGCGTGATCCTGGAGTCCGGGGATCGAGTCCCACATCGGGCTCCCAGCTCCATGGGGAGTCTGCTTCTCCCTCTGACCTTCTCCTCCCTCATGCTCTCTCTCACTGTCTCTCTCTCTCAAATAAATAAAATAAAATCTTAAAAAAAAAAAAAAAGAAAATACTAGTTTTCATTTTGCTCTACGGTTTAACAGCTATTCACATGAGAAAAATAAAACCACAACTGATGTGGACTTAAAGTTTTGAGTTGAAAACCTGTTTTGCCAAATTTGGGTGGAACGTAAAGGGAAGATAGGTAAAGGCCAGCAAATGTTACCACAGATTCTGTTAGTGTTTTCTTGGAAATGGAAGTAAAAGCACTCTTAATCTCTTGCTACCCATAAAGCCCATTCTTAAAGATCAATGCAGTGTGATTGTGAAACACTTACTACTTTTTAGTATCACCTCTTATTTTGTTCATAGCTCAATATAGTTATGGTTCAAAGCAATCTTAAATAGTTGTGTTTTGAAATAACTGGAAAATGCTTGAGTCTGCCTTATCCCTGCTAATTAAATGGAAGTCCTCATGTGAGAAACAGCAAAGGAAAGGTAAAGGAACACTCCTCCGGCACATTTTCTCCATTTTCTGAAAGTCTTTACATTAAACTCCCTTTTAGAATATGGTCAGGTCAAATTTCTCATGTATTTCATATGCCAGTCAATTTGCTTTTGAGTTTGATTCTGAATGACCACAAAATAGAGCAATATAAACCTCTTTTTTGGAGGGGAGTGTCAGTTTGGCATGCATATCTACTTAATTTTTATGGTTCAGAGCTAAATATCCATGAAACCTCTGTCTATATATAGTGTTTCATCTTCATGCTGTTCAAGGAATGCATTTTTATTTCCACCTGTTTTTGAACCTTGTATAATCTGTGATGTATTACATCAATTACAAGGTAGTAGCACATTTTAATTAGACTTGACACTATGGTTTCTGGTAGTTATTAAATGTTATGATAATTATGGATAAAAAGTTGTTGCACATAAAGCAAAATCCTAAATAATAATAATAGTTAACATATATTAAAGGCTTAACTTGTATTAGGTATAGTACAGATGTCTGAGGATATTCTCCTTAGCCATTCCCTGAGGTATAATTCAGTGTGACTGTCATACTTTCCTTATTCATTTTCATAATTTTAAATATGATTTCCAGATGTGTGCCTCCAACCTGGAGCTCTCTCCTGAACTCTAAATTTCTGCACTCATCTCCATATTAGATGTCCTAACTGTTTATTTAGCACCTTAAAACTATATACCCATAATAGGGCTCTTATCTTTTCTCCAAAACCAGTTCTTTCCCTGATTCTCCATCTCCATTATTGGCAAATCCATTCTTTCTGGGGCTCAGGCCAATAATCTCAAGGTAACCTTGATTCTTCTTTTTCTCTCATACCCCAAATCCAATAACCAGTAAATCCCACTGACTACCTTCCAAATCCAACAACTCTACCATCCTCACTGTTACAGTGGTAGTGGAATGCCAGCAATGTCTCATGCTCATCTCTCATCCAGCTAATTGTGACAGCATCCTAATTTGTCCCTCTTGCCTCTCCTCTATTAAAATGTGTCACATTATGTTAAATCTGTCCATTCAAAATGCTTCATTGGTTTCTCTCTTCACAGATTAAAAGTCAAAATCCCTTGAATGGTTTACAGCATTCTAAACCACTTAGTTTACGTTCTCCAACCCATGTCTTTATCTCTCCTCTTTCCCTACTATGATTTTTCCCGATTGCTCTGTCTAGTCAAGCTGGCTTAGCTGTAGAGAACACCTGCTTTGCAGTAGTTGAATGAATGATCTATTTTATTTTGCCAGTGAAGAGACTTAAAAATTGTATCAACAATTTTCAAATCTTTGAAATGATTTTCTCATAACTATTATCAATTAAGAGAACCTGTTTATTTGCCTATGATTCAATTAGAGATTGGAGCATGTTGGAGGTGGGATTTAGCCATTCTATTGTGCTCCTTCTAGAATGTTGAAAGCCTAAGGCAAGATTTGTAGTTAAAAAGACTTGAACTTTCCTCTGTCTTGGCTGCCTATCACTCTATAAGGAAGAGATACATGCAGAGCAGATAGATACTGATGTGCAAGGGATGTTCTCGTATGGAAAATACATTTTAATCTTTACACTGAATATCATAGATGATGATGAGAGATGTGTGCACGGGATGGCAGATACAGGAATAGTCAAGTTGATGGAATAGAGAGACGAGGCCATCTAAGAGAGCAGATGTGGATTACCTAATTCACTTTTCACCTCTTGCTAGAAGTACTATGAAATAAAATTAACTTTCTTCCTTGATGTGAGGGAGATCTTTAGCTAGCAGTCATACAAAGAAGGACATTGGATTGTCATTTGGTTTTGTGCGTGTGTGTACATGTGCATGTTTGTTTAAGAAAACTTTAGCACTGTGCAAATCTCTATTACTGATATTTTTGTATTTATTATATTCTTTACTCATTATAATTAACTTCCTTATTCTTTTTCTGTATTTCTTTTTTAATGTACACATTTATTTACTTTTCAGTAAGTTTAAATCCTTGATGAGTACAGCATCACATGGATTCTGTGGCCAGTGGTGTTAGCAGGAAAATTGCTTCAGTATTTGGCAAGAACCATGCTACTATTTCCATGAGAGTGAGTTACTGTTCCTCAAATTACTCTGGTTTTGTTTGGTTTGCCTCCAGGAGTCACTGTGTTGTTCTTTGCTTTGTATACATAAGCATATCTCTTGCCTAGATAGAATTCAGTTTCATCTCAAGCATAAACACCTTCAATTTTAAGAGCTATGTGCTCCCTCTGGTTCCAGATACCCTACTTGTAGCCAGCAAATGTGGCCTTGGACCACAGTCTTCTAGACATATTTGTCTTGTTCCCAGCAGGCCTTGATAGGCTCCAAGATGGAGGAAAGAGAAACAGCGATTTTCTGTATTTCTTTGAAATATATTTATTTAGTGGTGACATACATCTAAGTGGTAAATTAAAAAAACTTGGAATTAATTTTGATTTTCCTATGAAATAAATAAAACTGATATAAATAAAACTGATATAGCTAAAAAGCTTAAAGGGAAGAAATAAAGCTTTAATCTTTGGGGGGAATTTAAAGTAATTTTATATTTTTAATGTATTTAATACTATAAACAATGAATTATAACTGAAAACATTTATTTAAAATCATCAAGACATACAAATGGCTATCAGACACATGAAAAAATGCTCATCATCATTAGCCCTCAGAGAGATTCAAATTAAAACCACATTGAGATATCACCTTACACCAGTTAGAATGGCCAAAATTAACAAAACAGGAAACAACATGTGTTGGAGAGGATGTGGAGAAAGGGGAACCCTCTTCCACTGTTGGTGGGAATGCAAGTTGGTGCAGCCTCTTTGGAGAACAGTGTGGAGATTCCTCAAGAAATTAAAAATAGAGCTTCCCTATGACCCTGCAATTGCACTCCTAGGTATTTACCCCAAAGATACAGATGTCATGAAAAGAAGGGCCATCTGTACCCCAATGTTTCTAGCAGCAATGGCCATGGTCACCAAACTATGGAAAGAACCAAGATGCCCTTCAACAGACGAATGAATAAGGAAGATGTGGTCCATATACACTATGGAGTATTATGCCTCCATCAGAAAGGATGAATACCCAACTTTTGTAGCAACATGGACGGGACTGGAAGAGATTATGCTGAGTGAAATAAGTCAAGCAGAGAGAGTCAATTACCATATGGTTTCACTTATTTGTGGAGCATAACAAATAGCATGGAGGACAAGGGGTATTAGAGAGGAGAAGGGAGTTGGGGTAAATTGGAAGGGGAGGTGAACCACGAGAGACTATGGACTCTGAAAAACAATCTGAGGGGTTGGAAGTGGTGGGGGGGTGGGAGGTTGGGTTACCAGGTGGTAGGTATTATAGAGGGCACGGCTTGCATGGAGCACTGGGTGTGGTGAAAAAATAATGAATACTGTTTTTCTGAAAATAAATAAATTGAAAAAAAAAGATAAAATAAAATCATGCCTTAATTAACAGAGTATGTTTTCTGAAAATGTTCAACTTTTTGTTTTCCCTTCTGATAGCTAGCTTAGTTTTACTATATTCAAAGCTCTCTACCATACCCATAAAACAGAGTGGGCAGAAAAAAGGATTTACTTAAACAGTGATGAGGAGATATAAGCTAATAATGAAAGGAGTTATGTCTTATTTCTCATTTCTACAATACTCCACTGAACTTTGCTTTAGGGTAGATATGTAGGTAGAAGAATATCTATATTCATTGTGATTATTATAACCACTGTATTTAGTGTATATTTATTTTGGAATTTGCACACACATATATATACACACATATACATGTATCTATCTTGTATATAGAATATGTTTTCATGTTTAATCATATTGGTATCACGTACCTCAAAAGCAAATAGATAAATAACTGATGTATTTTGAGGTCTTACAATTTAATAAAAAACCTGGATATGCAGGAAAAAAATAGTAAATACAGATTTGATAATTAATGCCTTTTTTTAAATAATAGAGGAACCAATAACCCAGCTACCTAAATTTCAAAGTTAATTGTTGAAATAAAGTGTTTCAGACATTTAGGTGTACCTCATTCTTCATGGGAGAGAAAAAATTAAATTAAAAAAATAAAGTTTTAAAAATTCAAGTGAATATTGATATGTATAAGTAATATCTTTGTATAACCTCACTTTTGATGAAAGTGGACATATTTTTAATGATTTACATTATAATTATTTCAAACATATTTCGATTATACCTTGCTAGTAGCCATTAGGAGTTTTTTTCCTGGCTTTCCTTCAAGTAAAATGTAATTTTTATCAATGCAATAAATCATTTTTAAGGCAATTAATTCTTTTGCATTTTTGTGGCTGCTAGAGAAATCTTATTTGAGCAGAATGTCAGCCAATTCACAACAATATTCATAATTTTCTTGGGACATGAGTTATAGATATGGGCTTACCTAAAATGAATGTATGGTGTCTCGTGATAGCTGGGTAGTATCTCCACTGGAACCTGTGTTTACTAAGTAAGCTGTTATTTGAAATAACATTTCCTCGTTATCTCAGGATAACACTGTAAATTATATGTATTATTCGGAATACTAAACAAATATTTTCAGGAGCTCATCAAGCACCTGACTTGCAGCTCTGAAATTGTCCCAGTGTTACTCGGAGAACAAATCCTGTTTGTGTATATATTATGAAATTAGACTATGCCAAGCCCAGAAGGCAGATACAATCATTCTTTGAACTGTACAATAAATCCTGCTGCTCTGGAAAGTTTGAAAGCCTATTTGCATATGGCAGAGGTAATGAAATGCATCTTAATAGACTTAAACATGCAGCTTTAATAAGTATCAACCAAATATAACCATTTCCTGGGTGTGATCAGATAGGCTCCTAACATTCAGTTTTATTTCTTTAGTTCTTTCTTGTTTATTTTTCCTATTTGTGCAGCAGCAAATATGAAGCATTAGATTTGTCGATGGATTGAGCTTCAAAATTATTATCTTGTGAAAATAAACAAGAGTTGCTTGTTTAGTGAGCAAATACATGCTTAATAAAAGATATATTATGCTAAGCTTTTTAGAAGGTCTGCTGCTGGTCTGATAAGTGAAAATACCCCTTTCCCCAAGTCTCTGTAATCTCAGAAACAAAAAATGAAATGGAATCTGTGTTCCAAGGGGGTTTGCATGATTACCTATAATTACAGAAAGTTCCTCTTGCCTTAACAACTCTATCTATGGATCGACATCTGTGCTTGAAAAGTTTTTCTTTTAACAGAAGTTGACATTGGGAAATATGTATTTTCTTCTTTGAGTTTTTCTGAAGAGATTTAGAACTTCAGTTAGAACCACTGAGAAAATACTCTTTCTCCACAGCAGATGAAGGGCAATTTGAAAATTAGTATTCTGGGCTCACTCATCCTATTCCAGTTGGAAACCTTTATCCAAACAGGAAGAAATCCTGCCCCCACTTCAGAAATGGAGCTAACAGAAGGTTTAACTTAGAAGCTTTGTATGCCTATTTGTTCTAAATATTGCTTAAAAAGCCTAAACACAATGGCATAGATAAAAATAAACATCTTTTATAGTAACAAGAACATCATGTTCATCACACCTGGATTCATTCTCATCACAGCTGATGTGTAGAGGAATGATTAGAAATCATATAGACACTGATGAGGAGTGAGAGGAAGTTATTTAAAATTCTGCTGCACCTTGTGCTCAAAATATCTCCATCGGCATATAGTCACTCTTGTAAACAATTTAGGAAACCATGTTTTCTTTATACTGAAAAAGCTTAATTTTATGAATATTTTAGATACATTTAGCCAGACTGAAATTTTTAAAGAACCACAAGCATAACATTTCCTTCTCTATTTCCTAACAGGTGTAACAGAAAAAAAGCCAATGAAAAACAAAAGATCAAATGTTTCCTAGAAAGTGTAGCTTTTTCTTATGCCAAGACAACAACTTGGTTGGTCATCAACAACTTGTTGGTCCATTGTTGTTTTAGAGTGTTGCAGTAATAATTAGGACATTTGTCTGTTTTTTTTTTAATGGTATAGCTAGATACTTACCATATTTTATACCTACAAAACCAAAACTCAGCGTGAGGAAACCATCCTGAAAATGCCTTTAAACCTATCTTTTACAGAAGGCGTTTCAACATCACCATGTGTGTATTTGATGGTTAAGTATGAAACAAAATATCTAGCAGGTAGGAAGGTGCATACAGGCAGTTGCCTGGTTAACTCATTTCTTAGACATAGTCAAGGTTTTTTTTATCCAAGCACCAAGATCACGATCTGACTTTGCCGAAGTTTAAATATTTCCATGTTAACATCAACCTAAATGTGAATTATATCAGATTTACATATTATTGGTCAATAATAACAAATTATGAATTAGTGAGAGAGAGTAACTTATGAGTTAATTAGCTAAGCAATATTGATTTTTAAATAATTTATACCTGTAATCAATACTGGTTGGATTCCTTTTGTTAATCACTAATCCTTTCATGATTAATGAATAAACTCTGAGCTATATGTTCTTATGAGGGAAATCTTCTCTGTTTTATTCTCTTACTGTTCTTCAGGCTAGCCATCCCCTTCTGCTGGTAGAAGTGGCACCTGAGGTTTGTAATGTATGCTGTGAAATCTTTTTTGAGTACAACGGTGGATCCTGTCACAATCTTTTTGTATTTTTTTAAGTTTCTATTCTGTTTTCTTCTTAACAAAAAGGCCTAACTGGGCTGCTGATGTTGCTACTATACTGATCTTTTTGCCATCCTGTTTCTGACTTTTCCATTACTACAGATAGACCTTAAGTAATATTGCTGACTAAGGGGCATGCTTCCCTGTCTCAGCTGAATACTGTGGTTTGTCTCCTTGTTTGTGACCTTTGGATTTTCAGTACTGGAATAACATGTCCTGACCTCAGTTTCTCCGTTGTATACCGACTTCTAAGTTACTCTATGCCAGTGTGTCCATCTGTCTAAACATAGTTCTCTTGTGTCTCCTCTTGAGATGTATGGTTACAGGTTCAATGGCTTTCTTAGTTTTCTAACTTTGAAGACCATTTTATGTATAACTTTCAGTAGCCCCACTGGTCAGTTTGACTCAGGAAAAAGCTGCATCTCTCTACAAAGTCTCTTCTAAATAACATAACTCAGGATTTCTCAAGTATGTTCCAAAGATTACTCATATTATTTTAATGCTATAATAATCATATAACAATGTAGAGCAGATTAATTGATATCATTGCCTATTTTTTCTGTAGTCACACAATTTTATAAAATGCTACATTAAGACAAGTTAATCAGGACACTTTATCATACGATTTCTCACTGATTTCAGGAATCTTAAATCCTTTGTGGATATCTAGAAACTTTCCCATGAATAATACCATGCATTTTGTGAAGCAGACTTTGACAAATGCTGGTGTAATGTTTTTCTTGCTCTCCCCACTCCTAGGTGTGACACAAAGAGGATTTAAATACAGCCTGTTTTATCCAGCCTGTTCTTCCATCCTTAGATTGAAGAGAATGTTCTAGGAATGAGACATGATGGAAAATTAATCCTATTATGTATAAACATTATCTTCTGTTTTGGAGCTTAATCTTGTGTCTTTCTTAGCCACCATGCATTACTTCATATCCTATCCTCTTTAATCTCTTTTTAAATTTGCTTTTGTGGATGTGTCCATTCCAAATAGAGCATATGTATTTTTGAGAACTCCACACTATACTTCTTTACATTTCCATCCTATAGCATTTCACAAGTACAAAATAAATGTTTAAGTTAAAAAAAACTTAATACTAAGCACTAATATTTTACATAATAATAAATAAAAAAGAAATAATTACTAAGTTAACACTTTTCTTGATGTAAAAACCCTTTTTATTTTTCTTGCTTTTTTAAAAAAAGATTTTATTTATTTATTTATTTGACAGACAGAGATCACAAGTAGGCAGAGAGGCAGGCAGAGAGAGAGAGAGGAAGGGAAGCAGGGGCTTGCTGAGCAGAGAGCCCAATGTGGGGCTCAGTCCCAGAACCCTTGGATCATGACCTGAGGCAGAGGCTTTAACCCACTGAGTCACCCAGGCACCCATTTTTCTTGCACTTTTAAAAACTCTGTATCCTTGGATCATCTAAATTCCTATTGAGCTTTTGGGGAGAGTAATTGGTAGTATCTGTTAAAATTTTTATAATGTGGGATTCTGAAAATAACCAAGTAACAGGTTTACCCTCTGACATTAAGAATTATGAAGCTGGACAAAATAAGGCAGCTATTTTAAATATTAGACAAAATTTTAGAGTGGTGATCCTTAAGAGAAAGGGAATTCACCATTCCCTGATAAGACTGGTGATCCTTAAGAGAAAAGGAATTCAGAAAGTAAGCTCCACATTTGCTCTGCTTTCTGCCTAGAGGTACTTCTCAAACTTTGGTCCAGGAATTGGAGCCCAAGTAGAAGTCATAGTTTCACTAGATGGAAGAAATTGATCAGTTTGGGCTGTTGAGGCAGCTATAATTGCCAGGCAAGTTATCAGCAAGATATCATAGAGAATTGTCTGGAAAGTAGCATAAAGATGCCTCCAATCTTGGAATGAACTCTAAGCTGTCATGCATATTTCAAGATTATGAGAGGCCAGCTACTAGGAGCTGTGTGCTGAACAAATATTCTATGAGCTGAACAGTGATGGGAGAGACTGAAATGCTGAACATTTAGAGTGAAGAAACCCTGAAGAATACAGCAGCCATTTATTCAAGACTCCAAAGAGACACACTATAGGGTAGTTCTTTTTCATGTTTTTGGCTTACCATTTTAAAGCCCCTAGTTGGGATCACAAAGGAAATATCCAGTCAGTAAGTCCAACCACCTCCATGCTCTGAATTCGCAGATCGATTATAGAGGATGACAGAATAACAGCAAGCACGTGCTGGAGCAGTGAGATGTATCAGACTCATAGGCCAAAACTCTGATGTACCGTTTTTGTCACAACAAACCTGTACTTGCCTCTGTACTCTTTTGCTATGCAATTTGCTCTTCCACTCAGCAACAGAAACAAGATTCTTGTTAATTATATTTGGCTTCTCCTTCTCACCCAAGTCAAATCATTTATCAAGTCCTATTGATTTCATTTCCTTTCATATATTTCAGTTTTGTCACTTTTTCTGCATATTTCCTGAATTGGGAATCATTAATACATGAATTATGGAAAGAACCTCATACCTCTGAACAACCAGTTCTCTTGATCAAAGACAAAATCAAAGGAGAAATAAAAAATACCTTTACATAAACAAAAATGGAAACAACATGCCAACACTTAAGAGCTGCAACAAAAGCAGTTCTCAGAGGGAAGTTAATAGCAATTAATGCCCAAGTTAAGAAAAAAAATCTTAAATTTACACCTCAAGGAACTACAAAAGGAGGAAGAAACTAAGTCCAAAGTTAGCAAAAGGAAGATAATTACAAAGGTCAGACCATAAGTAAATAAAATAGGGACCAGAAAAATAATAGAAAAGATCAATGAAACTGAGAACTGGTTTTTTGAAAAGATCGAATCAACAAGCTTTTAGCTAGACTAAAATAAAAAGAGAAAATACTCAAAATCAGAAGTAGAAGAGGAAATCATACAACTCTAACTGTACAAATAAAAAAAAATCATAAGAAACTCCTGGAACAGTTATATGCCAACAAATTAGATAACCTAGAAGAAATGCATGCATTCCTAAAAATGGACAACCTACCAAGATTGTATCATTAAGAAATAGGAAATCTGAACAGACCAATGAATAAAGAGATTGAATCACTAATCAAGGTATTTCAATAAAGAAAAGCCCAGGACTAGATGGTTTTGTGAGTGAATTCTACCAAGAATTGGGACAAATCCTCCTCAAATGCCTCAAAAAAAAAAAAAAATTGGAGAGACACTCCCAAACTCATTTTGTGAGGCCAGCATTGCCCTGATATCAAAGCCAGGTAAGGATATTATAAGAAAAATAAAATTATAGGCCAATATCCCTGATACATACAGAGACAAACGTTCTCAACAGAATATTAGCAACTCAATCCAGCAACACATTAAAAGCATCATCCTCCCATGATCAATGTGATTTATCCTTGGGATGTTAGGATTGTTCGATATGTGCAAACCAGTAAACATGATATGGAGTGATGTGAAATGGAGGAATAGGATACTACACACTGTTCCCCCACAAAGACCCTACATTAGACAACTATCTATAAATAAAAATAGCCCTGGGAGAGCTCCACAGTCCACTTAAGAAACTTGAACAAGAAAACCGGAGAATAACTGCACAAAAAGATGAGAAGGAGCAGTTTTATTTTGCCTGTACCATCCCAATCTTCCCTTTGGCTGGAAAGAGCTTCCCTCTCCTGAAATGGAGAATAAGGAGAGCATCAACTTCCCCAGACTTTTGGGGCAGTGCATGAAGGATCCACTTCAGTTTCATCCCACCTAGAGACCAGAAAGCTGATATATATAGGGATGGCTTGGAATAAGGAAAAAAGGCACTCACTGTGGGAGTGCTGCTGTGTGAGTACAGGGTACTATCCTAGACTGCTACAGCTGAACCCCGCTGCTATGCATGTGCTCAGGCTTAGCCCCTCCAGCTGTCCATCTGCATTATCGACAACAACCAAAACATGGATACAGACTTAGCGTTTATTAACAGATGAATGGATAAAGAAAATGTGAGATTAGATAGGTAGTTAGGTAGATAGTTATTATTCAGCTATTAAGGAAATAAATCTTGGCATTTTTTAAGAACATGGATAAACCTTGAGGGTATTATGCTAAGTGAAAAAAGTCAGACAGGGAAAGACAAATAATGTAGGATTTCACTTATATGTGGAATCTAAAAGAGCCAAACTCATATAAACTGAATCAACTCATGGTTGCTAAGGGCTGGGGGGAAATGTGAAGATACTGATCATTGCTTATCAACTTCCAATTATAAGATGAATAAGTTTTGGGGATCTACTGTACAGTATGGTGACTATAGTTAACAATAATGTATTCTCAAATATTGCTAAGAGAGTAGATATTAAGTGTTTTCATGTACATAAGCAATTATGTGAGGTAATGGAGAGATATTAAATTACATTGTACATCTTAAACAATGCTATACGCCAATTATATCTGAATGAAGGTGAGGGGATAAAAGAAAAGAACACCATAATGGAATTTCCTAATTTCCAAATTGTTTCCTGTCAACCATTTTCAACATTTTAACCAGAAAGATTATTTTGGAAATACAAAAATACTTGCTTAAAAACCTATAGTGTTTCCTCAGTGATCCACAATGAAAAGTATACATTTCCAAGCATGGCCTTTAAGACACCTCATGACACAGAACCAACCTAACTGTCCAACTTTTTCTATTGCCACACCTTAATATTTCTTCTCCAACAACATTGAGCCTCTGAAATGTTACTGTTTCTGTCTGTGTCTCTCTGTTCAGAAGCCCAGAAACAGCTCCATCTACCCATAAAGGCTTCCTCATGCCCCGTCCCTTCAGCCAGGCTATCTCCTCACTGTTTTCTAATATTCAACTCATGTTTTACCTTCTCGAAATGCCTTTCTTTTGACATCACATATACCATATGCTGTATTAAGCAAGTGAACCGAAACCTTTGTCTCTCAGTTTCTTCACACATAAAATGGAAATGACAGTAATGAGGATAAATTAATGAATTAGTAATTATAAGGCATGTGCCTTGAGTAGGGAGCTGTACCTATTTTGAATCAGATTTTCACATGCTGAAAATAGTAATAAACTTCCTCTGGGCATTCAATTAAAAAGAAAACTTTGCTAGTTTAATGAGAAGATCGACACCTAGGCAAAGGTTGAAAGTTAGTTCAAATCAGTTTTAGAATATCATAGTATTTACTCCATTTTAGTTTGCCCAGAATCTGGCAGAACCAAGGATATAATTGATGTATTTGTTTGGGGTCAGTTACCTTTTACTAATGAAATTACTGTAAATTTGCATTTTCTCTTCCTTTTCAAATTTCATAAATCTCCCACCACAGTGTAATTTTCTCTGATGATCAGGGTTTATCCTCTTATTGTATTTGCCATTTTGCTATTTTGTATATGACATTTCTTAGGTCTCACATTCCCAGAACAACCTCCTAATTTCTGTTCCTTGTATATAATAATAAACAGTAGATCTTTTGTGACTAATCACTTTGAGGTTCCCAATAATGCTAAAGATTTTTTTTTTTACCTTTCCAAAAGGACTTATGTAGTAATTTCTTACGTTTTTCTCTAATTATTTGAGAATACTGAATTTTGTAGATATTCTCATCACTAATATAAACCTTTAACCATAACCATCTAAGTCATTCCACTCATACAGATGAGATACAGGACCCTACTTTCAGGGGAAGGGATTTCACCTGTTTATAAATTCATTGATTCACTCAGGCGATGCAGTATCCTCCCCTCTCTCAAGTGACATTACACAAGGGAGGGTTAGATCTATCTTTGCTTCTCTTAGAAGAGTTGACACTATCTGTACGTCATTCTTTTCAAGCCTGTTTTGATAGTTGCTCTTAATTATTCTCCTTTTCATAAAAATTGAATCCTGCACTGAATTTACTCACACTCAGAGTTATGGCTCAGTTGGTTTGTTCTACTCATTTTTCTCTTATATATCAATGAAATTTTGTGATTCCTCTAATGAACTTTAAAACAGTAGAATTAGATTAAAATGTCTTAAGGAATTCAGTGATTTCACCACACTTTTTTTCTCCCCAGAAAGTACTATAGAATATAGATATCTAGTATAGTTGGGGTATCAAAAGTCAAATTTGAAGAAATAGTTTCTTATTATTAAAAACCCGCTGTCTTATGGTAATGCATTTGTAAATAATACTACCAACTCCAAAAAAAAATAATACTATGAACTTCAAATAGCATTTAGCTACCTTAGAATCTCTATCAAGGGGTCTTAGAGACTAACTGTAGAGGAGTACATAGGTGATGTGTCCTTCATTTTTGTTTCTTCTGCTGTAGTAGTTCCAATATATTTGTGTATACGTACATGTATGCATATATACATTCATTATTTGCCATGTTTTGTTTCTGGAAAGCTTACATGAGTGCGGTCATTTAATACCACTCATTGGTTCATTTTACCAGTGAAGAAAGCAGTCAGTCTGTGGTAGATTGGAGCATAGGTGTAGGTCTCTGTTATCCTAGTCCAGAGTGTTTTCAGCCACACATGTTTCTGATAGTGTTATCCTTAGCAAGAAGGGCCAACTTAAATTTCTGTGACATTACAATTATCCTGAGAGGTTTTCTACAATGGGCAGCCTGGTGCTTTTCCTTTGACGGTATGTTGAGTGATATTTACCAAAACAAAGCTTTATCAAGAACAAGAGGGGAAGGATATGTTGAATCACCAGTTGCCATAATCCATGTTCTTACAATGTATCCCTAGGACATTGCCCCATACTGTTAATCCAGAAAACTTTAGCACTATACATCAACCCTGGTTAATAAACCTGCTTAGCTGACATCCCTGTACCACCCTGGATTGCATTAGGGTGTTTATCAATGCAAAGAAGTTCTCATATTCTTAAGATCTTCACATCTAGAGTACTCAGGTCTATGCTTACACTTCTCACTCTACCAAAGACAGTGTAGTGTCTTTGATTCATGGTCATCAGCACAATATTCCAGCTAGGGTTCCATTTCCAGCTGTCTGATTAAGGTTGATGTTACTTTGTACACATAGAAAGTGGCAGATCTTTCGAGTCATTCTCCATTTATTCCAGTCAGGCGCTGGTAATAGCGCATAGGAACATTGCACAGAGTTATTAAGGGTATGGACTTAGAGGGGTCGACTTACTCAAACACAGTTGAAAAATTAATTGTCCAGAGAGCCGATGCCATTCTTCTCTATTAATGAGGGTCACATCTGTATTAACCCTTGCCATCCATTCATTTCCTGAGGGTGTCTAGAATAAAGCTATTTTATCAACTAAATACTAGATTCCAAGACTAATTTGATCAGCATGTGTATTTTTCATCTCCTTTAACATTGCTGATTTTCTTTCCTTTTTTTTTTTCTCCCCCAATTATGGTCTTCTAAAGGTTTTGTGATCAGTTTGGATTTCTTTCAAAGGATTAGCTGTGGTATCTGAATATAATTCTGCCAAAGCCTATGCCATCTTTTTGTGTTTTGAAGGGTGAACATGTGTTGTTGCAAATCAAATAATGGTAAAGCTTTGTCTTATTGAGTGTAATTTATGTAATCTGTTTTAATAGGTAACAGGAATTATATGGTCAAATGAACTCTTTGATCCCTCAACCCTCATCTTTTTTTTTTTTTTTTGTAGTGCTGTATTGAATTTATTTATTTTTATTTTTAAATTTAATTTTATTTTTTTGGTGTTCCAAGATTCATTGTTTATGCACCACACCCAGTGCTCCATGCAATATGTGCCCTCCTTAATATCCACCACCAGGCTCACCCAAACTGAGGGTTTTGGAAGGGAGGGTGGGGGGATAGGTGAGCCCACCTCTCATCTTAACACTTTTTATAACTAGAAATTTGAAATACTACATCTTAAGCAGTGAAATTATTCCTTCAGAATAATTCTATTGAACCTATACAAGGAAACAAAATTTGAGGTTAAAATGAGCAGATAGTTTTAACTTTGTATGCTGGGGGTGGTAGGGAGGGTAGAGGGATATTGTGCCTAGTGGTGGTGCAAAGAACATGAGCATTTTAATTTTTTTTAATTTTTAAAATTAATTTTTTATTACATTAGTCACCATACAGTATGTCATTAATAGTATTCCAAGATCCATTGATTGCATATAACACCCGGTGCTAATTAATTTTTAAAAAGATTTATTCATTCATTCATTAATTCATTCATGAGAGACAGATAGAGACAGAGGGAGAAGCAGGCTCCCTGGACCTCGGTCCCAGGACCCTGGGATCATGAACTGATCCAAAGGCATATGCTTAACCAATTGACCTACTCAGGCACCTGAACATTTCTATTTATGTTTTTATTTTTTTTTTTATTTTGTAGAAGATTTTATTTATTTATTTGATGGACAGAGATCACAAGTAGGCAGAGAGACAGGCAGAGAGGTTGGGAAGCAGGCTGAGCAGAGAGCCCGATGCAGGGCTCGACCCCAGGACCCTGGGATCATGACCTGAGCCGAGGCAGAGGCTTTAACCCACTGAGCCACCCAGTTGCCCATCTGAACATTTTAAAATGAAATACAAAACAAAACAAAATAAACGTAGACTTGAATCCCAATCAAGATAATCTTCAGGAGTTGTTTAACCTCTCAAAGCCTTAAATTCCTCAAGTGAAATGGAGTTGACAATTCCTATATATTAGAGTTAAGTATTTATTAATATATGTTTCCTTCTGCCTTCAAAAGGTAAGTAAGTACTCAATAAATGCTAGCCACCTTCTTTCTTTTCCCTAAATCTTCTTTCTTTACATTGGACATGATAGGATAGGATTGTGTTCACATTACTACAGAATGAATCCACAGGATAATACTGCTTAGGCAAGGTAGGTTTTGTAGATTGATTTAGACCTACATCAGAAATAAGGAGGCATTTGGAATGCAAAGCTTTATCTCTGAGAATAAATATGGTTTATTACAATTACAGCAGCTTTGCTCTAACCATCGGGCTTCCCAATTTGGGTTCCCATATCATACTTTTTGTCTGAATTACAAGAGTTTGAATCCATGTTTAGCCACTTTCTAACATATGATTTTGTACAAGTAATTTATCCTCTGCGTTGGTTTTCTTACCTGCACAATATCATATCATATTATAGTACCTTTCTCAATAGAGTATATGAAGATATACTGATAAAATCCATGTAAAGCACTCAGCCAAGTGCCTGGTTCCTTGAAAGTAATAAATGAAAAATGACTAGTTATAGTTTGTAAAATGTTAACATATATTCGGTCATGTGTCTGTTTTCCCAATAGATAAGGATTCCTCCTGTTCTAGTTCCTTCTGTATCACTAGTTTGCTAAATGAATGATGGAGTGAATAGCAGAGAGATTGTTCAGGCCAGTGCATAACCACTATACTGAGATGTCAAACACCCAAGGACAAGTTATAATGTGAGAAGGAGTGCTAGAACTATATTAGATGGCTATTTTGGATAATTAAATATAAACAAGCAAAGAAAGAGGTGTCTTATTTGTGATGTCCTCACTCCCTTTCTGTAATTTCTATCTTTTATTATTTGGTCTAGAGATCTATTTGTTGGAGCTGTGGTTTAAGTGATGGGTGTTAACATAAATCTAAGGGCAGAGAATGTGGAGAATCAAATATGATTACAAAGTGACTATCCGGAGACTGGATGATTAGAACTTGCCTACCGATTATGTTCGGCATTCAGTGGTCTTTGTGTACTAATCATTAGTGCACCAGAAAATGTGACTGATAGAATGTCAGTATAGAATTTTTTGAAGAGGCAGACTACATCCACCTTTCTGTACCATTTCTAGGCTAAACACCTAAGTGATTTAATGTTTACAATTGTCTAAGTGAGAAAAGAGGGTTATCTCTCATTAGCAATGATAGGTTTACTGTGTGAAAGGCAGTGGAAGTAAAAAGTAAAGTCTCATTTAACCATTATGTCCTTTAGGTCAAGCATGTGGGTAAAGAGAAAGTATCAGTATAAAAATATAAGTGTATAGACACATATCGAGACAGAAACATTTCCTAGTAAATTTGCAACTAAGAAGAAGCTGGATTTTGGCAGACAATATTTCAGATGTTACTGACTGGAAGTAATGAGCCCGAAACTACTAAAAATTTAAGTGACTCCTATAGTTGATACAACATTTTAGTGGCAGATCAGGTTTTAAAATTCACTCGTTGATTCCATTAAGTCCTAGAGCTTAGTCCATTAAGCCATGCTACCTCCATTTAAAACCCATTACCAGATCTTTACATGCTTAGCATTCAGTGTTTGGAGTAACTAAATCCAACACACCTGAAGTAGTGTATTCCTGGATAGATGCACACATATTTGCATATGGATCTCTATTCTTTTATTTTTCCATAAGTTTTACATTTATGAATTGATGATTATCCTCTATGGCTCAAGATTTCTTTCTGTGTTGTTACAGTGCTTTCTTTCATGATTATTTCTAGAGTGACTGATGTTAATTTTGCAGGCTGTGTAGGCTGAACTGATATCTCTTAAATCACAGTGCTTGATAAACGGAGGAGGTTAATAAGGCATGGATCATTACAATTGTAGACCCATCCTAATTTATACTAATGACTAACAGGACTCATAGCAAATAAGAATCTCTGAATTGGAAAGTGAAATGACTTGATTAAAAACAATGAATTTTATGTGTTTTGGAACTGCACAAAGAGAATAATAATTTTGATGTCATCTATCCCTGATAGAGAAACTGTCAATACAGAAAACAGAGGATTGCTTATGAATAGCTTATGTGAATGAGAGTATTTACAGGCTCATAATAAATCAGTTCCTATTGCAGTGAACTCTTCAGGAGCCTTGCTGTGGTCCTTATCCTATAATTTTGATGAAATATTTTCTGAAATAAAGGGTAATCAGTTGGGCATTTTTGTTATATGGGAGATTTTATTGAAATAGTTTCTGTCATAATAGGATTTGACCTATAGATGAAGTGCCATTTAGTTACTTTCTTTGGGAATCACCACATAAATATTCTTGTTAGGATTTTTCTTTTATTGGTAATATCAGGGATGGCAGAGCCGTGTGATTAAAGGGAGCCTGAGGCTTCAGAGTGTTTTCAGAGAACAATCCTGTCACTACAGACACTAAAGAAGGACAAAGCTGTTGTCCTTTAGAACCATTTAGAGGGAGGTGGGGAAAACTCACACTTCGGTTTTCAAAAAAAGTGGATTGACCATATTGACTTTTCCTTACCATCAGGCGATTTTTGTTTTATGCGTTGATGCTAACGTGTGTGTGTGTGTGTGTGTGTGTGTGTGTGTGTGTGGGTATACATGCATATACATGCATATGTTTATATGTTGGGGAAGGGGGGTAACATATAAGGTAACTTTTGAGAAATTAATTTTGTGCTCTTCTAATGGGAACCTATCCATTGCCTGATAAGATACAATACTCTTAAGGAAGGCATTTTAGTTTTAACATCAGCCATACCAAATAGAAGCAAGAAGAATGAAGGGGAGAGACACGTTTAAGTGTGGAATGACACAACCATTTATTAGTGTCCTTGTAGTATTAAAATTGGGTTCTATGAAGCTATGCTGGGGAGGAGCTCTTATGGTCTCTAATTACAGCATTTATTATCAGTCTTGGCTTAGCACAAAAGTACCACAGCTTTGTTGCTTTGGTGTTAATTTCAGGTCTCTGAGAGCATCTCTGGCCATTATGTGCAGGCTATTTAGGAGAGGAAAAAAGGACTGGGGTCATGGGTGGTGTGAGAAGCTGTGAGTTACTTAATCCTAAAGCCATCCTTACTGTCGCAATGAGAGAAGATGACTCATGTTTGGAAAATTTAGAAGTCATGATGTTGAGAGGTGAGTCCTTTCAGAGATGTTAACTGAAGCCTTTTCTAAAGACTGAGAGTCCTATTTTTGGAAGAATAACTAATGAAGTGTGTGTGTGCGCCTGTGCAAGTATGCGTATGGATGCACATGTAGATACTTATGGGAGAGGGATGGGGGGAGAGAGAGAGGGGAGTGAGCACACACAGTACTTAGTGATGTCTACAGCATGCATTGCTCCTTCCTCAGAAATAATGCCCCCATTGAATTGAGAGTGATGCAAGATACCTAGGGAGGAATAAATGCAGATAATTAGAGTAAGTAGTTCCTAGGGAGTTAGAATAGGTAGTTCTCCTGGCCCAATATTGTGGAGGAGATTCAGACAAAAAGTAACATATTCAATTGAAAATTGACTATTACCATCATTCTCATAATTATTTAGCCCTGGTTCTATGTTTTACAGGTCTTAATGCTCACCATTAATTTTTTAAAGATAATAACGGTATCTCTGTTCATGATTTAATTGGATGGATTTCATTCTCAAGTTGGTTCCCCCCCCAAGAAGAGTTTGTGGATTATATTTCCTGAATTCTTGCATGTCTGAAAGTATTTTTCTATGGTTTCTGTTCTAAAATAACTTCAATGTCCATAAGAATCTTGGATCATATTATAAAAGTTGTTTTTATTTTAAATATTTGATAAAACAAAACATGTATATAGAACAACACAGATTATAAAGCATGCTAATAAATCAAACATCAGTGACCATACCAACCAACTTTTACCCTGATTACTCCTTGTTTGAATTTTCCAAGAGATACTGTCTACTAGAGAGGTTCCTGGCAACCCACTACTTTGGGTAGAATCCATGGACAGAGAGAACCCCTGAGGTGGACAGTGTTGACTTGCAGTTGGAATAGTTTTACCTCCAGCTCCTTCCCTACCAAGTAAAAGAGGAAGAAGGGGAGCTGAAATTCTTTTTTTTTTTTTTTAAAGATTATTTATTTATTTATTTATTTAACAGAGAGAGAGAGAGAGAGAGAGAGAGAGAGAGAGAGATATCACAAGTAGGCAGAGCAGCAGGAAGAGAGGAAGGGAAGCAGGCACCCTGCTGAGCAGAGAGCCCGATGCGGGGCTTGATCCCAGGACCCTGAGATCATGACCCAAGCCAAAGGCAGAGGCTGTAACCCACTGAGCCACCCAGGCGCCCCCTGAAATTCTTTTTGATGCTTCAAAGGTTCTAGTAAAGTGATGTGCTACAGATCCCAATCTCTTACTCCCACCGGGTCTTTGCTGCTATCCTTCCTGGGCCTCATATAGACCTACCTAAAATATAATAAGGGAGCCTTCTTAATTCATGCAGTCTGTTTTTTAATTCTGCTTTTGATGTAAACATATCAGTTGTTGAGACTCATTTTGAGCTTAAAGTCAAGCCTCCTGCCCCTCCCCAACTGTTCCTCTGCACATGCTGAAGAACTGTGAGACCTAGGTCAAATCACTTCACCTCTCATGGCTTCATTTACTTTGTGTAGCATGAGCAGCTTGACTTGTAGCATGAGCAGTAAAGACTTCTGAAATTTCTTCAAGTACTAACTTTGAGTTCCTAGGAGAGTTCACTTTGTACTTTTACATTAAGATATCTCACCCACAGCCATATGGGAATGTAAATCTGCCTAGAGGCATTGTTGATTAAACAACATAAACTATGTAGATAATTTTTCTCAGCTGTATAAAGCTAGTATTCACAGAGGTCTGATTACTAGGTGGTTGGTGTCCATGTGTGAGTATCTAGATAGAGCTGGTTGACTGTGCTGGATTGTAATGGTCCAAAGGGAGAAAGTAAGTTCAGATGGAAAACAAGAGTAGGAAACGAGTGAGGGGAATCAAGGGGAGGATTTCCACACCCAAAAAACCTCCATTTTCTTTCTTTCTTCTTTTTTCTTTTTCTTTTTTTTTTTTTTAAACCCTGGGCAACAGACATTTCATTTGGTAGAATCCTTAGTTGCGTATCAACCCCTTATCTGGTTTCACACATTAGAAAGGGAAGGAGAAATATTTTGAGAAAAAGATCAGAGACTAAGAAGAGCAAAGAGAAAGTCTGGGAAAGTGTTGTAGTAGTGTAAAATGACTGGTAGATGTGCCATCATCCTGTCTAAACACACCACATAGCTTTTGAAACCCTTATTCTCTTTTTGCATTTACCTTACAATCTCAGTTTCTCATCCGGTGCTGGGTTAATATGGACAGGATCTAATGCTGATTGTGAGTGACAGAAAGGTCCAACATACGAGAGGCTGATTACAAAAGAATACTTGAGCAAGGGAAGACAAGAAGTGACACAGGGAATGTTTGCTCATTGACCATGGGATGGATGGCTATGTGTGGTGCCTTCAGAACCTAGAATAGCTTTCCTGTGATTTGTAAGAAAAGTGAGAATAGCAGTAAAAGAGCTTCTTGTGTACCTCTTTAGTTTTAATTATTTATTGGATAGAGTATTGACTCATATACTATGTCAAGGACTGGTTAACATATACTTTTGTTAACGTATCCTGGTTATGTTATATATATATATATAAAATACTGGTTAACATATACTTTTGTATATAGCATATAATGGACTTCTCAGGAGAGACTTTGTTATAGACTTTCCTATGTCTCCATTCTCTAATTGAGGATCTTATATGAAAGTTAGGTGGGCAAAATGTTTTAGAAATATTTAATAAAAAAATTGGTACAGATCCTAAGGACAGTATTATAGCTGGCATATTAAAAGTATTCTGTTACTGTCCATTTGACACCCTGCAAAGCAATACAGAACAGAAGGAAAAACTTTTTTTTGTATGTGTTTTAAAGTTGTATTATTCCTATGAAAAATTCTATTGAAAAATATCACAATCCTGGAAAAAAATAACATCCCATAGGATTTTATAAAATCGCATTCATTTTGAAAGTAAACGAGTTTAAGTGGAATTATCAAGGTGACTTCCACTATTACTGTTATTGTTGTCTTCAGTAACTAATGACAACCTTTTCCCATAGTACTGAACATAAATTAAATGAAAGCAATGCCACTGACTTCCAGTAATAAATAGAAAGGAGACAGTAATGGGGACTCCCTACTGTTTTTCTTTGCTAGTGTGTCCTAGGAATGCAGAAGAAAGAGTATCTAGTTCATCATTCATATTTTTATGAAATGTACTTCTTTTCACACTAACCCAAAGATAGAGTATCAGTGCATTTTAAAAATGAGCTATCTTCACATATAATGTGACAATTCACAACATAAAACTTAAGGGAGAAATCTGCATTTTTATACAACTTAGATTCTGCTGAAAGAATATCAGCCTCATAAATTCAATGAATGAAATATATCTTTCTAAAATAATCATCAGTTTCATCTATATTTGAATTTTGAAGGCTAATTTCTCAGTTCAGTTAAAAATATTTGAAGGTGAGGCAATATATCACTTTAGTCAGGTGGTGAAGTTGACAGACTTGGAATGTGGAATCAGAGGCAATTGTTTTGATTCCATTTAAAACCTCTGTGCCATTGGACAAATGAGGGTTTCAGTTCCCTGAAATGTGAGATGGGGTTGATAAGGCCAACTTTTCTGGTTTGTTCAGTCACTTGGTGGGCATCTTATTTGTGGAGACACCTTATTTTTAAGTCCATCCACCCATGGTAGGACACCAGCCACTTTGTATATCTGCCTCCTTGTGCCCCATCCCTTGGCCATAGTTGACTAGATGGGAGTGAGCATGTGGCTCAAGGTAACCCAATGAAACTTCTATTATAGGATATCTGGAGTTCTGGGAAAGGGAGTGACTGATTGTTTCACCGAACCCAAATGCTTGTGCCTAGACCTATAAAATGTTACCCCAGATATGACTCTCAGACTCACCATATGGATTGCAGAAGAAGAGGAAAGACTTAGGAATCAGATCTAGACAGATGTGGCATGAGCAGGAGATCAGGCAGCTCTCCATGCCTTCCTGATGCTTACTCACCTTTTTCTCTTGGCTTTCATCTGAGTCTTTTGTGGAGAAATCTCTTGCAAAACTGTCTTGAGTTTCTTTCTTTGATATGTAACTCAAGAAGTCCTAACTAATAAAGGAGTTAAGTGAGAATGTTCATGGAAACAATCTTAAAAAACTGCCGAGCAGAGTTATTATAGGATTCCAACAGATACAGAAAAACAGTACAAACTCCTTAGTGTATGAATTAGTCTGCCATAACAGAATTCCAGAGGCTGGGTGGCTTACACAATAGAAATTTATTTTCTCACTGTTCTGGAGGCTAGAAATCCAATATCAAGGTGCCGTCAGAATTGGTTCTGTGAGGCCTCTTCTCTTAGTTTGTAGATGCTTGCCTTTTATATACATTCTCACATGCCATTTTTTCTTGTGCCTGTGCATGAAGGGAGAAAGATCTCTCACAACTCTCCCTCTTTTTGTAAGGGCTGTTTGACTAGAGTCCTATCCTTATGAACTCATTTAACCTTAATTACCACCCTACAGGTCCAGTCTGCAGAGAGTCACATTGGGGGTTAGGACTTCAATGGATGAATTTTGGTTGTGGTGTGGGGGGGGGGCACAATTCAGACCTTAACAGAGTAAGTAAATGACATAGCACACGTAGATATACAGAACAGAATCCACTGCAATGATTCCTTTTGCGGCTTCCTGGACTTCAGCTAATGATTGTCCCCTGCTGTCTGAGAATCACCTGATTGAGGTGAGGATTCTAGAAAGTCCCTTGAGAAGTTCCATTAGGTTTTAGAACCATTAAACTTTTTAATAGTTCTCGGTCTCCTCTCAGTTTTATTTCCTCTCAGCTCTGGCTGTTTACCCGCTGGCTTAAAAGGTGAGAGTAACTGGTGACAACTTTACTTTGTTCATTCTTTAGGGTCAATTTCCAAGAAATACCATCCCTTAGCCATCTCAGGGTTTAGTTTATTTGTATCTATTCCTGTACCAATATAAAAGTGAGGTATTATTATATTCATTCAGTTATAGTGATTTAGAGTTTCTTCTTGGAGTCAACGACCCTGTCAGTGGGAGTACCTATTATTATTTTTCTTTCTATAGCAAATCTGGTGGGCTTGAAGTAAAATATAATATCTGTATAAATAGTATTAGTGGAAAACTTGGGAGCATGCCAGTCTAAAATTTCTATAGTCCTACCTTAGATCCTGTTTTTTAGAGAAACTGGAAGTAATATGTTGCAAGAGACTCATAAAACAAGCAAAATCTTACACTCTAACCTCCCGTTACCACACCCCTGCCCTCCCGTACTACTTTTAGGAACCAGAAGAAAGCTCAGGAAGACCTGCTTTGGGAATTAGCTTGGGAAACTCACTGAGTGAGTTTCTATCCCAATTTCTTCCTCAACATTAGTTGCCTTCTTATTTTCATTAAGACCCGAAAATCTTCCGTTGTGTCCTTTGGCACTCACAGATGATCATAAACAAAATCCCCTATATTCTCCTCCTTCACTTTCTGAATGTTTCTTTCATCTTCTCAATCTGATGAAATATGGTTTTCTTCCTGAGTACATTATTTCGCTAGCAGCTCTGAATTGGTGATTCTAGAAACCCTTTGAATCACTACCACAATGCTTATATAATTGGTATCTCTGACTTTCCACTTTCCACTCTCCACTCTCTCACACTTACACACTAAGTGAGCCTCTTTAGCACTTGAAATGTTTGTAGTCTAAATTGAGATGTGCTGTTATTTGAATGAAGACTGAATGAAAATAATATAATTTCATTAAAAGTTGTATGTTGATTGCATGTTGATACCATTTTGGATATATTGTTAAATAACATATTATTCAGCTTAACTGCTTTTTTTAATGAGGTTACCACAAAATTTTTAATTATATGTTTTTTATATTCTATCGAACTACTTGTTTACACTCTCTTTTCCCTTCACAAAATCCCTAGCATTTAATATCAGCCACTTGCCAAATTTTTACCCACACTATCCACAGTCAAATTCTAATCACCAAAGCATATTCTTTCACTCTCTCATATTTGTTTTTCTTTATCTTTTCTTAAAAGATTTTAGCACCTGGCTCAC